>NC_092876.1:185711545-186911545 GCF_028372415.1 Notamacropus eugenii
CTCTTACTAAGTATCAGTTTTCTCATCAATAAAAGGGGGGCAATTTTTTGTACTTCCTACTTTACAGAATTTTAAGGAAAGTGCTTGCAATCCTAACATTGTCATAAAAATTTGAATTATATCATTTTCCCCATAACAGATTTTTTTCTCTCTCTAATATTTCAATCAGTTATTTTTCAATCATGTCTGATTTTTCATTATCCCATTTGGAGTTTTCTTTGCAAAAATACTGGAATGGTTTGACATTTCCTTCTCTAGTTCATTTTACAGATGAGGAGGGCAGCTAGGTGGTGCAGTGGATAGAGCACCAGTGCAGGAGTCAGGAGGACCTGAGTTCAAATCTCACCTCAGACACTTGACACTCACTAGCTATGTGACCTTGGGCAAGTCACTTAGCCCCAACTGCCTCATTCTGGGTCATCTCCAGTCATCCTGATGAATATCTGGTCACTGGAGTCAGATGGCTCTGGAGGAGAAGTGAGGCTGGTGACCTGCACAGCCCTCCCTCACTCAAAACAAAGTCAAGTGCAAGTCATGTCATTATTTCTCTGATGGCATAGTTGTCTTTGGCAACAAAGGATGAACACATGTCACGTCACAGATGAGGAAACTGAGGCAAACAGAGGCTAAGTGACTTGCCCTGGGCAACACAGCTAGGTAGTATCTGAGGCTGGATTCAAACTCAGGTCTTTCTGACTCACACCTGGTGTTCTATCCAATATGCCACCTAGCTGCCCCTGTCCTTTCCTAAAATTACTCAGGTTTTCATTTGACTGAGTTTGAACTACTTGTATGCACGCTGACTGACAAGAGGAGATACAGAGGTTCAAGGGAAAACTAGCCTACGATGGTAGCTCCTACATTAGTGCTTATTGAATTGGAAAAGCCACTGCAGATATAATCCAAAGGGTATAATCTACTCACAGATAATTGAAAGTGACTGTATGTTGAATTGCTAGTTAACAGCCTCTCTCCCAATAGAGAGAGGTAGAGGATAATACTGTGGAAAGAGCATTGATTGTGGATTCAGAGGGAAAAGATTCAAATCTCTGCTCTAATACCACCTGCCTGAGTGACCTTTGAAAGACACTGAACAGTCTTGTGCCTCAGTTTCCTTATCTGTAAGGTCTCTTCCGTCACTAGATCTATGACTAAATTTCCAAAGCACTAAGTGCTAGAGGGAACCTTAACAATCCTCTGATTCAAGTCTATAACTTTACAGATGAGGAAAATGAGGCTTAGAAAAGGCAAATAGTTGTCCCAAGGTCACTCAGGTAATAAGTAGCAGAGCTAGACTTTGAACCCAGGTGATCTGACTCTAAATCCAGCTTTCTTTCTGCTCTGCAATCCTGCTTCTTACAGAGATACTATTGCATATATTACACTTACTCTCCTAATAACCAGTGAGGAATGTAAGGACAAGAAATGGCTTTATAAACATTAACAATCTTAGGCACAGATGACTTGGTCAAAGTTGTAAGTCTCTGGCCACAGTAGAAATTAATGCTCAGAAAATGTCTCAGCCTCAGCAAAATTCAAGTTCTCTTAAGCCAGAAAATCCTCAAGGCCTAGGTCAGAACGGTAATCTATCTAAGAAACACAGCCTTCTTAGGATCTGTTCAGTCATTTACAGTCATGTCTGACTCTTCATGACCCCATTTTGGGTTTTCTTGGATACTAGAGATACTGGAGAAATACTGGTGATACTGGAGAGGTCTGCCATTTCCTTCCTAGTTCATTAAATGAGGAAACTAAGGAAAACAGATTTAAGTGACTTGCCAAGGTCACACAGCTAGTAAATGTCTGAGGCCAGAGTTGAACTCATGAAGACTCATCTTCCTGATTCCAGGCCTGCACTTTGTCCACTGTACCACCTAGCTGCCCTAGAGGCTGTCTATATGTCCATAGGCATCTGTGTATGCATGACAGAAATCATACCTAAGTGTCTTCATGCCCCATCCAATCATCTCTGACCAAGGCCAACTCCCAGGAAAGTATGAAGTAAGAATAAAAGCAGCTCATTTTTCTGAAGGATGTTAAGTTTGACGCCATCAAGTTACATTTGACAAAGCACTTTCCTCCACTTGAAGGAGAGAGGAATAGAGAGACACAGAGACAGACAGGGAGGGAGGCAGGGAGACAGAGACAGAGAGGGAGAAGAGAGAGACAAAAAGAGGGAGACAAGAGAGAAGGACAGAGAGAGGGAGCTAAAGAAAGACACAGAATGAGACGGGGGGGGGGGGGTAGAGAGAGGGTGGTCCAGGAGTAGCAACTTTAAAGTATAGAAAGTGCCTTACAAATACTATTATCTCCATTTTACAGATGAGAGGTCAAATCACTTACCCAAAGTCGCAAACAGCTGGTGAAGCTTAGATTCAAACCCAAGCCCCCTAGACTCAAGGTTAATACTCCTTCCACTACACCAAGTAGCTTCTCAACAGAAAAGCTTCTCTTTCACTACTCCTACTCCCTTCCTCTTCTTTGTTTTCCTTCCTTTGTCCTTACTCCCTTTCCATCCCATTCATCCCATTCTTCCCAGGGGCTAGCCTCTCTCTCCCTCTTATCCTTCATAAAAGGACTTGCTGATCTCAGCCCACTGAGCTGCCAGCCATTTAAAGCGTCACCCTTTCCAAGAATGCAGGGGACAAAAAAAATGAGGGAGAGAGACAGATTTAACCCAGTGAACGTGATGACATTTTTCAGGTATTAGCCACAGCTCAGCTGGATACACACTTGGTATCCAGTGATAGGATTATTCTGGGTAGGGACCTTCCCGTTGCCCCCTCAGATCCCACGGTATAGAGAGCTAAGCCAGGACTTCCTGTGTCTGTCAAGGAAAGGCAACCTGGGGTCCTAGCCTCAAATGATTTGGAATTGTAAAGGACCTTGGCATTCACTCATTCTAACCTCCCAGGGCAACTGTAAAGCACTGGGCCTGGAGTCAGAAAGAACAGTTCAAATTTGACCTAAGACATTTCTGCCTCTCTCAGCCTCAAGTTTCCTTATCTGTGAAATGGGAACAATAATAGCAGCTATCTTCTAGGGTTGCTGGGAGGAGCAAATGATAATATTTGTAAAGTGATTAGCAAATTGCCTGGCACACAGTAGTTGTTTAATAAGCGCTTGCTCAAATGAAGAAACTGAGGGTGAGAGATTGAATGACCAGCCCACCATCACACAAACAGTAACTTACTCATTCCAAAACCTCTTCTCTTTCCACACCACATTTCTTCTTACTTGCAATGGTCCCTGATTATGGGGTGACAGAAAAGCGTCAGGGAAGGCCCAGTGTCTGGGAGGCAGGCACCCAAGGCCCTGTCTTCATTTGTTTTCCTTGTTAATGACCTGGAAAGAAGATTATTTGGGGCATTAATTAAATGGGTAAAGGAGAATCGATGAAGATGGCATTCTGAAGAGATCAATCAAGACAGGGGACTAAGCCTCCAGAGAACTGGGGGAGCAGAGAAAAGAATTAGAGATAAAAATTATCTAGGAAAGATGCCAACATGGGCACAGAAGTGGAAAAGGGGGGAAAAGACGGGTGGAAATATACAAATTGGAGATGGGTTGTGAAAGTCTGAGTCGATAACCTTGGATCATCACTCCCCACCCTACCCCCTCCCTACCAACCTGCAGTCTCTGATCCCCTGCCCCCTAGAGAAAATGATGTTCTTCTGATCCCACTTAGTCTCTCTCTGGTTCTGTCTCTGTCTCTCCCTGTCTCTCTGCCCTCCCTTCCTTGTCTCTTGTTCTGTATCTCTTTGTGTGTCTCTATCTCTTTCTCAATCTCTCTCTCTCTCTCTCTCTCTCTCTCTCTCTCTCTCTCTCTCTCTCTCTCTCTCTCTCTCTCTCTCTCTCGCACACACACACACACACACACACACACACACATTTACCTTGTATTACACTTATCTGCATATATTATAACTTCTCTACTCCAAGATGTAAGTTCCTTGAGAGTAGTATTTAATTTTTGTCTGTATATTCCTGATGCCTATATCTTAGCATAGGATCACAGATTTAGAGCTGTGTGTTAGAGGTCAACTAGTTCAAAGTCCTCATTCTATGGAGGAGGAAACTGAGGTCCCAAGAAGTTGTATGATTCAAATCTATTTCACAATGGGCAGGATACAAACATGTACGGAGAAAAGCCAACAAATGTCCAGGCCATTGGCTCTTGCCTGTTACAAGAGGCAGAGGGGCAGAGCCAGAAAGACCTAGGTCTGAGGACCACTCAGGATACACACTGGCAGTATGACCCTAGATAAGACACTTATCCTCTCTCTGTTCCAGGCAGCTCTCTACCACAGTGCTGTAGAGAAGGCACTAGCTTAAATTGGTAGAAGAAGTTTCCTGACCTTGGCATTTTGTGTACCAATGAAATCATAGATCCAGTTCCTTTTTATCCCCAGTGCCAAGCATAGTGCCTTACACATAGTGAACGTTTAAGAAATGTTTATTGAATATCAATTTGAATTAAGTTGAATCAGAGCTGACCTTCGCAGGGTCCCTTCTACAGTCTTGATAAAGAAGTCCATGGGATCTGCAGCAGTGCCCACAACCTCATCAGGCCCTGAATGTTAGAGGAAGGAGCTGCTCTCTTTGAACATGGTGGCCTACCCTCCCATGTTCAGGTCTGGCTTCACAGGACAAAGATGCTACAGGGAGTGAGAAGCAAGTAATACAGACAGGCATGATATGCAGGCCATGGTGGCTGGTTTTCTGGGGAAAGGGCAGAAGAATTAACCAGGGCTGCATAATGGTCTCTGTGGCCAACAACTTAAAGAGATAAAAACTTCTTACAGGGCATATTTAATTTACTGAAGGCTGGTGGACATGAGATTTATGAGGAGGGTTTTAAGCTGAACTCAGGGCAGAGTAAATAAGATTACATACAGCATAGCACTTTGCAGACTTTAATATCAGTCATTAATACTGTTATTGTCCTTACCAACTTCATCATTGAGGAGACCTGGTAGAGTGCATGGAGAACTAGCCTCAGAGTTAACCCTACCTTTAATACGTTCTGGCTGTATGACCTAGGGAAGCTCATTTAATCTCTCATCTTTCTAATTGTTGAGTCCTTTCAGTCGTGACCACGTTTCCAGGACCCCATTTGGGGATTTCTTAGCAAAGAGACTGGAGTGGGTGGTCATTTTCCTCTTCAATTCATTCTACAGATGAGGAAACTGAGGCAAGCAGGGTTAAGTGGATTGCCCAGGTTCACACAGCTAGGAATTGTCTAAGACCAGATTTGAACTCCAGGTCCAGCATTCTGTCCACTGTACCACCTAATTCATTGTTCTAGGTGTCAACAACTACAGAGATTAAGAAAGACTTCTTGTGGGAGGTAGTACTAGAGATGAGACCAGAAGGAAGCCAAGGACTCTAGGAGACAAGGCTCAAGAGGAAAAGCTCTCCAGGACATAAGACAGCCTGTGAAAATGCCAAAAAGCAGGAGATGGAATTCTGAGTTTTAAATAAGAACTGTATAATTGAAGAAATGTGATATCGTTCTGGAAAAATAGGTTATAACTAGGTGGCACAGTGAATGGAGCTCCAGGCCTGAAGACAGGAAGACTTGAATTCAAATTCAGCCTCCAACACTAGCTGTGTAACCCTGGGCAAGTCACTTAACTTTGTTTGCCTTAGTTTCCTCATTTGTAAAATGAGAAGGAGAAGGAAATGGCAAAAGATTCTAAGATCTTTGCCAAAAAAATCCCCAATGGGGTCATGAAGGACCCACTGGGGACATGACTCAACAACAATGACAAACTAGATTGTGATGCTCTAAATGCCAAGCAGAAGAGTTTGTACTCTATCCTAGCGATAATTGGAAGTCATTTAGAGTATAAAGGGGAGAAAATGGAGTCCAGGAGACCAATTAGGAGGCTATGGCCATATAATCCCTCTGAGAGGTAATAAGGGTGTGAAATGAGGCAATAGCTATCTGAGAACAGGGAAAGGGACATATGAGAAAGGGGCTGTGGACAGTGACTGAACTGATCTGGCTGGCTGGGAGGAGAGACTGTTAGTGTCATGGCAAATGAAATTGGCAAGATATTGATAGTTTGTAGGTTGCCTTGAATTATTTTATTATTATTTAATATTTATTTATTATTGTTTATCTTTCCCCCTAAAAAATTCCCTCATTCCAACCTTTCCTGTTACTGTAAAAGGCAACACCATCCCCCTAATCCTTTAGACTCACAACCTAGGAGTCACCATGGATTCCTCACTATCTGTCACCCCCCCCCCCAAATCAAGGATATTTGCCAACATGTATTGAATTCACCTTTTTTCCCCCCATGTATTCATTTTATTTTTAACTCATGGAATAAAATGAACATTTCCACCATAGAATTTACCTTTGAAACATTTCTGGAATATGTTGCCTTCTCTCCTCTGACACTACCACCATTCTGATGCAAGCCCTCATCACCTCACGCCTGGATTATTGCAATAGCTTGCTGGTGGGTTTGCCTGCCTTAAGAGTCTCCCTGCTACAGAACAGGTTATCTCATCTCATATCTCATCTCTCTCTCTCTCTCTCTCTCTCTCTGTCTCTCTCTCTCTCTGTCTCTCTGTCTCTCTCTCTTTCTCTCTCTCTGTCTCACACACACACACACACACACACACACGCACACACACACCCCAAACTCCAGTGGCACCCTATTGCCTCTAGGAGCAAACATGAAATGTCCTTCATAACCTCCTAATCTTTCCGGTCTTCTTACCCCTTACTTCTCAACAGATATCCTTCAGACCAGTGATACTGGCCTCCTGGTTGGTCTACCAATAAGACTCTCCATCTCTTGGCTGTGGGCTTGCTCTCTGGCTGTCCCCCATGCCTTGGAACGTTCTCTCTCCTCATCTCCACTTGCTGCCTTTCCTGGCTTCATTTAAGTTCTAGCTAAAATCCCATCTTCTATCAGAAGCCTTTTCCAGTTTTTCTTAATTTTGGTGTGTTCCTTCTGTTAATTATTTCCTATTTATCTTGAATGTAGCTTGTGTGTGCATATTTGTTTGTTTGTCTCCACCGCTACATTGGGAACTTCTGGAGGACAGACACGCTGTCTTTCTTTGGCTTCTTTTTGTACCCCCAACCTTAACAAAAAATGCCTGGCATGTAGCAAACATTTAATAAATGTGTATCGACCCACTATATTGAACTTTAAAATAAGGCATTTGGATTTTAACTGGTAGGCAATGGGGAGTCATTTGTGGGCATTCATCCTTCTGTTGGCTGCCCATATCTGGGATCAAACTGTTCTGCGTGGCTAAATTAGAATCATAGATACAGATGTAGATTAGAACTGACCTGCTGGCAGGGAAGGGAAAAAGGAGAGTGACAGAGACAGGAACAGGTTCAGGATCAGGCCAAAGAGTGATTGAAAAATGAACTATTTTTTTTTTCAAGGAATCTAACGGGGAAAAGAACAATTTATTTAATGTCTGACCTTGCTCCTTGAGTCACTGAGAGTGCAATAAGCCAGGCTCTCTCTGTCCCAGAGCATAAGCTCCTAGCAGAAACAGGTCATGTCTGATGACCTTGTTTGCAGCTGGGCCCTAGATGAATGTTTAGGAGATTATTACTAGTTTTCATGGTTAAGAGTATTGCCCTCATCTGCTTGCACTTCTCTGTCCAGGATTATCTTGTGTGTGCTTTCTGCACCTTGTGCATATGAAATGAATAGATATGTATATATATTCCATTAGACCAGGGACTGTTTTATTCTTTGTATTTGCATCCCCAGCATCTAGCAGACTGCTTCCCATGTAGTAAATACTTAATAAATGCCTCTTGGTAAATTGATTGAGCAGGGCTGGTTAAGTGGCACAGTGGATAGAACTATGGACCTGGAGTCAAAAAGACTCATCTTCCTGAATTCAAATCTGGCTTCAGATAATTACTAACTGTGAGACCCTGGACAAGTCACTTAATCCCATTTGCCTCAGTTTTCTCATCTGTAATTAGCTAGAGAAGGAAATGGCAAACACTCCAATATCTCTGCCTTGAAAACCCTAAATGGGGTCATGAAGAGTCGAACAAGGCTGAAAATGACTGAACCACAAACATTGATTGAGCTCTGAATATTATCCCCAAACAGTAGGCAGCCACCCAGACAGTTAATGCCCCTCCAGACTCTCAGCAGAGTTACTATTCTTCCTCTACTCTTTTGATTTTATCTGAAAAATCAACTGAAGGAAAAGACCCACCTGAGCTTTGGGGGCAGGGAAGACTTGATTATGGTGAGATGAGTTCTATCCTGCCTCCAACAACTAACACTAACATGAAAAAATGAGTATTTTTCAGCTCCTATTTTCCCCCTTCCATCTCCAGCTCAATGAGAGAGAGAGAGAGGAACAGCAGCAGGTCCTCTGTGTCTCTGTAAACTCTGTTTGGGAAGCCTGCTTGCTCTGTAGATAGCCTGCCAAAAGCCCTAAGTAAGACTAATAATGGCTCTCACATTTATGAAGCCCTTCAAGTTTTGCCCTTTATTAAAGCCTGACTAGGAAGCTCACTGGTTTATAGCTAGATGGAATCCCAGAGGCCATTTAATCCAGGGAGACAAAGAGATTTATCCAAGGGAACAGGTTATAATTGAGAAAGGTAGGTTTGGAACCCAGGTCCTCTCTCGTCAAATCCTGATGTTTCTCACTCTAGATTTCATGATTCTTGTTTAATATCCTTTGTGACTTGGACTTCTTGCAGTCTATACCAGTGGGGCAAAAGGTGTTGGCTGACCCTACCACAACAGTAGTTGTAATGTAACACAACCCTGTAATGGACTGGGTATCTGCCATCAGAAGACCTGGCTAAGTTCAAAGAGGCACAGGCTCTTTGAGTAGTGTAGAAGACTAAATTTTTCAGGCACAGGTCTCAAAGACCTGCCTACCTAGCTATAGAGGGGATGTGAGCTTCTTTAGTGGAATGAGTACTTAAAGTTATCCCTTCTACATTGTAGCTGTCCCTATCAATGTTCTGATATATCGCCAGCTGGCATAAGAAATTAAATGGGAATTGAGGGGGAGTTTTAAGGAAGCTGTAGATGACACAGAGTCTATGATCAGACACTTAACCAAATTTTACAATAAGGTACTGTAAATATCCCATAAAAGAAAAAATTCAGACTTCTTGTCTGGTATGAAGGAAGTGACAAAAAAATTTTGCACAGATTTTCCAGATCAAGGGGGTACTCCACCTCTAATCCCTGTAATGTGGAAGGGATAACTGAACACTAAAAAAATCACAGATCTATGAAGTACTGAAAGTTTATAAAAGTTGGGGGGCTTTCTTACAAGTACAGCATGAAAGGCTGTGTGTGTGTTGTTATCCCCATTTTCCAGTACAGCAGAGATGAGCCATGGAGCATACATTCTGAATCTGGGGGGATGGATATGTTCATTGGTTTGTTATTGGGATATAAGTACTTCATTTGACTGAAATGATACAGCAACTCCTGATTGGTTCCCACATGTCCACATAACAGGGGCTTATGTCAGACAAGACTATCCACTCAATATCCTGAGGGAATAGACTCTGATGATCTAATGTTCTCTGACATCCGTCCCTGGAGTAAATCTGAGATCTATAGACAAGTGCCATCTCCCTTGGAATTCCAGCAAAGGGGAAGGGAAGAGATTTATCTTCCCCCACCTTCCAGCAACAATGTTAACTATGAGCAGGCCTGTAGAGGAAGAGACTAGAATGCACACCTCTTCCATAAGAAATGACCCACTTCAGGGATTAGAGATAGTTCTTCTAATTGCCACCATTACAGATGAACATATCAGTAGAATAGAAGCTCCTTGAGGGTTGCCAGAAACTGCTTGGTGTCCCCCCAGTGCCTAACCCACCGCCTAGTAGGAACACTGTAGGTGCTTAATATATTTGTTGAATTAAATTAGGAAACAGACAAGGAGAAATGAAGTGGTGGGTTGGTTTTTTTTCATTTTCATACCTAACCTCAGATATGTTAGAGCTTGAACTCCAACTCTCCTGATTTTGAGTCCAGTGGTCTTCCAGTTCTGTTATCCTGCCTCTTTCTGTCTCAGTGACTAGAGTGTTCTCTCATCAACTTGGCCAGGAGCCCAGACAGAAGACAGTGGGGAAACAGACTTCAATTTAGCACCCCATTTCCTCCATCCTCACCCTGGCTTTCAAGGTTTCCAGATACCATATATGTTTTAGCCATTAGAAAGGCACTACAACTTTCCACTCTTGCATTCAGAATTTCCCTCTTCCTCCTCTCCTTTCTTTTTGTCTTCTGTAGGACATTATTGTCCCTACCTTGGGACTACCCAGCCTCTCCTGTGCCCACCTAACTCCTCTGCTGGTACTCTTGGACAAACCAAATGCCCTGGTTGTGGAGAAGGGGGCCACTGTATGGATGGAGGACACCAAATGGAAGGATTCATGCAGTCTTCAGAGTCACCTCCATCAGAAAAAAAAGGGAATAAGTGCCTACTTTGCCCATCAGGTAAGATGTGTGTCATCAGCCCCAGTACCTTGGAAAAGATGCATTAAGGGAGGAGAATCAGAGCAGGAAAAATCAGCAGCCTGAGCGGTCTGAGAGGGAAAAAATAGAAATCCACTCCTTGGCCAAAGTTGGGGAGAATAGTAGCAATGGGAAGAAGCAGGGAGAAGTTGGAGCCTGAGGATATCTTTCTTTCAAAAATCATGACACGTAAGTATCACCGTGATACAACGCCAACCTGAAATTTCAAATTCCCTCATCCCTACTATGAAAAACATTTTGCCCAGGACCTTCCACCATCCTTAATTATCTGTTTCATGGGCATTATATTATTTCAATGTGTAAAGATTTTTCCAAAGGCCATCCCTTTCCACAAGCCTTGGGGTGTTCAGACTTTCTAAGGCTTCCAATTGGCACCCTTTACCCCAGAGCTGTATCATTGGACAGGTCACTTCTGCCCTGATGGCATCACCAACCATCCATGTCCACCTGGGAGCTTTGAAGTCCAGAAAAAGAGCCCACAACTCATCGAGCCCATCTCTTGCTCAACAGGTTTGTTCTGGATTTGGTCTCACTTTGCACAATGAGGGGAAGGAGAGGGAGATAATTTTGGTTCTAAATAATTGTGCTAATTAGGTGCTTATCCAGAGGATGACATTTATAGAGCTTATTGATAGCTCTCTGGCTGAGCCAGCACCCAGATAGGAAGGCAGTGAAAAGACCACTGAAAAATGACTCCAGGGAAGATGTCCCCATATGTGCAGACAAGGTTTAGTACAGCCCCAATTTGAACCCACTGAGCAGCTTCAGATGCAGCATTTGAAGAACTGAGAGAGGAGACACGGACCCTGCAAAAACAAGTAAGCAAAAACTAGAGACTAAAGCCCATGGCTCTGTAATCAACAGACCTAGGTTAGAATCCAGGCTCTATTCCCCAAGTGACTTGAGATAAGTTACTTAATTGATCTGTAAATTGAAAGAGTTGTATTAAGTGCTGTCTAACTAAGGACCCTTTATATTCTAAATCCAAAGTTCTCATAGGAAGAGAAATCATAGATAAAATGTAAGCCCCTTGAGGGTACAGACGTTTTCTGTTCTTTTCTGTACCTCCAGAGCCTAGATCATTATAGAGGTTAACAAATGCTCAAATTGAATTAAGTAGGAAAACCTAAGGGAAATCAGATTATTCAATTCAAGAAAAATGATAATGTTCTTTGGATAAATGTAGCATTCTTCCATAAAGAGAAGTGATCTTTTATGCTGGGAATGAACTAAGGGAACATATTAAATTGAACTTTGTGATTAAGTTAGATTAAAAAGTAGAACTTTCTAACAATGTATTAGGGAAACACTCAAATGATCTAAAGCAATGGTCTGATAGCAATCTTCCCTACCATTAGAAAGACTATTTGTAGTATGGGGGTTCCAAAGAAACAAATTTGTTTCGAGATTTAGTGGGTGTGTCCCATCTGTTGGCCTTCCCACAAGTCTCTCCTCACAGATTCAAGGCATTAGGGTAGATGAGTCCCAACAGAAATAGTGTCCTTCCCCACTTATCCCTCCGGAGCTTGCATTTACAGAATTCTTCAAAGTTACAAAGCATCTTAATCATATTATCAAATTTGCTTCTCATAACAGTTCTGGGAGAAGCACAATGCAAATTTTATTATCCCCATTTTACAAATAAGGTAACTGAGGCTTGAGAAAGAGAAAATTGCTTGCTCAAGCAAGTGGTGGAAGCTGGAATAAAAGCCAGATCTTCTGACTTCCATTCTAGTACTCTTTTCACTATACCACACACCCAACCAGGTTCCCTTCTCAATCACCCTCCCCTCCTTGACTCCCTTGTGACTTTGCTGAAGGGGAATCCAATTAAATCTGGCAAGGATTTGTAGAGTCAATGTTGTAGAGTGGAAAGAATTTTGACTTTTTGACTCAGAGGCTCTGATAATTACTACCTGTGTGACCTTGGGGAACTCACATAACCCAGTTACTCATCTCTAAAATGAGGGGGTTGGGCTAGACAGTCTTCGTGATCTCTTACAGTTCTAGATCTAATTCTCCAATCCTGGCACAGTGATAGGCATTGACACCTAGAAGAAGTTCATAGCCCAACCTCTTCCCTCTGAAAACCTCTACAGAGACAGATTTATGTAATAATTCAGGAACAGTGCAACAGCACCAAAGCGGATTGTACAGGCTGCGTGTGCCAGAGGAGTTCACAGAAAGAACAGAAGAGCAGGTAGAAGAAAGCAATAGCTTCTGGCTATGAACTTGAATCCTAACGGGGGTTGGGTGGGGGAGGACAAGTACATGTAAAAAAACTGATAGCAGAAATGTAAAGTTAAGAAACACAAACATTTGTAAAGTAGTTAAATACAAGCCCATTTGAAGGCGTGATACTTAAAAAGGTTCAAGAGTTATAATTTCTAGGTAAATTAGTCATTCTATTAATAATGCTAGCATTTTAATAAAAGGATGGTCATATGCCCGCCTCTCAGACAAAAGACAATCGTGACAGTGCGGCTCCTCTCCTGTAGGCACTTTTGGAAGAGGAGTGTTTCTGAGGGTGGTGATAGACTCAGATGGGCTGACTATTAATGAAAACATGAATGCTACTTGAGGGGCTGGACCTGAACTTTGAGTATGTCATTTACTTCTAAGTTAGCCCCAGCCTTGGGCAAGCCATTCAAATCCGAGTAGAACACAATAGCTGTCCCAGGCCGTGGGGTATCAATAGATGAAAAGGTTAGCTCAGTCTTCAGAAACTAAAGTCCTGAAATAAGGATAATAGAAAAAGGGGGAAATCTGAAGCTCCCCAAATCATTGGTTATTAATAATCATTTCTCCTCAAAGGCAGGAGGGTACCAGAAATTGGGGGCATAGAAGGGAAGCAGGATCAGGGGTCAGGAAAGGCTTCATGCAGAAGATGGTACCTAAGCTGCATCTTAAAGGAAAAGACTCCATGAGAGGTAGATAAGAAGGGAAAGCATGCCAGGTAGCTAGCACAGTCAGTGCAAAGGCAAAGAGATAGAAAATTAAATATCTTGAGTGAGGAACAGAATTTAGCTGCAGGGGAACGAGTGACATTCAGACTGTGGGAATGACCACTCCTTCTATGCATATTGTGTAAACAATTTTCCAGGCAAATTCTACAGCCATGCCATTGCTGGATACTCACTGCCAAATTACACTTGGCAGTGAATTTTTAGGAATATGGCAAACGTGGAGCTATTTCAATAGTAACAATTTTCCCATATTTATTGTCATCTTCTCTTCTAGCACCTCAGAATGTTTTCCATTAGTTAAGTATTTATTAAGTACCTGCTGTGTGCTAGGGCATATAGGTGGCTTGATGGGTAGAGCGCCAGGCTTGGAGTCAGGAAGATTCCTCTTCCTGAATTTAATCGAACCTCAGACTCTTAATAGCTCTGTGACCGTGGGCAAGTCACTATATCCTTTTTGCCTCAGCGTCCTCATTTGTAAAATGATCTGAGAAGGAAATGGTAAACCACTTGGGTATCTTTGCCTAGAAAACTCCTGTATGGAGTCGCAAAGAGTCAGACATTACTGAAAAATAACTAAACAACAAAAAGTGTTCCAGATATTGTGCTAAGCTCTAGGGATGCAAAGAAAGGGGAAGAAAAAAAAAACAATCACTGCTCTCAGGTACTCACTGGGGAGACAAGATGCAAACATCTCTGTACAAACAAGACATATACAGTGTTAACAGAAGGTAATCTCACAGGGAAGGCACTAGTTTTAAGAGGGACCAGAAATGGATTCTTGTATAGGGTGAGATTTTAGGTGAGACTTGACTGAAGCCAGGGAAGCCCAGAGGCAGAACTGAGGAAGGAGAATATTCCAGGTAGGAGGCTCAGCCACTGAAAGTGTCTAGAGTTGGGAAATAGAGTTTCGTCTCTGAGCAACTGCAAGAGAGCCAGTATCACTGAACTGCAAACTTGGGGGAAGGGAGAAGTAAAGTATAGGAATACTGGAAAAGTAGAAAGAGACCAGGTTATAAAGGGCTTAAAAAGCTAAACAGAGAATTTTATATTTGATCCTGTAGGTAGTAGGGAGCCACTGGAGTTTATGGAATAAGGAAGTGACATGGTCAGTTCTGTGATTTAAAAAGATCAGTTTGACACCTGAATGGAGGATGAATTAGAATGGGGAGAGACTTGAGGCAGCAGACCTGCCAGCAGTCTATGGCAGTACTCCAGACCTGAAGTGATCAGGGCCTACACCAGGCTGGTGGCATTGTCAGAGGGTAAAAGATAGAATATATGAGCTATGTTAAGAAGGTAGAAGCAAGAGAGGCTTTGTGGAAATAGAAGTTACTTATTCTGGTAACCTCATTTTTATTACTGTTTGGTTATATGCATATTAATCTGTTTTATGCATAGTATCTTTACTCTTCTGCATTGAAAGAAGAGGGGCAAGGAGCAGTAGAGATTCATGATTTCAAACAAAAACAAGGCCCAAGTTGAGAAAGAGGCTCCTACTGTCCAAGGTCAATGTCAATGGCCATGCTGGGTCAGTCTGGGAAGGAGTAAGGTTGATCTGGGGCTTCCCTCTGCTCTAACCAATAGCTCCCTCCCTAAAGAATCTCCCCTCTAGCCCTGCCCCATTATGATGCTAAATGAGCAACAGACTTTTTGTTAGATGATCTAGGTTCTAGTGTCAATTCTGTTACTTGTCCAAGGTCACCCAGCTGGTAGTAAATCATGTAACATCTCCAAGTCTCATATTCGTCATCTGAAAAATGAGATAATAATGCCTGTCTATCCTAGGGCTATCAAATCAGATAGATAACAAATAAAAAGGTATTTGGTCAACTATAAAGTATTTTAGGAATATAAACTGTAATCTTTTTTCTCCTGGGGGTAGGAGGTATGGAGCAAGAATCAGTGATGCCAGGGTTAGCTTGCATAATGGATAGAGCCCTGGATTTCAAGACAGAAAGACTCCTAGGAGCTCAGATATTTACTAGCTGTGTTAACTTTAAGACTCAGTTTCCTCATCTGTAAAATGGGGGAGGGTTGGATCAGATAACCACTAAATCCCTTCCAACTCTTAATCTGTCATGCCATGATCAATGACCTGTGATTTCCATCCCCAGAGTGGAAGCCCCCCTCCTACAATTCAGATCAACAACTATTACATGTCTAGTTTTAGAGAACTGCCTGGGGACACTATGCCCAGGGTCACACAAAGCCAACATGTGTTATGGATGAGACTTGAACTCACATCTTGAAGACTCTGAGGTTGCCTCATGGTGTCATTTTTCTTTAAAACCACACCTGTGATTTCATCTGCATAGGATGCTCCTCAAGAGGCACTCCCTCTATCAACACAGATCTGTACAGGGTCTGATATTTAAACAATGGCTTCTACAGAAAGCTGAGAGGTTAAGTCACTTGCCCAGGGCCACGTATTAGTGGCCAGACCTAAACCTCAGGCATCCTGGCTCTGAGGCTGCAACTCTATCCATTATTCTCTTATCATCATAATCATCCTCATTATCATGAATTAACTAGCATTTATAAAAAGCCCTTTACAAATATTACCTCATTAGATCCTTATAACAACCAGGGAAGTAGGTAGTGTTATTATAACCATTTCACAGATGAGGAAACTGACACAGACAGTGATGAAATGACTTGCCCAGGGTCTCACAGCTAGTAATTGATGAGGCCAGATTTGAATTGAGCTCTTCCTGACGCCAGGTCCAGTGCTCACCACATCACCTAATAATTTAATTATTATTAAATCCCCATATTATTACTTATTTATGAAGGAAGGTCTTAAAAGCTGTTGCTAGCATGCAAAAGTAGCCTAGAGTTGGCCTTAAAATCAGAAGGACCTGAATCAAATAACTTGGGGCAAGTCAATGCACCACTGTGGCTCAGATAACTTACTAGGATTTATCTGCTACGAAGAGCCTGCTTCAGTGGGGAACCAAAATCTCAGTCTGTGTCATTATTTTAATAACAGCTCACATATCTACAACCTTGTGAGTTTTACACAGTGCTGCTCTACCACCACCCCCACAACAACCCTGTGTGGTATGCGTAGTGCAAAGACTTCTACACTCCTTCCATGAATACCTCAGAGATATTGAGGATTTGGTGGCAGACCATTGCAATAAAATAAATATCGTAATATAGCAAGCCATATTAATTTTTTGGTTTCCAGTGCATATAAAAGATATGTTTATACTATACTGAAATGTTTTAAATATGAAATAGTATTACATCTAAAAAATAATGTACATGCCTTAATTGAAAAATATTTTATTGCTAAAAAAGGGCTATCATCTGAGTCTTCAGTAATTTTTTAGTTAGTGGAAGGTCTTGCCTCAATATTGGTGGCTGTTGACTGACCAGGGTGGTGGTTGCTAAAGTTTGGGGTGGCCTTGGCAATTTCTTAAAATAAGATGACAGCGAAGTTTGCCAAATTGATTAACTCTTCCTTTCACTTGAGCACTCAGAGGCCACTGTAGGGTTATTGATTGGCCTAATTTCAATATTGTTGTGTCCCAGGGAATAGGGTGGCCTGAGGAGGGGGCGAGAGATGGAGAATGGCCTATCCATGGATCAGGTAGAACACACAACATTTATTCATTAAGGTTTCTGTCTTATATGGGCACAGTTTATAGGGTCCCCAAATAATTACAATAGTAACAATTTATCACAGATCATCATAACACATATAAAAATAATGAAAAAATTTGAAACATTCCCAGAATTACCAAAATGTGACACAGAGACACAAAGTGAGCACGTGCTGTTGGAAAATGGCGCCAACAGACTTGTTCAATGCAGAGTTGCCACAAACCTTCAATTTGTAAAAAAAAAAAAAAAAAATCTGCAAAGCACAATAAAGCAAAGTATAATAAAAATGAGATATCCCTGTATTTAAATAACAAAACTCAGAGAGGAAAGCTTAGAGACTTTCCCAAGACCTCACAGTTTGTAATGTTAGAGTCAGGATTTCAGCCCCAGTCTCCTGATTTTAATTTCAAAATCCTTTTTTCCCTAAATAACATTTGCTTCCTCACCACTGAGACCTTAGTAACCCTTGCAGTCAGAAAGGAAAAAGAGTCAGCACAGTGGAGTTTTCATGGGAGGTCTTCAGCTGGAGTCCCTTGGCAGCCATGAGACAGAATGGGAGCACTTGATCCTGGGGGACTCAAAGAAAAAGACAGCCTTTGCCTATGCTACCACTTTTCCTGGCATCTGTCCCAGGTTCATTATCCAATGACACTGACTGCCCATGCAGAGAATAAGATGTCAGTAAGTCATAGAATTATAGGTTGCTTCAGAGAATGGTAGAGTTAAAATGGACCTTAGAAATCAGATGGTTCTGGGATCCTAAGAATTAGAGCTGGAAGAGACTTTCAATATATCAACCTCTTAATTTAAATATAACAAATCCAAGTTTTCTCAGGATCATACTGCTAGTAAGAATCTGAGATGAGATTCAAACCCAGACCCTTCAACTACAAATCTGGTATTCTTTCGCCTCTTACACTCACTGCCTCTCCTGCCTTCTAATTTTATGGATGAGGACATTGAATGCCCAAGGCCATACTCCAAGTGAGTGTTAAAACCAAGTCTCCCAACTAAGCACAACAGCATTCCTTTCACACTGCCTCCCTTTCGTTTTTTTCCCCCTGGAGCTCTGAACGCACAATTTTCATCCATTTTTATGAAGTCCCTTCAAGTCAAGCATAACCAAGAACACTGCAAGAGAGTAGGAATATTTGCCATCTGCGTATGAATGGGGTGGGGTGGGGAAGGAGGCAGTGAGGGGGAAGATGAGCTGAGAGGGGAGGGCAAAGAAGCTTAGCTCTGGCTACTGTAACTTCGGAGAGAAATCCATGTCCATCTACAGCCTCCAACGTACTGTCTGCAGGATGTAAATGTTATCATTGGTCAAATCCCCTCCATAGCACGAGGCCCAGATGTCCCCGAAAGTGACTTGAGATGAAACCCTGGTTTGCCCAGTGTCAACAGGTGTTCTCAAATCAACATGGTTCTGCTAGGAATGGACCATTTGCAGTGCTATTAGGGACACCCATGGGGACATGCTTGGTTTCTTGAAGGGTAGAGTGTCGGCCAAACAATCTAATAGTACTGTCTACTGGTGCAGCAGACATGGCTCTATTGTACTTTTTAAAGGCAAAGAGCTTCATCTGGGGACAAGTCCTCCCCCTCCACCTTCCAGGCAATGAGGGTTAAATGAAATAACTAGTCTAGGGTCACACAGGTAGTCCTCATCAAATGTTGGAAGGCAGATTTGAACTCAGATCCTTCTGATTCCTAGACTATTGTTCTATCCACTGCTCCACCTAACCTGGGGCAACTCCTGAGTGGGCTGCATTTGAGCTCAGACCTCTAAGTTTCTCTTAGCCATTCCTCAAGCCTTCAACCTGCCAGCTGGCAGTGCAGTAGGAACCAAGTACAATTGTTTGTTTTTCCAGACTAGATCAGCCACAGCACAGCATCCCACCTGGTAGGGCAAGAGACCCCCTAAAAAGCAATTAAGTTCCCCCCTCCAGGGGAAACTTGAGCTTTCTATATCCTTCAATGGTGAATAGAAAGTGGGGGAACAGTGACCCTTGAGTCCCTGGAGAACTTACTGCAACAATTAGGGTAAAGGAAAGTGGAGTATAGGTTCAAAGTTTGGAGATACAATCCAGGTTGTGCTGTGAACTATTAGACCCTGGAAAAAATTCAATCTCTCTGTGCCTTACTTTGCTCATCTATCAAATGGGAAACTAACCCCATGTTTTCCTTTCTGAATAACAACATTTTTGAGATAATCTAATAAGATAATTTATGTAAAAGTATATTTTAAGGTATGAAGCATTAGGTAAAGGCAAAGAATTCTTATGTTCAGTTATGGACAGCACATTTTAGGAGAAACATTGACAAACTGAAGCATGTGCAGAGGATGTGGAAACCACGTCATATGAACATCAGCTGAATGTACTAGAATATGGTTGGCTCAGAGAAAGGGAAATATAAATATGGTCTTCAAGTATTGGAAGGGCTGTTGTGGGAAAGAAGGATTAGATTCCAGGGTATGCTGGTAAATACTGAACAACTGGCTGGGGCAGAAGCAGGGATGGCATAGGACACACTTTTAAGTTTAATCTGCATTATTAACATTTTCTCCATCATTTCCTTAAGACAATCAACAAAATGAGCCCTGATTTGTAGCATTTGCCAATTTCCAAATTATAAATGCTTTCTCTGAAAATTTAATGATCCAGCTGGAGATAGATCTGGACTGAGCTAGTTCTAGCACTCCTCTGCCTTTTTTAAGGATTATTCTGTGCAACTCCAGTATGCGAAACAAGAGTCATTGGGTCAAAGTTATGGGGAGATATATTTCTACTTAATACTGTATGTGGAAAATTGGGAAAAAAATAATAGATCTGTCTAATAATGTTGTGAGAAACATGCTCACTTCTAGAAAAGTCATGGTCCTGGGCTTATCTTTTCCCCAGATCCGAGAAGGTGTCTATGGTGCCCAGCTGGACATTTCTGTCCTAAGGGAGCCACCTCCCCTAGCCCATGCCAAGCGGGTACGTTCAACCCTCTCATTGGACAGGACGAAGCCACAGACTGCATTCCATGCCCTGCAGGCAGAGCCTGTACTCAGACTGGGCTGGCCCAGCCAGACTCAGAGTGCTTCCCAGGGTGAGTACTGCTTCCCTACTACAGGCAGGGCCCGCCCACTTTATTCTTGGGTAAAGCTGGTGGTCAGTCACATTTTAAGTGTGCTCTGAAAGAGGATGCTGAAATATCACAGATACAAACACACACACACACACCCATACACACTAGCCTATTGGCCTGCCTGAAATTTTACCATTGTAGGGTCATTCCCCAGCTTAAGGCATTACTTTTCTCCAATTAACCTCATTTAAAACCCCTAGGAGAGAAATGAGGAGCAGCATGTCATAGTGGACAGAGAAATGACCCTGAAGCCAGGAAGACCTGGGTTCAGGTGCTGCTTCTAACACATTCCTACTGTGTGATCCTGGAAAAGTCCTTTAACCTTTTAGTGCTCTGAAAAACTCTCTAAGACTTGTCTGCATTGGTAGAGGAAGAGGAAGCTTGAAAGTTCTCTATACCCATGAAGTGATAAACCCAGTCCTTAAGCTACTAAGAGGCCCACTAGATAAAGTGCTAGACCTGCAGCCATTCGAGTTCAAATTAAGCCTCATATAAGTACTAGCTGTATGATCTTGGGCAAGTCACTTAATCTCTCTTTGCCTCAGTTTCCTAAACTGTAAAATAGGGATAGTAATAGTACCCACCTCACAGGGTTGTTGTGAGAATCAAATGAGATAATATTTATAAAGTACTTAGCACAATATCTGGCACATAGTAAATACTTTATAAATGTTATTATTAACATTATCATCCTAGGGAGGAATAAAACCTTAGAATACTATTATTAGTATAAATAATAGTATCAATAGTTTATCAAGAAGTAGTATTAATAATTTACCAAATAATATTATTGAAAGAATTTTAGTCAGGAAATTTAATTTTGATAGGCAGAAAGAGAAACAGAAGGGGTCATTTTGGAACACTGGACATTGTCCAGGGAGGCTAGGATTGGTTGGAAAGGCAGGCCTGGCTACCTGGGAGAGCTTCCAGGCTCATGAGGGAGGCATGACCATTGTGCCCACTTGCTGCAGAACACACAGGAACATATTTAGGAATGCTGGCAAAGCAACCCAAACACAGGGCAAACTGGCTGAGGGAACTAGGCAGGCTTAGAAAGTGAGACCATGGCAATAACAAAAGAAACAACTCTTCTGGAGCTGTGCCTGTGTGGATCTCAAGTCCAAGTCTCCTGGAGCATCCTCCAGGTCTACACCTTCCTGGGTTTCCACTGTGCCTTGTCTCCCAGGAGCAAAGGAGGCCTTGTGCCATTGTCCCCTTCAATTCCCCTGATGGCAACAACCGTGGAGATTGTCCCTCCTTTCCAGGGCAGCAGGGAACAGAAGCAAGATAAGTAAAGTCACCTAATCCTCACCACACAGCTGGTATAGACAGCAAAGATTGGAACTCAGGTCTCTAGAGATGATAGCACTAGCCCACGGAGCTAGGGAATCAGGGCTAACAGAACACTCACTCAGAACAGGAAGGCCTGTGTTCTTGGTCTTGTCTGACTTTTATTAGCTATATGGCCATGAATTAGTATCACTTCTCTCTAATTTTTAGTCTCCCTGCCTAACATAGGGTGAATAATACTCGCACCACCTGCCTCACAAACCTATTGAGGGGGAAGTATTTTGTGAATATTACAGTACAATGTGGATAATTTCAGACTGTTATTGGTGAGCTTTCAGGTATGTGTGTCCCGTTGGATCCTCCAGTCCTCACTCCCTCAACAACACCTGTCCCCCAGGAACCTTCAGCGATCGCACTGACCTCTTTGACCTGTCCCAGTGTGAGTCTTGTCCAGCCGGACTGGTTTGTACTGGGGGTGAGTAAAAATGATGCCTGTCACAGAGGCTAGAGAGTGCCCGGGCCATCAGAGCCCCTTTGCTGGACCAGCCTTTGGTGGGACAGAAGCCCAGTAGATCTCCATTGGGTAGATCCAATCCAATTAGGTGAATAAGCCAGAAAATATGTCTTGTCCAGGCCATGATTCCCTCCCTTTTTTTCACATCAAAGAAAACAAGACCCACTCAATTACCTGCCTGTGACTGAACCACAGGGTGAATTACCTGCAGCAAATTATTCATCCCGGGCTCTTAACCTTCTTATCCCAAACCCCTGATCCCTCCTACCCTCTCTCGTGTTCAGAGTGAGAGTTCTGCATAAGTGAAGACAAATTAATGTTAATCACATGACAGGATTTCAACCTGGAAGGAACCTTAAAGATTATCTAGTATATCCCTCCCTCTTTTACATATGAAGAAAACTGAGACCCAAGAAAATAAGTGACTCATCTGCGATCATATAAGTAGTAAGGAGCCGTTAGGTCCTCTGATTCCAAATCTAGTTTCCTTTATACTGGGTTTTGCAAATTCTGCCTTTAGAGGAGATTGATAGGGAGAAACCTTCACTGTCCAGTGATCCCATTTGAGGATTGTGTTTTCAGGTACAGGAGGCATGTACAGACCTCCTGGGCTATGCCCCACTGGCCACTACTGCCCCATGGGTACAAAGCACCCAACCCAGTTCCAGTGTCCATCAGGTACTTGGAGCAATCAGACAGGTCTAACCTCTGAGAAAGACTGTATGCTGTGCCCGGCTGGCTGGTTCTGTGTCACTGGAGCTCATACCCCATCAGGACGATGCCTTGCAGGGCATTATTGCCCCCCAGGTAAATAGGCTCACTGGGATTATTGGGTATGGACCAGGTGAGAGTAAGTAAAGGTGAACACTAAGAACTGGGAAGCCCACTGTACTAATTCTGGTGAAGAAGAAATAAGAGGAGTAAAAGATTGTATCACAGAAGAAGGTACTGAGGTGAGATGTGGAGACCTTCCTGATGGTCAAGGTTGATAGACCCAGGGACACTTTGGGATGTTATCACAGAATGTTGTGAAATTATTTTTTTCTGTCTGGGAAAAAAATAATGTCCTACTTGGAGGCAAAGAGATGAATGAAACGACCTTTGGTAGTGATACTGTGACTGACTGATAAGATAGCAAAGCCTTTTACTGGGGACGAACAGAGGTAGTCCCAGACCTTCTGAAGAACCAAAACTGGTCCAAGCAAAGGACAGATTTCTGGCTGGGACAATCCCCACGATCAAGGGACTTTCCTTCTTCATTAGCCTTGTCCCCATGGGGTCACTCAACAACAGTGTAACTGTATCCTCTCAATTTAGAAATCTTCCTCTTTTCTGGGACAGGTTCACAGTGGGGTGCCCAATTTCCATGCCCACCTGGTACCTACAGTTTCCAAATGGGCAATGATGGACCTACCAACTGTAGCAACTGCCCCCCTGGAGCCTACTGTCCCAGTGGATCCCCTAGACCTGTGTTCTGCCCAGGGTAAGTGAGACCCATGTGGTAGACTAATATCATAAAAAGTAACGGTGATAAGTATGAGTTGTATACCACATGTTCAGTATTGTGTAGCCAGTATGGTGAAGGTCTCTGTTTCTTGATCTTGCTAGAGAGAGAACATAGACCAACACCAACCACTGGAGAGTGAGCAGTGGAACACGATCAAGCACTAGATGGTGCTACAAACTTTAGATGGTGTATGAGTGCAGAAAATGGAAAGTTTGTTTGGGCTATCGTGGTCTAGGGGCAAGGAGGGGCAACATTTCATGGAAGAACTCGAGTTTGACCTAACAATAATAAAAGCTAACATTTGTGTAGTGCTATACTTCTTGTTTCATTCAATTTTCCAAACAAACAAAGTCAGTGCTATTATTATCCCCATTTTACAGAAGAAACTAAGGCAGAGAGAAGTTAAGTGACTTGACCAGGATCACTCAAGTATGAAGTGTCTGAGGGAGGATTCAAATCCAGGTTTTTCTGACTTCCTATAGAATATGCTATCTACTGTGATCCTTAACTGCCCCAGGATCCCTGACCCTTGAAATCTAAAGATTATAAGTTTCTTGAGGACAAGGACTATGTCTTTTTTTTCTTTTATGTTCTTCAGTATCCAACACAGTGCCAGGCACATACTAGATGCTTAATAAATAACTCTTGAATTGTATTATGAGTAGAGTTTTATATTATACACACATAATTTTGTGTGTACATGATTTTTTGCCCCAATAAAATGTAGTTTCTTAAGGGCAAGGACTATTTCATTTTTGAAATATATGATAGACAATTAATAAAACGCTTATTGATAGAATAAATAAAAAAGGAAAGCTATTCCCTTAGACTTTGGGATTTAGAGGTGAAAAGGATCTCAAAAATCATTTAGTTCAGCCACTTTGTTTTTTTACAGATAGAGAAACTGAGACCCAGGGAAGTTAATTGATTTGCCCAAGATTATATAGATAGTAACTGAGTCAGGATTTGAACCCAGATCCTCTAATTGCAAATTCCAGGCTTATGCAACACTGCTTCCTGACTGAGTGAACAGTGAAAAAAAAACTTTAAATGTGAGGGGGCAGAGAGAAAGGGGGTGGAATAGGGGTGTAGAATGACCCACCCCCCAAATGGAAATACTTTGAGAAGTTAGAAGAAACTTTGGTGGTGACCTCAGCCCCAGAAACTGAAGCCTTTCCTCACTATCTCTTGGGAGAGCTGGAGGCTAGAGTCTAGAAGAAGGGGTGCTGAACCTGCAGGCTTCAGGTCACATGTGGCCCTCTAGGTCCCTAAGTGCAGCCTGATTTGACTGACTGGTCAAAGGACCACACTTGAGGGCCCAGAGGCCTGGGAGTGTCACCTGGGGGCTTCTTCCTTTGCTGGTGCCTCTGCTGGTGGGTCCTGTGTATCCAGGGCCCTTCCACTGAGGCAGTAGTTCCCTTCTTAGGTGCCTCCTCAATGTGCAGAATGTAGACCAGGGGTGGGAAACCTATGGCCTGAGACTACATGTGACCTTCTAGGTCTTTGGGTGCAGCCTTTTGACTGAATCAAAGTTTTACAGAATAAATTCTTCCATTAAGGGAATTTGTTCTGTGAAGTCTGGATTTGGTCAAAGGGCTGCACTTGAGGACCTAGAGGACCACATTTGGCCTCGAGTCTGCAGGTTCCCCAACCCTGATGTAGACACTCTCAATTCTTTCTTCTTCCAGGGGGACATATCGCCCAAATCCAGGTGCTTGGAGGCTTACTGACTGTGCCCTTTGCCCTAATGGGCATCACTGCCCTGAGCTTGGAACTGTGACTCCCTTGCCATGTGCTATTGGTAGCTACTCTGTAAGTTTCTACCCCAGAAAGTCGAGGTGGGTATAGGTAAGCCTAGAATTCAGTAGGGAAAGAAGAGAGGTCTTGCAGGAGAGTCTACTTCTCTCAGGGAGGGCCCCAGGGCCCCAGCATTGTCCAGAACATCCTAGGAAACATGGGAAATGCTGCTTGTTCACTTAAGGGATCTGCCATGGAGCATTACTCAGTCATTTTTATGCAGGGGAGGTAGGGCACATTCTCAGAGTGCTGAGTCCTTCAGCAGAATTTCTAAGAAGCAAGGTCTCTAACAGCTTCCTATCCACATGGGGGCTCTTAACATCAACCATGAACTTTAAAAATATATACATATACATATATGGATAACTGTATTTAAATTATTTTTCCTGTGTACCATATATATTTATACATATGTATTTGTATATATACATATGTATATATGTATGTAGAGGTGTGTGTGTGTATACACACATACATATTTGCATTTGAACATAATACTGGGAAGGGATCCACAGACTTCACCACACTGTCAAAGGGGTCCATGACACAAAACAGGTTAAGAACTCCTTGCTCTACAGGAAGTATATCACATGACTACCAAACAAATTGGTGGGAGGGGGAAGAATGAATCATCTAAAGCCAAAAAGAAAGGTAACTCCTTTTAATCCTAAATCCACTTCTATGAAAACTAGGGAGTCCCCTAAGGTTTGGCCTTGGAAGGGCTCATTACTCCCAGATATGCCTTCTATATAGCTCCTGCTCCAGGAAAGGTCCCCAGACCTATGGATGCTTTGGATTCAGGGAAGCTCTAGGCTTCAGGCCCAGGGGTCTAGTTAGATCCCGAGCGTTCCAGACCAGGTTCCAAGATGGAGGATGGATAGGGTGGGGCTCCTAGCGATCCTTCTCCTGTGGGAGGGAGAGGCAGTTGGAGCCAGAGGCCTGACCCCTCCCCCCATTGGTTCAGATGGGGGCTGGGGAGGAAGCACTGTGAAGCAGGACACCAGCTCCTGCACTGGATACCAACTCCTGTCACTTCTGTGAGGCACATACCTGTGCAAAACCAAAAAGCCAGAGCCATAACTCACCAGGCAGGCAGAGGTGGAATTTCACTGCCTCTCCCCGGCTTCCTGCTCCTCAGCTGAGGCCGGGTGGATGTGCAAGGCTGCTCTTCCTGCTCTGATTTCCTCCTCCTCCTGAGTAATTACTATGGAGCAGAGACTGGAATGAGCCCCCCTCCATTTAGACTCAGCTCAGCAGGACGGGCCAATTGTGATGGTATCAAACATTCATTTCACCGTAGTAGGTAAAACAATGAGCAGGCTGCATCAGGGGGACAATGGGAGAAATATTCTTTTTCTTACAGATCCTAACAAGAAATCGGTGCCCTCCCTCCCACCCTTTCTCTTCCTTATTTATCTGGCATTCAATTGTCATGAATAATTCGAGTGATAATTGCTGGATTTCCATATTGATGGGAAAGTGGCATTTTATAAATAGCTAATTGCCCTGCTGCTTCCTTCTGCCACCTAGCCAGCCCGGCCCTCTGTCAATGGGAGAATTTGGTAATTATCCTGGGAAGTGTTCATTAAGATCCAAGAGGAAATAAATGACAAATGGGGAGTTATGAATAACAAGTCAAAAACCCTAAGCTATTTTTCCTGCAGCTCATCCTGCCCCATCCTGGAGGGCCAGCGGGGTGCTCAGGAGAGAGCTGGCTTTTTGTACAGGAAAAAGTGACTTTCCAGCAGGTGGATTGTCTGCTTCCAGGAGACCTAAAATTTTAAAGGATTCAGATTCATTATCCTCCTCCTTTTACTTTCCATCGAATCGATAGCCTTACTCCCCAACCTAAGCACCACCATCTCCCCTGCATCACAGAGGGACCAGTGATCTAAAGCTGACAGGGGACTTAGTCATCTAAACTAAAATCCCATCTTTGACAAGAAGCCTTTCCCTATGCCTTCTATTTCGAGTGCCTTGTCTCGTTAATTATTTCCTACTTATCCTGTCTATAGCTTGTATGTATGTTGTTGTGGCTGTTTGTCCTTCATTCGTGAAGAGGAGGTATTGCTTGTGTGTACATTTTGTTCTTATCTCCCCATGGAAGATTGTGAACTTCTTGAGAGCAAGGACTGTCTTTTGTTCCTTTTTTGTATCTCCTGGGCTTGGCACGTAGTAATAGGTGCCTGGCACATAGTAATAGGTGCTTAATAAATGTTTAATGATTGATCATCTAGTGAAACCCCTTCCTTTTACAGATAAGGAAACAGACATACATACGTGACTTGGGAAGGAATAAATGCTCATTATATGTCAGGCACTGTGCTAAGTGTCTGAAGTGGGATTTGAATCCAGGCTTCTTGACTCCTAGTCTAGTGCCTGGCCCATTGCATCCCCTGTTAGTGGAGAAAAGGGGAAAAAAGGGTTTGGAAAAAGAGAAAAGGATAGCTCTAGGGGCCTATTTCTGTCCTAAGCAGTGAGGATGTGTTTGTTTTCCAAGCACTTTAAGAGTTTTGGGATTGAGGGTGGGGCATAAGGCTTTCCTTTGGAGACCTTTCGCGAATACAAGAGTACTCTGGGAGAATCATCATTTCTATTACTAGAAAGCAATCAGCTTTCCACAGCTCTGAGCCCCTCCCAGTTAGAGTAGGTCCTGTAGAAATTCCAACTTTCACCATCACTGAGCTACAGAAGGCTTCATGGAAAAAGAGGGGCTTTGAAAAATGAGAGGGACCAATTTCTTACTGGATCCCCTAAAGGGCCTGTGGTGAAGGTATCTGGCTGGCCCACTGGGCTCTGCAAGCTCAATTGGCCAGAAACTGTCCAGTTAACTTGGAGTTTACTGGCTATCTTCCTTCCTTTCTTTCTTTTCTTCCTTCCTTCCTTCCTTCCTTCCTTCCTTCCTTCCTTCCTTCCTTCCTTCCTTCCTTTCTTTCTTTCTTTTCTTCCTTTTTTTCTTTCTTTCTTTCCTTCCTTCCTTTCTTTCTTTCTTTCCTTCCTTCCTTTCTTTCTTCCTTCTCTTCCTTTTTCTTTCTTTCTTCCTTCCTTTCTTTCTTTCTTTCCTTTTCTTTCTTTCTTTTCTTTCTTTCTTTCTTTCTTTCTTTCTTTCTTTCTTTCTTTCTTTCTTTCTTTCTTTCTTTCTTCCTTTCTTTCTTTCTTTCTTCCTTCCTTCCTTCCTTTCTTTCTTTCTTTCTTTCTTTCTTTCTTTCTTTCTTTCTTTCTTTCTTTCTTTCTTTCTTTCTTTCTTTCTTTCTTTCTTTCTTTCTTTCTTCTTTCACAAAACCTTAAACCCAGTTCACTTTGAAGCTCATAGATTGGACCACAATCAGTCCCTGCCCAAGCTCCACTTAATGGCTGTATTTTGGGCCCTCCTGGCTTAGGGTGAATGCCAATGGTAAATGTTTCTCTTTGGAACAGCAACTCTGAGGGTCTTCCCTTCCCAATTTGATTTTTTTCCCTTTTTTCTAATTAAAGGGGCCATTCCTTGATTCACTTCTTTAAAAAGCCTATTCACTGAATAGGCATTACGTCACTCTAAGTGAGTACTTGAAAAAGCCCTAGCCTAAAAGGGCCAGGGTCTCCCATTGCATCCTGGACCATCTCCAGTCATCCTGATGAATATCTAGATCCAGATGGCTCTGAAGGAGAAAGTGAGGTTGGTGACCTTGCATGACCTTCTCTCACTCAAAACAAAGTCAAGTGCAAGACATGTCATCATTTCCCTGATGTCATGGTCCTCTTCAAAAACAAAGGAGGAGCACACAATAAGCAAAGAGAGTCTACCCAAAAGGCTCCCATAATCTCTTGCTGCATTATGGACATTGTATGTGACACCAGGACCCAGAGCAAAGAAAATGATGCTTCCTGTTGGACTCTGCCCTTGTCAGAATGTATCTGAAGTGTTGGATATTCAGATCCTATATTTCCTCTTAGAAAGAACATTGATCAGCTAAAGCAAATACCCAGCAGGATAAACCAGATAGGAAAGGGATGAAAATCAATTGCCTATGAGTATCAGTGGACAAAACAGGAGATATGATGATAGGCTACAGTAGTTATCCAAACATTAGAAAAGTTGTTACATAGAATTGAGATGGTGTAACGTAGATAGATACTAGAGTTGGAATCTGGAAGACCTGGGTTCAAGTGCTATTTCTAACCTTTATTAGAACACTAGTTATGATTAGAGGTAGCTAGGTGGCATAGTGAATAGAGCACTGAACCCAGAGCAGGAAGATCTGAGTTCAAATTCCACCTCAGATACTTACCAGTTTTGTGACCTCAAGCAGGTCACTTAACCTCTCTTTGCCTCAGTTTTCCTAACTATAAAATGGGGATAATAGCAACTCCCTCGCAGTTATGAGGATCAAATATGATAATGTTGTAAAACATTCAGCATACTATGTGCTTGACATATAGTAGGTGATATATAAATGTTAGCTTACTACTACTATTACTACTACTACTACTACTACTACTACTACTACTGCTACTACTACTACTACTACTACTACTACTACTACTACTACTACTACATCATTTGAGCTGTTCCCAGATCTAATGGGTTGCCTCTTGGAAAAGAGCTTCCTCATTCAAGTTGACATTCAATCAGAAGACCATGTATACTAGGAATATAGTAGACAGGATTTGTGTTTTGTGGAAGTTAAACTAGCTGATCTCTGAGGCCTGTCCAACTCCATAATTCTAGGATTAAAATTTGGGTAATGCACAACATTCCCCTTCATTTCTTCTTTCTCCAACCTGACACATACAAGGAGTGTGGTCTATGCCAAGTCAAAAAGATTACTACTGGAGAGGGGAGAAGGAATGATGACCTTTTCCCAACTTCTTCCTTTATAGAGCCCTGGTCAGCTACTATGTCAGGAATGCCCAGAAGGAAAATTCTGCAATGGAACTGGGCTAGCTGAACCTTCAGCATGTCCTCCTGGGCATTACTGCCCAGCAAAGAGTATAGTACCCAGCCTATGTCCAGAGGTAAGATATCCGTTATTTCCCTTCCTACTTTATGTAGCTTTTATTAGGGAAGGTAACTACAAGGTGAACCCCAGGCAGGACCTAGCCAAGGGTGTTCATTCTGCTCCACACCCACCCTGCCATGCCCAAAAGGATAGGAGGTACCCTAGAGACTACCTGGGGTATTCACAAAGGGCTTTTGTACTCAGTCTGATTGGCAGATATACTCAAAGTCTGTTATTTCATACTGACTTATTAGATTTCTTAGAAAGTCCTCTCACCTGTCCTATAGCCCTCACCTAAGTCATATCTATCATAACTTCTGTTTCTTGTCCTGATCAGGAAAAATCTCCAGGAAGGTCCAGTTCTGTTAGGTTTTTCCAAGGCCTTCTAGATGGGGTAGACCATCCAAAAGTCCCCAGTTTGGACACCCAACTTTTCATCCCTGGTCATCAAATCAGACCATCCCTTTTGGCTAGGCCTTCCTGCTAGGTCCAAAGCAAGTAGGATGTTTGTGCCACCCCTTGGTCACAGGGGTTGGGGTGCTTTAGATTTGAGGGGGAAAGAGGTGTGGTTTGTGGCAAGATGCCAATGAGCTGGGAAACATTAACATGAAACCAGGGTTAATCCTAGACAGAACTGCTAAGTTAGAAAATTCACAGCCATGTTCTGCATTCACTAGCTTTATGGGGTCCCTCTACCCACTCTCCATTCTCCTTCAGGCATTAGATTGGTCTGTTGATCTCTCTCCCTACCAAAGACTGCTCCCTGGAAAGAATATTTCAGTAGTCTTTGAAAATTTAGGGGGAAATTGTCTCAAAATGGTCTCTTCCAGGGGTATTTGCCTTGAAGGCTTTGTCTCCTATAAGGGAAATTTCAGGCATCAAAAGACAGGTTAGGGGTATGAAAGGGGAGTAGTGAAGGGGACCTCCTCAGTACCCTCAGTCACACTAGTTCTATCAGCCATCATCTACTTTGCCTCAGGAATATTATGCCCCTTATTTCTCCCCATCCTCCCACTAGTTTCAAGTGTTTGGGATGGGACTCAGTTACTAAGGATATGAGGAATATTTGTATTTGCATGTGTATGTGATTGGATGTCTTTTTCTTTCACCAGGGTACTTTCCGAGAAGCTCCAGGTGCAGCTGGCATAGACTCATGCCAGCCCTGCTCCCCAGGCATGTTCTGTGGCAGAACTGGCCTTACAGAACCAGAAGGCCTGTGTGATCCTGGCCACTACTGTGGCCCTGGGTCCACTACTTCATCTCCGGTGAATATGGAGTTAAGTTATTCTGGTCTATTCTGGTCTGAGCCTCCCTAGTTCGTTCATTTGTTTCTTCCTTCCTTCCTTCCTTCCTTCCTTCCTTCCTTCCTTCCTTCCTTCCTTCCTTCCTTCCTTCCATCTTTCTTTTCTTTCTCCCTCCCTTTCCTTCCTTCCTTCTTTCATTCCTTCCTTCTTTCCTTCCTTCCTTCCTTCCCTTCCTCCCTCCTTCCTATATTCATTCATCCAACAAATACTTACTAAGCATACAAAGGCACTCTGCCAGGCACTATGGCATAGACATTTTTTAAGTCATTCCTTAAGGAGTCTCTAGTCTAGCAAAAAGCTCTCAGTGTATGGAGCACAGAGACAGAAGGAACCCTTCTATACAGAGCCCTGGACTGAGGTAGGAAAGGAGCCAACAAAACAGAGAAAGCAAACATTCGCTGGCCTCTGTTAATTCAGTCCAGGGGTGGTGGGGGGGCATGCACATGTGAAGAAGAGAGTTAAAAACCAAATGTAAAGACACATTAGGAAAATCACATTAAAAATAAGTGATAAAAGTTTCTTATTCATATGAAAATCCATTGAAAAAACAGGAAAAGAATTGCTGCAAACATATGGGGTCAGTTTCCAGGTTTTCCACAGTAAATGATCAAATGGTTTGTTTTACTTCAATGTTAGTTATTTGTGTACTTACATGACCTCCCCTGCTTTCATCTTACTTCATAGACTGCAGGTTCCATGAGGGCAGGGACTGGGTGTGATTCACTCTTTGAACTGAGTTTTAACTCACTTAGCATAGAATCCACATCTTGTTTATTCTTATATTCCTCCAAGGCACCTAGCACAGAGGATGGTATGTAGTAGGTGCTTAATAAAGGTTTTTCATGAGCAAATGGACAGGATAATAAATCATATGGAAAGTGCATAGCCTTGCTAGCAATTAAGGAAGGACAAAATGAAATAACCTTGAGGTGCCATTATGCTTCTGTTAAACTAGAAAAAGCAAGGGGAGATAATAAAACCCAGTGATAGATGTGGGGAAGCAGGTACTGTACCCGTTTGCAGTTGTTGCCAGTGGTCCTGTAAATTGCTCCAATCTTTCCTGAGCACAGTCTTACAAGAGTTTTAAAACTACTAACACCTCTTGACCTGGTATTTCTACTTTGGGGAATGTGCCCGTGGGAACTAACCCAAGAGAAAAAAATTAATTTGTTACAAGGACATTCATAGCAGCACTATTTGTATTAACAAAAAGTTGGCAACCACCCAAATGCTCTGCCATGGGGAAATAGACACTCCAAAAACTACTTCAAAAGGTGATGAAAAACCTCTCAAATGAGAGTTTGGAGTCCTAGGTTCGGGAATCAGTTTTGTTACTAACTAGCTACGTGACGTGATCAAATCACTAATAGAACTCAGTTTACGCTTCTATAAAATAAACTCTAATGTTATATGGCTGCTTCCTTTCTTTGAAATACTATACAGCAATATGGCATAGTGGATAGAGGGTCAACCTTGTAGTCAGGAAGACCTGGGCACAAGTCTTGCCTTTGACACAGTAGCTGTGTGACCCAGCAAAAGGTCACTTAACCTCTTAGGGCCTCAGACAATTCTGTAAGACTGAGTTACACCTGAATGTCTTATCTGCATTGGTAGAGGCAGTTTCCACACTGGGAATTCTCTACATCAATGAAATCAGAGATCCAGACTAAAACAAAGTAATTAAAGATGACAAGCATATAAACCAGTGTTGTCAATCTCAAATAGAACAGGAGCCCTGGGGGCTCTATATTGACTCAGAAAACCATAAATTAACATCATCTATGTTGTATTATATTTTTATTTATTTTGTTAAACATTTCCCAATTACATTTTAATCCAGTTGGCCCCCTCTGCACACTGTCCGAGTATTTGACACTTCTGATAAAGACTATTAACATGTAGACTTCTGTGTGTGTGTGTGTGTGTGTGTAACGATGTTAAGTGAAAAAAGAATATAACACAATATGTACATATGAGTTGCAACCATACAAAAGTGTGCATCTGTGTGTTTAACAATGTACTCTTTGCTATATAAATATTTATTGTTATTACTGGGAAGAGAGTTTAAAATCTTTGCTATTTAATGTGTGTTTCATTCTTCCTATGAATCTGCTTGAATATTCTATGTAAGTTACTTGTGTATAATGAGCTCCTCTCCAGGCTATCAACTGAAGGGGAGAATGGGGGGAGGGTTGGCTACAGTGGCTCAGGAGGACAATCGAAAGAAGTGGAGAAGATTTCAGTCTGGATTGGTTGAAGGAATGTGTGCTGCTCAAATCACAGCTCTTTGGGAGTGTTGAAAAACTGAGGGACAGGACCTGTGATTTCATTGGTTTTGTAATTTTGAGGAAAGTTGCCTAGAACACTGAGCAGTAAAGGGACCTGTCCAGAGTCTCACAAGTTAATGTGTATAAGCGGCAAAACTTAAACCCAGTTTTTCCAGACCACAGGACCAGCTCTTTATGCATTAAGCCATGCTGACTGAAAGAAAGTTAGAAATAGAGGTTGATAGATAGATAGATACATATATATGTATCTATAGATATTGGCGTGTATATGTAAATATATATAGGCATGTGTCATGCATGTGTATGTATATCTATATACATAGATATCTGTATATATGTGTGCATATGTCTATGGATATGCATATGTATATGTATATACATACATACATATAAACATACATGTTATTAATGTACATAAGGGCTGAGGGAGAGGTCAGAAGTGATCTCCCTCCTAAAGGAGGGATAATCATAAACATTTATTAAGCACCTAGTATGGATCAGGTTCTGTATGTACTAGGGACACAAAAAGAGTCAAAATAAAGTCCCTGCCTTCAAGGAACTTACAATCCAAAGGGGGAGACAACCTGCAAACAAACATATACAGAGCAAGCTATATAAAGATAAGTAGGAAATCATGAACAGAGGCAAGGCACTAGAATTAAGAGGGGTTGAGGAAGGCCTCTGTAGAAGATGGACTTCTCGTTGGGACTTAAAGGAAGCCAGGAAGGTCAGTAGGCAAAGCTGAGAAGGGAAGAGTGTTCTGATCAAGGGTTTTAAGGAGCTAACTTAGTGGAGGGAATTATCCTAGCTTTGCCCTTCCCTCCCTCTGCCCCAATTCCTTTTCCGTGTCTCACTAGATCTCTTTTTCCGTAGGTGGGGTTTTCCTTTGGTGATGTCTGCCCAAAGGGCCATTACTGCCCTGCTGGCACTACAGGCCCAGAAGAGACACCCTGCCCAGTTGGCACCTGGAATGAGAAGAAGGGGGCACAGGATGTTAGCTGGTGTCTACCTTGCCCTCCTGGCTTCTTCTGTGATGTGGCCGGCAGGGCTGCCCCAGGAGGTCCATGTGCCCCAGGTGAGTCTAGACAGGGCCTCCCCTGGGAAATCAGAATATGATTCTGCTCTATGATGACTTTTATCAACCTTACATTTTCAAAGTCAGCTTAAAGCCTTCGGCATTCAGATTACAAAATCATTATCTTATTATCTACAAGAAACTTATGTGGAATATTCAAGCAGCTTCACAGGAAGAATGAAATGAACATTAAAACTCCAAAGGATTTATATTACACCAAAGCCTCTTCCTAAAAATAACATATTGTATTTATATATCAAAGAATGCATTGTTAGACCCACCCAGGGTATGGACCTCTATATGGACCGCTTTACCAAGAGAATGACCAAAGTAACCATGGCTATGAAAAATAGAGGCAGTTGAGGACAACTCAGGCCTGGAGGATTTTAAAATGCATTTGAAGATTTCTTTTCAAATGTCACTTGATTAATTGACAGCAGCTAAAAATACTCACAACCCCTGGGAGAAAAGAGTTGGCAAGAGCAGAGGAAGTTCTGTAACAGTGGGGTGAGTTCCTGGAGGGAGCAGAAAAGCCTCCATCTTTCCCCCCAGACTCCAAACAGATCAGGCAGAGTCCTGTGAACCTGCCTCAGCATGGAGAACCCACATGGTGTAGAAGGTATAACCAAGGAAGTCAGTCCCTAGAGCCTCGTTCCCTATAGTTGATGGCATTAAGAGATCATGGTTAATTGGGAAAATTCATTGGACTACATCTCCTATATAATCTGCCCTTAGTCTAATAACTCATCATGCTGCAGTCAGTTCAAGCTTTGTGGGAAATGAAGTCTTAAGGTCATGCTCACTCAGAGCCATTACCAGCATTTTTTCCATACCCAGAGATAGTTTCATACAACATGGCTAGGATAAATCCCTTAATCTCTCTGTGCCTCAGTTTCCTAATGTATAGAATGAAAGGGTTGTGAACAAATGGCCTCTAAGTTCCCTTTCAACTCTAAATCTGTGATCCTATGCTCCCAAGAAGTGTGAGATCCACTCTCAAATTAACTCCTAAAGAAAATTTATTTGAAGGGTTTGAGAATGGTCTGGGACATAGGGATGGCTCACCTGGGACATAGCAATCAGGAAACGAAACAAGCATTTATTAAGCATCTACTACGTGCCTGACACCATGCCAAGTGCTTTACAAGCATTCTCTTTGATCCTGACAACATCCCTAGGAAGTAGGTGCTATCATTATCCCCATTTTATAGTTGAGGAAACTGAGGCAAATGGAGTTTAAGTGACTTGCCCAAAGTCACACAGTATCTGAGGTAGAATTTGAAGTCATGTCTTCCCAACTCCAGGCTCAATGGTCTAACTACCATGCCACCTAGCTGCCTCTAGGCATTAAAGGGGAGAAATTGTACATCCTGCAATAATTTCCTGTTTTAAATAAGTACTCTTTCTAAATAAATCTAAGTGCAGGTGTTTCTCCCTGGATACCAATGTCCTCCTAATTTTGGCACCCTGGAGCAAAGTCCGAGTCACCCCACTCTAGTTATAGCTTGTTGCCCACAATACAGTAGAAATGTCACTAGATTTAGAAATATAGGTTAAAATCTCAGCTCCGACACTCACTAACTAGTTGTGTGATCGCAGCAAGTCATCCAATCTGTCTGTGCCTCCATTTTCCCATTTGTTAAATGGAGATTAAAAAACACATTTACCTGCCTTACTTGTCAGGAAGATAATACTTTATAAACCTAAGGGCTTTCAAAGTATGAACTGCTACTATTATTAAATACATGCTGCTTTTTCCAGAGATATGGGTAGGACATAGAGGGTGAGACAAGTGAGCTCAAGGTTTGCAGACATTCTTTCAAAACAATCTGTGGCAACCCCTAGAACAAGTCAAAAAGCTGGACCCATTCTCTTGCTTCTAGGATTCTACTGCACAGGAGGGACACAGACCCCAAGACCCATTGGCAGAGTGGGTGAAAATCTTTGTCCTGTTGGTCAAGCATGTCCTGAAAGCTCATTCTTTGCCACCCCGTGCCTGGACAGGCAGTATAACAATGCTACAGGTAAAAAGGATGAGGACTGAGATAAGTGAAATGTTTCTGAATGTGTCTTCACCTTGAGCTAAAGCTGAGGCTGGGCTAGGGTTCTGCCCCCATGGCTCTTATTGTCCTGTGGGGACCAGCGGTTCTCCTTGTCCCTGTTCCCAAGGGACATTTGATTCATTTGCTGGGTTGAGTCAGATACAAGATTGCCAGCCATATCCTGCGGGTAAGGAATTATGTGCTAACACCAGGTGATGGGTATCATGCAGAGATGAAAGGTCAAGGTCATGTAATTAGAATTTCTTCTCTAGACCTAAGATAACAACCACATACTGAGATACCCCTCCCAGTCAATCAGGATAAAGATTAGCAACTGTGTGGAAAAGTCAAAATAGCCAACTGAAGGATGATTTAATAACTGTCTTTATGCATGTAGAGTTTGCCAGTTAAAGTAACTCAATATCCTTGCTTCTGCTAAGAGCAAAACTAGTTTATGGACTCACAGAATCTCAGAATGGGACGGAAGCTAGGGGTCATCCAGTCCACCCCATATCTGCTTCAAAAACCTCATTAGACTCCTAAGTTTACCTTATGATTGGAGGAGTGGTTAGTTCTGCCAGGAGACAGACTCTGTATAACAAAGACCTTGGGATCACTAGCTTCTGAGATCATATTAATACACAGAGAGGAGTGATGGGAAGTAGGAGAGAGGAGGAATTCTCCTGTTCTTCATTGATCTCACCCCTCTGTCATTTTGAGGACAGGAGCAAATGTTGTCAACCCAGATGGAGGAAATGGGAATACAGGGGGCCCGTGCCCTCCTGGTCACTTCTGCCCAACAGGCATGCGTGTCCCCTTGCCCTGCCCCGTGGGTACCTTCTCAGACAGGTGAGTGAACCCAAAGCCACCACCCCATGGGCTATCTCCTATTCCTTTCTCCATTCTTGATATGTGGTTTAGTATATAGAGTATCAAACATAGAAAGAGAAGGTGTAATTTAAAATCCCACCACTGACACAAACTATGTACCATAAACTTAACTACTAGGAGATTGTTTCCTCATCTGTACAATACGGACTATAATAAGACCTGGGGCACTTACCTCGTGGAACTGCTGTGAGGATCAAATGAAATCCTGCACACGAGACACTTTTCTAACTTTAAAGCACTGTCTATAATGTGAGCTGTTATGATTATTACCAGATATTACTAGGGAGCTGGAAGTGTCCTTTAAGGGATGCTATTTCAGCATGTACCGCCAGGTGGTGCCTTAGACACACACTGTAGGGGTTTCTGGTGTGTTTCTCTATGTCAGAAATTCTCGAACCAGGGCTACTGAATGAGGCAGATACTGATCACTAGTCAGCATGAGGAGCCTCGGGGATGCTGGGATCATCGTCTAAGTTTTGTCCAAGTAACATAAAGGTTAATGAAGTGGGTGGTCCAACTCCCCCATCGGACTGGGGAATCTTCCTTTTTTTTTTTTTTTTAAATCTCACCATCTCCCAGGACAGATCTGGGCACATAAGGTACATTAGAGGCAAAAGGATGAGTGGATGGTTGGTTGCTTTTACTTTGGAGCTAATGGGGAGGGAGGGAAGGGAATAAGCATTTACATAGCACCCACTCCATGCCAGGCACTGAGCGAAGCACTTTCTATAAATATTATCTCATTTGATCCTCACCTCAAGGTAAGAGCTATTATTATTCCCATTTTACAGGTGAGGAAAGTGAGGTTCAATGACTTGCCCAGGGTCTCATAGCTAGTAAGTGTCTGAGGTGGAATTTGAACTCAGGTCACCCTGACTCAGGGCCCAGTGTTCTATCCATTGTATTGTCAGCTAAGGGCCTGGTAGGGGGGAAGTTGTGGGGAAGGGAAGCATTACCATGATACCTGGGTGGGCTTGGAAATCAAGAGGGATAAAAGGGGAAACTAAACTCAGTATCTCAGCTGCCCACATTGGATTCTACCAAGACAAAGAATCACCCCATTTTCCCTGCCCATCTATAATTATAATCAGAGATTGGATTTCCAAATAAGTTCAATTGTTGTGCTTCATCCTGGGGAGGCCACAAGCAAGAGACAGTTCCAAGGACTAAGAAACAGAATCATTGGATCCCTGGCTTCTACCTCCCCATGGTTTGCAACCTCTAGCCCTTCACCTTTCTAGGGTCTCCCTTACATTTCCCTACCAGCGTAACTAGACTCCTCACCCACTATACCAGCCCTAGCAACTTGCTTCTTCTACTTTCTCAAGTTCAACTCCCCATCTCCCAAGGTTCTACCTTTTTATCTCCCAAGGGCACATGGGCAAAATGGAAAAAGCAAAGAATTTAGAATCAAGTAACTTGAGCTTAAAATCTGACTCTGATATTTAATTATCTGTATGACCTTTGGCAAGTCATTGAACACTTCTAGGGTCCTTATTTTCCTAAGGGGGATCCAACTAGATGGTTTCTAAGGACTCTTCCAGATCTACACCTGTGATATGAAGATTCCCTATCCCTTATCTTGACCCTACTACTCCCTCAAGTTACCATCCTATAGCTCTTTTTGTTTCTATGTCCAAACTTCTAGGAGAACAAAAATACTCTTTTTCCTTTATTTTTCTTCTTTCTCAACCAATTGAAACTGTTCTCACCAAGGTTGCCAATGATCTAATAGTTAAATCCAACTGTCATCATTTCTAGAAATCCAGATATTTCTAGATCCAATCTTTCTAGAAAATCCAGTCTTTCCAGAAATCTTCTAATTTTTGTTTTCTCTTTGATACTGTTCTCTTCTGATTCTCCTACTACCTGACTAGGTTTCTCAGTCTCTTCTAATGGATCAACATCTATTTCCTATCTCCTAATTATGGGTATCCCCCAGTACTGTGTCCTGGTCCTTCTTGCTACAACTTCTCTTGGTAATTTCATCAGTTTCATGGTTCAATTACTGTCTTTCATCCTATTTATCTTTTGTCTTTCTTTCCTACTCATCCTATTTATACAGCCCTAGTCTCTCTTCTGAGTTCCAAGTCCCATATCATCAACTGTATATTGGGTATCTTCAACTTTTGGGTATCTTTCATTATCTTTCCCCAAAAACACACTTCTGTTTTTAACTTTTCTATTTCTGATGAGAGTACCACCGCCCTTCTAGTCAAACAGGTTCCCAATCTTAAAATCAATGACAATTCTAGACAAGTGTTCTAGCTTCTATCTCTACAACATCTCTCATCTACCCCCCTTCTTCCCAGCCATGTGGTCACCACCATAGGCCAAGTCCTCATTGCCTCTCATTTGGATTATTGCAATAGCCCCCTATTCAATTTATCTGACTCCAATCTCTACCTTCCCCACCTTCTTTGCAGCCACTGAATTAGTATTCCTTAAGCATAGGTCTGGCAGCAGCTAGGTGGTGGTATGGATAGAGTGCCAGGCATAATGTTAGGAAGACTCATCTTCCTATGTTTGAATCCAGCCTCAGACATTTACTTGCTGTGTGATACCAGGCAAGTCACTTAACTCTCTTTGCCTTAGTTCTTCTCTGTAAAATGACCTGGTGAAGGAAATGACAAACCACTCCAGTATTTCTGCCAAGAAACCCCAAAGGGGGTCATAAAGAGTAGGACATGACTGAAAGATGACTGAACAATAGCAACATACATAGGTCTGACCATGTCGTTCCTTTGTTCATTTCAATAAATGTTTATTAAGTCCCTGCAATATTCCAGCCACTGTGCCAAGCTCTGGGGATACAAAGAGAGGCAAATGGCAATCCCTGGCTTCAAGGAGCTTATAATCTCATGGGGGACACAACATACAAACAAATACTTACAAAGGTAGTTACATACAGAAGTTTCCGCGGTTCCTCCTTGCCTCTGTTTGGGACTTACCACCCTTAACAAGCTGTCTCCAACCGATCTTTCTAGGCTGATTTCACATATTCCACCTCATGTACTCTAGTCAGACTAGAAGAACCACTGCTTGTGGTTCTTCTACAAGTCTGTCTTCTGCCTTTATACAGACTGTAACCCATGCCAAGAAGGTGATCCTTCTTCATCTCTGCTGATTAGAACCCCTTCAAGGCTCAACTCAAGATCCACCTCCTATACAAGCTTTTTCCTGAGTCTCCAGTTGTTAGAGACAACTTATCCCACCAATAAAAATGATTTGTATCTATTATTCAGTCATTTCAGTCATGTCTGACACTTTGTGACCCCATTTGGGGTTTTCTTGGTAAAGACACTAGAGTGGCTTGCCATTTCTTCTCCAGCTCAATTTACAGATGAGGAAACTGAGGCACACAGGGTTAAGTGACTTGCCCAGGGACATACAATTGGTATGTGTCTGAGGCCATATTTGAACTCAAGATGAATATCCCTGACTCCAGGCCCAGCACTCTACCCACTGTGCCACCTAGCTGTCCCAATTTGTATCTGTATATGTTGTTTTCTCCTAGCAGAAGGTAAGTTCCTTGAGAGCCAAGCCTTCATTTTTTGTCTTTCTACCCCAAAGTGCCAATCAGATCACCTCACACACAAAGGGCACTTCATAAATGCTTACTGAGTTATTTTTCCTAAAGTTCTCTATGTCTTCCAGGTGTTTTCTCTCCACGGTATCTGAGTGCCTGGCTTGTCCCCCTGGCCTTTTCTGTGGTTTCTCGGGCCTTTCTTCTCCCTCAGGACCCTGCTCTGCTGGCTACTTCTGCCTGGCAGGTGCCTCCTCACCAGTTCCTACAGGTAAGAGCCCTTCAAGGTGGGGGGAGGGAGAGGAAGCTGCAGGGTGAGTGCAGTAGAGAAAGAGCCCTCCTTGGGAACCACTGCTGGGGTGGCAATGACTTCATTAGGGGAAATGGGAAGCAGTGTCCTGTAATTTGGGCTAAGAGATATCCAGACTTCAATCAGGGTCCTAGATGTATCTGTTTATTACTCATAAAATGAATTAGGTCCAGCAATTTCCTAAGGTATTAAACTGGTGAGGGTTTGGGGGTGGGGAACATGGTAGAGAATCAATGCACCTTGGCAAACTCCACCAGGATTTGGCATCTACAACAGGTTACTGCAGCAAGCTAAGTTAGGGTTGGCTAGAACTGGAGGCTGTAGCTGCCCAGGGCAGGGAGTCAAGGCTAAAGAATATAGTCTATGTCTTTCATAGGGACTCCAGGAGAAGGTGGTGTTGTGGGTATGAGAAAAGAGGGGCTTGAGAAAAGTTTGTGGGAGGGCTGGAGGTGTGTGGCATCAAGCTGCTTTGTGGCCATCTGTCTCCCTCTAGTGGCCATTCTAATTTATTCTTCACTACCTAGCTTCAGCAAAGGAAGAGACCCTAATGCACCGAGGTTTTCTATCTAAGTTCACACAATTAAATTCAACTAGTATTTACTAAACACTTACTGTGTGTCAGGGACTGTGCTAGGCACTGGGGACACAAAGGCAAAAAATGAAACCGGTCCTGTGGCTAGGATGGGTTATCCACACCTTAGGGCTGGTGGATGGCTTTAGTAGACTACAATACGGAGAGTCAAAAGTGTGATGGGGAAGCTAGATGAGCTCATGGGAGCTTAGATTGCAGGGAGAAGCAGCATCCAGGAATAGGAAGGTGATATTTTCATTCTATTCTGCTCAGTTAGGCCTCATCTAGAGTACTGTGCTCCCCCTGGGTACTATACTTTAGGAAGGACATTGTTTATAGCACTTTAAAAAAAATTGTTTTAGTTGATATACCCTATAGTTTACCTGGGTTGCTTCCACTGAGGCCAGACCAACTGAGACCTGGGAAAGATCTTAGCTTAAAAAGACCAAGGTTTCCCGCTGCATCCAGGGCTGTCTCCAGTCGTCCTGATCTATATCTAGCCACTGGACCCAGATGGTTCTGGAGGAGAGAGTGAGGCTGGTGACTTTGCACAGCCCTCCCTTTTTTAAATCCAATTCACTTGCAAGTCATGACCTCATCTTCCTGATGTCACAGTCTTCCTCAAGAATGAAGGACAAACAAAGATCCACTGAGGCCACTTCCCACAGAGTAGAACTAGGTGACCCTGGCTAGAACTTTATCCTTGTCTTGAAATGAATTTCTCCCAGACTGGTCTTATACAGAGATTCTGCAAAAATGGGGAGGATAAAAGAAAGGAGATAACTGATTCATGGAACACAGAAACAGAAAAAAACTAAATTTAAGATATGACTACCTTGTCTCTAGAGAGGTAGAGAGTCCAGGAATAAGGGAAGGAAAGGGAGTGAGCATTATTAAGCAAATGTGCCAAGCACAGTGCTAACCACCCTACATATATGATCTCACTATCCATCGGTCTAAGACAAATGGTACATGCCTTGTACTCCCATGGAGCAAGAATAGGACTTCGGCCTTTCAAATAGTCCTAAACCAACAATTCAACACCTATCTTTCATACTGTGGCATAGTAGATAACAAAACAGATTCAGAGTCAGAGGACCTAGATTCCAATTGTAGCTTTGTCATTTACTATCTGTGTAACACTGTCCAAGCTATTTCATCCATCAGGCAATCAATCAATCAACAAGGATATATTAATGTCTCACTATGTGCCAGGCATTCTGCTATACCCAGAAAGGCAAAAACAATTCCTACCTTGACAAGTATATAAATATCTATGCAAAATATAAAAGTAAATGTAAGCTAACCTTAGAGAGGAAGGCACTAGAAGGAGTTGGGGGTAGGGGGTAGGAAAGATCTCCCACAGGAGATATGATTTGCTGAGTTTCTAGAAGAGTAAATGAAGCTGACATCTTTTGTCCAACTTCCTCACTTAAATCCAATTCACTCAAGACATCACCCATCCCACCATGTTGTCATTGGTCCTCTTTGAAAACACAGGAGATGTAGTGCTACGTACAAGGAGCAGCAAGTAGATGACTGGCTGAATTATAAAGTGCACAGAGGGGACTAAAGTGTCAGAGGACTGGAAAGGAAGGAATGTGTCAGATTGTAAAGAGCTCAGATATCAAATGGAGAAATTTCTCCTTGATCCAAGAATTAGTGGGCAGCCACTGGAGTTTATTAACTTTGGATGATGGAGATAGGGAGAAGGTATAACAAAGTCAAACTCGGGCAAACGTTGACAGCTGAGTGGATTGGAGTAGGGAGACACTTGAGGTTGAGGCAAGGAAAGCCTGAACTAGAATAGTGGCTATATGAGTGGAGAGAAGGGCCCATATAAGGAGAGATTTTGTGGAGGTAAAAACCACAAGATTTGGCAACTAATTGCCTTTATTTCCCTGAGCTTTAAACTGAAAGGGTTGAAATGGATGATCTGTAAAATTCTTTCTGAATCTAAATCCTATAAACTCCAGATCTAGGAGAAGACTTAGACATCAACTCTCAAATCTATATTCTGCCCCAATCTCCCTGGAACTCCAGTACCATATTACCAACCCCCTCCTGTTGGACAGCTCCACTTGGATGTCACATAGACATCTCAAGCTCAGCTTATCCAAAACAGGACTCATTCTAATTCCCTCAAATCCACCTTATTTTTGTTGATAATCCTAATATATTTCTAGTCACTTGGTTTCTTATCCTTAGCTATTTTCTCTTCCATAAACCTAGAGTACAGTCAGGTCCAATCCTGTCAATCCTACCTCCACAACTTAAAGCTATCTCATTCTCTCTCCTTGCAAAAGATACCGCCCTCATCCTGGCTCTCTTTGCTTCTTTCTGGGACTGTTGTGATGACCTCTTCACTGGTCTTTCTGCTTCCAGTCTTTCCCTGCCTCTAATCTATTCTTCACACAGATACCAAATTATCATTCCTTTAATATAGATCTGACCTCTTCTCTTCCTCTCCCTTTCTCCTTGCCTCACTCCTCTTTTCCCCTTCCCATCTTTCTCCTTATCTCTCTCTTTCTATCTCTGTGTTTCTTTCTCTTCTTTCTCTCTCTTTACCTCCCTTTCTTCCTTTCTGCCTCTCTCTCTCTGTCTCTCTGTCTCTCTCTCTCTGTCTCTCTCTCTGTCTCTCTCTGTCTCTCTCTCTCTCTCTCTCTCTCTGTCTCTCTCTCTCTCTCACACACACACACACACACACACACACACACACACACATTTTGAATGGCCTATTGCCTCTAGGTTAACTCCTCAACCTAGAATTTAAAATTATCCAACATCTGATTCCCACCTTTACAGTCTTATTTCATATTAATTCTCTTTCAACCATTCTTTATTTTGGCCAAATCAGCCTGCTAGCTGTTCCCTAAACATGACCTCCTCTCACTCTGTGTCTACAGAAATGATACCCTGGGTCTCCTGAATGCCCTTCTGCCTTACCTTTAGCTCACAGAATCCCTACATTCTTTCAAAGTTTAGCTCAGGTGTCTCCTTCTACACCAGCCCTATCCTGAACCTCCCTCTTCCATTCTCATTGTTAATGCTCTAATAGGGGCAGCTACATGGTGCAGTGGATAGAGCACAGTGCAGGAGTCAGGAGGACCTGAGTTCAAATCTCACCTCAGACACTTGACACTCACTAGCTGTGTGACCTTGGGCAAGTCACTTAACCCCAATTGCCTCATTCTGGGTCATCTCCAGTCACCCTGATGAATATCTGGTCTCTGGATTCAGATGGCTCTGGAGGAGAAGTGAGGCTGGTGACCTGCACAGCCCTCCCTCACTCAAAGCAAAGTCAAGGGCAAGTCATGTCATTATTTCTCTGATGGCATGATCTTCTTTGGCAACGAAGGATGACCACACACATAATGCTCTCATCCTATTGGACTTACTTGGTATGACTATGTATATTATGCTTTATTATGCATACATACATACATACATACATACATACATACATACATATATATATATAATAACCCAATAGAAGGTAAGTTTCTTGAGGGAACTGTAAACATTTTTTCACTTTTCAAGCACCAGTCCCTAGAATACTACCTTGTACATAAAAGGTGTTTAATATTGAATTGAACTGTTGAATCTAATGTCCCATCCATATTACAGATAAAGAAACTAAGGCCTACAGGTGTGTCCAAAGTCACGCATCTGGTTAGTATGAAGAACTTGAGTTAGAATTCGCATCTGCTGCCTACCTCCTATTTCAATACTGTCCATTACATCATTCAGCCAGAGTAACAAAATTCCCTTTTACTTGAATGCTAACTGACCATTTGTTTGGTTTGATTCCTCACTTTAATTAAAGTATCTCCATTTACTGAATGGCCCAGAGGGCTAATCTTGCCTCTTCGCTCCAAAACCAGGAATCTCTGGACAAGGAGGTCCTTGCCCCTTGGGCCACTTCTGCCCCAAAGGGTCCAGCCTCCCCCAGCCCTGCCTGGCTGGCACCTACAACAACCTCACTGGTCAAGAGGTCTGCTTCACTTGTCCTGCTGGCTACTTCTGCCCTGAAAACATTAGCGACTATAGTGCACACCCCTGCCCACCTGGCTTCTACTGTCCTCGAGGTGAGCACAACAGCAGCTCTGAAAGTCACGACTGTGTGGAGAGATGGACTGGGTATTACTGGGCTAAAGTGAGAAAGTACTGAGATTGGAGGGAGTTATTTTGAGAAGGAAAGAGATAATCATGTCAGACTCAAGAACCCTATTGAGAGAATAACAAGGCATATGCTTTGATCCAGTCATACTACTTCTAACTCTAAATCCCAGCTAGAGAAAGAGGGAAAAGGCCCATATGCACAAAAATATTCACTGTGGCTCTTCACATGGTAGCAAAGAACTGGAAATTGGCAGGGGGAGGGGGCGGGTGGTGCTCCTCAAGTGAGGAATGCTTGAATAAGATATGGTATGTGAATATGGTGGAATACTATTATTTAAAAAATGAGGAAGGGCCTGGTTTCAGAAAAACCTAGGGAGACTTCTATGAACTAATGCAAGAGAAGCAAGCAGAAAAAAGGGAACAATTTATACAATAACAGTAATATTGAAAGAGAAACAAATGTCAAAAGCCTTTGGAACTCTGATCAACCAAATTCCAAAGGACTCAACATAAAACATGCTGCCCACTTCCAAACAGAGAGTTGATAGAATCAGAATACAGATTAGAGAATATTTTATTTTCTTCAGTTCTTTCTTTTTCTTTCTTATAGATGACTTATTCAAAAACTTATTTTGCTTGACTACATATATATATATATTTGTAATGGGTTATGTTTTCTTACCTTTTCAATGAGTGGAAGTAAGTGGAAGTGGGAAGGATGAAATTCAAAACTGAAGATAAAATAAAATTGAATTTAAAAATAAAATAATATGTTCTAGGATTTAGCAAAGAAAAGAGAAAGAGACAAAAGAAAAAGTGAACTTTGGAGTCCCTTCCTCTCCCCACCTTTCTATTCCCTATGATTTTTCTGAAAGAGAAGCTAGCTATAAGCAGGAGTAGAGACGGAAGTTTGAGTGGGGAGGGAAGGAAACAGAGGGGTATGCTGGGACCAGCTCTAACTGGCCCTGGAGAGTCAACTGTTAAATTTTAGTGTGAGCCTTTACAACTCAGAAATAGGTAAATACTACAAATTAGGACTTGATTGTTTTGTTGATTGTCTAGAATTAAGAAAGTAATGGTTAAAATGTTAATGTAGAGATTAAACATTAAAGTGTCTACTGCATATATATTTTTCCAGGGAGTCAGTTGTTAAACATTTGCCAGTACACCCCTGAAGGAGGGAGAGGTCAATAAAGGATGGGGGAAGGGATGCTTATAGGTGATGGGGCCTCTTGCCCTGTTTACTAAGATCACTAACCTAGGGTAGACCCTTGCTTTACTTCTCAGGTACCAAGTATGCCACTCAGTTCCCTTGCCCCCGAGGGTATTACAACCCAGACCCATTGACCCAGAGTCTGGACAGCTGCCTGCCCTGTCCCCCTGGTTACTACTGTGGGAAAGAGAATCTGACCCAAGTATCTGGGAAGTGTGATTCTGGTAAGTTTCCACCCCCCAGGAGGTTCTCAAGAAAGGCAAACATGCAATGTCTACCCAGGTATAGTCTGTATCCAAGTGTGCGGTCTGTGTGATGGCTATCTGGGCTAGTGGATCTCCTTCTTATAAAGCACCTCTAGACTCTTGTGACCCTGTAATTATGTGGCAAACTTCTGAGTCCTAAGGGTAGACACTCCCCTGGCCAGACTATGCCATGTTTGGGAGCAAGAAGATACAGATGATCTTTCTGAAAAGGTTTCTAGAAAGGAAAATTCTGTGACCTGTGTGAACTTCATATTAGAAAGTGTTTGGGATGCTATGATACTATATTGCTTGTCTTTCTGTGACCGTCACTCCCTCCTGGCTCTTTTTCCTGTCTTCCAGGCTGGTTCTGTGTGTTGGCTGCCTGGGCTGCCCGCCCCTTTGACCTTGATAATTATACTAGTACCAACTGCCTGTGCCCAGCCACTGCCACTGGAGGGAAATGCACCTCTGGCTCCTACTGTCCCGAGGGCAGCCCTGAACCCATCCCTTGTCCCCCAGGCTCTTACTGCAATGCTTCTGGTAAGGGAAATCTGTTGTCTCGCAAAAAAAAGTATTTGTTTGGCCTGCAAGAGATTTATTTATGAATGAGAATTTGAAGTCATAGGAATTCAAGTTAGAAAGGACCTGAGAGACCATCTAATTTTATCTCCTCATTTTACAGATGGGAAAATGAGGCTTAGAGAGTCAAGTGACTGCTCAGGGTCACACATTTAGCAAGGCACAGAGCCAGGATGTGAACCAAGGCTGGCTAGAAATTCTGTACTCTTTCCATGATGCCACATTCAAGATTAGAGGTGGTCACTTCCTTGGAGTATCATAAAGGCCTAATGGGGGAATCCTGGCAGAAATAAAAGATGCAGAGTCAGTGGATTTGGGTTCCAATCCTGACTCAGCCATGCTTAGATTTTATAACTCAGAAATGGGCAAATGCTACAGATCAGAGCTTAATTTACTGTTTTGTTAGTTGTCTTGCCTTGGGACAATTTATTTAACCTTAGATCCTTAGATTGTAAAATGTGGAAGTTAGCCTAAATGACTCCTCCTGCCAAACTCTTTCTAACCCTAAATCCTACAATCCCTCCCAAATTACCTTGTACTTATTCCACATAGATTTTATGTAAACTTCATAGTTTGTTATTATTCTTTCATTATACTGTAAACTATATAAGGGCAAGAACTGCTTCATTTTTGTCTTTTTATCCTCAGTACTTAGCATGATACCAGGCACCAGGCAGGCATTTGACAAATACTTATTGGTTGATTAATTGAATTACCTTGTAAAATAAAATAGAAGTGTATAATTACAGTAATTGCTAGTATACACTGGCAGAAAAGGGGACCTTATTCCAATAAGTTGTAGAATGTGTGAACAAGATGGTAAAGAAAAAAGTCCTGAGGAGGGAAAAAGGGTCAGGGAACACAGCTGGTGGAGAGCTTAGTGCCTACAGCACTTTTCCCAGAGCAAAGCAAAAACATCCATTCCACCTTCTCTCGGAAGGCATGGCGGCTTTGTTCTCATTGGTTACTCAAGTTTGGGTGGGCAAGCCTTCTCCTTCTTAGGACCAGAATGTCTACATGTAACAGATAGTAGCCCTGGTTCTGGCCTGAAGCTTAGAGCACCTAAATGTATCCCGACCCTGTGGTATACTGGACCTAGTTCAAATAGGCACTAGAGAGCCAGCTGTTAAATTTTCAGTATGACCTGACACCTCAGAAACTGGAAAGCACTACTTGACTTATTGTTCTGTTGATTATCTAAACTTAAGAAAGTGATTGAGAAAATGTTAATGATGCAAATTAAACTTAAGAATATGTCATACATGGGTATATTTTTTTTTCATAGAGTTGGTTGCATTTAGCAGTACACCACAATGGTCTGACCCCCATGAAAGGTCTTGAGGCTTCCCTATCCCTCATTAACCCATGCCCTACCTCCCTTCCCTCCTGAATTCTCTAATTCTAACTTCATATCAAAGAAGCTTCTATGTAAGAGCCAGATGTTCTCCAGGAGAAAGGTTTCATCCCTCCTTCCTTGTCCAGAGTAGTTTTGAGAAAACTCCTCACCCTCATTTCACTGTAATATTAATGGGCAGCACTTGGTCCTCCTTCTTCTTACCCTAGGTCTGTCTGCCATTAGTGGAGAATGCAAGGCTGGTTATTACTGTGCAGAAGGTGCAACTGTACCAGACCCAGATGATGGGGTGACTGGAGGACTCTGCCCTGCAGGGACATACTGCCGTGAGTATCAATTTACTATAGCTCCATGAGATCCCTGGTGCTTAGTTCCCTTTTTGGTGAATCATCCAATCCCTTCAATTCTCTTTCCCTTCCCCACTTCTATCTTGAATGGAATGGCCTTGACCCCTGGCCTGTGTCTTCTACCCTTCTGTGCATAGATGCTTGAAAGATTATAGAAATACCCATCTGCCCATTGCACTTCTTGTGACCAAAGGTTGGTGGGAATGGGAGGGCAGAAGTGCTAGCTCAAATGAAGTTTGGGTCTGTGAGCCATGTTATAGAAGGAGGTGGTACACGCCCTGTAATCTGAGTCTTTGTTATACTTGAGTCTAGTTAACTCTTCAGTCATGTGTTATAGTCTTAATTCTAGCTATTCTGCCCTTGCTACATAGGAAGGATAGGTAGATAGATAGATAGATAGATAGATAGATAGATAGATAGATAGATAGATAGATAGATAGATAGATAGATGATAGAGATATCTATAGATATATAGATATATATGACTACTTGGTGCTGGGGGGTATTGGTTTCATTGTATACTAGGGAGTGAGTGGGGAGGGGTGCTGTTTTCAGAGGGATAGGATAAGCGGAGGTACATGTTTGAAGCAATCTCTCTGGGGCAGACTGGAATCAGGTACCTGGTTAAAGAAATAAGTAGCTGTCCTCTAGTGCGTTCTACTAAGAGGATATTGGACTGCCTGAGTCAGCTAAGGTCCATGGACCTACCCAGACTCACTCACATTTAAGGTTGAGGTCCAAGTACATTCCTGCTGATCCCTTGACCTTAAACCCTTAACAATCTCACTGACTTCTTCAAAAATTGAAACTGTGCTAAACGTCTCATGTTTTGGCTTTCAGCTGCTGGATCTCACAGGCCCACCCCTTGTCCACCTGGGACATTTTCTAGCACCCATGGGCAGGTGGCACTTTCTAATTGCCACACATGCCCACCAGGCTTTTACTGCAAGGACGCTGGTCTCAAGGCCCCAAGTGGGCAGTGCCCAGCAGGTGAGATGTGGAGAATGAAGAACCAACATATGTAATCATGTCAGATGAACTGGGAGCTCTTTTAGGAGCACCAATTTTGTCTGTTTTGTTGTTACTTGGCATACCACTACCATGCATGATTTCAGAAGAGAAAATGGCCCCAGTAAATGGTCAAGAGACCAAGGAATGAATAATGAGATCAAATGTCTACCAAACACCCTCAACCCCAGCCAGCTGTGCAGAAACTGGCCAGCTGTGCAGAAGCAGGAGTGAGCATCTGGGTCAAAACCCTAGTGGTCATTGCCCACTGCCAATACATAGGTGCAGATTTATGTTGGACAGCAAAGAAGTTCATCCCCAAATGCTGATTCCTCTCCAAAGCAGTGGTCTGGCCTTATCTCTCTACTGAAAAGGCATCCTGGCTAGCTCATTAAACAGATGTGAGAAAGGCACTTTGGAGGTGCTGTTGGGCTCATTATCTCCTTGAAATCTGATGATTCCTTATCTTTACAACCCAGGATGCAGCAGAGAGAAGACTAGAGTAAGAGTTACAAAATCTGAACTGTAGTCCAAGCCCTGGAGACATTTACTAGTTCTAAGACCTTGAGAAAAGCCATTTAATTTCCCCTGGGCCCCAGTTCTTCCATCTGTAAAATGGGGGTGGTAATGCCCTGCCTATTTCACAGAGGTGTTGTGAGTGTCAAACGAGATAACACGTGACAGATTACTTTGTAAACTGTAAAACACTATTTTAAAAACTATGGCATCACTGATAATGTGATCATTCCCACCATTTTGATAAAGTCCTTGGGATAGATAGAGTCTTGGGATAAATTGTTAGTCTGTAATTCTTGTATCTTTAATGTTCTGTGGACTGTTACACAAATGGATAAAAGACATTTTTTGTGATGGAATAAATTACTGGGATTATTATTATCATTGATTTCTCTATAGATGAAGAGGCTACTGACTGGAGCCTTCCTCATTTATCTTTCCCTCCCCTCCCTGTAGGCTATTACTGTGACTCCAGAACTGGACCAGTCAAAGACTTTCACCTACATCCATGTTCTCAGGGATTTTATTGTCCCCTGGGCACAACCTGGGGCAGACAGAACAGCTGCCCAGTAGGCACCTATGGACCCCAGCAGGGACTGAAGGATATAGCTGAGTGTCAATTGTGCCCACCTGGGAAATACTGTGCCCTAGCTGGGTTGTCAGCTCCAACAGGTACAAAAACAACCAGCACATAAGAAGAGTAGAGAAGGTAGTGGGAAGGGGTAGAAGGGCAAAGGGAGTGATAAAAGGGAGGCAGCCTGGTGTAGTGGAAAGAAAGTAGAACTTAATGTCAGCTCTGGCACCTAGATGCCACCTCTGTCACTTCCAGGGCAAATCACAGGAGGCCTATCTGGGACTCAGTTTCCTCATCGGCAGAATAAACACCCCTAAACACCCTCAACTCTAAATCTACGCTTTATAATCTCTGAGTCTTTAGATGGAAATCTTTAAGAAATTGAAGACTGAACTACAAAGGTCTACAATATCTCATAATAGGGTCTTTGGGCTGAAAACTCTTCCAGAGGTTACCTAATCCCTCCACCTGCCTCTAGGCAGGACTGTACTTGTTCACCCCTAAACATCTCCAAAAAGGCTCCACAACTTCTCTAGGAGATTCATTCCTGTTTTCACCAGTCGTGGCCACTGAGATCTCCCAAGACCTATTTAATGGCTGGGTTAGCTACTGGTCATATGACCTCTTGTACATATTTCCTGATCTTGAAGCTCCAACTTCTCAACCTGTAACACAAGTTGGGAGGAGGGCACTAAACATTCCTAATGTCTGTTTTGATTCTGTCCTATTATGTCTCTTCCACTTCTATCCACGATTTTATGCAATTCTGAGATCTTTCTAACTTCCCAAGATCAAGTTGGAGGAAGCAGTTCACAAGTTATTGCTGCCTTATTTGGTGCTCCAAAAGGAATATAATGGGTATGTGGAAGGATTATTTCATAGAAATGGAAAAATACCTCTGCTAGACTACTGCAGAAAGGGAAGGAGGCTCACTCTCTTCTCTGGCCCCCTCCTAAAAACAAGAGCCCTGACCAGCCACTCTCCTCTTCCCACCGGAAATAACCTATTCTCTAGTCTGCAACCTCAGCTCTACCCTCACAGAGGGATTTTTCTCTGCATGCAAGGAAGAAAACCATGGAGAAGGCAACATAATGACAACAGTGCCCAGTCCCTGTACCAGACAACCAACTGTTGTTTTTAGCTCCCAGGAGAGAAGACCTATCATGCTTGCCCCACTTTGGGAGGTTTGTAAAAATAGGAAATCAATAAGAGTCTGTTTCATTTAGCTCCTGAGTTCCAACCAGAAAGATTTCTTTTTCTCACCAATAATTTAAACAGAGTAACTACTTTCTACCCTTTTTACTTTTCCCCGTCTGCTTTGCCATTACTGTATGTACTCTTTTCTCTGGTTTCCCCCTTACAACAAGGAGGCACACAGATCAGAAACAGTTTTAGCTGATCAAATCTTTACCCAAAGCAAGCCAGCCTCAGTACTAATTGAAACAGAAATTACACATGTAACTTTAAAAAGCTGGAAATTTTTACATTTAATATCTGCCTTCTAAGGCTAGGAGAAGCAGGAGAAGGGGGAAAGGAGAGACAGAGCACATTACTGGCCTTTACCATATCATACCTCCTATCCTTTATCAGATTTCCTGGAGAAAAAACATCACAATCATTAATTTGTTCCGGCCATACTCTTCCCTGGAGGGTTGATAGGTGGATACTGTGGTGGCAGAACTAATAGCAACAGAGGCCCTTACTCGTCAGAGGTTGTAGCAGCCAGCAGTCTTTAGAGCATTCTCCATTTTTCTCCCCTTTCCCATCCATCTCTCTCTTCTTCCAAAACACAAGTGTCCCAGATACACCTTAATCTTTCAAAATAGCTTCTCCTCCAGGGAAAGGGAAACAATGACATTTTTAAAAGACTCACTCATTTCCTGCATGTCCCACAGGCTCATACAGGCAGGTACTGAAGACTTCTCTGCAAACAAAAAAACTGGTCTTCAACTACCCACAACATAAAGTTTTGATTGAAGTGCTGTGGCTCCTCTGTGAAGAAAGAAGTCAGGTCTTGGTCCATAAGACAAAAACCAGTACTAGTACTAACCAGTACCAATACTAACAACCATTAGTTTCTATAGGTGCCAAGCCTTAAAGCCTCAGCCCTTTTCTCCTCCTCCTCCTTCTTACCAAGAAAGGCTGGACTCATTGGCTTTAAGCATGGGAATTCTTTGTTATTTTTTAAAAATTATTTATTTTTTAAACATTATTTTCTTTTTCAATTGAGTTCCAAATTCTCTCCTTCTCTCTACTACTCACTGAGAAGGCAAGCAATATATCAGTTATACATGTGAAATCAGGCAACATATTTCCATATTAGCCATATGCAGAAAAAAATTAAAGAAAGTGAGAAAATGACACTTCAGTTTCCACTCAGAGTTCATCAGTTCTCTCTCTCTGGAAGTAGATAGCATTTTTTTCATCTTTGGAATCATCTTGGATCATTGCATGGATCAGAGTAGCCAAGTCTTTCACAGTTGAATCATCTTTACGACATTGCTGCTAAATATGCACAATAATCTTCTGGTTCTTCACATTTCACTTTGCACCAGTTCATATAGATCTTTCCAGAGCATGGAGATTCTTTAGAGGGAAACACATTGCTAGAATTAGAGACTTCTCTCTCCCCTTTAGAGATCCCGGGAAGGGCCCAATGCCTCATACAGTCATAGATTGAAAGCTGGAAGGAATCTCAAAGGTCTTCTAGTCCAATGCCCTCATTTTACAGAGGAGACTGAAGCCTAGAGAGATTATGATTTGTCCAAGATGAAACACATAGTGTTAGAGGTGGGATTTGAATCCAAGCCTTTCAACTTTATTCCTGGTGTTCTTTCTATTGATGAATCATGTTTACCTAGAAGTGAATGAAGGAACATTATGATTCCTCCATGGTAGAATAGAGAAGAGCAGGCAGGCCTGAATTTTCAGATGGAGAATGGTGGGTAGAGCTGGTTACAGTCTCCATTGGTGTGTAATATAGTAAAAAAGGAGGGAAAGAAACAAGATACAAAAGTTGAGGATGTCCTCTTTCCTAGGTGACTGCTCTGAAGGTCACTGGTGCAAGGAAGGTGCCTCTGTGAAGAATCCTACAGATGGGGTGCTGGGCATTCTCTGCCCCCCAGGACACTACTGTCTCACAGGTACCACAACCTTCTCAAGACCAAATGGAAGGAGGTTTCTGATGAAGAAGATAGGCAATTCCTTGGTAGCACCTAGTCACTGGGCAAAGGTGGGACCTCAATGGACCCTCAGCCTTTCTTTCAAATATTATCTTATGGTCCAAAAGCTTTTGTTAAGTACCCATTGAATTAAGCACAGTTGTGCATGTTTGGTCTTCAGATAGACCATTCACTGGAGCCACCGGGGATGCCCTACCTTCTTGTTTTCTGCCAGTCCTATCCCCTCCTCCAAAAAAAATACTCAAAACTGATCTCCAGGAAGCTTTTCTTGACTGATTTGACCTAATTCTTCTCACCTCCTCCCTCTACCCTCATTCCATGGTTTATACTTTGTCCCTATTTGCTAAACTATTTCTAACCCTTTTCCAAATGTATCTATTTTGTATCCTGACCCAGGCACTCAGTTTTTGTAGGACATGGACTTCCCTTCTCCCACAACATTCAAAAAAGAATTCTGCCCACACTCAGTATACATAGAGAAGGAAAATGCAAAGGGGAAAAGAAAAAAGAAAAGAGAAGCTATGAAAGGAAAAAATAGCCAAGATAGGGTTTCATAACCCAGGGTCTATAGAGCTCAACTACAGATAAATTTCAGGGCATCCATGATGTGGGGCAGGAGGAGTCACATCTTTGTTTTTGCTAACTTCTAACCAAAATTTAATCTTTTCAATTATTTAAAGATATTATTCTGAAAAAGGGTTCAGACACTTTACTAGCATATATGGGATATGGGATAACAAAAAAAAGTTAAGAACTCCTCCCTGATCTAAGACAAAACTTCCATTCCATAAATGACTCTTTCTCTAAAGAGATTGCTGGAAGTTGTCTGGATCTTTCTTCTTTGCCTCACTGATTTCTGCAGGAACTCCCAGGCCAGCCCCATGCCCACCAGGTACATGGTCCAAGGAAGGGAACAGGAACTTAGATGGATGCCACACCTGCCTTGGGGGCCCTTCCTGTAACAGCAGCAGCCCGCTTGCTTTCACCAGACCTTGTAACCTGAAGTAAGTAGCTTCTTTACTCCTCAGTCCTAGGATCAGAGAAGGAATGAACACTAACCAAAGGCCTAAGAACAAGATGAAAGAAAGTGCTATCTTAGTTCTCTATGATGCATTCCTGAGAGAGCCTCCAAGAACCATGTTTAGGCAAGTGATATTGAGGAGCTTAATGTGTCCGCACCTAATTTTCAAAGGATTTGTGTGTAGCAATAAAGCAGTCATCATTTCCCAGGAAGGTTAGAGTGTCAATCATTTCAGGTTAGCATTTCTTTTCTCAAAACTGACTCCATTCCCCTACTCTAGATACCTATGCAAGGGATCAGGAAGATGAGATAAGGCAGAAGGGAATCAGCAGGCCACTTTGGAGTAGATTGTCCAAAGCCCTAAGTCTCATCTAAAGGGTTCCCCTCCCACCCGAAACATCCACCAGCTGAATTGAGATGATCAGGCCTCCAAGCCCCAGGTGTAAGTCATTCCTTTTTTCTTGCCCTGGGTTCCCCTCAAAGTTAAAGTAAGCAGCCTATAGAGCTAGTCTCAGCCAAAGTTCTTTTTAATTTCATTCATACTGTTCCAGGTTTCACTGCACTGAAGACGCTATCCTGGTCTATCTCACATATGGAGGGCCTTGCTACACTGGATACTTCTGTTCCCAGGAAATGAAGTACCCTACCTCTTGCCCCCTCGGCTCCTACATGCCTTCTAAAAATTCAGCCAAATGTCACATCTGTCCCAGTGGCCAATACTGTGTCCCAGGGCAGAAGCCACAGCTTTGCCCAAGAGGTATGTGTCCTGGCCTCTACCTGGCAGAGGATGAGTGGCAGGGGGAGGGTGAAGCTGTAACCATCCATAGCATATCTTTTTTGTTTTTTTGGTTCCCCCTGATGATGCTCTGTCTCAGGGGTGGTTGTTTATCCTTCATTCTCAGAGGACCAAACCATCAGGAAGGTGATGTCATGACTTGCAAGTGAATTGCATTTAAGAGAGACAGGGCTGTGCAAGGTCATCAGCCTCACTTTCTCCTCCAGGGTCATCTGGGTCCAGTGGCAAGATATAGATTGGGATGACTGGACATGGCCCCCAGGCTTTAGGGAGCACTCAAGGAAAAGAGCTTGGGAGAACAATATTCCTGAGAGACAATTTCAGTAGCTCTGACTGATGAAATAATAATACTAAACAACCCCTGTGTTTTATGGAAGTCTCATTAGCAGTGTTTTTATATCTGCCAGGAAGACCTGAGTTCAAATGCCACTTTTTAAACTTGCTAGTTGTGTGACCTTGCACAAGTCACTTAAACTCCTTGGAGTCTCAGTTTTCTCATTTATATATCAGAGATCTAGACTCCATGGCCCCTCAGGTCCCTTCCAGCTCTCAGTCTATGATCCTATTATCATATTAGATATTCTTTTAACCTCACAACCTTTTTGAGGAATAGGTATCATTGCCTCCATTTTACTGGAGACATTAGGGAGAAGAGTATCATGATTTGTCCAAGCATAAAAGAAGATGGGAAGACAGAAAGCTAGAACTCAGGCATCCCTAATACTCCCTATGTAGTACCACCTTTCCCCAGTAAGATGACCCATGAATGAGGGTAGGAATTCTGCTGTAATGAGTCAAAGCCAGAGGACCAAGGGCCTGGATCCAAGCCTGGGTCAGAGAAAGTCTGAACTGAGCTGGGCATCTTGGCTTCACTTCCTTCTCCTTCTCCTCTATCCCCTTTTCTTATACCTGCCCCTCTACAGGTTTCTATTGCCCTGCAGGGACTGGAGTAGACTGGCAGCCATGCCCTGCAGGCACCTATGGTCCCACTCCTGGGTTAAGCAGCCTGAAGGAATGCCGAGTCTGCGATAAGGGCAGGTTTTGCCTGAAGGCCAATGCCACAGATGTGAGTGGAGAGTGCTGGGCAGGCTATTTCTGCCCGGGAGGATCAAGGTGGCCAAACCCAGAACCTGGCACAGACGGTACCATGGCCTTTCTTCTAGTTCACAGTCACCTTAGCTTCCAGGTTGAGAAAAGGCCACTCTCCTCACCCTATTAACTACAGCACAGAGAGCCAGGGAACTTGTTCTGATCAAAGCATCCCTCAGTGTTCCCAGACTATCCACTGGGTGGATCCCCTGATAAGCCAGAACCTTCCTGGGGGAGAGTCCTTCCCTTCGGGCTGGGGAAAGTTTTTGTTTCTGTTGTTTAGGGGTTTTTTTGTCATGATTCCTCTTCCCACCAAACTCCCCCTCCCCACACAAGCTTGAAAGTAAAGCATAAGACAGGTCCTCAAGAGAATGTGAGAAAGAACCCCTCCTAGATTCTGTTCCAGTTTCTGTCACTGATTTTAACCAGGCTTTCTGGGATTTAGTAAGCTTACCTCATACCCTCAATTCATCATACTCACTAACTCCCTGCCCTTACCACAGAGTGGGCCCAGTCTAAATGGACAGTTCTTTCTTCCTGATCTCTGCCCTATGGTTCTACTGTCCCAATCAGCATGGGGGAGGGTTAAGGAAGGGAGGAGAGAACAGAATAGAATATGGGTTACATCCTTGCGCTGTTCATTGATTCATGTTCTCCTGGAGCCTGGCCCATGGAAGGGACTCTGGTGGAAGGTGGAAGGGAAGGTGGGTGAAGCAACCCCCTGGCACTGACTATCCCACAAGGTGATTATGTTCAGAAGAAATTATAATCCTGAGGGCAGCCCCCTGGGGAAGGCTTTCAAATGACCGGTTAATCACAATATAACCAAAGACTGAAAGAGAGCCATAAGAAATCATTTAGTTTGTGAGGAATTCGTTCTGCTTGACGATACACTTGCATCGTCATATACAATATAGAGAGACGTTTATTTATAACAGATTTTGATTTTCTTGACTTCTCAATGTAGCAGGGGGGGAGAGAGAATTCAGAACAGAAAATAAAATAAAATATAATTAAGAGATCATTTAATTATTACTCTTGGCTTTAGTACTAAACTCATAACTCACCTCCAGGTCACCAAAAATCTCTCCCCTTTTCAGCAAAGGAGAATCTATCACCACTATGTCCCCTCCAACTGAACAGTTCCATCTTTAAGAAGTTTCCTCATTTGGCTTCCAGGTGGCATAGTGGGTAGTGCTTTAAACCTGCAGATAGGAAGGTCTGAATTCAAATCCTACCTCAGATGCTGTATTAGCTTTCTGACTTTAGTTCTCCTGGACTCAATTTCTACATCTGTAAAATAGGTAGAATAATGACACCTACCTCACAATGGCACATTGTGAGACTCAAATATAACAAAATTTGTAAAATGCTTTGTAAATCTTACTCTATAAATGCTAGGTGTTGTTATAAGCTGTTTATTTATTCAGTTAACCAATTAATAAATTATGAAGGGGTACTGAGAAAGTTCGAGGAAGAGACTTTAGAAGTCATCTCACTCAAATCCCTCGTTTAACAGACAAGGAGACTGAAGTTACGTTTTCGCCCAATGCCACACTAGTTAACAACAGCCCCCAGATTCTGACTCTGCTGTTCTTTCCACTGTAACACAATTCCATCCCATATCCAGGAGTCTGATTTTCTTTAGTATTCAGTAGGGGAAGGAAGGGAACAGGAGCTGAAGTGACCCAGGCTCTTACCAGCTGTCAGGCTAACCTTGTTTCTCCATTTCAGGTGAGGCTGGTCCTTGCCCTCAAGGGCACTACTGTCCCAGAGGTTCTGCTTCACCCCAGCCTTGTCCTCTGGGTACCTTCAGCCAGCGAATCAAGCTAAGCTCAGAGGTAGGAAGAGCATTCACCTGAGAAAGGAAGAGGGGAGGGGGCCAGGTGGGTTACGAGGTCTCTGTTCTAAACATGGACAAACAATTGAACCCTAAGAGTTCACATCTTTAGCTGAACATTCCTACAGAGGATTGGTCAAGTGTGAGTTATCCAACCCTGTGGGGTCCTGAGGAATCTGCAAAGGGTAGTGGCAAGAGCCCTGGACCTAGAACCAGGATAGGATGAAATCCATCTCTTCTTCTTAATGACTATGACATCTTATTCAAGTCACATGCCATGCTTGGGTCTCAGTTTCCCTTTCTGTAAAACAATGGGACTGAACTAGATAATCATGGAATTACAGATGTAGAACTGAGTATGCATAGCTAGAGGAAAAACCATGAAGAGAAGCGAGACAGCAGGTAGGAGAAGTTGAGAGGATCTCAGAGAATTAAGAGGTAATAGGGCTTCTTCATGTGTTGTTGCCCAAACCAGGTGAAAGCCATGAGGAGAACAAGACTTGGTTAGTTGGTTGGTAATGACATTTCAATCTCTTTGGCAAAAATGAACTAGTTTAACCACCATCGTGCTAAGGGGCAGAGCTGGAAGCACAAAGGACTTAATTCCTATTTATGCTCCAGATGACACTGGGGAAAAAAATCTTCTCATTTCCCCACCTGAAAAGTGGGGAATATTCAGGGGATGGAGGAAATTCCTGCCAGAGCCACCAATGTGTAAAGAACTCCATGTCGGCAAAGCACTCCCTCTGGGCTCAGGGGACTGGAAGATGAGTAGCAGGTTAGCTTGCCAGAGAGCAATAACAACTGCTAGAACCTCAGGGTTCTAGGATAAACCACCCTACCATGGACTTAACACCATCAACTCTTAATTATCTGGGTGAAAATTTGCAGCTCCGTAGAAGCAATTTTTTAATGTCACACTACCCAGTATAGGAAGGCAGCCAGATGGCATAGTAGGTAGAGGGCTGGGCCTGGAGTCAGGAAGACCTGACTTCAAATCCTGCCTCAGACACTTACTAGCTGTGTGACCCTGGGCAAGTCACTTAACCCAGTTTGACTCAGTCTCCCCATCTGTAAAATGAACTGGAAAAGGAAATGACAAACCAATATCTGTGCTAAGAAAACACAAGAGGGGCCACTAAGAGTCAGATATGACTGAAACAACTGAACAACAACCCATTATAGTAATAATAGCTAGCCTTTATATAGTGTTCAACATGTTATCTCCTTTGATCCTCACAGCAACCTAGCGAGGGAAGTGCTATTATTATCCCATTTTATAGATGAGGAAAATAAGGTTAAGAAGATTTAAGTGACTTGCCCAGGACCACATAACTAGTAAGTATCTAAAGAAGGATTTGAACTTATATCTTCCTGATTAAATTAGGCTACCTAGCTGCCTAAATTCTTTTTAATCAGACACTAAGTTGGGGAGAGTGAATTACAAATATTTTCTGAAGAAAAACATGATTAGGAGATAACATCGTATAAAATGCTTTTCTAAAACAAATGTAGATGACTGTGGTTATCAGCTGTTTGGGATGCTCTGTTCTGCTTTTCCTTTGATTAGTGTGGGTCATGGAGAGGTGAGTATCCATACATATGCTGCTGGTGGTGTTCCCTGCAGGCCGACTGCTCCTCTTGTCCCCCTGGACATTACTGCAACACCACAGGCCTCACAACCCCATCTGGTCCATGCAGCGAAGGTTTCTTCTGCCTAGGGGGTGCAATCATCCCCAACAGCCCCCTCAGGGACCAGAGGGGTGGCCCCTGCCCCACAGGTAACTGCTCTCCACTTTGGGGGTCCAGTTCTCCAAATGCTTGACTAAGAACCCAGGCTGGGTGAGACACCTGCCCCAGCACAGGCCAGGCAAGGTCCCTCTCCTGAGTTTCAACAAACTTCAATCATTGCTTCTCCCTCCTTCCCCATCTGGAAATGAAGGAAATCAGGTTTGAAGGGCTGACTGCCCTCTGGTGAAACCTCGCACCTTAGCACCAGCCTGGGGTCTTTGGAGGGATGTAAGGACTGGAGCCTCATGTTGATTTCTCATATCCTTGTTGCTTGATTCCCTTACAGGACATTTCTGCCCTGGGGCCAGTGTAGCTCCTCAGGTCTGCTTGGCAGGATCCTACAACCCTCTCACAGCCCAGAGCAGCTGTAAGCCATGTCCCCAGGGGTAAGCACTGATGTGACAGCTACTGCCCCCTATCGTCCCCAACTGATATCTGTCTCCAGACTGCATTTCTCCTCCTCCAACTGTGCACCGGGCTCCTAATCTCCCTGCCTATTTACCTTCTTACCCCTACTGTCTCAGACTCAAGAACACAGAAGTAGTTTTCTTCTCTGGTTTTCTATTTGTTTATTTACAAGAGGAAAGAATGAAATATAGGCACGCCTCAAAATATAGCAAATATCACAGTAAAGTGAGTCACACTGATTTTTGAGTTTCCCAATGCATATCAAAGTTAAAGTTTACACTATACTGTAGTTCATTAAGTGTGCAATAGTGTTATATCTTTTAAAAATGTGCATAACTTAATTTTAAAATACTTTATTACTATAAAATATTGATATTTTTACTGTAAAATTTATTGTTCTAAAATGCTAATTATTCACTGACACTTCAGTGAGCTGTAATCTTCCGCTGGTGGAGGGTGTTGGTTCAATGTTAACCGCTGCTGACTGATCAAGGTGACCATGACAATTTCTTAAAATAAGACAATGACGTTTACCACATTCATCGACTATTCTCCATTTCACTGAAACCCTTAGAGGCCATTGTAGGGTTATTGATTGGCCTAATTTTAATATTGTGTCTTAGGGAACAGGGAAGCCCAAGGAGAGGGAGAAAGATTGGGGAAAGAGCCAGTAGTTGGAACAATCAGAACACACACGACATTAATCAATTAAGTTCATCGTCTTATGTGGTAGGGGTTCACAGCCCCAAAACAGTGACAATAGAAACATTATAGATCATTGTCCACAGATCACCGCAACAGATATAACAATAATGAAAAAGTCTGAAATATTACAAGAATTATCTAAATGTAACAAAACAATTCAATGTGAGCATTTACTGTTTGAAAAATAGCACTGACAGATTTGCTCCATGTAAGGTTGCCACAAACTTTTAATTTGTAAAGAAAAAAACCCTACAATATCTGTGAGGCACAACAAAATAAAGCACAATAGAATGAAGTATGCCTATACATAAATATCAAAGAATAGGATTTAAGATAATGGTGAGAATATATGTTTTTAAAATTATATCTAGAATTAAATTTGCTAAGCTGTTCTCTGGTTGAAGTTATTCAGAAACAGCGTGCCCCATGATTCCCTAGGTGTGGGACTCACACTTTCACATGCTCTTTTCATCTAGCACAATGACATTTCTTTCTCACCCGCTTCGCTCTTCTCCAGTCCATTCTAATTCATCTTCAATCCCCAAACAGTAATTCACCCTGGCTCACTCTCTGTCAATCAGGAAGATGCTTGGTCTCTGCCAGGCTTTTGCTGCTGCAGCTATACTTTTGGGAGGAATCTTTGGGTCAATTAGATATCTCCAGCACATCATGTCAAGGGAGGAGAGAAAAATAATACTGTAAAAGAATGCTACCTTATTTGTGCCCATTCCCCTTTTAAAAAAAGAGTAATTCAATTTGGCACCACATTCACTACCAAAATTCCCAAAAGTCAGCCCCTTTTTTTACAATCCATCCAGAGAAATGGCCCCTGAAGTCCTCAGGTCCACCATCCATCTATACTATCCTGGGGGTGGGGGAAGTGATTTTCTCTTTCCATAAAAAGTTTCAAAGAAGGAAATGTCACAAGTTCCCCTGGCAGTGTACCACGATATCACATAGTCCCCATGGTGGTTGACAGAGCTCTTCACAACCTCAATATGCTCTCTCTTCTCACTGAAATGTAAGTTTATCCTTTCCTCCTTGGAAATAGAGAACAACTGCTCCCCAGCTGATCAATAAACCCCAAAGACTGTCATTAAGGCCTCACTCAAACATCTCATCACCATACCACATCATATGGTGGCATTAGACTCCATACGACACTCCAGCTGTCCATGGGCATCCCTCAAGCTAGCAATGAGTTTGAAAGAACATTCTCTCTTCTCTCCCCTATGTAGTTTCTTCTGCCCAGAAAATTCTTCCTCCTTGGTTGGGAATGAGTGTCCTGCTGGTCACTATTGTCCTCCTGCCACAGCCTCAGCCTCCCAATTCCCTTGCCCCAGAGGGACCTATAATCCTCAGAAAGGCAGTGGCCAACTATCTGACTGCATGCCTTGTGATCCAGGTAAGAGGGAGAGAGAAAACCCTCAGTCTCATTTTGTCTTTATTAAACCTATAGGTAGAGGATAATATCATCCTGCTCAATTAAAGCAGAGTCCCCCCCTAGTATAATAAAATAATAATGATAACAATAATAATGGTTCATAGAGAGAGGGTATGTGTGTTCTGTGCATATTCTGCACATGTCCCCATTTTACAGATGAGGAAACAGAAGTTTAGGCAGGTTGAGTTAATTGCCCATGATAATATTAATGACTGACACTCACATAATGATTTCAGCTTTAAAAAGCTATTAGTATACAGGGTGTCCCGAAATGTCGATGCAGTTTTAGGTTTATTAAAGCTTTAAAGATCTTAATTTTTCACTAAGATTTTTTTGGGACACACTGTATATTGTCTCATGAAAGCCTCATAACAACCCTGTGAAGGAGGTTCTATGAGTATTATTATCCCCATATCACAGATGAGGAAGCTATCAAGTGAAATTAAGTAACTTCCCCATCAAATCAGTATCAATAGTATCACTAGTATTAACAGCGACATTTGAACTCAGGAGTCAGATCTCCCTAACTCCAAGTCACTCAACAAGCATTTATTAGAGTGCTTACTATGTGGCAAGTACTGGAGGGATACAGAGCTATAAAAACTGGGGATACAAAGAGAAGCAAAAACAGATCCTGTCCTTAAGGAGCTCCCATCTAACAGGGAAGACCCCATCGTGAGTAACTAGATACATACAAGATATACAGAGCGTTGGTGTAAAATAATCTTACAGGAGAAGGCACTACAGTTGAGAAGGATGTGGAAAGGCCTCTTGTAGAAGGTGGGATTTAAGGTGAGTCCTTATGAAAACCAGGGAAGCAAAGAGGCAGAAGTGAGAGAGCAGAGCTTTCCAGGCATGGGGGAACAGCCAATGCAAAGACATGTTGATGGGAGATGGAGTATTGTGTTTGGGAAACAGTTAGTACTCTTTCTGTTAAGCCACACTACCTCTCTGCTCACATGAATAGTATGGAAGAGGCCAGAATCAAAATGAGATCTCTCCTGCCTCCAAGTCTAGAGGTCTTTCTGTATCACACTTTGGGTTGGGAGGTATATAAACACCAGACAGATTAGATAGATAGATGATAGACAGACAGATGGACAGACAGACGGACGGACAGATGGATGGATGGAAGGATGAATGGATGGATGGATGGATGGATTAAGCATTTTTTATGTGCCAGGTACTGGGTTAAGCACTAGGATTACAAAAATAAGAAACAAGACTATTTTTACTCTTAAGAAGCTTTCATTCTAATGGGAGGAAGATAACACATAAAGGCAAGATAGAAGGTGAAAGAGTACCCACTTGAGAGTAGCCAGCCAATGAAACAATAGAGCAAGTCAGAGAGCAGCCTGGGAGGGAAGTGAGCAACATGACTGTGACTTCCAGTGCAAAAGCTCAGCAGTTATCTAGTCTGCCTCAGGGTAGAATACTCCTAAGAGAGGCAGAACTACTGGTGTGTAGGTGGAGCATGATGGAGAGCAAACCAGGAGGAAAATGAGCAGCTTGTCTGGGATTTCTGATGATATGTTAGACACTAAATAAATAATTAGGGCAGCTAGGTGGTGCAATGGTATTTGATTTCATGAGAGAAAAGACACATGGGAGTCAGGGAGAAGAAAGCACATATCTATCTGATCCAAACATGAGAAAGAAAAAACTAAGGCTATGTTAAAAATTATTATCAACAGCCTAAATAGAATAAGATGGGTAGCTAGGTGGTGCAGTAGATAGAGTACTGGACCTGGAGTCAAGAAGACTCCTCTTCCTGAGTTCAAATCTGGCCTCAGACACTTACAAGCTGTGTGACCCTGAGTAAGTTACTTAATGCTGTTTGCCTCGGTTTCCTCAAATGTAAAATGAGCTGGAGAAGGAAATGACAAATCATTCCAGAACCTTTGCCAAAAAAAAAAAATCCCAAACGGGATCAGGAAGAGTTGGACATGACTGAAACAACCAAAAAAATAATCATTGTTTGAATCCTAAGTGGCAAGATTACCAATAGGGTAGAGAGGTAGGGTTTGGATTTAGAGAATCCTTAATCTAAAAAGACAGGGATTTTGTTCTTACAACTCAAGCTCTTCCTCTCAACTTGCCCTATAGGCATGTACTGTCCTGTGCCTGGACTGACCCAACCTTCTGGGCTCTGCAATGCAGGATTCCATTGTACCAGAGGAGCCTCTCTTCCCAACCCCATTGATGGAATCACAGGAAATCTCTGCCCTTCTGGCTATACCTGTCCCCAGGGCAGCCCAGAACCTATTCCTTGTCCCCCAGGTGAGTCCAAAAATTGTTTCTCAAACATTTAATATCCATGGTCTATAGAGCTCTGTACTAGGACTGTGGAGAGATATGGAGGAAGAGGAATTCTTTGCCCTTTAGTGAGTTCCTTGTCTTATAGAAGAGAAGAACCCATGGTCCCTGTCCCTGAGGACCTCCAATCTAATGGACAGCACTTGGTCTCTTCCCTTAGGAAGCTCCCAGTCTGATGGATCATATCTCCATCTGAGCATTTTCTTTCTTAAGAAAATGAACTGGGGGTCCCTATTCTACAAGCCACAGGTGTAAATGAATGAGGACTAAAGGGACAGAATAATGGGAGTGACCAGAGCCTAGCAAAATTAGCCAGGGAGAGCTTTATGAAACCTCAGGCAAGAGTTTGAAGGAGGGGACAGATATGGAATAATGAAGAGACAAAGTGGTTGGGGGGAGAGAAAAACTCTATCAATGCCCAGGGGGAGTACTGAGTAAGCTGCATGTGGAGATAAGATTTTCTTAACTAAAGCTAAGACTCCTCAGAGGGGAATAAAGGGAAAGGAAAATGGTGAGACATCAGCAGGGAGAAGGACTGTTGATGAGAGTTGGTGGGAGAGGCCTTTGTAGTAGCTGGCCAGCAGAGGTGCTCCTTGGCCCTGTCTGTGGAGATTCTATCCCCCTTTGTCTTACCTCCGTATGACTGATTTCTGTTTCATTCTCATCTTGTGGTGCTGCAGGCTCTTTCCTGCCCTTCCCAGGGTCTTCATCAATGAAGGACTGCCAACCATGCCCAGCTGGCTGGTTCTGCTCCCAGCAAGGCCTGAGCTTCCCAGAGGCAGTGTGTGAGGGAGGTTGGTTCTGCCCCACCACCTCAATTTCTGGGCACAGCCCAGGTGAGACTCCAGCATCTTCTCCACGTCTGAAGGAAAGAGTTTTGTGTGGCCACTATCTATGTGGCCTTCAGTATCAGCCCCTTTCCTTCCCCATCCTAAGATGATTATAACTTGTGAATGTCCTGAATTTTCATTGACTCCATGCTTAGAATAACTCTCCCTCCTTATCTCTACCTCCTTGAGTCTCTGACTTCCTTCAAGTCCCAGGTAAAATCCCACCTTCCATAGGAAGCTTTTCTTTCTTGCTCTTCATTCAGGTGCCTCTCCTCTGTTGATTGTTTTTGATTTGCCTTGTATATAGCTTGTTTATAGATAGTTGCTTGCTCACTATCCAATCCTCCACTGGATTGTGAGCTTCTCAAGGATAGAGATTGTCTTTTGTCTTTCTTTGCATCCCTAGCGCATAGCACAGTTCCTGGCACATAGTAGGTATTTAATAAATGCTTACTGAATGAGTGATTACCATCCATGAAAAGGTTGAACTCTTCTCAAGCCATATGAACCAGGTTCATGACATAGATATCAGGGAAAAATTCATGGGAAAGACAGAACTAGAGGGACCTTAGAAAACATCTAGTGAGTCCAGGGGGTGGGGGGAAGGGCAGAGAACCTGCAGCTTGGAGGCACATGTGACCCTCCGGTTCTCAAGTGAGGGCCTTTGACTGAATCCAGACTTCACAGAACAAATCCTAGGTCCTCAAGTGTGACCCTTTTTTTCCTAATTAAATTATTTTATTTGTTTTCAGTCTTCTACAATCACTTCCATATATCTTAGATTTCTTTCCCCTCCCTTTTCCTCAATCCCCCTTCCCTCTCCACTTCCTCCCTGAGATGGCATACAATTTTATATAGGTTCTATACATACATTCCTATTAAATACATTTTCATCTTAGTCATGTTGCATAGAAGAATTAAAACGAATAGGAGAAATCATAAAACAAAACGTAATATAAAAGAAAATGGTCTGCTTCATTCTGCAATTGAATTTCATAATTCTTTCTCTGGATGTGCAAGGCACTTTGCCTCAAGAGTCCATTGGGAATTTTTAAGTCCTTGCATTTCAATGAAGTTCTAAGTCTACCAGAAAAATTCCTCACACACTGTGGTTGTTGCTGTGTACAAAGTTCTCCTGGTTCTGCTCCTTTCACTCATCATCAGTTCATATAAGTCTTTCCAGGCCTCTCTGAAGTCTTCCTGTTCATTATTTCTTACAGCACGAAAGTATCCCATTACATTCATATACCACAATTTATTCAGCCATTCCCCAATTGATGGGCATCCCCTTGATTTCCAGTTCTTGGCCACCACAAAGAGAGCTGCTATAAATATTTTTGTACATGTGGGACTCTTTCCCATTTCCATGATCTCTTTGGGATAGAGTCCCAGAAGTGATATTGCTGAGTCAAAGGGTATGCACATTTTTGTAGCCCTTTGGGCATAGTTCCAAATTGCTCTCCAGAATAGTTGGATCAGAAGTAGAACCCTTTGACTGAATTCAAACTTCACAGAAAAAATTCTTTTATTAAGGGGATTTATTCTGTGAAGTTTGGATTCAGTCAAAGGGCCTCACTTGAGGACCTAGAGGGCCTCATGTGGCCTAGAGGCCACAGGTTCCCCACCCCTGAAACTACTACCCCCTACCACTCCCATTACAGATGAAGAAAATCAAACTCAGAAAAGGTAATATAGCCAGTAAATAGCAGAATCAGAATTTGCAGCTTCTCCATTTACAAATCTGTGCTCTTTCCACTAGACCATAGAGGTCTGCCCCTTTCTAGGTTTAGTACACCCACTTACTTAAGAAGAGTATAGGCCTTTCAAATGAGTAGGAAAAAGACAATTAGGACAAAGGCCTTTACAGTGACCCCTGTTCTCACGTCCCACAGCAGGAAGATCACCTTCTGTCTTTTATTTCCTAGGTTATCTCTGTCCTCTTGGCCATTATTGCCCTGCTGGCAGCCCAGAGCCTCAGCTCTGCCCCTCTGGACAGTATCAAAATGAGACTGGACAGAGTCAATGCAAGATGTGTCCGGCTGGAAAGTAAGAAGCTGTCCATCCTAGGCCTTTCCAAACCTCATCTCTCCCTCTGAACTTTAACCTCCTTCTCCTGACCTTTTTCTCTAGCCTTCTCCTCAGGTAAGTAGTACTAACATTTGCATGAGCCCGGAAACATTTTTGCAATCACCATTTTCAAAAAAAGCAGAAGGCTGACCATGTAATAATGATAATTCTCCTTGGTTTGGCACTTTACAATGTACACAGCTTTTTCCAATTTCATACATTTTCTCATATTTGATCTTCTTGCTAACTCCATGACAATCAGGTATCATCTCCACACTGCAGATGAGAAACTGAGACTTGGTAAGTCACTTGTTTCTAGGACCCCTCAGGAAATAACAAAGCCAAGACTGGGGCCAAAGTTGCTTTCCAATTTGAATGTTCTCTCCCAAAATAAAGAGATCACAGGCATTTGCCCATCCTGGGCACCTCTTGTTTGTGACCTTTCATAAGTTTTCCACAAGAGTTCTACCTAGCATCCTGAAGGCCTTTCTCATTTTCTCCTCACATTGAGTGGGTACAAATGAAGCATTCTGGTTGTCCACCAGTCATCTCTTACCTTCACCACGTGTCTAGCCCTCTTCTCTTTATAATATACATTCCCCTAAGGAAGTCTTTTACTTCTGTTCAGCTTCAAAGCTCCCACCCCCCCATATACTTCCCCATTGCTCTACAATAAATATACAGATTATAGGTCTTGAAAGTTAAAGATTACACAAGAAAGGGCAACATTTGATATGAGAGCCTGAGTCTTAGGGTTCCACCTAGGGTGCCATCTCCCTTGTCAAGCCTTTCATATGAGTATCTTTTGAGTCTCAAATTGCATAGGAGGAGAGAAGAGTTCATAAGATCATAGACTTTAAAGCTAGAAGGTACTTATATTGAGTCCAACCTCCTCATTTTACAGATAAGGAAACTGAGACCTGAAGTAACTGGTTGGCCTAGGATCACACAGCTAAGTATCTGAAGTGAAATTGAAACCAAAGTCTTCTGACTGCAAGTCTAATGCTCTTTCTACTACCCCACCTTGCTTCTTCTTGACAATACTGCTTCCAGTTCCCATGACTGAGCCCCCTGGAATAGCCCTTTTGTGACAGCTCTTGTCAGAATACCTGGGGATGGTCAGTTTTCCTTCCATGTAACTCATCCAGCACCTCTACACCTGACATCTTTTGTGTTTACAGGTTCTGTCCCTCCAGAGTTCAGTCGTCAGAATCTGAGGATCTCTTTGGGCCAGTGGACTGTCCAGTTGGCTACTACTGTCCACCAGGCACACAGTCCTCCACACAATATCCCTGCCCCAGTGGGACCTTTAGTAAAACACCAGGAGCAAGCAACCCTGAGGAATGCCAACCTTGTCCAGAAGGGAAGTTTTGCAATTCAGGTGACCAGAGTCTTTGGGACTTTTCCTTTTCTAGAATAAGGCAGAAACTCTCATTTTGAACATGCATGTGTCCCTCTTTCAAATAAAAAATGTAAGCACCTGATGAAGGTGTCAATTGGTGTGTCAAAATGTCATGGGTTACCTGATATGCACAAATTCAATGGAGAGCTGGCCAAACTTGGGAAGAGCTTTGTAGAGAGTGATGGAGGAGAAAGAGGTGGGACTGTTCCCTTGCTATGTCACTGTCAAACTATAAGCATTTCACAGCCTAAGGAAGATTGGAAAATCCTGGCCTAGCCTCCAGCTACAGACCCCTGGGGTCACAGGTAAACTAAGCTCAAGAGTAAAACCTACCCAAGCAGTCCTCACACTATGGCCTGAATATTCCAAGTCAACGAATCAGCTTTCACGTGCTGTGAGCTTGCCATTTCTCAAGTAGAACAAAATCCATTGTTCCATCTCTCTCTGCTTTGGTCTCTAAAAACTATTCTACTGTTGTCAAATCCTCTCAGTAGGGGCAAGAAAAGACTGCTCTATTTGTTGTTGTTGTTTCATTTCAGTTGTGTCTGACTCTTTGTGACCTCATTTGGGATTTTCTTGGCAAAGATATTGAAGTGGTTTATTTCCTTCTCCAGATTATGTTACAGATGAGGACACTGAAGCAAACAGGGTTGAATGACTTGGCCAGGGTCACACAGCTAGTAAGTGTCTAAGGCCAGATTTGAACTCCAGGCCCAACACTCTATCCACTGTACCATCAAACTGCCCCAGTAGTCATACTTAGTGGCCTATTAATGTCCAGGTGGCCAAACCTCAACCATCCTTGGCTCCCACCAGTTACCAACTTGTAAGAAGGCTATGTACTAATCTTGGGAAGGGAAGGCATTCTGTAAGATCTTTCTTTCTCTAAGGATTGTACTATAAGTCTGAAGGGAAAAAAAAGTACAGCCATCAGGGAGGGGACATAATGCCTACCCTAAAGATCTAAACCCCAACTGCAGTGGAAAAAGCATCGATTCTGGAGTTAGAAATCCTGGGCTCAAATCCCACATCTGATGTTTACTCTCTATGTGACTCTGGGAAAGTTCCTTACCCTTCCTGGACCTCAATTTCCTCATCTATAAAATGGAGGGATTAAAGTAGGTGGCAGCTAGGTAGAATAGTGCATAGAGTGCTGAACTTGGAGACAGAAAGGCCCAAGTTTAAATCCTGATTCAGACATTTACTGATTGTGTGACTGAACAAGTGACTTAACATCTCTCAATCTCAGTTTCTTTATCTGTAAAATAGGTATAATAATAACACCTACCTTACAGGGTTGTCATGAGCATGAAATGACATATTTTATGTAAAGAGCTTTTCCTTAAAACATTATATCAATATTGTTATTTCCCAAGAGTTGATGACAAAGCTGGGATATGATTCTAGGTTTTTCTGATGTTAGAACTGAGAATCCTTTTTACCTGTCATTTCAGTGGTGGTACTTCTGGAATAAAACACCTGTTAAACTCTTCCTGTCTTTGTTCACCCCACCTCTACCCCTATGCCCAGAATATTATTGTTCACCACTCTCAGTTTAACTGTTTTCGTGGGATTGAATTTCAGTACCTGACTCCTGCATTTTAGGAGTCAAATAGTTTCAATTCTGACCCAGCTGCCCTTGTGGATTTCCTAGATGTCAGTGTCCATGGTCCTGAAATGTGTCCCCCAGGGCCACTTCTGCCCACCTGGCACTCAATCACCTACACAGCACCCATGCCCTCAGGGTACCTTTGGACCCAGGACAGGGGCCACCAGTGAAGTGGACTGTGAGACGTGCCCAGCAGGTAAGTGGAATCTGGGCAAGAAGTGAACTCCAAGTTCAGGGATAGGGTATAAGGATGGGGGAGGGAAGGAGAGCAGAAAAAAATCAGATCAATGTAGGAGAATCCCTAAGTTGTCTACTCTCTTCATAGGAAAATATGAAGGATAAGAAATAAACATTGCCAACTTTACAATGTCTCCTAAACCCCTGGAGACATGAGAATAGAAAGAAAATATGCTTAAGTCTGTGAAACTGGAACAAGTCCCTGCCCACCGCCTACTTCCATTTGGCTAACTAGCGAGACTTGCTGGCTCCCTGGATGACTGGCACACTTTATACCTCCTGCTCCCTCTTCTAATATTTCATTTCAAAAACAGTGATAAAAGGGCAGATCTTACAACCATAAGAAACTAGTTATGTGACCTTGAGCAAGTCATATGACCTTTTTAAAACCGCAGTTTCTCCATCTGTAAGATGGGGATAATAATACTTCTACCATACAGAGCTGCTGTGAGGATTAAATGAGATAACATATGTAAAGGTCTTTGCAAATTAAAGAATTATGCAAATGCAAGCTATTATTTATAATTATTTCAACATCTTCATTTCATAGATGGTTATGTTTTTTGATGGTCCCTGATTCAGAACCCGAGAGTAGCCTCTATGTGGACCAAACACTCAGCAAGAACATGGGGTTTCAAGCACTCAAATGGAGATCAAGTAGTGTCTGAACAGGAAAGGGATGTGGGGGCTTTCACTTGCTCCCTGATCCTACTTAAGTCTACTTGTTCTAGGGATGTATTGCTTGTCAGAGGGACTGTCTCAACCATCTGGCCTTTGCCACTCGGGCCACTATTGCACAGGGGGAGCCATGTCTCCTACCCCCATCAATCACAAGGTATGTGTCTTGGCTCCTACCCTGGGATGAGTGGTTGACCTAAAGCACCCATGCACATTAGTTCAAGCCCACAAGCTAGGCCAGAAACTCTTCCAGGCGATTACATTTAAAGAGGGGGTCAAAAGGGTAGTCAAAAGGTGCAAGCCCAGTTTTGCTGCTCATTTGTTAGCTAATTTTAAGTCCCTCTCCTTTCTGGAACTCAGTTTCCCCTGATTGAGGTGAGGCTGCCCACTTCTCTGAGAGTTCTGGGGGGAATAGGAAAAGTAGGCCAGAGGAGAATGAAAAGAAAGCAAAGGCTTCTTCATAGGGAGATTGCTTCAGTGGATCTTTTTCCTACATGGGGTTCTCACCTCTGCTGAGAACCCTGGGACAGAACCCAAATAATATTCACATTTCAGGTGAGCACCATGCAGATTATCACCAGGTAAATTACAGGCAAAAAAGCACCACCCCTGCTGAATCCACAAGCCTAGGCACTTTTATCTTAGAACTACAAAAATGATCAATTCCCTTTCCTTTTTCCTTTTCCTGCCTAGGTGGAAACTCCAGGATATTCAAGAAATGATGTCTGTCCCCCTGGCTTCTTCTGCCCCAGTGGAACCCATTCACCTGTGCCCTGTCCTCCTGGATCTTATTCCTCTTCCCCAGGCCTAGAAACTGAAGAACAGTGCCAGCCTTGCCCTAGAGGGAAGTACTGCAGTGAGGCTGGGCTGGCCAGTCTCTCCCAGGCAGCCCTCTGCAGCCCTGGGTAAGGAGACTGTCACTCCCTACCCCATAACTCTGGCTCCCTTACAGTTCTCAACTTGTCCTTCTAGACATAAATGGCCATACGTTAGACCTAAGGTCCCTAGGGGCAGCCCAGGCCATTATATGGGCTTCTTATTCTTTGGATCACAGAAGAGTATGATTCTACCCCCAGCAGAGTTCTAGAAACCTCAAGCTCAGAGGGAACTTGGGCCTTGGTGTCCTGATCTATAAAAGGAAAGGCTTATCAGTGTGGTCTAGTTGAAGGAGAACTAGATTTAGAACCAGAACACCTGAATCAAGACACCAGCTCTGCCACTCACTTTGAGCAAGTCACTTCCCCAGTTTGGCCTTAGATTCCTCAAGCATAAAATGAGGGGGTTGGACAAGATGATCATGAAAATCTCTTCCAGCTCAAAATTCCCAAGATTCTACAGCTCAACAACCTTGAAGATTACCCCCAGCTCTAAATTTCAACAATTCTACAATATCTATGGGACGGCCACTTTTTTGGATGTAATAACAGCAGTATAACAGTAGCAGATTGACACCACAGTAGATTTGTGCTGTTTGGGAATAGCTGACCCACCTGACTTAGTGCTACCTCCAAACCCTCTATACTTCCTGTCCCCATCCTATGAAACCTTAGCTTAATCCATGCATTGGCAGGAGATGACAGTTACCAAAGAAAGTCATGTGCTCTCATCTCACCTGGCAGGTAGAGAAAAGAGGCCAAGCCTGTAACTTCAACAGAGGCTGGAGATTCTCCCTCCAGGGAGCTGCCAGCCTCACCTGTATTATATGGTCATGATCTCCTTGGACTATGATCATAAGCCTGGCCATGGATGCCAGTATGGAGAGGAGAGCAGTTAGTTCCATTGGAGTAGTCAGGATAAGGGCACTCTGACCTTGTGGTAAGGCTGCCTTCCTAAGCCCTCTTGTCCCTGTTATTTAGTTTCCTGTGCCAGGGGCTGGGGGGCATTTTTAATGTTACCAGCTGAGGACCCAGGAGAAATTTTGGCATATTTTTGAAGTTCTCAAGTGCCATGTCAGCCTCCATCTAGCTCTTGGCAAAAGGTTGTGACCATAGGAACCTGATACCCAGCCCAGTCCTGGCAACAAGATTTGTTCTAAAGTAGTTCTGCAGCCCAGGACATTGCCTTTGTGATTCTGAGAATCATCTGGCTTTTATGCTTTGTTTTCTCAGATACATCTGTCTAGAAGGTAGTGTCAACCCCTCACCATCAGATGAGATCCAGGGATACAGATGTCCTCGTGGTTTCTATTGTCTGCCAGGGACCAGTATGGAGCTTCCCTGTGAGCCTGGCACCTTCAGTCCAATGCCTGGGATGAGTACCTGCTTTCCTTGTCCAGCAGGTACCTTTTGCCCACAGGCTGCTTCTGTGGAGACCACCATATGCCCCAAAGGTAATATCCATGTACCATGGCTAAGCTTTCTTCTTAGCTGTTCACGACAGAAAAAGGAGAAATTGCCAGTAGATATAGAAAATGAGGACCACATAGGTGAAGTGACTTTGACTTACCCAAGGTCAGACAGGCAACAAATACCACAACCAGACTTCAAACCTGGGAACTCTGATTCCAGAGTAAGCACTTTTCTATTGAATTTGCCTTTTAAAAAAGATTTTTTTTTGGCTCAAGGCCTTATCCAAGATTTTCACCAAGGACATTAGGATTTGATTCATGTCTAGGTTCATGTTTAGATTTCCACAACAAAAAGAAAAGGAACTTCATCTTCCATGCAAACACTTGAGCTAACAAAATGTTAAATATAGGACACAATGTTAAATATATAAATATATATAAGCTTTACTTAATCAGACAAAAAACATGTAGCCCACAAGTAATGATCAAAACAACTTTCCTTGCTACCCATATTTCCACAAGATAGATGTCCAGAATTAAAATGCTACTCTGGTCTTGAACCCTATCTACCTTCACCCCCACCCCAAGTACAGAAAGCAACTCTTCTCTAGTGAGTCCCCCTTTAAGGGTCTAAACAATTCTACACAATTATAGGACTGGTCTAGGGTTTAGGCACCTTCCTCACTAGGGAAAAGTGTTCCCTCCTTGGACCTGTCCACACATTCTCCATAGTACCCGCAAAGGGCATACCATGTGTTAAGCACTACTCTGGATGCTGGGGATAGATAAATAAAAGCAGTCAATTTTGCTCTCTAGGAGCTCATTTTCTAATAAGAAAAAAACAACACATATAGGGAAATGGAGTTTTTGGTCTAAGTAGTCACCGGAATTGTTGAGTGGAACCAAATGACAAGAGATTTATGTGTCTTTTTCAAAAGTAATGGTAGTTTTAATTCAATTATTGTTCTAAGAAAAAGAGACAGAAAATAGGCTATCTTTTAAATAGTAAAATTACCTCCCCACACACACATAAATATCTCTGAAAAGTATCAAATGACTCATAACATAAAACAATCTGTGCCAATGGAATGTAAAGAGTGGGAAACAGGAGTGACCTAACCGGTTGGTAAAAATAGGTATGACTAGCAAATGTTAATGTCAAACACTCACCACTGGATAACAGGGAAGACTCTAGATTTGTCTGGGTGTGTCTTAACCTAGCCAACTAACTGGCTTTGATCTATCCTTTAAGTTTTTGTTCCCATGAAATGCTTATCTTAACCCAGGTGATAATGCCATGAAGATGCTGTTTATAATGATGGAAATGAAAGAACTAAACCACTGAATGGTTCTACAGAGATATGGGCAGAGCTACTCCCAAGGGTGTGACTAGGAAATGTAGGGCACTTTGTGGAGTGGGAACATCCAGTTAGAAAGGAAGAAATGGTTCTGCCAGCTGGGGCTACAAAGGAACAAACACACCTTACACAGTCCCTACCTAGTTGTTTGCTATCTCCCTCCTTCAGAACTACAGTTGATGTTCACTTTAACCTGATACTACTGCCATAAATATAATGGGGGGTAGGGATGATACAGGAATGGTCCATGTGTAATACTGTGCGTAGTACTCTGAGATACTATTCCAGTTTTCTCCTTTACAGGTCACTACTGCCCAGCTCATTCAGCTTCAGCTCTGCCCTGCCCAGAGGGAACTCTGAACCCTCTGGAAGGAACTCTCTCTCTCAATGCCTGTCAGTCATGTCCAGCGGGGAGGTACTGCCCAAGAGAAGGCAGCTGGCATCCTGGAGGTAAGTGTTGTCACTTCTGAAGAGGAGACCAATGGTTTTCCAGACAAATGGTCTGGATAATAGAAGGATGGAGGAAGAAAAGATGGACAAACTTCCTCAGACCAGCTGAGTCAGTCAAGTCTTTGATAGGGGAGGGGGAATCCTTCCCCCCCCCCCAACCATAATTACACCAAGTTAAAGAGAATATCAACTGCAGTTCTGAAGAAGCGGCTAGGTGGGGACTGTAAAAGGCATGCATGTGGGTGCCAGTGGGAGTGGTTTCTTTTGTAACATCAACTGGCAGAACCATTTCTTTCTAACCTCCATGGTGAGATGCCTATGGGCTAGTCAAGTGTCCAAAAGACCATCATCTATTATTCCTTCACCATCTAGAAAAGTGTGCAAAGTCCCCCATGTTGTGAAAAAGATCCCAAGGCAAGAATACTCTGGAAGCATCTTCATTATTTATTCCAAATCCTCACCTTTCAGGTTCTCATTGGCTCCTATTCATCCCCTCACAGAAACTTCTGGCACTTGGCTACCATTTGGCCTCTCAAGGGGCTTGCTGTCTAGCTGCCTGTTTTCCTCCCATGCTATTTGGAGAATCTCTACAAACAGAGAAGGCAGCCACCTTGGCCTTGGCTCTATCCCTGCCCCTCACCTTAGAAGCCAGGGACAGAGCTCTGAAATAATAATGGAGAGCAGGTTCTCTGCTTCTACAGGCATTTGAAACTCTTCCCATCTGTTTTCCTTCTTCACTGTCCATCCCAATCTAGTAGTACCAGTACATCTCCTTTGTACCCCAACCCCCAAAGCTAGGCATGTCCAGGACAGCAATGGGTATGGCCACTGCAATGGGTATGACCCCAACCACTGAATAAATCCAGCATTGCGGACAGAGATTATTCTATAGAAAGTAGTTTAAAATCTCCCTTGGTCAGAATTGAGGGTCCAAATCTGGGGAAGAGGGTCATGGCCCCTGAGAATACAGTCCTGCCACAGGCTGGAGGTCTGTGAGGATTTTGTTCTCGTTCTGAAATTCTCTGATTCTTCTCCATTCCCTAGGTCTGTGTTCTGCAGGCTATTACTGTGAGGGAGGAGCTGCTTGGCCCATCCCCCGGAGAACCACAGCTTTCCCTCTCAATGGGCCCTGCCCCAAGGGGCACTACTGTCCAGAGTGGACTCTTACCCCCCTGCCCTGCCCTACAGGGACTCTAAGAAACATGACAGGTGACTTTCTCTCCCTTATACCTATTAACTAATCCTCAGCTATGCCTCTACCCTTTCCAATGCTGCTCAGAACCTCCCTCAGCAAGCCTTTTTTAATTCATCCCATCCCAGTCCCTCCTTTCCCATGTCTAAGGTTTAAATTGTCCAAATCTTCCCTTGTTTGCTATGTTTCATTGTATTTGTTTTAGCTGCATCTTTGCCCAAAACACCATGAAGTCGGGAAGACCAGAGTTCACATCTTGACTCTGATACTAGTTAGGTGACCCTAGGCAAGTCACTTAACTTCTGTGGGCCTCAGTTTCCTTATCTGTAAAATTAAGGGCATATATTAGATAGCCTCTGAGTCCTCATCCACCTCTAAATCTATCATCCTATGACTATATTCCCTCTTCCTCTGTATCTCAGCACAGAGTCCTCTAATTAGATGTTCAAGGGTATTGGCTAACTTGGGACTATTAATACCTCAAATGTAGCCCCAGTCAAGATGACCCCTTGCCAATGAGATTCTTTCCTTTCCCCAGGTGGTTCCTCTAAGGGCAGCTGCCTACCCTGCCCTGCTGGATTCTTTTGCACCACCGTAGGCCTCAGCTCTCCAACGAGATCCTGTGCAGCTGGATTCTACTGCCCTTCTGACCACAGTTTCTCCAATTCCACAGATTTCCTGTGCCCTCAGGTACCACCACTTACTTCCCCTGGAGAAGAAAGAAGAGGAGGGGAGGAGAAGAGAGGCTAGAACAGGATAGGACAGGGAGGAGAGAGAGAGAGAAACTGCTCCCAAGGGTCATGTTCAGCAGCCTAGGAGTTCACAACTCAAAGCAGCAAACACTAAGATTAAGATGCCCTCATTCAATAACAGTGATAATACCCAGCATTTATATGACACTTTAAGATTTACAAAGAGCAATACTTAAATTATTTCATTTGAACCTTATGACAACCGTGAGAGGATACGCTATTCTTAACCCCCAGTCCCCATACTAAGGCTTCTCTACTCTTATCCTACAGTTTTACCATGCAGTCATGCAGGCCTACTATGCAAAGTTTGTTCAGCCTAGAAAAGTCACTGCAGACCTAATCTGCTGAGTACTTTCCACCTTTCAGCTCCATGCCTCAAGAGTTACATGGCTTGTGTTTACTCTCCAGGGTCATTTCTGCCAGTCAGGAGCAGCTCATCCTACTCCATGCCTTCCAGGGCAATATCAGCCAAACCAGGGCTCAGCCAGCTGCCTTCCTTGCCCTCTAGGGTTCTACTGCCCAGAATATGGCACAAAAGAGCCAAGGGTATGCCCAGCACATGCGTACTGTCCTGCTGGTATGTATAGGAGTCTCTTTCAATTATCCTGTCCCACCTGTTTACCAGTTACAAAGCATTTAAAAGAGGCATCATGGTATGATAGAAAGGAACTTTGGATTTGGAGTCAGAGTTTCTAGGTTCAGATTCCAGATCTCCCACTAATCACTTGGATGACATTGGTTGAGTCACTTTTCTCTGGGACTCAGAAAGTCCCATCTCATCTGTAAAGTGAGATGATTGAACTCTGGGTCCCCTCTAGTTACAAATTCATGCTATGCCCTCAGACTCTCCTAGGCAAAGATGTTAATGCCAGAGTCTATTTCCCTGAGCATACATTTTGTCCTGATTGGGTGAGTTAGTTAACATATGTGTTAAATATGCTCAATTTGAATTCATATGCAGTAAACTAATTTGTGATTGTCTATAAATGGCTATCTCTAGTAAAAGATGGATGTATCTTTTATAGGGGAGGCATAATTCTCCCAGACACTTTGAGCTCACAGTACCTTTGGGATCCCTTTCCCTGCCTTTGCTGGTACTAGACGCATCTTTCTTCCCTGTCTCTGCCCTGTGTTTTAAACAATGAGTCAGAAAATCAAGTACCTTGCGTTAATAATAAGCGCTCCACAAATGTTGGGTTGAATCATAGCCCCAAATGGGATGGAACTTCAAAATCAAGCTGTTTTCTTTTCATCTGTATCTCTCTGAGTCTCTATCTCTGTCTCTGTGTATGTATGTGTCTTATCTCTTTCCGTGTGTGTCTCTCTCTGTCTCTGTGTCTCTATGTGTCTCTCTTGTCTCTGTGTGTGTCTCTCTCTGTCTCTCTCTCTGTCTCCTCCTCCTTTCTCTCCTCTTTCCCTTACTTACCCTCCCCCTCATTAAGGATTCCCTTCACTGATTTTCAGTCTCGTCCATTAAAGTCTTCCACCAATCTGGGTTCTCAGATTCTATCTTTGAGATATATTTGAGCCAATCCCAATTTCTGGCAGTTCTTGCCAAGCTGGAAAGACTTTACATACTACCTGGTGATGGTATGTATGGTGTCAGATATATGTCTGTTGTCTGAGGACCAGTTAAACTAAGCCAGGAAAGACTCATCACCACCAGGCTGGCTTTAGGGCAAAGAAATTTTCAGGAACATCAATTCTTAAGGACCATCTACCAAATTGTATAGGGGCTGAAATATGCACTAGTGAAAGGAAGTCTCATACCTCACCCATGAAATACCATGTCCATTAAATATGGAAATCTTGGTAATATAGGATTTTTCAGCCAAGCATGCACCTTTTACACAGCAATACCTCAGATGAACCAAAGCAAAGTAGATGACCATAGGACAGAGACAACTGATAACTAATGAATGTGGTAAAAGTAATAGAAGTGATTGAAGTGCAAATAGGAATTTTAGCAGGAAGAGATAAAAGAAACCCAGTGGCTGTATACCAATGACTCTCTCTAAGTACAAAGTTTTAAAAAAGAGTTTTGTTCAAACAAATAGAAAAAGGGGAGAGGAAAATGAGTCAGGAGTATATCCTGGACAGAGGACATGAATCCTCAAAGAAGAAAGGCAGAGGGAAAAGGTGTCTGGGGGTCCCTTCCCCAGTAGAGTAGACAAGGGACATTGGCGGTCAGTGTATCATAGTACTGGGGACAACAGTGGAATGTAACTCTTCTTTAGGCTACACTAAGGCTATCCCAAGATGTGTCATCTATATAGGTAGAGCCAGGAGCATGACAATGACTTGAAAAAAGTCAGAAGGCCTCTTCACCCTCCACAAATCTCTCACCTCTCCACTAGTGCCTAAAATTCCACCATCAGAGATTAATTTATTTGGGCCAGGGAAGTAAATAAGCATTTATTAAGCCCCTACTATGGGACAGGCACTGTGCTAAGTACTTTACAAATATTATTTCATTTAGTCTTCATTTGAGGGTAAGCAGTTAACTGTCTTTTAAAATGCCCTGGAAGGAATAATGCCAACCAGTTTACACTAAGGCGCTAGAAACATAATTACTTGCTTTTATAGAATTTAGAAGAAGAAGAGATCTTAACATCCACTTAGTCAAATGCCCTCATCATACAACTGATGAAAGTATGACCTAGAGAAGTGATGTGATTTGTCTAAGATCACATATGTAATGAATAGCAGAGTTAGAATTCCAACGTAGGGGCTCCAGAGTCAAATCCATTGATGTTTCCCCCACACTCCAGTCAGGATCCTGGATTCTTTTTTTTTTTTTTTTTTAGAACAAAACTGTTGTATTTTTACTGGTAGGTACAGAGGATTTTGTAATACGGATGGATATTATGAATGGCAAATGATACAAATATACTTTATTTTGGAAAAAAGTTTACATAAGTAATGGGACACTTCGGAAACACTCTTGCTTAACCATGTCAGTGACCAAAAACGATGCCACTTGAAGCACAAACATCCTCCTCTTCAGCATCTATTAGGAGATAGGAAGACAGCATTTGGTTTTAAAAAAAACAAAGCAAAATGACCTCATATTAAGGCCTGGTCACCTAAGTGTAAATAACGTAGAATGAATTCATTATACGTAGTTCTGATACTAGCTGTAGCAAATTCGTAGTATCTCTGTGTTTTGAGAGCTATGGAACACATACCTTCCCTCGCTCTCCTAGAAGGGCTCCTCTATCACAGTCCAACTTAAGTTCTGGGCAGACAGGACTGAAGAGGAATGTCAAACAAGTTGTACAAACCATTTAGAGGGAATTGCCAGTGTTCCTTTTAAGTACATTAAGAAACAGATAATAATAGAAAGACACTGCTTAGAAGTTAATTCTTCTTTGGTGCAAATCTTTTTTGTTTTAATTGTGATTTATGCACTGATCTGATTCATGCACTTACGGTACAAACTCTAGTAACCTGCCACAAAGCATTAAAGCCCAATATGCCTATTATTCTTTAGGCATCTGCATTTTTCAAGTTTCAGTATTTATTCTTCTACATCCAGACTGTGTCAGCAGTTCTTGAGTATAAAAAAATATATAAATGGGGTAACTATATTCTAAAAATGCAGATGCCCATATAACAACCATGTTACTAGGGGGAAGGGAATTTTCAGAAAAGGAAGAAAGCAAACAAATTCACTTGGAAGGAATGTGGTTCAAGTCTTTGGATTAAAAAATAAATAACACAAAACCCCCCAATTTTCCCCAGAGAAGCTGATCATTATGGAATTTCCAGAAAACCTTTATTTTCCACTAAAGATATGGAAAGATCTCACTGGACCTTAAAAACCCCATTCCAAATATTTAAAAATCTACAGCTACCAGGATGCCATTAAGTGGCAATCAGCAGTCAGAAGAGAAGGGGTGTCTGTAGACGTATCTTGCAGCATAGCATCTTTAGCTATTGGTTGATCAGCAAAGACCACTGGTACACCAGCAGTGCTATTAAGGATAAGGGTAGGAGAGTACTGAAAATATTACCTGCCTGTTTATGAGAGGGCTTTCATGACTAGGAAATTTTCTAACCAGTACATAAATTCCAGGACATATCTTTCTCTTTCTTATTTCAGTGTTAAAATAACTGAATTTTTAAAAATCCTACAAGTAGATACAGTCACAATAGGAAGTTACATGGCAAGGACCATACACACACAAAAAACATTGTGGCAATGCTATTGGTTCAATAGTATTCCAAGAGGCTAGAAAACCTGTTAACTTTGAAAGCCCTAGCAAAATACTGCACTTATTTATAAACCACTTACTTATAAGACCATACTTTTGAATCTTTTTTCCCTTCCTTTCTTCTTTATTTTTTCTTTTGCAAGTTACAAATGGCGAATTTCACATCCAGCTTTAAGCATTTTGCATTTCTTTGCCAGTCTTGTAGCTGAGTATCTTGTTCCAGTCGATATTGGTGCAGGTGACTGGAAGCTGCGGGTGCAAGGCCTTGAATGTGGTGTCTGACGTTGTCGGATGGTTCTCACTAATCATGGTCTGATACCCATTTTCAGCATGTTCTATGATTTTAATAAATTCCTTGGCAGTTTGTATGTCATCAGTAACAGTTATTGAATCCTGTGCATCTTGGTGACTAACTAACTGAACATTGCCATTTTCATAGTAATGTACCTGAATCTTTAGTCCAACCACCTGAGCTATAGGTGGTGTGATGGTAAACTTCCTCTCTGATCTCCAATGACCATTCCAGAAGTTTTTAGGCTGAAATTGGTGGCTCTCAATACAGGCAATAATAGTCTTCAGCCCATCTATAATTTTAGCAAAAACAGTACAAAAGCTGTTGGAATAATGATCTTTCACATAGCCCCTTAATGCACTGTTACACAATTCCCTCCACGACTTCAGAGCTCCATCTATGTCCTCAGGTTGGGGGTCACTTGCTTCTTTCCGTAAGTGATAAAACTTTATTTCTTGGATCTAAAAATCTGCCATTACCCAGGTCACCATGTTCTGTAATTAAGACCTGGCCATCATACCCTTTTATTTTCACTGGAGTGAACTGATCCATATTATACTGGGCGAATGCATGAGCTGCCTCTTCCCTGAGAAGATTGTCATTGTTAAGTAGTAACCGGACATCATTAAATACTTCATTAAATTCTCCTGGGGGAGCATGAGTGACGAACTTGGCAGTTATTCGTACCTTCTCCTCATCTGACACTCGATCCTCAAAGTTAGCCATCTTGGGCTGCTCTAGGATCCTGGATTCTTGATGCAAGTAAGACTAGCTTGAAATGCTGGGTATCTGGGAGGAGAGATTCTGAGGGGGGTGTGACAAACACAGAAAACAGAGGCAGAAACCCCTGAACTTTATTTAATTCATAGTTTCATTCAGAGCTGATCAGAGCAGCAAGTGCTGGCCCAGGTATGGATGGCTTCTCTGTCCAATGTTTGCTGTAGGCTGGTTCCCTGGGGGTGAGCATCTCCTGGTGTGGGACCCTGGCTGCCATCACCCAGGGAGCTGTTTAAACTGGTACATTCACCATTCTAGGAGCACAAACGAATATTCCATCTCTAGCCTCAGAGCCTTTGTGTAGGTCGTCAATTTGTCCCCTGCCTCTTAGAACCCCTTACTTCAAGACTTGCTCAAATGTCCCCTGCTACAAGATGCCCTTCCCAGTTTCCCAGTTGTTAATACTGCCTGTCTGTCCACCATACTGGATTTACTCTGGATTTATGTTTATGTATTAATACCCTTTGTACTTATGCTTGTGTGTGCTAAGGGACCCATCTTCTCCACACAGTGTCTGGTGCTTTAAAATGACTGTCATTGTTACTGATGCTTTTATTGGCAGCTGGGTGGTGTAGTTGAGAGAGCATTGGGTCTAAAATCAGGAAGATCTGAGTTCAAATCCAGCCTCAGACACATACTAGCAATGTGACCCTGGACAAGTTTCTTGGCCTCTACTGGCCTCAGTTTGATCATCTGCAAAGGGGGGATAAAAATAGCACCAGGGTTATTTTGAGGAGCAAATAAGACGAACTTTGTAAAGCAATTAGTGCAGCGCATGGCACATAGTAGGCACTTTAAAATGTTTATTGTTGTTGATGTTTTAGTTTTTAGCTAGGAGGCACAGTGGATGGCCTGGAGTCAGAAAGACCTGACAGGTTCAAATATGGTCTCAAATATTTACTAGCTGTGTGGCCCTGGGCTAGTCATTTAACCTCTCTCAGCCTCGGTTTCCTTATTTATAAAATAAGATATTTATAAAGTGCTTTGCCAACCTTAAAGTGCTATATAAAAGCTAGCTATCATTCTCATTTCTTATTTTCCCTTTTTTTTCCCCTTCCGGTTTCATCTAGGGATGCAGTCACCATCTCCTTGTCCCCAAGGAACCTTCACTTCCCAAGACACTTTGGGCCTCAAGGAAGCGGGTGACTGTTCTCTCTGTCCCCCTGGTCACTACTGCAGGTTAGTTGGATAGCCTCAGTCATTTTCTTTTCCTCACAGTCACATGGAAGAGTAACATGGTAGAACACTTAGCTGACCTGCTCTAGTCCAACTACGTTGCCAGATGAAGAAAACATCCTTGCAAAGGAGAACTAGTAAGAGGTCAGCCTGGGCCCCTGCTCTACCCCACTCTCTAAAGGTGACAGCTCAGAGTGAGTCCTCCTGCACCTTAGCTGAATGGATGGGCAGTTGTTAATTTGATGGCAGGGGACAATTTGACACCATATAAATTAGCACGAACCAGGTGAGCTGGGGCCTGACAGAAATCCCGTGAGGCCTGGAGAAAGTTCAAAATAAAAGCAAACTATTCCCTACTCTTGGGACAATGGCTAACGCAAAAAAAGTCAGGAGAGGAAGAGGAAGTTTCCTTACAGATAAGTCAAAATTCTTTTGAGCTTCCAAATGAAGCTTCTCCAGTCTGGAAGGGATGTTGAAGGTACAGTGTGGGACATAGGATACTTGAGTTTTGTGTCTCCGCTGCTGACTTAAGAACTAACTTGGTCAAGCCAGTTGACTTCTTGGTACCCCAGTGTCCCCATCTGTGCAACAAAAATATTCCAACCAGAATCGCAGGATTCACAGAAGTAAATCAGGATATTCCAGGGCCCAGGATGAGAGCTTTTCAGAGACCAATGCCTTCAGCTCCACAGTGACTGTATCTAAGCCCTAACAGAAGCATTGGGGGGGGAGGGGGGGAGAGACAGGGTTCCCTACTCCAGCAATACAAACAAAATAACTCATTTCTCTTCCATCCCTCATTCTGATAAAATCAGTTTGCAAGTAAAGCAAAGTAGACATGAGGGTTGTAAAGAAACTTAATAACTTCCCCCCTTTTCTTTCTGTTATCTCTGTTTAAGATTCTCATGGGTTTCTGTGTCTGGCTGGGACTCTCCATGTACCCTTTCAGATAGATACTGGTGGGAGTGGTTAGTAAATTTAGCCTGGGCTTACCCAGGCTGGAGAACCTTCCACCTGGAAGTCACATGTGGCCCTCTAGGTTCTCAAGTGCACCCCTTTGACTGAACTAGTTTGGATTCAGTCAAAGGACTGCACTTGAGGACCTAGAGGGCCACATGTGACCTCCAAGCCAAAGGTTCTCCACCCCTGCAAATTCTCAGATGTGAAACTTTAGGGTAGGAGGAGTCCAGGATTTTTTAAACTAGATTCAGGGTTGATGTTTTTCTATCTTGAGGTTTATGGGAGATTTCATCTTTTCCCTAAAGATTCCTTATAAGGGTAAGGACATTTTCTTCATTCATGTTTGTATCTTCAGCAGCTAGCTAGCATAGGGTCTTCAACACATTAGACAAAAAATGTTTGTTTTCTCTAATTGGACTGGTGTTTTAACAACCTACATGCTTGGGAAGTTCTTACCATGTTTGAGTCTGGCTGATATCCGTTCCACCATAAAACTAGACTGGAAAGTCCCCTCCCCTGACTCCCCACCTCCCCGAATCCCCAGCAGCTAGTTTCATCTGTCCATCAAAGACTTGCTAGAGGTGATTGTGGTGTTCTACAAACTGGTAAGTTCTCCCAAAACTTGGAAACTCCCTTCCAAAGTATTTCCTGGGGTTGGTACAAGAAATAGCTGTGGAAAATCTCACCACTTTGCCTTTGTTTTCATAGTATGGAAAGAAACTCATAGTTCTGGGACAGGTCTTTCCAGTTGAAAGCAGCCCAGAGTCTGCTTCTATGGTTGTTAGTCTTTGCTAAGAGAAAAATAAATTGACTTGTTGATGGTGGAAGAAACTATAGTAGGGTTTAAAGGATTAGGTTGGGAATGTGGGGGAATTTTAGGTTTTGTTCTCTTTCAGTCTCTGTCTGAATCTATCTCTCTGTCGTCTCTCTATCACTATCTCTGTTTCTGTCCGTCTTTCCCTTATTGACCTGCTACCAGGTGATCTACTACAGGATCACAGAATGTTAGTTGTAAAGGACCTTACAGCCCTTGGAGGCAGCTGGTGAAGCACTGGGCCTGGTATCAGGAAGACCTAAGTTCAAATTTGACCTCAGATGCTTACTAGCTGTGTGACCCTGGGCAAGTCACTGAACTTCTATTTGTCTCAGTTTCCTCAACTGTAAAATAAGGAAAATAGTAGCACCCACCTCACAGGGTTGTTGTGATGATTACATGTTTGTTTTTGGTTTTTAAAGTGCTCAGCACAATGCCTAGCACATAGTAGGTGTCATGTACTTGCTCCCTTCCCTCCCTATCTAATCCAAACCATACCTGAAAGAAATTCTTCCCATAAAGTACATAAGAAATGGTCATCCAACCTCTACTTGATGAAGTCCTAAACTCCCAAAGTTAACCTAACCTCTAATTGTGAGGAAATTGTTTCCTGACCTGCAAGCCTAAATTTACCTCTTTATGACGGCCACCCATCACTCCTATTTCACCTCTGTGAGCATAAACAAGACAAGTCTGATCCTTTTTCTACCTGGCAGCCCTTCAAAGACAGCCCCAAGTCTCTGTCTCTGTCTCTCTGTGTCTCTCCATCTCTCCTTCCCTTCCCCCTCTCTTTCTTCCTCTTCCTCTCTCCCTCCCTCCCCTTTCTCTCCCCTTCTTTCTCCCTCTGTCTTCCTCCTCCCTACTTCTCTCTCTCCACCTCCATGGCTGTGGCCCCCTTAGTAGCATAAGGAGGGGAAAGAAGAGGGGAGCTTTTACTAGGACAACAGAGGAAAGTGAGTGCAAAAAATAAGCCCTACCCTGGGTTATGATCAGTATGGTCACTGCTGGGTAACAGCACCAAACTGTCTTCAAATCTATGCACAGCACCCTGCTCAGTCACACAACAAACGTATACTCAGTTTCTTTTCTGTACCTTGCACCATATTGGTGGTGGTGAGCTGCTGGCTCTGTGTGTCTACAAAAGACAGACAAAAGAGAATGGGCTGAAGCTACAAGAGGAAAGATTTAGATTAGACATTTGGCAGAACTTCTACCTGGTAAGTACCATAAATTGCCAGAACCAAAGGGAAATATTGTCATCCCCTTTTAAGGAAATCTATAGGAACAAAATGGGCAGCCACATGGCTCGGTGAATAGGGCGCAGGGCCTGGAATTAGGAAGACTTGAGTTCAAATCCTGCCTCAGACATTTCCTAGCAGTGTGACTTTGGGCAAGTCACTTAACTTTGTCTCAATTTTCTCATCTGTAAAAAGAGTTGGAAAAGGAAATAGCAAATTATTCCAGTATCTTTGCCAAAAAAACTCCAAATAGGGTCACAGATCATTGGATACAGCTGAAACTACTCAACAGAAACAAATGGGGATTGTTATCTTTCTGAGCTAGTGCATCTCTGAGACAGGAAAGTGGACTAAATGACCTTTCTGAGTTCACTTCCACCCTAGAATTCTTAGTTCCAAAGACATATCCAGGGCCCAGACCTAGAAATGTATGGTATAATGGGAAAGAGTATTCACCCTGAAGTCAGAGAAGTTAACTTCAAATCCTACCTCTACTGTCTCCTATCTACGTGACCTCAGAAAGTTGTTTAACCTCTCTGTGCCTCAGTTTCCTCATTTGTAAAAGAGGAGATAGCCTCTGGATCTTGTCTAGCTCAAGATCTAAGAGCTGATGATGGTCTTTCCCCACTCTTTGTCAGGGGTGGAAGACTACATGGAAAATGTCCTGCTGGTTATTTCTGCCCAACTGGGAATTCCGATCTGATGCTATCAGGCCCAGGGGAGTCCCTGACCTCATGCCCTGTGGGACAGTTGTGCGCAAGGAAGTGCCCAACAGGTAACCAATGCTGCTCCTTGGTTTCTTACACATAGGAGGCAGGGTGATCAATTAGGAATTAATGTGAACCAAGAACCTAGGTTCTCCTTGGACCAGAGGAGCAGAATTTCTCAGGACTCAAAAGGCCCAGTGGCTGATTGCCTCTCCTCTTCTCTCTCACCCCAGCTCTATCCAGGTCTGTGTCTATCACAGACTTTTAGACCTTGAAAAGAGTATCTACCTAAAAGATTATCTACTTCAACCCCTTCATTCTACAGATAAGGAAACAGGCTTACAAAGTTTAAATGCCTAAGGTAAAATAAAAAGTAAGTGGTGAAGCCAGCACCCAAACCCATCTCCTCTGACTCCCAAGTCTAGGACACACTCCACTACCTCTTGGCAAGGGATGCTAGAGGTGAAAAGAATCTTAGAAACCCTTTGGTCTGACACCCTCACTTTCCATAGGAGGAACCTAGTCCTGGAGATAGGTAACTTGCCTCTAACATTAAGTACAAACTTTTCTGTTTGGTACTCAAGCTCTTTAAAAACTGGCTCCAGTCTACCTTTCTAGGCATCACTTCCCTTCATGCACGTTACATTTTAACCAACTGACTTTCTCAGTGTCCCTCATCCACAGCATTCTATTTCCTCCCTCTGATGTCTTTGCTCATCCCCATCCCCATGCCTGAAATATATTCACTTACCTGGCAGCTAGGTGGTGCAGAGAATAGAGTGTCCAGCCTAGAGTCAGGAAGACTTATCTTCCTGAGTTTAAATCTGGCCTCAGACTTTACTAGCTGTGTGACCCTGGGCAAGTCACTTTTCTCATCCATAAAATGAGCTTGAGGAAAAGGCACACCACTCTAGCATCTTTGCCAAGAAAACCTGAAATGGGGTCATGAAGAGTCAGCCATGACTGAGAATGACTGAACTGTAACAACACCTCACAATCCCTAACTTTCCTCAAAGCTCAGCTCATGAGGTCTTTTCTGATTCCCGCATCTACTTCCAACTCCCCCTCCAAAATTGTGTCATACACATTACATACATATTTTGTATTTACTTAGCTATATACATGTTGTTTTCATCCTACCCCACCCTCAGAATGTAACCACCTCAAGGACAGGGAATATTTCATTTTTGTCTTTGTGTTCCCAGCGTCTCGAATAGTGCCTGGCAGCTGGTAGGCATTTAATTCATTCTTGTTGATAATAACTTGATGAACTGAGACTCAAACCCAGATCTTCTCACTCTAAGCACATTTGTCTTTCCAATCCACTGAGCTCTACCCACATGTTGGGTGCCAGTCCTACTCTGGGGCTCACTTGAAGGTGAGAGAGATCCTTTGTGCTTCACTTTAGGCTTTTACTGTCCTGAGGGCAGTGAAGTGCCAACTCTGTGTCCAGCCCACACTATAGGGGCTGCTCCTGGTGCCAAGAAGAAAGAGGACTGTGGGCCTTGCCCTCCTGGACGCTGGTGTAAAACAGGTTAGTTTTCTGGAAGCAGTAGGCACTAGTGCCTGTAATATGCCAGGGGATGGGGAGAAGGAGAAGAGGAAGGAGTGGTATGTTCATTTATAAACTTTCCTACCAAATTGACTCAGTAATGATGCTAAAAATGCCAGTATGCCCACCAATCAGAAAGAAGTGGGAAGAAGGAAAGGAACCCACATGCTTTCTCTGTAGGTGACCCAGCCACATATCCCTGCCCTGATGGTCACTACTGTCCTGGAGGGAATGAGAGCTACCTTGGGGCCCCCCAGGAGTGTCCAGAGCACACATACCAGCCAGCAATTGGAGCTCAGAGCAGGGCAGAGTGCCTACCCTGTCCCCCAGGATACCATTGCCCCTCCCCAGGTAAGAAGCCCTGAAAGTTTAAAGGGGTCTGATTGGAAGAGTCCTATTTGTAAACTACATGTGTCTCCAGTCCCTTTTCCCTATCCCTATCCCTACCCCTACACACACACACACACACACACACACACACACACACACACACACACACTCTTTTATTTCTTGCCAGGTCTATCTTCATTTGAAGACTATCCTTGTCCTCCAGGACACTGGTGCCCAGGTGAACAACGTGCTTTGCTGTGCCCAGCTGGCACCTTCCGGACAGATCCCGGAGCATCATCATGGGAAGAATGTAAACCCTGTGCCCCAGGACACTACTGCCCCGACCCAGGACTGACTGGCTTGGCCAATGTCTTTGGGGTCCCCTGCAGAGCTGGCTCAGAGTGCCCAGCAGGTAGCTGCTTCTCTCCCTTTCTCTCTTCCCCTCAGTCCCACCTACCCCTTGTTCTCTTTCCACTCAGCCCTGCCCTTCTCCCCTGCTTCTGACCATCCTTACCCTCTCTTATCATACCTTTCTCCCTACCCAGGCCCTATTTGGAATGTATTATTCTGGCTCAACACGAAAAATGTTGCGTGTGTGAAATGAGATAAGGGATCATAGGATTTTAAATTTGCCTTTGAAAAGGACCTTAAAGGGCATCTAACTGTATCCTTTCATTTAACAGATGAGGAGATTGAGGCCTAAAGTGTTCAAATGATTCAACCAAAGGCACATAGGTATTAAATGGCAAAGCCAGGATTTGAACCAAGATACTCTGATTCTAACTCTGGATTTGCCTTCTACATAGGGATACCTAATCTCACCTGAAGGACAAGCCCGGGCCCCGAACTCCAGGTGGCGACTCAGAGACAATCTGGAGGAAGGGGGACAGTGTATATGGCTACAACCAGGAGCTCTTCCCATTTTCCCTCAGGGTTTTCACACTTCGGGTTGCCCCTCCCATCTCTATCCCATGGTCTGCTAGGTTTTATATGTAACTCTTCTCCCTCCTTCTGTTTCCAGGTGCATTCAATGAGACCATGTGCAGGGCTGGCTTCTATTGTAGACCCCAGACTGGGGCCCCCTCCCCTTGTCCCAGTGGCTACATTTGTCCTGAAGGATCCTCCACGTACACTGGTCCAGAGCAGCTGTGAGTGTCCCCACTGCCTACTTGGCTTCAGGTTGGAGACTTTGAAATCATGTGTCAAGTGTTCGAGACTTGGAGACCAGGTCTATGATGCCACATTTACCTTGACAATTTGGAGGTCAAATTCCCAAGCAACCTGGCCTCCTGGTCATGGGCTCAGGTCCCATCATCTGCCTATCTCTGTTGTCTAAGACAAGATTCATATTCTCTGTTCCTGGGTCCCTGGATCATTAAAGCTAGGAGGGACCTAAGAGCTCATCTAGTCTTATGTCTTCATTTTTAAAAGGGAAAAACTGAACCCCAGAGTGGTTAAGTCACTTAGCCAAAGTCCCACAGCTTGTTAGTTGAAATCAATCATAGGACACTTGCCCTGGATAAAACACAAACTTCTCTGTTCAGCATTTAAAGCCCTTTACAACCTGGCTCTACCCTCCCTTCCTGGGCATTGCTCCTAATCCAGTGCCTTTTCCTCCCCTCACCTCCTCTCTTCTAGTCCTGAGACCCAGGCCACAGAATCTGATAGGGGGCCCTATTAGTAAGAAGACAAGTGAAGATAGCTGTCTCCCCACATTGAAGCAAATACATAATTCCTTTACATCTAGGAGCATCTTTAAGGGGCACCTAGCTAGGCAATGGATAGACCCCTGGGTCTGGAGTCAGGAAGACCCCATATGTGGCCTGAGACAGTATTTATGAAGCATTTCACGTAGAGCCTAACATACAGTAGATGCTGGAGAAATGTGTATTCCTTTTCTTTTCTCTAGTGTGGTATCTATGCGTGTGTCTGTGTATGTGTATAGGTGTGTGCATGTGTGTGTGTGTGTGTGTATGTGTGTGTGTGTAGTTTGGGAGAGAAGGCATAGGAGGAAAGGCATGTTAATCTTCCTCACAGCCTGCCTGCTGCTGTCTTGTTTTTTTATATAGCTGTAGATTTCCATACTACTGCCCACTGGGCAGTGCCCATGGCCTTCAGTGTCCTGGGGGATCTGAGGCCCTGAATGTGAGTGGCCTGAGGGTCTCTGCAGAGGCCTGCTGCCGACTCTGTGAAGCAGGCACCTATCGAAGCCTTGCCCTAGCTGCCCTACCCTGCCAGCCATGCCCAGCAGGATTCAGCTGTCCCCCAGGTAAGTATCTAGGGAATCCTGATGGGAGAGAAAAGTTGGAAAGAATAGTGAAAGGCACAGATGGAGTACAAGACTTGATTCTGGAGAGAACAAGAGATAAGGGATCCACTCAGTGCTTCTAAGACTCCTGGGAGCACCCAATCTGTCCTTCCTAATTAGCCCAGTCCCATCTGACAAAATAGATGTATAAGGAGAAAAGATTCAGTACTGGCAAACACTACTTGCATTTTAGCATTAAGTAAAAACTGCAAGGGAATTACAATACATGCAGAAAAAGGATACAAATTGTCATCCTTTAATTCAAGAGATAACATGGCATAGTAGATAGGAATGTGGTCTTGGAGTCAGAAAGGCCTGGGTTCAAATCCTTACAAATATGTCAACATGCTGGCTGTGACCATGGACAACTTCATTTCCTGATACCCCAGGCAACTCTAAAACTATTAATTACAGAGAAGTTATCCATTTTCATTAGTGAACAGAGTTTAGACTCCCCTGCATAGATGAAATCACAGGGCAGGAAGCCCAACAAACAAATTAATAACTTGGGGCATCTGGGATACTAGAATAAACCCATTCTGGTTGCCTTGGCCATTGGAGATTCCATATCCTGCAGTGTGAGGAAAGGAAGGAGTGATGTTTTCTGGTGGATGGAAGAACGAAGGGCCCTTGAGATAGGGACAGAACGGTGTGGCCATGCATGCCATTGTCTTCCTCACCATTACTGCCATATGTGCCTCAAGCACACACCCTAGACTATCTATCACTCACTATCTCCAGTCCTACTCTATGACTTTCCTCATGGTTTTCCTCCAGGGAGTGAGAATTACCTCAGACATCCCTGCCCAGTTGGACACTACTGCCCTTCCATGACCCCCCTCCCCAGACCCTGCCCCCCAGGGACCTTTGGAAACAGCACTCAAGCCCAGCAGGTGAAAGAATGTCTTCCATGCCCTGCTGACACTTTCAGTCCTCTACCTGGTCAGACTGGCTGCTTCCCCTGTGCAAGCTCCTCCTTCTCTCCATCAGGTGAGTCTTATCCAGGACCCCATCTGAGTAACTAAGCCTTGTCTCCAAGAACACAGGGTTACCTGTGATCTACAGTCCTGGGAGTAAAGGACTTTGGTCTAAAGGATCCCCAAGGGCGGCGTGACCTAATGGGAATCTATCTCACTATAGCTATGTTCATCTTGGACTATTCATATAATGCCATGCTTCAGTTTTCCTATATGGAAAAATGGCTATTTTTTTATATAATCATGCATATTTGGTACAAGCTTTGGGTTTTTTTTCCTTACCCCTCCCTCCTAAGTGAGGAGTAGGAGGGAAAGAAAAAATTGTCAATTAAATAATACAATTTAATATAAAAATGAAAATGGCGATAATCAATTAAGCACCTACTACACACACACATATATATAAATTTGTCAGGCACTGTGCTAAGTAGTAGGAATACAAAAAGAGGCAAAAGGCAGTTCCTGCCCTCAAGGAGCTCACAATCCTATTAATGGCCATGATGCCCTATCTACATCCCAGGAACGTGTGCAGATAAAAGAAAAAGTAAAAAAGGACCAACAAATAGCATGTGATAATAGTGGTGGTTGTCATTTGTTCTTGAAGAGGACCAAAATGACATCACCATGCTGGAGTCAAGTTCCAGTGTGTCTGACTGTGGCTGATCAGACCAATAAGAGCTCAGACTGGGCACAAATAGTCCATGTGAACATTTGTGGTGGATAAATTTGCTCCTTCTACATTTCCTTTGAGCTGTTTCAATTCCGCTTTGCTCATAGGGCAGAGCACCTTCTCTGATGTGGGCATGCCATGCTGAGCGGTTCTATGCCAGTGTCTCTCATGTCACACAATCAATTTCAAAGTTCTTAAGAGAGACCTTGAGTGTGTCCTTGTATCGCTTCTTCTGACCACCATGGGAATGCTTGCCTTGTATTGAGTTCTCCATAAAACAGCCTTTTTGGCGAGTGTACATTTTACATTCAGACAACGTGGCCAGCCCATTGGAGTTGTGCTCTCTGCAGTAGAGTTTGAATGCTTGGCAGTTTAGTTCAAGAAAAGGACCTCAGTACGACTCTAGCTTTTGACATTAAAATACTGTTCTGGGTTAGTTGAAAATTACATAAATATCACCCACAAAAATGTGTTCTACTGAAGATTTTCGCTAGCTACAAAAAAAAGGAGGTGGCTGGTCCTGCCATACATTTGTGCTTGTGATCCTGTCTGAATCCCATTTACCAGGGGAACCTAACATCACTTTTGAGTCCAAAACTATTTTCATAATAATAAAACATTTTACTTTCTAATATTGTAAATATGTATAATTAGAACTCACATAAATAAAAGTTCTTTGGGGGAATTCTCAATAATTTTTAAGAATGTAGCAGGGTCCTGAGACCAAAAAGTTTTAAAACTGTTAGCCTAGAAAATTAACTTTTACAGTCTTCTTTCAAGGATCTCCATAATTTGGCCCTACCCTGCCTTTCCAGCCTTACTTATCCTCCCCTCCTCCTCCCCTCGACTCTGTGTGTCTGTCTCTCTTTCTCTTTCTTCCTCACTTTCTCCCTCCTTCTCTGCCTATTTCTCTGTCTGTCTCTTTCCTTTTCTCTCTCTGTCTTTCCACTGAGCTTACAGCTGATTTTCTCTACCACTCATGGGATGTCCAGTAGATGGCGCCATGATTTTGTTTTTGTCCAAACCTGTGTTTCATCAGTATGGAGAGCTCCTGTAATAGAAATTCCCTCCTCGGATTCTGTTTAGCAGCTCATAGTAATTTAACCTCTTAGAGAGTTGTCTGGGGGCACAGGAAGGCTCTATGACTTGCCATAGTCAAACTGCTACTATGTGTTAGAGGCAGAAATTGAACCCAGGACTTCCTGATCCCAAGACTAGCTGGATCTTCTACCCACTGTACCAAGCTTCCTTGCCTTGCCTTGCAAATCATAGGTGCTTAATACATGACTGTTAGATGAATCAAGTGGTCAACAAGTATTTATTAAGTCCTTACTGTGTGTCAGGCACTGTTCTAGCCCACTAAAGATGCAAAGAGAGACATAAAATAGTGTCTACTCTCAAGAAGCTTATATTCCATAGTGGACACTGTACATGCTGATTGAGATGTATGCAAAATAGATATAAGGGGATCTTGCAGGACAGGGAACTCACAGCTGAGGGGATCAGGGAAAGCATCATGGAGAAAGGGGGTGTTTGAACTGAGTCTTAAAGACTGAGGATTCTGAAGGTGGAGGGATGAGGTCACATCTTCTCTCAATGAGGACAGCCATGCAAAGCATGGAGATGAGACTTGGAATGCAGTGCATGAGAAACAGTAAGAAAGTCAATGTGAGACTGGACCATAGAGAGCAGGAAGACGGATAATACTGGAGAAAAACTGGAAATAATAAGAAATTATTTTTATTACAATAATATTATAATAAATAGAAATAAATAATAATATCAAACAGAAGGATTTATATTTCATCTTAGGGGTAATAGAAATCCACTGGAGATTACTGAGAAGTGACCTGATCAAACTTGTGCTTTAGGAACCTATGGCAAGAATGGTTTCAAGTTAGGAGAGATTTGAGGCAGAGAGGTCAATGGGAGGTTATTAAAATTATTACAATAATCTAGGCAACAGATGATAAGGACCCGAACTACAGCAGTGGTTGTGTGGGTGAAGAGAAAAGGGCAGATGTGGGAGAAGTTGTGGAAGCAGAAACAAAATTTAGCAACAGATTGAATATGTGGGATGAGTAAGTGAGAAGAGTCAAGGATGATACCATGGTTAGGAACCTGGGAGACTGGAAGGATGGGAGTGTCCTCAACAGAAAAAGGGAGATTCAGAAGAAGGATGAGCTGCGCTTCATGTTTATTAGTTTTGCTTCCCTAACTAGACTGAGGGCAGAAACAACAGTGCCAGACCCATAGAAGGAACTCGGTAAATATCTGTTGGTGATGAGAACGTGATCTTCTCTCTCTGCTCAGGTGCCTCCCACTGTACATGCCAGGGCCGGAATCGGGCCTTCCAGAAGTCTGATGGCTCCTGCATCTGCTTGGCTGGATATGTATCTTATGATGAGACAGGCCAGGAGAGCTATGACAGCAACAGCAACCAAGATTGTCAGCCCCAGGTAGACACCATCGAGTATCATGGGAAGGGGATGGGAGATGAAGATGGCTTCCCCCTTTGTTATTTTTTCCTTCCTGCAGAATTAAATAATCTTAAAATGTAAAGAAATCTTAGAAGTCTTCTAGTCTCATGGTTCTCAAACTTAGTGTTGTAGGACCCAGTTACACTCTTAAAATTTAGTGAGAATCCCCCACCCACTCCCCTAAAGAGTTTTTGTTTATGTGGATTTCATTTAGTGACACTTACCACATTACAAATTAAAACATCTCAGCATTATTATGAAAATAGTTTTAAGGAGGAAAGTAGGAAGGAAGGAAAAAGGAAGGAAAGAAGGAGGAATGAAGGAAGGAAGAAAAGAAGGAAGGAAGGAATTTATTAAGCACATACTATCTGTCAGATTTTACAAATATCTCATTCGTTCTTCACAACAAACCTGAGAGGTGGGTGCTAATATTATCCCCATTTTACTGTTAAAGAATCTGTGACAGGCAGGGGTCAGGTGACATACCCAAGTTCTCACAGCTGGTAAGTGTCCAAGGCAGGATTTGAACCCTTCCTGATTCCAGGCCCAGCTCTCTCTATCCACTGTAACAACTAGTTGCCTCCGCTTCATTGGGCATAAAAGGTAAAATGAAACAGCTCCTGACCTCAATGAGCTTCTATCGACGCAGTAGGGAGGTTGAAGTTCCCAATGACCTGGATTGAAATCCCAGCTCTTTCACTTAGTACTTATGTGACATGGGGCAAGTCACCTCACCTGTCATTTTTCCCATAAAATCAGAGTTTTACCAGATGACTTCTAAGGTCCCTTTCGTATCTAAATCCTATGACCACACATAGAGATAAGTGAAGACAACAGATATACAAAATCAAATAAAGGAATTTCAAGAAATAGAGATCATTAATTGAGCTGGACTTGGAGACTTGATCTCCGTGAAAGCTGCTCAGCACTCCCCTGCTTCCCTTTTATTTCAGTTGCTTTTCTGCCCTTTGCAAGGAGTCTCCTCAATCTCCTGAATTTAAAAATTATATGTGTGTATGTATGTATGTATGTATGTATGTATGTATGTATGTATGTGTTTCTGTGATTATCATGACTTCCTTTTCCTTTTTACCAGCCCAGGTTTTACCCCTTCTTCAAAATCTGTCTTAAAGAACATGAAGAAACATTCACCTATTTGTCCCCCACCCCCACCTGACTGATAGCTCCCTTACTCATCATTCTCCCAAAATTTGAGCTTTCCAGAAAATCAATTTGTATTGCCATTGTGTTATTTATTAAATATTCCTTAGATGTCTCATATGGGCAAAATACTGGGTTTGGATTCAAAGGGTTTGACCTAGGTTTGAATTCCAACTCTGCCATTAACTACCTTTATGACCTATGCCCAAAAACACAATATATGCAGTGAATGCTCAATAAATGAATGACTAAATCAAATCCTTGGAGGAGACTCCAAGGCTGGAACTCTCCAGGGTCACCCTTGGTGTGTGCAGGCGCCTTGCCTCTAATTCTGAGAGCCCAAACGGGAGCTTCCAGTGATGACTTGGCTTACCTTTGTCTCATGGAATCCTTGTTGTAGGTTGAGGAGAGATGCTCATTAGGGGACATCCGCCTCTCTGCCACCCGCAAGTGTGTGTCCCCCAAGCAGCATACCTGTTCCTCCTTCTGTCACCCCACAGGTGGGGAACTCAGCGCAGAACTGGGCATGTGAGTAATTCTACCCTGAGCCTTTCTTTGGTGCCAAACGAGGGCCCTTTGGGAAGAAAGTGGGATGAGTTTGCTAGGGGAGGATGAGCAAACCCTGATGGTGGCTAACTAGGGGGCAGAGTGTAATGACTCAGGACAGTGCTATTGCAGTCCTCCCAGAAAATCATGCAAAGTAGAATTAACACCCCTCCTCAGAGCATCTAGAAAGTAGCTCTCAGAATGTGAGATAGCATCCCAGGTGGAGCTATGGGAAGGGGGCAGGCTGAGAGAAAGCAAAGTTAATGCTGATTGAGATATTAGTACAATTCAGAGTCAAAGGAGGAAGGTAGTAGAAATAGAGGGGAATTTTTAAGGTGAAGATTGACAGGCCAGGGGAATTGGGCAGCCAGGTAGAACAGTGGATACAGCATTGGGCCCGGAGTCAGGAAGACCTATGCTCAAATCTGGCATCAAACACTTGCTAGCTGTTTGACCTGGCCAGGTCACTTAATCCTGTTTGCCTCAGTTTCCTCATCTAGAAAATGAATTAGAGGAGAAAATGGCAAACCTCTCCAGTATCTTTACCAAGAAAACACCAAAAGGGTCATGAAGAGTTGAACACAACTGAAAACAACTGAGTCATGACAACAAATTCATCTCACTTGCCTCGTGGTTAGATCTTGGGCAGGTCCCAACATAGTACAGTGGGAAAAGCTCTGTATTTAGAGCACCGGAGTTTAAATCCTGCCTCTCCTTGTTTGACATTGGAAAAGTCATTTAGTCTCCATAGGCCTCAGTTTCCTCATTTGGAAAATAAGGAGGTTGGATTAGTAAGCCTTTAAAACCCCTTCTAGCTCTAGGTGTATGATTCCAACAACCAGGTATGGGAAGGTTTTCCTGATGAGGCCATGTGAGTAAATAAGTCCAATAGTGCTGAATGACTCCCAACACTACAAGCCTAGTTGGATTCCTAGAACCCTTTTGGCAAAAGTACTCTTACTCTCTAAATCAAGGACTCATCACAGAAGAAGGAAGACATCCTTGGAGCAGGGTGACTTGGGAGTTTTCCAGACTGGACCAGTCAAAGTTTATATAACAGAGGCTGGTGACGTGTTTGGGCAGGAAAAAAAAGTAAGGACTAAAGCAGATGCTCTGTGAATTGAACTGAAATAAACCATTCTACAAATTACACCAAAATTAGTGTTTTAAAATAATTAATTAATCACTCAGGTATTTTGTGGAAAAATCCCAGATCACTGATCCAGGACACCATGGCCTGGGCAATCGCTTTGTCAATACCTAAGGAGAGTGATATGGTTAACAGGGTGGCACCATGGATGGAGTGCTGGGTCTGAAGTCAGGAAGACTCATTTTTCCAAGTTCAAATCCATTCTCAGACACTAACCAGCTGCGTGAACCTGGTCAAGTCACTTTACCTAGTTTGCCTAGTTTCCAAATCTTCAAAATGAGCTAGAGAAAGAAATGGCAAACCACTCCAGGTATCTTTGCCAAGAAAACCCCAAATGGGGTCAAGAAGAGTCAGACACAACTGAAATGACTGAACAATGACAAGGGTAATGATTTTCTTGATTTTGGGCAGCCTCTTTCCTGATCTGAGCAGTTCCTTCCACCTCTTTTTATAGCTTCGTAGATTTAGAACTGAGAGGGATCATAGATACCATTAAATCCAACCTTCTCGTTTTATACCCAGGCCATTCAGTGGCATAGAGGCTAGAGGGCTGGAATTGGGGTCAGAAAGGCATGATTTCAAATCCTCCTCAGATATTTCCTAGCTAAGTGATTCCAGGCAAATCACTTAACTCCTTTAACTCTCAGTTTCCTCCTCTGTAAAATGGGGATAATAATAGCATTTATGCCACAATGTTTTCATGACAACCAATTGACATATATGTAAGGCACTGTATAAATGCTAGATTTTTTTTTAACAAATAAGGACTCTAAGGCCCAGAGACTTTAAGTGAGTTGGCCATCATCCTATAAGTAATAATATCTGAGGTGAGATTCAAAAACAGATCTTGCCGACACCCAGTCCAGTGCTCTATCCATTATACTTTTTCTTTCTGCAGCTGTCAGTGCCAAGAATATGTCTCTGCTGAAGAACTCTGTGACACCCTGTGTCTGGCCAGGGCTCCTCAGTTGTCTCTGAAATGGGGTTCCAACAGGGAACTGTTTCTCACTGTTCACGATCAGAAGAGAGGGAGCACTCAGAGGGTAAGTAGGTCCAGAACCAGAAAGGGGAGTGGGTGGGTGAGAATAAGGTAAGAGGGAAGAAGAGCCATTTGCCTCATGGGGCAGAGGGCTATCAAGGAAGACTGGAATGTCTGCACAATTAGGACATATAAGAAATTGACTGTGGAGTCAGGTGGAAAACCAGGCAGCCAAGAAGCAAATAAAATGAGTAAATCCTTACAGCCCTCACAGGATGTTAGAATCAGTCTCTAGAGCCGGAAGGTTCCCCAGAGAGCAAATGAGATAATGTTTGTAAAGTGTTTAACAAACCATAAAGCACCAGAAAAAAGTCAACTGTTATTATTGATACTGTTCCTGGGATCCAGTGGAATTCCTAGCTCCTTGAGCGTTGGCCAGTTTGGGAGTTTGCTTTGTATGAGTGTGTGTGTTTGTGGATGTGGATGTGTGTGTGTATACAATGTGAGTGTTCACATGTGCATGTCATATATATGTGATATGTGCACGTGTATATATTATATACATAGGCACATATACATATGTATATGTGTGTATGTTTGTAATAGGTTTTGTTTTTCTTGTCATCAATGGAGGAGGGAAAGGAGGAGAGAATTCAGAGCAATTTTTTGAAATTAAAATTTAAAAATAAAAATAGATGAATTTAGAGATATACATAGATTATCATAGATGATGCTAGATGGATAGAGAGATTAAAAAAAGGTAGATAAGTAGGTAAATAAATAAATGAATGAATGGTCAGCCAACCTGACAATACTGCAAGAACATCTCTAGTTGTAGCTCATTTGGGATACTACCCAGAGACGGCAGAGAACCTCACAGTGTGACTTGCTACTGAGCTGAGATAGTAAGTAAGTGCTGAATGGCCCAGGCAGAACAGAAGAAAGATTTTAGGAGGGAAAGGGAAGGTAGGACACGTACAATTTTCATGACTCTGTTTGAGGCTAGAGAGAAAATTTGTATGAAGATGATAATATGACGGCAAGTGATGGTGGTGGTCACCTGCAAAATGCAGCCTGAGGGAGGAGGGCAATCAAACTGGAAGGAGATAAGAAATCCTAGAGGATTTGCTGGGAAGAAGGGATGGAGATAGTAAAAGAAACAGTGGGATCTCTGAAGGAGATGGTATCTGAGAAGAGAGAGAAAGGGCATCTGCCAACATGGGCCAAACTTTGACCCTGAGTACAAGCTCCTATCACTACGTTTTTTGGGGGGGTGTATCCTGGGTTATTCAGGAAATAGAGAACACAGTAGGCCCAGACCAACCTTTCCAGGGGAGTGAGAGGGTTCAACTAGTCCAACTTGGCCCCTACGGGATCTTCGGATTCATCTTCTCCAGAATCGAGGTGTTAGATGCGTTCATGATGGGTAAGTATTCAGTTCAGTGAACTTTTATTTTGTATTGCATGCATATCGCAGTTTTCTAAATCAATCAACAAGCATTTATTAAGTGGCCACCATGTGCCAGGTACTGGGGTTACAAAGATAATATGAGCTTACATCCTACTAGGCAAAACATGTACATGAAGAAACATAGCAGAGAAACCCCTCTTCTAGAGCAAGAACATCAGCAATTACCAGGGAGGTCCAGAGGTGAGACATCACCACTGAAATAGAATGGGAAGTGTCTAGCCCAGGGGTGAGGAACCTGCAGGCTCAAGGCCACATGTAGCCTTCTAAGTCCTTGGATGGAGCCTTTTGATTGAGTCCAAGTTTTACAGAACAAATCCTTTTATTAAGGGGATTTGTTCTGAGAAGTTTAGATTCAGTCAAAGGGCCGCACTTGAGGACTTAGAGGGGCACATGTGGCCTTGAGGGCACAGGTTCCCCACCCCAGTCTAGCCCATATTGGTATCCCTATCTGTGGGCCGCCACTGTTTCTCCCAAGGACTTTAGGGCTACTTTGGAAAACCTCTCCCTGTGTAAATCAAATTCTATAATTATCTAGAGAAGGTAAGGATACTTCTTCTCTAGACAAATTCTCAGAAAACAGAACGGGAAATACCTGAATAGACTGAAGGCCATATGTAAAAGGAGTCATCTAATGGAACCTCATGAGGCTATGGAACAAAATAAAAGCATAAGTAGCTAGGCAAAGGTACCTTGCTAGAGAGCCCAGATGTCTGCAAATGCCCCAGCGCAGATGTGGAGAAGATGTGTAGGGGGTGGGGGGACCTGGGGAGGACTTGGGATCCTATCTGGTTCTGTAAGGAAAGGAATTCACAGAGGGAATGGATAGAGAGCAGCTCAACTTCCAGAGAAAAATCACATATATGTTTTCTCCTCACTCTCAGAGCTGGAGCAGGATCCTCTGCTGCTAAGGCACCATAGGGATCTTCCAGAGCCAGAGCAAAGCTCCCCAGGGAAGACCTACTTGTCCCCCAGAATTCCTAACCCAGTGGTCTGCCTGCAAGTGGGTGATTCCATTCTTTTCCAGCTTAACATTCTTCACAACAGTAAGTGCCCCCAGCCAGCTGCTAAGTTGAACCATGCTCCCCAAATCTGTCCCACACCTCTGAGTTTCCACTTTCCCAACGACTTCCCCAGCTTCCTGATAAATGAATTGCTGTGTTATCCAGAGTAGATACAACCTTCACAGATCCTGCTGGGCCAAAGGACAATGTGTGCCAGGCTAACAGAAAACATACCCATGAAGGCAGTGTAATCTAGTAGAAAGAGACGGAAATCTAAAGACTTTGTGCGCAATACTGGCTTGGCTATAAACTTAGCTGTGTGGCATTTGACAAGTCACTAGCCATCTCAACCTGTTTCTTCATCTGTAAAATAGGAGGTCAGGTCAGGTGGCAGGGGTATGCACTCACACCTTTAAGGTTAGTGTACATTATCAACATTATCCTAAGCCCAAACAATCACCAACACTATAATTCAAACCCCAGATGTAGATTGCCAATTTCTGAGGTATAAATGTTCACACTGAAAATTTAATGATCATTTTAGGCAGATTACAGCAGGCTCCAGCTGGCCGCTGCTCTCAGATCTAAGTTTCTATGAGCCATATATTCAGTTGCCTAACCTGGAAAAAAATGTCCTTGCCCCAAAGTAAAATTTAACTTTTGTCATTCAGTTGTTTCAGTTGTATCTAACTTTTCATGATGCCATTTAAGGTTTTCTTGGCAAATATCTTGGAGTGGTTTCCCATTTCCTTCTGTAGCCCATTTTACAGATAAGGAAACTGAAGCAAACAGGGTTAAATGACTTGCCTAGGGTCCCTTGGCTAGTAAGTGTCTGAGGCCCAATTTGAACTCTCGTTTTCCTGTCTCCAGGCCTAGAGCATTATCCACTGTATCACCTAATAGCCCCCCAAATTAAACACTTATCTGCAAGTCTGGGCTGTATGGGAGTACTTAGAAGCATGGTTCTACCTATCCAGGGTTTGCATACATCACTTGCTAGACATAGCTGACTTGCTGCCTCTATCCTGAGACTCCTGGCTCTAATAGACCTGTCTTCAGACACCCAGCTACCCCTTGTGTCTCACCCAGCCTGCCTCTTCTTACTCCAGCAAAAAGTCTGGGGATTTCCTATGTGCTGGCTTTAGCCCTCATATACAGTGGTTGGAACTTCTCCAATGGTGCTATGACAGGGCCTTGTGTCTGGGGATGAGTCAGTAGTGCCTCAGGGTGATCCCTTAGTGAGAAGGGACCTAGACAGGTTTAATAACCACATCCAAAGTGCTCATTACACCATAGAAATTTAAAGGAGGCAGCAGGACTTGTACGCCCCTGGGACCCCAGGAAATGAGTGCTGGAAGGAGAACAGGTCAAGTAACTTAGAAGATGGACCACTAAACTGAGCATATGGAGGCCAGAGTTCATGTCTTAGTTCTGCTTTCACCTCTGTGTAACCTGAATCAAGTCACTCATCCTCTCTGTGCCTCAGTTTTCCCATCAAAAAATTGCCTGTCCTATATGCCCGACTTGGACAAAAAAAGTGAATTAGATGAAGAAGATGCCTTATTGTCCTAATTTGAAGTCCTGCCCTTAATTCCGGTTGGGGGCAGGGAGGCAGTGGTGAATGAGACAGTGCTCCTTTGTGCATATAATAAGGCCACGTGGTCTACTTGGAGAATGGATAAAGTAGGACAACCCCTGGAAGTGTGCCAGAGGTTTCCCAGAAAGGGAGGTGATGGAAACCTAGGTTTAGGAATGAGCCTGAACATGTCTGTTGTGTTTAAGCCCATAAATGAATGGCAGAGCACAAATACCACCCTGACCAGAGCCATGCCAAGGCTGTAACCGCTGTGGTTATTTTATAGGCCAACGGAAGCAAGAAGAAATGGGTCTGACCTTGAAACCATGGTTAATAGCCTTGAAAAATGAATACAAAATAAGCAGACCTAAGAAAACATTACAGACAATGATTATTATAACATATTAAAATAGCACTGAACAACAGTAGAACTCAGATTAATTGCAATGCCCAGTCTTGGTCCCAGAGAGGAAATGGTAAAAGTTATCCATTTCCTGTTAGTTAGTAGAGGGGTGGTAGACTACAGAAGCAGAATATTGCATATGTTATCAGATGAGGTCATTTTGTCAGTCAGTTTTGTTTTTATTTGTTATAAGGAAGAATTTGACAAGGGGAAGAGCACATAGGGAAATAACAGCGGTGTCAAACTATTGAAAGAATTTTTAATGCCCCAGTTGTAAGTGTGAGAGCCTACATTCCAGGGATGGGGGTCCTCACTACTGGTGAGCCAGACAGGATCAAGAATACAGTCTTGCCACAAGTCCAAAGACGCTCAACTCTGCTTTTGCCTGTTTGCAGATCGCCACGCCAGTCACTACCCAGTGTACCAGAAGCAGCATCTGTTCAACAGCAACCCTCAATGGGACTTTGGTGCCTTCAGGAGATTGAACCACTTGGTTCGAGACACCCACTTCAACTTCTCTAGGTAGTATCAAAGACTTAGAGCTAGAAGAGATGGGAGAGATGATCTGGTCCAACCCCTTCTCTTTACAAACGCTGAAACTGAGGTCCAAAGGGGAAAATGCTTTGCTCAAAGTCAGTCTTTGGCAAGAAAACTCCAAATACTGTCACGAAAAGTCAAACATGACTGAAACGATTCAACAACATAGGAAGTAAAGGGGCAGGTAGATGATGCTGAAGAGAGAGTGCTTGATCTGAAGTCAAAAAGATTCATCTTTCTGGGTTCAAATTTTGCTTCAGACACTTAAGTCACTTAATCTTGTTTGCCTTAGTTTCCCCATCTGTAAAATGAGCTGGAGAAAGAAATGGCAAACCACACTATTATCTTAGTCAAGAAAACCCCAAATGGAGTCACAAAAAATCAGACGTGACTGAATACAGTTATCCTTTCCCCATCACAATTTCCATATAGCACCAGTCAGCTTAAGACATTAAATAGGAATTGGGGGGGGGGGGGTTGCAGAAGCTACAGAATACACTTGAAGGCCAGCAGATAACATAGAAAGTTTAGAAACTCAGAAATGCATAATATATATTATTGTATAATATCAAAATATTTTGTCTTTTAATATCATAATAATTCAGATCTTTTCTCTGGTATGAAGGGAGGGCCAAAATATTTTATGCAGCTTTTCCACTGCACTGCCATGCCAACCCAGATGCTGTGAAAGGGATAACAATAATGACAGAACAACAATAACAAGGGCAGCACCAGGATTTGAACCCAGATTCTGGGATTCCAAATCCAGTGCTCTCTGCAGGGACAAACTATGCTAACCTCACTGAGGGACCCAGGCTCAGGAGGGAACTCTTAGTGGTTGTCTCTGCCTGACCAGGGCAGGCCCTCAGGGACTCAAGGGAAGCCCAGACAGCTGAGACCAGCTTTCTTTGTCATTCTCTATGTCTCTGCTCCCTTCCTCCTCACCGTCACCTCCTCACCTCCTCCACCCCATGGCCACTCCTCAAAGACTACATACTGAATGGAGAACAAAGAGAAGGTACAGAGAGCCCTAGAAAACTTACCTACCCCAGAAGGAACCCAGAATGCCCAGGAATCCCTATGATGGCTCTGGACAATCAGTGCAAGAGACCCCTTCAAATTCTCCCAAGTGAACTCGATTTCAAAGAGTGACTGGGGAGTGGAAGGGGAAGAAGTATTTATTAAATCCTCCCTATTGCAAAGGAGATCAATCAGTCAATCAACCAGTATTTATTAAGCAATCACTCTGTGCCAGACACTGTGCCAGATACTAGGGATATAAGGACCAGTAATGACACAATCCCTAACGGCAAGGAACTCACATTCTAATAATGCATGTAGAGAATTTTGTTAAACATAAAGCATGATATAAATGTGAAGAATAATCATAATTATTATAGTTATTATCACAGCATCGACCAGTCTAGAGAACATCACCTCTGAAGCCCATCTTTAAAACACCCTAAATTAAGAATCATCCTTTCAGAGTGGCTTGCCAGATGTTATTTCCCAGAGTCAGGACAGGTTATTCCAATTGTGCATTACCAGGGTGTAATGCTTGTTCTCCCTGACTATTGCTGACACCTAGACAACCAATACCATGAGTTTCCTCCAGAGCCTGGGCCTGCTAGTGAGATTAGCACAGTTTGCTCCTGCAGAAACCATTGGATTTGGAGTCCCAGAATCTGGGTTCAAATTCTGCTGCTGCCATTTAATACGGTGTGGACTGTCACAAGCCAAGCTTCCACGAGTGAACATGCGGGTTCTGTATGACTATCATTCCATCAACCAGGTCTGTCCTAAGTGCTAGGGATACAAAGAAAGGTAAAAAACAGTCCCAGTCTTAAAAGAGTTAACATTTTAATGAGGAACATAACATATACATAAGTAGATATAGATTAAGTAATGTTAATTAGTGAATGGAGAACCAACATGGGCTAATTAATAGAGAATTGCCTTGGACTCACCAGACCTGAATTAAAATCTTGCCTTTGACATATACTTCCAGGAAACTTTGTAAATTATAGCTAAATAGCTGGTTCTTACTGGATAATAACGTTGTGACAGTGGGTGAAAATTGGAGATGGGACTGGGACAGGGATGGGATAGAGAAGGGTGGGACAAGACAGGCAGGAATAGAGTCCTGACACAGCTACAAGCATATCCACATTACCTAGAGCAAGGTTCTAGAAGCAAAACTCACCCAGGGTGTGAATCCCTCTGTGGGCCATGAGTCTTTCTCCTCCACAGGTTTGCACATGTGTTCCTGGACCCAGGCACATACGTGTTCCAGGACAATGGACTACCTGAAAGGATCCTCATTGTGCTGGTGAAAGAGGAAGGTGTGGCCTGTGACACTGGCACATCCCCCATACAGCCTTCTTCCCCATATCAACTGATCAGACATGGGATCCTTAAACATCAGCCACTGAACTTAACCCCTGACTGGGCAACAATTATAGGTACATGTCCTTGAAGAAGGTGGGTCAGGGGGACCATACGAAGACTTCTGAGTTGTTTTAGACCAGGTCTGCCTATCTCCTTTAGACTGGAAGCACAGTGACCCTTTCCATGCCCAATCCTACCACTTGTTAGTGCTGGGGTTTTACCTTGTTCCTTTTCTATCCTGAGCTGGCTGCCCCTCTGGGTCCCTGCTCCCAAAAGCTCAGCTCTGGTGCCAACATTAGTGCAGACACCCCGGCATTAGCCCTACTACAGTCCTAAACTCTCAAACTCAAACAATCCTTTAGCCTCCGGCTTCTCAATATCAGGGATTACAGGTGGCCCACAGGCAGTTTGATAGGGAGAGTTTTTCACACCTAGAACCACTATACAATAATAATGAACCTTTATTAAACACCTACTCTGCTAGCCATTGGAGATACAAAAACTAAATGGAATAGTCTTTGACCTCAAAGAGTTTACAATCTATAAGGAATACAAAGGGATGGCAATCTGGGGGGGAGCAGTGGACAGCTGAATGTCCAACCGGCTGGATCTTTATCCCCAATTTTGCTTGCCATTCTCTAGACTCACCTGTCAACTGAGGGTGTCACAGGATCATAGGGCCACTGAAAACCACCTTAGGCACCATCTAGTACAATAATCTTGTTTTATGAGTGAGAAAATTGAATCTCAAAGAGGTTAACCACAATCACCTGATTGCATACAGATAATCACAAAAGACTTGTGTCTGAGGACTCATTTACTTTTTCCTTTTTTGTAACACTTTTTCTTTCCCAGGTAAAAGGGAGGATCATTTTAGACATCTTTGATTATATGTTTCTTTCCACTTTCTTTCTGATCCCTGAAGAAGAGGGTGCTCCCTTCCTCATTCCAGGAGCTTCCCAGAATGAGTAGGGTCAGTGTGTTTCGTTGGAAAGAGGGATGGATTAGGAGTCAGAAGACTTGGGTTCTAGCTCTGTCCTCTTCATTAAAAAAAGCAAGCAAACAATGAGATCTTGGTCAATTCACCTGCATTCACTGGTCCTCAATTTCCACATACTTTTCACAAATAAGGGGGCTGGACTAGAGGCCTTTTCAGGGCCCTTAAAACTTTAACATTCTATAACTGCCTGAGGATCACAGAATCACAGAACCTCAGAGTTGAAAGAGGCTTGAGACTATTTACTCCAACCTAGACCTGAACTGGAATTCCCTGCACAACAAAAAGAAGATCTCCAGTGATGGAGAACATACAACCTGGAGCAGGCCAATGTACTTTGGCTCCAGTTATATTAGGAAGTCTTTCCTTATGCTGAGCTGAAATCTGTACCTGCAGCTTTCATCTATTTTCTTCATTCTTCCCTGTATGAGGTTCAGAAAACTCAAGCATCATTTCTTCCATGTAACAGTTCATTCTCAGATGAGAAAACTGAGGCCCAGGACGATTGAGATTTACCCAAAGCTCCACACACATAGTATTTGGCAGGGAGGGCATTTGAAGACTGGCCTTCTCTTTTCCTAACACACAAGTACTCTGTGCCTTTATACTATTCACATCCCATGCTTAGGAAGCACAAGCTTTTCATCTCTCCTTTCAAAGAATCTCTTCGTTCAAGATGCAGCTCAAGCCCTACTTTCTATATGATGCTTTCCTCAATCCCCTCTGACTGCTAATGCCTTCCCTTCCTCCCTCCCTTGTATTCTATTACTTTGTGTTTACTTTATATATAATCTGCATAAAAATATTTCACATGTATTATAGATATAGATATAGATATCTCCCCTGATATCATGTGAGGAATTGTTTTGAGCTTTTTTCATTTATATACCCAATGTCTATTAACAGAACAGGTGCCTAATACATGCTTATTGATTGATTGATTGTTCATCAAAACCAAGTTCTCTAATTCCAAATTCAGCATTCTTTACCTTGTACCACAATTCCTACCATACTTTTGTACTCTGACTTTGTTATTATCAGTTGTCCATCTCATATTGTAAAATCTGCAAATCTGATTACAGTTATCTATGTCCTCATTTAAGTCATTGATAAAAATTTGAAACATTACAAAGCCAAGGACAGACCCCTAGACTACTAGAGTCTTGCCTCCAAATTTACAATGGCCCATTGATTGTAGACTCTTTGGGTCTAATCATAGAACCAATTTAGAATAGACATAATGATGTTATCATTTAGCTATCACCTGTCCATTCTGTCTAGAAGTATAGCACACATAGGCTCTGGGTTCACTCTCCCAACCCCAGTACCACTCCTCATAGTAAGACTACTGTTCCATCTCCCCTCCCCTTCTAGAGGTACTCCTGAGGGGCTTGGGGTTTTTCTAAAGCAACTGCTCTCAATCCCAATCTAATGTTTTCCTTTCCAAAAGCAATCATTGTTCATTGTTATTGTCTCTCCAATTTGACTATTTTCTTTTTCCTCAACATCAATTAACCAATTATGCCAATTAGCTTTTATAAATACATGTTTACTGAGAAGACAGAGCAAGAAACAAAGTACATAAAGCTCCCAAAAAAGAAGCCCACTCTTCTACCACCACCTCTCTGGACTCAAACTTAAAAGGTTGTTACAAAACACTCTTCCTACCAAGTTCACTTATGGGTATGGCATAGTCAATGGACGTCATTCCTTTGGGCACAATGTGTCAACTGCCAGGTCAACCCACTACCTGGCTGGATAAAACAGGTCAGTCTTTGGGGCTGGCTCCTCTCAAGGCTTGGCTGCCAGAACATTTGTCTGTGAATTCCCAGTTTCTGGACCTCTGGCAGTTAGCTCCTCCATGATCTCTAGTTCCATCTCCAACATTTATTCACCTAAGATCAGAAAAGAAGGAACACAACAGAGAAGAAACAAAGATGTTTGTGACTACATGGCAATCTGAAAACTTAGAGTATTTCTTCCTCCTCACTTGAAAATTACCGGGGAAAAAGGTATATATCTGTTCATGCCTTTTGGATGCAGACTCAGTTTGGACTCAGAAGCCAGTTAAAAGATTTTCCATTCACCATACAGTAAACTCTGGACATACTCTGAATTAGGAACTAGAGTGAGAGGAGGGGGAATATTCCCTCTTTTATGTGTCATTAAGAATTTCTGGAATTAGGGTCAGCAACCTTTATGCAGCAAGTTGATAATACAGGCCCTAAGGACTAGCCCTGACCTCAGCCAGTCTTGTCACTTCACAAGGCAGACTTTGTAAAAACCTTTGCTAAAATCAATTCATACTAAATCTAGAATACCCCTTTATCTACCAATCTAATAACCCTATGAAAAATTAAGTATGGATAGTCTGGTAAAACCTATTTTGCGGGGGAGGCAAGTAACTAGTCAGGGTCACACAGTTAGTATATGTCTGAGGTTGGATTTGAACTTAGGAAGATGAGTCTTTCTGACCCAGAGACTGATGCTCTATCCACTGTACCAACTAGCTGATCCAAGATCTATTTTTGATGTAGCCTTGGTGACTTTTTGGGATCACTGCTTCCTTTTCTAGGAGTTCATTAACCATCTCTTAATTAATACATATTCTAGAATGTTTTCAGGAATTAAAACTTACTGATTCTAATTTGAAAATTCTATTCTCTTCCCTTTTTTAAAGAAATGGAACTAGGGGGTGGAGCCAAGATAGCAGAGTAGAAGCAGGGACCAGTTAGAGCTCTCCCCCCAAACCCTGCAAAAAAGCTGAAAAGAATGACTCTAAACAAATTCAAGAGCAGCAGAAGCCACAAAATGAAAGAATGAAGTAAATTGCCAGTCAAAGACAATCCGGAAGTTTGACAGGAAAGGTCTATAGCACCAGGCTGGGAGTGGAGCACAGTTTGTTTTGGGTCACTTCCATGTGAGCTCCATGTGCTCACACAGAGCAGGAGCAGTCCTTAGGGGACTGAATCTCAGGTTCCAGACTTCTCAACACAAAAACACTAAAGACAGCTTCAAAAGTCAATGGAAAAGGTCTCTCACCTGACTGAGAGGGGAGTGTGGTCCTGCAACCACTTCTAAAGTGGAGGCTGCTTCTGGAGCCCTCCACTTAACAAAGTTCAAAAGTCAAGTAACTGGCAGGGAAAATGAGCAAATGGGGGAAAAGAAACATACTACAGATTCTTACTTTCTCAGTGAAGAGGTATTTTCTTACATCATTGGTGATGAGGAAGATCAAAACATACAGCCAGAAGAAGACAACAAAGTCAAAGCTCCTCCATCCAAAGCCTCTAAGAAAAATATGAATTAGTCTCAGGCCATAGAAGAGCTCAAAAGGGATTTTGAAAATCAAGCAAGAGAAGTAGAGGAAAAATTGGGAAGAAAAATGAGAGTGATGCAAGAAAATTATGAAAAATGATTCAATAGCTTGCTAAAAGAACTCTCAAAATGCTGAAGAAATAACACCTTTAAAATTGGACTAACCCAAATGGCAAAAGAGGTCCAAAAAGCCAAAGAGGAGAATGCCTTAGAAAGCAGAATGGGTCAAATGGAAAAAAAGCTCACTGAAGAAAATCATTCTTTAAAAATTAGAATGGAGCAAATGGAAGCTAATGGCTTTATGGGAAATCAAGAAATTATAAAACAAAACCAAAAGAATGAAAAAATTAAAGACAATGTGAAGTATCTCATTGGAAAAACAGCTGACCTGGAAATTGGATCTAGGAGAGAGAATTTAAAAATTGTTGGACTAACTGAAAGCCATGATCAGAAAAAGAACCCAGACATCATCTTTCAAGAAATTATCAAGGAAAACTTACCTGATATTCTAGAACCAGAGGGTAAAATAGAAATAGAAAGAATCCATTGATCACCTCCTGAAAGAGATCCCAAAAGTAAAACTATAGCCAAATTCCAGAGTTCCCAGGTCAAGGAGAAAATATTACAAGCAGCCAGAAAGAAACAATTGAAGTAATGTGGAAACACAATCAGGATAACACAGGATTTAGTAGCTTCTACACTAAGGGCTGAGAGGGCTTGAAATAAGATATTCCAGAGGTCAAAGGAGATAAGTTTAAAACAAAGAATCACCTAGCCAGCAAAACTGAGTATAATACTTCAGGGGAAAAATGGAACTTCAATGAAATAGAAGGCTTCCAAGCATTCTTGTAGAAAAGAACAGAGATGAATAGAAAATTTGAATTTCATATGCAAGAATCAAGAGAAGCATGAAAAGGTAAACAGGAAAGAAAAATCATAAGGGACTTATTAAAATGGAACTGTTTACATTCCTACATAGAAAGACGATATTTGTAACTCCCATGAGACCTTTCTCAGTATTAGGATAGTTGGAGGGAATATACACACATACATACACATATACACACATACATACACTACATATGCACATGTGTGTCTGTGTATATATAGATATAGATATATAGATATATATAGAGAGAGAGAGAGACACAGGGACACAGAGACACAGAGAGAGACAGACAGATAGAAGACAGAGAGAGAAATAGAGGGCACAGGGTGAGCTGAATATGAAAGGATGATGTCTAAAAAATAAAATTAAGGGTTGAAATGAATGTACTAGGAGAAAGATAAATGGAGAGGTAGAATGTAGCTAATCATCTTACATAAAAGAGGCAAGAAAGAGCTTTTACAATGGAAGGGAAGAAGGGGAAAGTAAGAGAGAGTATGTGAGCCTTTCTTTCATTGAATTTAGCTGAAGGAGGGAATAACATACACATTCAATTGGGAATGGAAGTATATCTTACCCTACAGGAAAACAGGGGGGAAGGGGATAAAAGAGGGGGGATAATAGAAGGGATGGCAGATTGAGGAGAAAGGGTAATCAGAAGCAAACACTTTTGCAAAGGGACAGGTCAAAGGAGAGAACTGAATGAAGAGAGGGTGGGACAGAATAGAGGGAAATATAGTTAGTCTTTCTCAACATGACTGTTATGAAGGTCTTTCGCATGACCATACATGTATAACCTATATCCAATTGCTTGGCCTCTCAATGAGGGTGGATTGGGAGGGGAGAAGGAAGAGAATGTGGAACTCAAAGCTTTAAAAATTAATGTTAGAGATTGTTTTTACATGCAACTAGGAAATAAGATATGTAGGCAATGGAGTATAAAAATCTATCTTACTCTACAGGAAAATAGAAGGGAAGGGGATGAGAAGGGGGGTGATGGAAGGGAGGGCAGATTGGAGAAAAAGGCAATCACTGTCCTGGAGTGGGGGTAGGGAGGGGATTGGGGAGAAAATCTGAAATTCAAAATTTTGTGGAAGTGAATGCTGAAAACTGAAAATCTATAAATTTATTTAAAAGAAATAGAACAAAAATTACCCTTCTACAATCCAGAAGTGTCTCTCCCATTCATTATTATTTTTTAATAATCTTTGACAGTGACTCACTAATCAGATTCATCATTCTTTCAGTGTCTAGGGATATAGTTTTTTTAGTTTAAGTTTTCATTTTTTGAAGGAGAAAGAGTCCTTGCAAACTGAATTTATTGATGTCACCCATGTGACACCCAAGCTCTTCTCTTGTCTTGAGTTTCTATTCCCATTCATCCTTGTCCTATTCTTCGGTCCAAGGAGCATTTTATTATCTGGGCGTAAATGAACCACAGAACCAACAGAAACAGACCAGAAGAGATCCTTCTTCTCTAGAGTTCTCCCTACTTTTGTTCCTGTCCCTATCAGTCAGGCAACTCTTTCTACAGAGAATATCCTTGTGAAACAATCCTGTACTAGGCTTTCCACTGAGTGGAATGAGAAGACAAGGTTCCATTCTTGTAGCAAGAGAAAATACACATACATGAAATCACTCTAGTACCTAGAGATTAAAAAAAAAAACCATCAAGAATAGTGAATCAAGGTCATTCTACTATAGGACAAAGTCAAGCAGTGGTCAGAAAGGGCAAGATTAATCCGGGAAGGTTGCTGTGTAGATGTAAAGAGGAGACAGATTGTAAAGAGAAGATATAGATCAGTACAGAGTACTAAGGCAGGAGAAAAGTACATGGAACGGTAAAAGGGTAGGAATAAGTAATTTCTGGATATCTTGATGATGGTGAATAGATGAGCTTATAAATCCTGGACTTCCCACTCACCATAGGAAAAGCAAGTATGATAGTTCCAAATCTTTAACAATTAGATATATACTGAGAAGGTCAGAATCAAGCCAGAAATGCCAGGTCTCCCTAGGCAAGCACAGAATGCAGGCTGTTCCTAGCAGACCTGGGACTATATACATCCTATCATGCTCTTGAATACATTGAGTACCCTCTCTCATATCTTCTCTGACCCCTTTCTTTGGTCTTCTCTCCTTTCAGGGGTGTTGTTGGTTATTGGATTAGGAACAGCAGTGTTGACTATCCTAGCTTTTGTGCTAAAGCCCTCTCTCTCCAGAGTTTCCCCCATGCAACACTGGAAGCCACGATGGAGGAGCCTTGAGGAACCTTATATCCCGCCCCAGTATGTGCTCATCAAAGACAGGTGAGTCTCCCCTTCCCCCACCCTCTTCCAATCCTTTTGGGAAAAATGAACTAAGATTCTATTCCACTTTCTGGACATGTTGTATTGAATTGGATTATATTGATCCATCCTTATCTAGATTTGACCTTGATCTCTAGTATCAAAAACTTATGAAGTGCTTATTATGCATACAGATCTATACCACAAAGATACTCTAGGTCTAGGAAATACAAAGATGAGTGAGAGCACATCATCAGCATAAGGAATCATAAAACCAGAGTTAGAAGTAGTTATCTTGTCCCCCTTCATTTTACAGATGAGTAAACTGAGGCCTAAAAAGATTAACAGATTTTTCCAAGGTCACATAGGTAGTAAGTAACATAACTGAAATTCAAACTCTGGTCCTATGACTCCAAATCCATCACTTTTTCCATGAAGCTACACGATCCCTACTCTCCAGGAGCTAGTAGGGTAGGGAAATCAGGCTAAGACCATATACACAGCTAATTAAAATACAAGACAAAATGTTCTAAATGCCAAAGAGAGAAACTAATAAAATAATAGATGATGGTTCAGAGGAAATAGAGCCCTTATATGGTAGGGATCAGAGGGAGAGAGATTAAAGAGGAATCAAAGAGGGCTTCACAAAGGAATTAATGCCTATCTTGGATCCTGAAGGATGGGTAAAGCTTTGACCAGCAAAGATTCAAAGGGAGGGTGTGTAGGTGAGGGGCAGGACATGAGCAAAGCTACAGAAGCAAAAATGCAAAATGTGTCCAGGAAACAGTGAATTTGGAGCCTAGAATACACGGAAGTCAAGGCTAGAAAGATAGTCTATGTCCATGTTGCAGGAGGCTATCAATGAATGAACAAATAAATGAATAAATGAAAAAAATACATTTATTAAGAACTTACTCTGTGCCAAGCTTTGTGCTAAGCACTGATGGTACAAGGAGAAAATGGAGATACTCTTTATTCTCAGGGAATTTACATTCCTATAGGGGCAGACTGAAGCTGGAGGAAAGTTAAGATATGGAGACCTGGTGGTAGGGTGCCAATGTGAGGCAGATGACAAGGCCCACTGGTTCTTAGAGGATGACTGAGAAGTCCAAACTTTATTTGGGAGCCACAGAAGGGTACTGGACAAGGAAATGCTAGAGGTTGTTTGCTAGAGGTTCCCCTTCTGGCCCAGAATGAAACAAATTTGTCATGTCTTATATGGTCAAGATCTGGTGGCACATAAGAGTCTGAATGTATACCAAAGGACACATATATCTGTTAAAAGAACACTGCCAAAGTGCTGGGTTCTCAATCTCTCTCTCTCTCTCTCTCTCTCTCTCTCTCTCTCTCTCTCTCTCTCTCTCTCTCTCTCTCTCTCTCTCTCACCAGCCTCCCATTCTATGATGCTTTCAGCACTTGGGGATCTGGGGAAGGACCATCTACCAGTGAGAAGGATGTTTTCCAAGGCTCAGGTACCATTCCAGGTATTTAGCATATCACTCTTTTCCTTTAATTCTCCACCTGTCTGTCCCTCAATACAGGTGAACAGAAGCTCAGTGTCAATGATTCAGTTATCTTACTATGCGCCCAGCCCTGTGTAAAGCACTGGTGATATAAAGAAAGGCAAAAGAGACACAAGTTTATTCTCTAAGGGAAAGACAATGTGAAAAAAAAATGTATAAAAAAGATATATGCTTTCATATAAAAACAAAGAAAAGACAAGGCACTAGCATTGGAGTGAACCTTGGAAATCATTTGGGTTCTTAAGTCTAAAGTCTTTGATTTCATGGGGTCCGTTATCTTGGGAAGGGAAAAGCAATTACATATTTCTTTCAGTATAATTGTTTTCCCTTGTAATTTTATGTATCCTTTTTAATTTATGCACTTAAAAACATGATTCTGAGGAGTTCATAGGGGTCCTTCACCAAACTGCCTAAGGAATCCATGACACAAACAATTAAGCCCCCTGCCCTATCCCACCTGCATCTGATTAATAATCCATTCTACAGCACACCTGATGCATGGTTATTCAGCCTCCGCCTAATGATCTCAGGTGAGGGGGTGCTCAATACCACACAAGAACCCATTATAATTTTGGTAGCTCTAGCTCTTGGGAAGTTTTCCTTACCTGGAGCCAAAAGTTGTCCCCCTGCAACATCCCCTCTTTGCTTCCAGTTCTGCTACCTTGGGCTGGGCAGAGCAGACTCAATTCCTCTTCCCTATGACAGGATGTATTTGAGTCGTAGAGAACTGACTTGTCTCCCCTAAGGCTGCTTCTTTGCAGCCTAAACTAAACATTCCCATTTCTTTCAGATGATCTCAAAGTCTTTCACTGTCTTGATCCCTCACTCTCTTCAGCTGATCAATATCCTTCTGGAAATGTGGTCCCTTACACTGTGCATTGAGCACTAGATGTGGTCTGACCAGACCATAGGTCAAGGCAACTGTCATTTTCCTCATCCAGGACACCATGTACCTCTCTTAACGAGGCCTAATACAGCATTAGCTTTTTAAAGCTACCATATCACTCTGTTGACTCATACTGAGTATGCAGTCTACTAAAATCTCCAGTATCTTTTTATGCATATATATTTACTTATTAACTTACCTTAAAATTTTATTTTCTTTTTAATTTGTGGAATAAAATAAGTATTTCTATAACACAGTATAATAAAAAATTGATTGCACATGAAAAAATTTACTATGTACAAGTGGATATTCCTTTTAAATATACAAAGTCATCATATTAATTTCTTTTTTCTTCCCTCACTTCCCACCCCACCCCCCAGCCCTAGAAGTGGCCACCGTTAGGCACAAACACGTATATGTGTAAACTGATAGACAGATGTAAAACTATTTCGTAATTTGTTAATTCTTTCTCTAGATGCAGATATCTCACACAGACTATTGTCTATACACACCTCTTTCATCTTGTGCTTGTGCCTGTGTGTATGTATCTGTGTCTACACATATAGGTATATATCTGTATCTGTATGTATTTATGTACATATGTTTTCATACCTTAGTTTGAATTTAGACTCAGATGCTTATTAGCTATATGACCCTGGGTAAGCAATAGCACCTCCCAGGGTTATCATGAGGGTCAAATGGTACAATACTTGTAAAAGGTCTTAGCATGGTGTCTGTCCCATAGCAGGTACTATATAAATATTAGCTGTTATTATATGTATACATACCTGTGTATTTACATAGCTCATATATATTTCACAAACACACACACACACGCACACACACACACACATCCTTCTTAGGAAAACACATTCAGTTTGGTCTGTAAACAACTTTTTTATGACCTAGCCCTGATCTGGAGCCTGTGAGAGTCCCAGGGCTCAATGCTCAAAAGGTACCCACCTCCCCTATTCTTTTTCCTATTTAAGATGTATGAAAGTCTCCTTAGTGAGGATTCCTGGAAACTGATGGCCATATATCTAAACACCTGATAATAAGATACGAGGGCACCCAAGAGGCAGAATGGGTATGCTGAGTAAAGGTACTCAGAGTGAAATGGAGAAGAGTTTCCATAAAAACCTAACCTATTCTCCTGCTTTTTATTTCTCCTTTATTACAACAAAAGAATGAGTAGATCTCTCTTGGCACAGGGAAGATAGGGGTTACAGAATCTCTTCTAAGACCTAAGCTAAATAATTACTCATAACATGATAATATTTAAAAGGTTTTTTATATTATTATTATTATCTTTTATATTATTTTCCTATTGCAACACCAGGGGTTTAGTCAGGTCCAACCCTAAGGATAGGCGCAGTATGTAGCCACCAATATAATATGGCACAAGAAACCTTGCATAACTACCCTTCCAGTATGCACCAGGCTGCTCCCTCCTTCTGGGCTGCAAATTCTTCTGGGTTAGAAAGCATTGGCAGGACTTTTCCCCTGAGTGCTACCATTAAAAATCATATCCCTTGTTACATGAAAAAGAAAGAGAGGGGCAGAGGGAAATAGCAATGGTTCCTTCTCTCAATAACTGTCATGCTCTTTAGAAGGTGTAGAGAACAGGATACTGAGAAACTGGAATTAGCAGAAGGTAAATTTCTTTCATTCATTCAGTATATATTGAGGCTGTGCTATGCATAAGGTACTACAAGTAGGAAAAGCCAGGCATTTAATTGTCATTTTTATTTTAATAATAATATATCTTATCTATTATATAATACAATAATAATTTAATTGTCAGGCCTCAAGTGGAAGGAAAGAGCTGACAGCTTGTGACTCAAGGGGAAGGCAGTCCCAAATGGACTCCAGAGTGGGTAGCCTGGATAACAGAGGTGAACCCTGGAGCTCCCAGGTGCCTCATCTCTCCTATAGTTGGCTCAGCATGTATGATGTTGTTATTTTTGTTAAGTTGTTTCAGTCACGTCCAACTCTTTATGATGCCCTTTGGGGTTTTCTTGGCAAAGATACTGACATGGTTTGTCATTTCCTTCTCCAACTCATTTTACAGATGAGAAAACTAAGGCAAACAGGGTTAAGGACATTGCCCAGGATCACATATCTAATAAAAGTCCAAAGTCAGATTTGAATTTATAAAGAGAAGTCTTCCTAACTCCAGACCCTGGCACCATTTAGCATGTATATTATTGTTAGGAATCTCCAGGTGGCAGCACCAGCTGAGGCTAAGATGCCATTCCTCCATCTGAAACCATTGACTAGGACTGCAGGTCCATGGAATACTAAAGGGCTAGGAGGGAAGACTCTAGGAGGAAAAGCTAGAAAAAGCCCTTGTCCATCCTAGCTCTGGCACAGTGGTTCTCTGAGCCATGACTATGACTAGGTCAGAGCATTCATTGCAGTCACTGACACCTATTTGCTTAGGCAAAAGCTCTGAGAACTGAAGACCCAAGAATGTAGATATTCCTGATAATATTCTTTAGGGGATGGGGGGGGAGGGAGTTGGCTTCTTATACCCTCATCCCCACGACATTAGCCCATGACTCTCCCCCTGTGAGTCCCTTCCTAACTTGCAGAATCTGGGACCGTGTTGACGGTAGGGCCTTGGTGGCCACTCCCCTCTTCAATCTTTTGTGCCTTCTTGATAAATCCCAATACAGATTATTCCCAGCATCTATCTCCTTTGCTCCTATTCATATGCTCCTGAACACAGGTGGAAAAAAAATGACAAAACTGTGATGATTTTGTCCACTATAAATTTGTGTTATATAATCTCAACTGAAGGGCAGCTGCGTGATGCAGTAGATAGAGGGCCAGACCTGGAGTCAGGAAGACTTACCTTCCTGATTAACCCCATTTGGCTCAGTTTCTTCATCTGTAAAATAAGCTTTAGAAGGAAATGGCAAACCACTCCAGTATCTTTGCCAAGAAAACTCCAAATAGGATCATGAAGAATCAGACTGCAATCTCATCTGGGTCCTCACTGTAGTAAGGCAATCATTCCACTCCTCCCTAATCAATTAGTTATCCCATTCTCCAAAGCAGCTGTTTCAACCTTTCTCACCTTTCCTCAAGCCTCCCATGGAATTCCATCTCCCCAACCTTTGCCTTATACTTCCATGAAAAAAAAAATTGAAGCTATTTTCTGAAAGATATTATTTCTCCTCTTCTCCTCATTTCTTATGTCTTATAAAATCTTCTTTCACTTCTATCTCATAACAAGAGGTGGCTCTTCTATTTTCCCCTCTACATGCACTCTTGATCTCATCCCCTCTAGTGTTTTTAGCAGATTTCCTCCATTATCATATCCATACTTTCTCTATCTTTTATCTCTCTCTATCTCTTGGCTCCTACCCTCCTGGCTACAAACCTGTCTTTTTAAAAACCCTTTTACTTGAGTCAACCATCCTACTGGCTATAGCCATATATCTCAACTCCCCTTCAAGGCTAGATTCCTTGGGAAAGCAGTCTCTATCCAATGTTTCTGCTCCCTTTCCTCTCACTCTTTCTCTAAACCCTCTGCAGTTTGGCTCCCAACCTCAACCTTCAACTGAAATTGCTCTTTGCAAAATTATTAATGATCTGTTATTTTTTAATTTTTATCTTATCTTTAATTTATGAAATAAAGTAAGCATTTCTTTAACAGTATAATAAAAAATGAAGATGATTGCACATAAAAATGCAGATCTATTATATATATATATATATATATATATATATATATATATACCCTGCTATTCCTTTTAAATAGATAATAATGTTATCATGTAAATTTCTTTTTTCTTTTTTTCTCACTTCTCCCACCCTAGAGGTAGCCACCATTAGACACGAATATGTGTGTGTGTGTATATGCATGCAAAATCATTCTACATATGCTTCTATTTATCACTTCTTTGTCTTGATGCAGATAGTCTTCCTTTCTATGTCCTTTTTAATTAATTTCAGTATTTATAATAGGCAAAATGACTTATTTGCTCAAAGTTGTTCTTAAAACAATATTGCTGTTAGATAAAATATATATACTATATATACATACATACATGTGTGTACGTATGTGTGTGTATGTATGTGTGTGTGTGTATACATACATACGTCAAACCTATTTTGCAAATCTTATTTGCCTTCTTGAACTCTCTGAGACGTTTGACATTTTGTCAACTTAAGGACTTGTATGTCAGGAATTGTTTTAAGTGGTTGATTCTAGAAGATAGTTCTTATGATTAAATCTCTTTTTGTTTTGATCCAGACCTGCGGTTTCTTGGTTTGGGGAAGTTAAGCAAGAGAGAATCCCACAACCAGCGTAGATTGACCCCCCAGCTCTGGTATTTATAGTCTATTTATAGTCTTAGAGTTGCCTGAGGTACTGAGAATTAAGTGAATTGCTCAGAATCCCAGTGTCCCAAGGCACTGTGCTTGGAGGTGATATTAGATAATAATTCCAATAAATGAAGTAGACTTCAGGGTTTACAAAGAGCTTTAATTCTCCATCCTCCCAACATTCCCATAAAGTAGGTTGCATTATTATCCTCATTTTTACAAATGAGGAAACTGAGCCTGAGACATTTAAATGATTTACCTGATTGGCCCACCAGCCAATAAGTACCCTGAAGCAGGATTTAAGCTCAGGTCTTCCTGGCTAAGACTCAGCACTCCATAAACCACACCATTCTACCTAATATTAAAAACTACCTGGTAGGAGCTACCTAAGGTGGGATGGGGTTGGGGGTTGTGTGAGGTGTTCAGGGTGCACTAGCACCTCTAGTAGAAGAGCTTGTCCAGTCCTTCTCAAGACTGTCATTCACCAATCTCAACTGGTCTAAGAAACTGTAGCGTCCCTAGCCCAGTAAAACCACCTCAGCAGATGGACTAAACTAAGTTGAGGGTAACAGACACCTAACAGGTGAGTGAGGGGAGTGTCTGTCCCAAGCCTGTGAAGAGCAATTTGATCCAACAGCCATGAAAGAGGCTGAAGCAGGTGCTGTAGAGCGCAGAACCTGACCAGGTATCTAAGACACCAAGATCATCCACTGCATTCTGGGCCATAGCAGGTCGTCTTGACTTTTGTCTTGCTTTGATAACTCTGGAAGAGAGAGTGAAGCTGATGACTTTGTGCAACTCTGCCTCATTGAAATCAAATTCATGTGCAAGTTAAGACATCATCCTGTGATGTCACTGGTTCTCTTTGAAAATGAAAGACAAACAACACCTAACCTAGGGTAACAGGTGCCCTTTGGTTAAAAAAACAAAAACAAAACACCTTTAGCGAATGACAGACTATCTTCATTCCATAAATGTGTGTCAGGAGGAAGAGAAAGAGAAGAGCTAGAGGGGAAGGCTGGATGGAATTGGAAGTGCCCAGCCCTCTTTCCTGAGGTGAGATGTTTGTTAGTGCTATCCTGGAAAATTAAGACAGAACTCAAAATAAAGGACAAAAGAGCATTTACATACAGCCAGAACAAACTCTTCCCATGTGTCCCTTAGAAAGGAAAAGACTTGACTGTAGGAACCTATCTTGTCTCCAGAAAACAGAGAATGAAACACTGTTTCCTCTAGAAAAGTAGACTACATATTAAGAATGTTGTGCACGTTGTCAGATTCAGTAGCTAAATTGTTCTGGTTTTGCTTAACTGTGTTTTTATATATTACAGAGGAGGGGTTAATGATTCAATAACCACCAAGCATCTTTTAAGGAACTCTGCTAAGCACCAGGAATTCAAGGAATATTCAAAATAATCCCTGCCTTCAAGGAACTTACATTGTAATGGAGAGAAAATATGTTCATGAACGGATACAGTGTAGTTAGAAAGGAGCCTTAGAGAGGAAAGGAATGAGCCTTCAACGTAGGCTGCAATGTATTTGAAAAAGACTTCGAAATAAAAACAAAAATCATGAAACAAACAAATGGCCCAGATTTCATATTGGCCCCTTGATTCCAACCTTCACCATTTCTCCTCGAATGGTCCCTCTTTTCAGCCGAATGGTTAGGGTTTAGTAATTGTTCACAGGCATAATGCTAAAGCTAATCATTATAACTAATAATAATGGCTAGCATTTATGGAGCACTTTAAGGTTTGCAAAGGGCATTACTTCTGTTTTCTTATTTGAGTTTCATCTTTCAGCAGTTGCTCCATGGTTCCCAAATCCCCTGGGGTTGGGAGGTATAAGGGCAATCAAAGATCTCATTTCAGCAGTCTCATACTTGTCTTGGATCCTGAATAATTTGTTCAGAATAGTATTCCAGATTTCCATTTTGCAAAAATTGCATCATCTGATCTGGTGTTTAGAGGTCACAAGGTGGTCAGACAAATTCCAGGTAGACCCAAACAAAAGCAGCCTTACTTTCTCCAAAGAAAACACCAATGGATGGCCATCTGTGAGAAGGTGATTCTCTGTTTATGAAGTAACTCACTATCAGTCATAGTGACTGATAACCAAAGCCTGAGGCAGGGTCAGTCCTCTCAAGAGTATCTAGGTAACTTGAAAGGTATTGGGCAGAGTGAATCTGGTTTAAAATCTTTTTTTTCTGCTACACCCACAGATAAGTTCTTTTTGCGGTATTCATATAAGAAGTCAGAGCTCATCTCAGTCTTGAATCAACCAGCCACATCAGCTACTTTTTCTCCTTCATGCCCATTTAGCATTTTCCTTTGTTCCCTGCTGGCCTAGGTAGAAGAGCCTTCTCCCTTGGAATTTGTGGGCTATATTCAACTGTCAGATGGAATATTCTGAAAACATGTCTGCCCTTTCACATATATCCTTTCTTTTCTTCCCTTCCTCCCTATGCTTGCTCAGCTCTGTACAAAACATTCTTAAGTTTGAGGATTGAGGTTTTGGAGGTTTGGAGTCCTGCTCTAAAAGGAAAAAAGATATTTAGCAAGTTCTGCGGACTCTTCCTTAAACTTCCAAGACTCCCACCCTCTATGTCCCCCAGGGATAGAATTCTGAAGGACTTTTATTTCCTGTTCTTCTAAGGGGGCCCACCTCTGATGAAGACCCTGGAGGATTTCAGTGTCCGCACCTTATATGATAAGCTTGAGGACCAGAACCTGCATCTGGCATCACAGCTAAACAAGCATAGGAGTGATGCTCTGGCCTTTTACAAAGGGATTGACCAACAGATCCAAGAGCTAAAGGTAAGCCTCAAGGGACTCCTGGCTCATAATACCAACAAAATGAGTGGAGTCATCCTTTACTTTCCTCTTAACTCCTACTCTTCATTCTCCTACCTGTAGTCCCTTAGAAAACATGTTCCTGGGACAACTAGGTGGCACAGTAGATAAAGCACCAGCTATGGAGTCAAGCAAGCCTGAGGTCAAATCCAGTCTTAAACACTTGACACTAACTAGCTATGTGACCCTGGGTGAGTCACTTAACCTCTATTGCCTTGTGGGGGAAAAAGACAAAAAGAAAGAAATATGTTCCCCTAACTCATGTCCACTCCTATGTGAAAATAGCCTTGATTAGAAAAGGGGGTGGCATTATGGTGAAGTAAATCTTTATTATAAGAGGCTGACATTTTCTTTCTCTAGGAATTTCTACAAGAACTGAACCATGCTGAACTTCAAGGACTAAAGAAGAGTGGTGACCCCAAAAGTGAAAGCAAAGTCAAGAGGCAGAAAGACAGTGAGCAGAGTGAAGAATTCCCAAGAAGCAACATTATAGACTTCCCAGAGGGAAAATGGCAGCATCATTTAGGTGAGTCTTTGGAGAGGGAAAAAATGAGGGCTATGACTAGGAGGTCTGAGTGGAAGAGGAAAGATATGACAGCAGGAAAAATGGGGTGGCTTCATCTTTAGCACTAAATCTCTATTTCTGGAAGCCTACACATTATACTGATGTAAAGACCAAGCCAAATATATTGCTCTACTAGCATCACAAAAATGTTGCAAAGCATATCTGAGCATTCTAATTCAATAATAATTTATGTTCATTTAATATACAACATCGACATCAAATATGTATATATTGGTGCTGAAGACTACTTGCTGGGTATTCAATGATGAATGAATAAATGATGAAAAAACATTTATTAAGAACTTATTATATGCCAAGAATTTATTATCTTTCAAACTAAGGATGCAAGTACAAAAACCAAAGATGTTCCTTACCCTCAAGAAGTTTACATTCTAGACAAGTGGGATGGAGATTTTGGTTTGGAAAGTTATAGGAATAGTGAATGGGGCCATAGGAGCAAAAGGTAAAGAAGAGAAAGATAATGGTTAATCTTGGTGGCTGGTAAAGGGCAATCCTTTACCAGGATCTGAATCTGAATGCATGGCTGGAGCCTAGATCTAAATTCATTCATCATTGAATACCCAGCAAGAAGTCTTCAGCACCAAGTATTTATTTGGTGTTTTGATATTGTATGTTAAATTTAGGAGGGGGAGAGGAGGAAAGGATTGAAGCAACCACCCTTTAAGGCAGCAGGCCCCAGTATGGGAATTCCAGGCATGAAAGAGTTCAATCTTCCAGGGCTTGGTTTCTGTCCCAGGGAACTGGTGAGGAGAAGTCTAGAAAATGACATGGTAACTAATTAGCCAATTCTTAAGTGCATTCAAAAAATATATATTAAGCATTTAAGGTTCTATACACTAGAATGTTTTTCGATATCCTCCTCTTTCCCATGGATATCTATGATCCTCTCCCTGAGTTTCTGGGAGCAAAGGCAGACCACATTACCAACGCCAGCAGACCTTTAACAAGTATGTTTAGAGAAAACATCTGGCAGAAGGCAGAGCCAATAAGAAAAGGAAACACAGTGACATGCCATATGGTATTTAGCAAGGTGAGTGAGGACCTTAGCAAGTGGAGGGGAAAAAGAATTATAAGCAATATGTGCTCATATTTATTATTTATATTATATATTTATATATAAATTTATATGTAATATATTCATATAATATAATATTTATATAATATATATTTATTATATATATCATAAGCAAAATATGCTTATGGGAAAGGAGCGACATCCTTTTTCCTTTTGTCACATTCATCCTCTGCTTTCTGGACCCCAGGACATGTGATTTCCAAACTATAACTATTCAGGCCTCTTAGATGAAGATCACAAAACAGGGTTGGGGAAAGTGGTAGGAAAGGACCCCTCAAATCAACATTTACGACAGATCCAGATAAAGTGAGAGAACTCAAGTTGAGATGTCACATGTCAGAACACAAAGCCCTGTGGTAGCCAGGCAGGGGTTGGGGCTGGAAGAAGGAGACAGAGACCTGAGGACACCAGGAAATCGCTATTAGGGAAGCCTCTGCTGTGGGAAGGAGGGAGGAGGAGGAAGAGGAGGAGGAGGAGATGTAGGCACAGAGGGAGCACATCAGCTGGTATATTTAAATAATTATTCTGGCCAAATGGGTGCCAATGTCAATTGTTTTACCTAGAGGAGTACAAGTGCTTATAACATCCTCTAAATAGTAATCCTCTAAACCTGGGATAAAACCCTAGTCTCCCTGTCCTGGGCATACCTCTAAATAGGAAAATGGTTTCTAGGAACTTGAAAGAGAAGGCAAAGGCATTTGCATCATTACCTAATGGAATGGTAGTTACAATCTAGATCCTTCTTTTGTGCATCCAGCATCAGCTACTCACACTACCACCATTACTACCATTTTCCATACTCATACACACTGCTGCAAATAATACCCAAACATGTCAACCATTCTCACTAAAGAGACCAATGAGCACAGGGAGAGCTGAGCCCTTAATCTATGAGTTGCCCATACCCATATCTTCCTTCTGCACTCAAGTCACCCCTGGAGATGCTGGGTAAAGTCATTGTGCCTAGGAACTAATTAAGAAGTCCTTTCTACTTCTGCACTTTTTGGGAGAAGGAGCAGGTGAAGATAGATTGGTATCAAACAGGAGAAGAAAATCATATAGGTGACTCAAAGACGTCTGGATTAGTAAAATAGGAGATAGGTTGAATTTGGGGAAAAGAAACTGGGGAGAAGCTGAAAAAAATTTAAGGAGTCTCTAGACTAAGATAAATAATCTAGATTCTGGTTTCTTGGTCAAAAGAAAATCACTTTGGAACAAGTGAGAATATAAAAGGATTAAAGAGGTTAAAAGAAGATTAGGGAAGTAGAATCTAAAGGGGTAGATTGAAGAAAGGAAAGAAGAAGGTAGTTGGGAAGACAAAACACCGTAAGCAGGAAAAGGCTAGTGGAACAAAAGGAGGTTAAAGCAAATTAATTGATGGGTAGGACAAATTGATGAAACAGGATTACGAGCTTGAAAGGGCAGGTGGGTGAGGCTGCTGATGTAGAGTTGTTATCGAACTGGAGGAAAGGAAGTTACTGGGGTTGTTAAGCTATTAAGAGGTCATAATTAGCTATAAAAGTTTTAACCAGGTGCTGAGAGTTGGCATGTAAATTACCTACAAGTAGTTCAAAAAACAAGGCTGAAAATTTCACATTATGGAGAGTAGGGGAAATTGTGCAATAACTTGCATCAAGTGTGATGTTTATATTTGCTTCCACAGCCTAAGAACTATTATCTGTGCTCTAAGTGTAGGCTGATCTCTTTACTAGAGGAAAAGGTGAAGGGACTCAGAGAATGACTCTCCATGCTTCCGGTTATTAGGGACAAGGGAAATGTTCCTAAAGGAAAGAGAATGGAGGCTTCAACGGGAAGAAAGAAAATCTGAGGTGGAGAAGGGAAGATTTGTCAGGATATTGGAGACTGGAAGAGTATTACAAGGATAAGAGAGGGAATGAAAATGTTGTACAAAATTTGAGCTTAGAAACAGATTCAAGACTCTTCCTGAAGAGTAGGGAGTTGAATTCAGAAGTGAAAGAAGTTACTTGTCCTCCAAGGAATGAGATAGCAAAGCCACATAAACTATCAGTTGAGAGACCATGCAGTTGGGGCTGGATTAGGGTTAAGGTTAGGAGAAGAAGAGAAAAGAAGCAATATTTGGTGATTCAGGGATACTCAGACCTGAGTTTTGTTAACCTGATCATAATAGAGAAGTCTGCTGACTTCTCAGAGCATGTGTCCAAGACATGACACAGGACCTTCTAAGACTTATCAAAATGAATGACAACTACCCATTACTTCTTAGTCATATGGGACATAAATAGGACTACCACAAGAAATCTAAAAAGGTATTACCAATGATTATGGTGCTTGGGCAAGAAGCTAAAAAACTACAGAGACAGATTGGGTTTTACTCACTGTTGCCCATTCAAGGAAAGGGATGTAAAAGAGAAAAATTAGTTTAGGAGGAAAGGTACTATCTTAGAATGGGATTCCAGTTTTGGAACCATGGTTTAAAATAGGGGATGAGATCCAGTACACCTAACAAAGGCTGGAAAAATGTATGTGCTGAGTATCTTGCAAATTTAATCAAAAAAGTTTTTAGTTAAAAAAAAATAGGGGAAAGGAGAAGACTCTGTGTGTGTGTGTGTGTGTGTGTGTGTGTGTGTGTGTACCTAATATAACCAAATGTTCCCTTGAGACAGAATCCAAGAATGGAGCCAATAGTAAAGTCTACAACCTCAAATGTTTATATACAAATGTCCAAAATTAATAAGAAATAATAGCGGTCGTAATGCAAATTTGACTTCCTAGTAATTACTGAAACTTGGTAGGGTGAAACCCATGATCCATTCAAAAGGGTGGCTGGTAAACATCTAAAAAGTAATTACCAAGCTCCAACATGACTTCAACAAGAACAGATCATTCCAGTTTAACCTCATTTCCTTTCTCGACAGTATTACTAAATTAATGAATGAGGGGAATGCTGTGAATCTAGTCTACCTAGATTTTAGCAAAGCTTTTGATAAAGTATTTCATGCAATTCTTGTGGAGAAGATGGAAAGATATGGATTAGATGATACTACTAAATGGATTTCAAACTGGGTAGATGGCTGGACTCAAACTTGATGATGGTTCAATGTCATTGTGGCAGAAGGCCTCCAGTGGATTGCTATCCAGTTCTATCCTTGGCCCTCTACTACCTACCATTTTTATGAGAGCCTGAGAAAAAGACCCAAATTTGTGGATGATACAAGATTTGAATCCAACACATTGGATTCAAAAGAGCCTCGATTGGCTAAAAATAAATGGGCTGAATCTCATGAAATAAAATTCAGTAGGGATAAATGTAAAGCTTGACACTTGGATATAAAAAAATCACCTTCTCAAGCACAAAACAGGGAGCTGTAGATAGATAAAACCTATTCTGAAAAAGATGTCAGGGTTTTAGTGGCCATATGCTTGTTTCCACATGGCTGTTTGCATGTTGTCTCTTCCTTTAGACTATGAACTTCTTGAAAGTAGAGACTGTCTTTTGCCTTTATCAGTCTCCCTAGGACTTAACACAATGCCTGGTAGCTAGTAGGTCCTTTAAAGATGTTAATTTACTGACAGACAGCTCTATATTGTCACCAGGATGAGGTGGCAGTCAATAAAAGCCAAACAATAAAAGCCAATTTGATCGTCAGCCTCATGAAAAGAAGTAGAACTTCTAGGAGTAGGAAGGTCATAATTCCACTTTACTTTGCCTTCATCATACCATCAATAGTATTGTGTTCATTCTGGGTGTCATAGTTTAAGAAGGCTATTGATGAGTCAGTCAATAAGTATTAATTAAGGACCACTGTGCTAATTGTTGGGACTACAAAGAGGGGCAAAAAAAAAAATAGTTCTTGCCCACAAGGAGTTTATACTCTAATGGTGGGCACAACATGCAAGTAATCATGTATAAATAAGATACATATATACATATAGAGAGATACACATACGTGCATATATATATGTATATACATATATATGATAAATTGAAGATAAACAACAAAGGGAAGGAACTAAAATTAAGGGGGAATCAAGAAAGTCTTCTCATAGAAGGTGGGATTTTAGCTGAGATTTGAAGAAAGTCAAAGAAACCAGGAGACAGAGATGAAGAGGGAGAGAATTCCAGGCATAGCAGCAGCCAGTAAAAATGCATGAGAAGAAGAGCAAAGAGGCCAGTGCTACTGACTGACAGAATATGTGGAGGGAAGTAAGTTGTAAGAAGACCAGAAAAGTAGGATGGTACCTGGTTGTGAAGGTTTGTTGTTGTTTTTAAGATTTTTTTAACCTCAAACAGAGGATTTTATATTTTATCCTGGAAGTGATAGAAGCCACAGAAATGTATTGACTAAGGGGGTGACATGGTCAGATCTGTGCTTTAGGAAGGTTAATTTGACTGCTGAGTGGAAGATAGTCTGGAAGGAGGAAAGCCTTGAGACAAGTGAGACCACTCAGCAGGTTATTGCAAAAGTCCAGGCAAGAAGTGTTGAGAGACTATACCAGGGTGGTGTCAATGTCAGAGGAGAGAAGGGGGTATATGGAAAAGATATTGCAAAGGTAAAATCAACAAGCCTTGGCAACAGATTGGATATTACAAAGGAGGGGAGAGAGAAAAGCTAAACACAGTGAAGAGCTGAAGATGCATCAGCTCATACAAGTTGAAAAGTGAAATGAACAGAACTAGGAGAACATTGCACTCAGTAATAGTAATATTGTATGATGATCCACCGTGAATGACTTAGTTGTTCCCAGCAATACTATGATCTTTCTGCATCCAAAGAAAGAACTAATGAATAGAAGTATGAATAGAATGATTTTACATATATCTCTATATCTATATCTATCTATATATATATACATATTTGTGTCTAATGGTAACCATCTCTTTGGGAGAGGGGGAAAGAAAAAAAAAGAAAAGAATTTACATGATAACTTTAATATATATATATATGTATATATATATATGGAATAGGAAATTGTGCATTATAGATATGCAGTACAATAATTTTTTATTATGCTATGGCTTTTTAATTATTTAGCATTTTATTTTTCCCCAATTACAGATAAAAACAATTTTTAGCATTCATTTAAAAAATTTTTTGAGTTTCAAATTCTTCTTTCTCATATCTTAATTTTATTTTTTTAGATATCATTCCTTCATATTTAACTCACACCTGTACCCTTTGTCTATATATACTCCTTCTAAATCCCCTAATAATGAGCAAGTTCTTGTGAGTTACTAGTATCATTTCCCCAAGTAGGGATATAAACAGTTTAACCTTATTAAGTCCTCTATGATTTCCCTTTCCTGTTTATCTTTTTATGTTTCTCTTGAGTCTTGTGTTTGAAAGTCCAATTTTCTATTCAACTCTAGTCTTTTCATCAAAAATGTTTGAAAGCCTTCTATTTCATTAAATATCCATTTTTCCCCCTGAAGGATTATACTCAATTTTTCTGGGTAGGTAATTTTTGGTTGTAATCCAAGCTCCTTTGCCCTCTGGAATATCATATTCTAAACAAAGGTTTTTTCAAGATGAATATTTGTAGGCAAAAGAGAAGAAGTCAGTAGCCAAGGAAGATTGAAAAGTGAGAGTTGAGGTGATGAGAGAGCAAGCGACTGCAGATGACAGGATAGAATGAGACCACTTGTGTAAATAGAGGAGTTTGTCTTGGTAAGGAAAAGGTCCATCTCTTCAAATGAGATTTAGGTGAATAGTATAGTAGGAGATAGTAGCAGAATGTACTTGAGTGGTATGAAATAAGAAGGAGAGGAGAAGAGGGAGGTATTAGCAAATGCTCTCAATTGATTTTCAGTGAAATATAAGATTGTCATCTGAGAGGGTAAGGAGAGGGAGAGCCTGGGAGTTTTGAGAAGAAATGAAAAGATTTGGAGGAAACAGTGATAGCGAGTTAATTAGAAAGGTGAAAAAGGATTGCCTCATCATAGTAAGGGGCCCATTCACAGTATGCGCCATAAATTTGTGGTAGAACTAGTCCTACTCATTCTATAAAGTACATTCTACAAAATATGACCTTCCCTACTTCTTCCTAAAAGCTATCTTTGGCCACCCCAGCCCACAGTTCTCTGAATTTTTAGGATAGAGATTGTATGTGCCACTCATTTAATATCTATACCACCCTATAATCTTAGTTACATTTTAATATGTCACCATAATTTAACTGTAATTAATTTTAAGTTCCTTCATAATCAAAATTAGGTCTTTATTGCCTCCTTCCACTTCCACAAAGTAGGTACCCAAGTACCATGGACTAATGGTGCCAAGGATTTATCACCTTCTTTCTGGAATGCTTTGATTACAACTGCCCTCAGTGACAAGAAAGACATATTTAGCTGATTTTCATGATTCCCTGAGGTTCTGGGATCTTTAGGCAAAGAAATGCATGTTCATTATAAATATAGGATTCAACTTTGTCAAACAAAACTCAAATTACTTCACCCCCTGGTGACTTTCACCAGCCGGGTATGTAAATGACTATTCTTGGCAGTTTCCTCATCATTTCCCAGTTACTCATGATGACATTCTATTGGCATGCATATTCATTGTATCTGTCTTAACACTCAAGCTTCCTAGGATGAAATCATAGATATTTAGGCCTTCTCAGGCAAAAGGAACCATTTGTAAAGTACCTTTTGCCTGATTACATTAATGTTCTTAACGTCTCTGCCTTCGTGTAAATGAGTTACTAGTGGACTCAACGCTCTTCCCTTGCCCAAAAATACTTCCATTGTTCAGCTCCAAATATACTGTAGTGTTGCAAATATAGGACATTCCAAAATATAGATTACATACAAAATGAAAAATATATGTGTATGTGTATACACACACATACATAGACATTCACATACACACAAATGTGATTCTAGGTCATTCTCAGATTATATGTTAACCAGATTTAGAAGGAAATGTGTGGTCTCTTTTTGGACTTGGTAAGTTTTAGCCAAGTAGAACCTATAAGTTAGAAAACCAGTGCTACACCAGGCAAGTCTTAAAAATCATGGTTCAGTGGAAGGAGAAATGAATTTGGACTCAAGGCAGGTTCAAATCCCACCTCTACCACTTACTACCTACCTACCTGTGTGACCTTGGGATCATCATTCTTTACATTTAAGAGATGTTCCCAATGTCACCTAGGCGGGTAGTTAGCCTTTCTGGGTCTCCTTCTCCTTATTTATAAAATGAAGAGGTTGATTATTTATGCTTCTAAAATGAGGAGATTGGATCAATCAATTTTTGAGATCCCTAACAGTTCTAAATCTAAAGCTAAGATCTTAGGATACATGATTGCACCCAAGAAAATTGTGTTTTTCAGGCACCAACTCAAATTCCCAAAGTCTCTGAGCTTCAAAGACCAAATGTCACCTGGTCAAGACAAGGTATCCCAAGGCATATACCAGACATGACATGTCCTCTGGGTATGCTCCATTCCTTAACATCTTGAGATGAAGCTACAAAGTTGGCACCAAACTCATGATGTAAGCTCAGTCTACTTTATGAGGACCCAGTCACTAGGTACTCACTGAACCAGACATCCATGCAAACACCTTCATCCTAACTCTTCTGTGTTTGTCCTGTGAACACCTCTACCAATTCTGTCCTTCAACAACCTGATCTGTGATCTCCTCCACCCAACCTGTGCCCTCCTACTGGAGTACTACTGGAGCTCAATATGTACAATGCTGATGTTCCTTTGAACACTTGACCTCTCAGTTCATCAGCCTCTTCGGTCCACACCACCTACATCTTCATTTCACTTCAGACACTTATGAATAACATCTTAGATCTCATCTTCACTATACTCCATACAAGAGCTCCCCTCTGATCGTAATCTCTAGGATACTAGAGGGCAGGGCTCCAGTCAACTGCCACTAACCCAGTTCTGTGGCTGGCAAGTTTTCATTTCCTATTCCTTTCATCCCTGTGCCTCTGTATTATCACGTCCTGAGACAAAAAATAAATTCCTTTCCCTGCTCCCTCTGCTTATATTCTCCCCTCACCATTCAGCTCAGCCCTAATTTTCCTTCCTAACCTCTCACCTTTCAATGTACCCTGGAGAACACCTGCTCTATTATTAACAAACTCTCCTCCATCAAAGATTTCTTCTTTTCACACATCCATTTTCTTGACTTCATGGAAGAATTTTTGTTGTTTCAGTTGTGTCCATTCTGTGTGGCCCCATTTGGGGTTTTCTTGACAAAGAAAATGGATTAGTTTGTCATTTTCTTCTCCAGTTCATTTAACAGATTAGGAAACTGAGACAAATAGGGTTACATCACTTGCCCAGTGTCACATAACTAATAGGTATCTGAGGCCAGATATGAACTCACGAAGAGGAGCGTTCTTGACTCCAGGCCTGGCACTCCATACCTTAAGCCACCTAAATACCCTCAGGGAAGCCTGGCTATCTACAAATTGTTCTTCCCTTACAAGTCCCATCATATACACATTCATGCATGCATGCACATATACATACACACACATACACTTGGAAAGGGAAGGAGGCATAGTACTTGCTCTTCACCACTATTTTCAGATCCTCCTTCTGCAACTATCATTCAGTCGCTTCCCCTTATTTAAGGTTCACTCCATCTGTGTATTGACCAGTAAGGGTTATAAGTGCTGTAATCTATTGACCTTTAGGCTACTCTCCCTCCTTCCCATAGGAGTTTCATTCTTGGCTAACTTTTCTCTCTTGGCTCCACTCCTGACTCAAATTTTCCTTCTTCACCAACACCCAGCAGCCTTCTCACCCTGGAAGATCACTCTACCCCTGAAGTTCCTTCCTCTGACTGGTCAGTTCCTTCCAGAACTTCCATTTTAAGGAAAGTACACCAGCCAGCCATATCACTCCTTCATTCCTCTCTGGACCCTCCTCTTGACTCTCAAGACCTCTTTCTCCACCATTTCCCTTACCTTGGCTCCCTAGCCTCTTGCCTTTCAATTTCCTTCTATGTGTTGTCTTCCCTTTAGAATGTAAGCTCCTTGAAGGCAGGGTCTAATTTTCTTTGGGTATCCCCAGTGCCAAGCAAGATACCTGACACACAAGTGTTTAATAAATGCTTGTTGACTTGATTTGTTAAATTGGTTCAAAATTCTTTTTTTTCCACTCAAACCTCCTGCTTAGGGCCTTCACCAGACACGGTGGTGTTCTTTGGAAGATGTACGCCTCCTAGTTCATCACCTTCAATTCCCATGACCTACATATACACTTTGCCTCAGATATTTGTAGGAATGGTTCTTCATCATCACTTTGCAACCTCCAAGATAGAAAATTCTAAAACTGCCCCCCACTCATCATCTCCTTTTCTTCCATCTCTATTTCTACCTCATTCTTCCTAAATCAATACTTTGTCCTCACACAACCTCCAGTGCCTGTTTCTTTTTCTCTAAACCCTTCCCACCCAACTTCACTTTGTTCCCTTTATAGCTTTGACTTTCATTAACATATAGATTGTCTTATACTCTTGAATTTCTTACTTCCCTTATATTCTAATGTTCTGGCCTCTAATGTTCTGGTCAAACTACACTATTTCCCAAATTCAATGTTCCTTCTTCCACCTCTGTGCATTCACACAAGCTATTTTTCATGCCTAGAATTTTCACCTTATTCATTGTTTCCTCTCAGAATCCTTATCTTCCTTCAAGAATAACCTTAAGGATGGGAAAGAAGGACTTTGGATTGCAAAAACATTGGCAGCTGGCCACTGTGTCTCAAGGATATCAGTTATGTACCAATCCTGGAGATATAATCATTTGGCCAGGCAAGAGAGAAGCAAAACCCTAGAATCTCAGAGTTGAAAGGGTCCTCAGAGGTGTCCCTACCTCAGTCAGAATCAAATAGCTTTAAATACATCATATATCTGTTTTCTTTCATTCATCTAATACCAAAAACTTGTTTCTCAGAATCACAGAATTTCAGGGGTGGAAGCCCATCTAGTCCAACCTGAACTTGTCCAAGAATCCTTTTTACAACACCCCCAACCAGCTTTTGCCTGAAACCCTCTTTCAAGGGGAAGCTCCCTCCCTCCCAAGGGAGAAAGAAAAGATGGCATCTGGAATCCAGAAATTTCCATGCAAATGCTCTAGATGGAGAATCACAGAATCTTAGACTTGGAAAGGATCTCAGAGACCATTATTCCAATCCATACCTGAACAAGAGTTTACCCTACAACACATCTGCTAAGCAGACATTCAGCTTTTGGTTGAAAGCTCATTCTATTTTTGAATAGCTCTAATTATAAGAGTAGGGGCAGCTAGGGGGTACAATGGATTCAGTGCTATGCCTGAAGTTAGGAAGACTAATTTTCCTGGGTTCAAATCTGGCCTCAGATACTTACTAGCTGTTTGACCCTGGGCAAGTCATTTAACCCTATTTGCCTCAGTTTCCTCATCTGTAAAATAAGCTGAAGAAGGAAATGGGAAACTAATCCCAAAAAAACCCCAAATAGGGTCATGAAGAGTCAGATACAGCTGAAATCACTGAACAAAAATTTTAGGGAATTTTTCTTCACATCAAGTCTCAATTTATCTCTATAGTTTCTGGTAATTATTCTTAGTTCTGCTGTCTAACACCATGTAAAACAAGACTAATACCTTTTCCCCATATGGGTACTTGAAGAGAAATCCCTTCTACTATAGTTTATACTTCACAAGTTATGCCTGAGCAGGCATCCATCAATATGATATTCCCAACAAATAATGAGCCATTTTCCACTAACACTTTTGCTCATAGAGAATTTATTACCTTTTGTGGTAACCCATTACAGTTTTTTGAAAGCTCTAGTTATTAGAGAGCAGCTGCATGGCTCAGTGGATAGAACACTGGACCTGGAATCAGGAAGATCTGAATTCAAATGTGACCTCAGACTGTATTCTGTCTCTTCCTTTCATCTTCTCCCAGTACATCCTTTTTTTCACTCCTTAATTTTTTTATACCATCACATCAAAGTCAACTTATACCCATATCCTTTGTTTATGTATACTCCTTCTTACTGCCTGAATAGAGATAGTTACAAAAGTTACAAGTTCTGTCTTACCATGAAGGGATGGATGTAAACAGTGTAATCTTATTGAATAATATGTCATTGAGTTTTCTTTTTCCTGTTTACCTTTTCATGCTTCTCTTGAGTCTTGTATTTGAAGATTGGATTTTCTGTTCAGCTCTGGTCTTTTCACCAAGAAAGTTTGAAAGTTCCCTATTTCAGTGAAATTTCATTGAAATTTCATCTCTTCCCCTGAAAAATTATACTTAGTTTTTCTGGATAGTTGATTCTTAGTGGTAATTGAAGCTCCTTTGCCTTTCAGAATATCATATTCCAAGCCCTCTGATCCTTTAATGTTGAAGCTGCTAAATCCTGTGCAATCCTGACTGTGGCTCCTTGATATTTGAATTGTTTTTTTTTCTGTCAGCTTTCAGTACTTTATCCTTGACCAGAGAATTCTGGAATTTAGCTACAATATATCTTGAAGTTTTCATTTTGGGATCTCTTTGAAGAGGTGATTGGTGGATTCTTTCAATTACTCTTTTACTCTCTAGTTCTAGGATATCAGGGCAATTTTCTTTGATAATTTCTTGAAATATCCTGTCCAGGCTGGATTTTTGCTTTGGATTTTTTTTTATCATGGCTTTTAGGTAGTCCAATAATTTTTAAATTATCTCTCTTGGATCTATTTTCCAGGTCAGTTGTTTTTCCAATGAGGTATTTTTACATTTTCTTCTAATTTTTCATTCTTTTGATTTCATTTGACTGATTCTTGTTGGCTGCTAGAGTCATAAGCTTCCACTTGCCCAATTCTAATTTTTAAGGAATTATTTTCTTCAGTTAGCTTTTGTACCTCCCTTTCAGTTTGGTCAATTGTACTTTTTAGGAAGTTGTTTTCTTCAGCAAATTTTTTTTCATGTGACCAATTGTATTTTTTAAGAAATTTTTTCTTCAGTCATTTTTTTGTCCTCCTTTCCCAAGTTGTTGACTCTCTCTTGTATAATTCTCATTTATTTTTCTAATTTTTTCTACCTCTCTTAGTTGATTTTTAAAATCCTTTCTGAGCTCTTCCAAAATGGCTTTTTGGTCTTGAGACCAATTCATCTTACCTTTGAGGATTCACATGTAAGCATTTTAACACTGCTGTCCTCTTCTGAGTTATGTTTTGATCTTCCCTGTCACCAAAGTACCTTTCTATGGTCAAAGCTCTTTTCTGTTTTTTTACTCATTTTTAGCCTGTTTTGTGACTTAAAGTTGAGCTCTGCTCCTGGGGCAGAGGACCCTTTGACTCGGTGATACCATTACTAGGTTTATACTCCTAAAAAGAGTTTATTTATTTATAATATTTATAGTAGCTCTTTTTGCAGGAGGAAAGAATTGGAAACTGAGAGGATATCTACAAATTGGGGAATGACTGAAGAAGATATGGCATATTAATTGAGATGGAATACTATTGCGCTATGAGAAGTGCAGGGGACAATTTCAGAAGAATCTAGGAAGACTTCTATGAACCAATGCAGAACAGGAAAATCATTTATATAATAACAACAATATTGCAGACACAAATAACTTTGAAAAACTTAGAAACTCTGATCATTGTAATGACCTACCATGATTTCAGATGACTCATAATGAAACATACTACTGACTTCCTGACCGATGATAGATTCAGAGTATAAACTGAGACATATTTTTTGGACATGATGAATGTGGTAATTTGTTTTGCTTACCTATATGTGTTTGTAACAGGGGGAAAATATGACTAGGTCAGAAAAACAATAGGTAGGTACAAACCTTTTGGGGGGAAGTGGAATCAGTTAGATGACCTGTTCAGACCTTTCCTGCCCAAGCCTATAAGTCAACTGAACAGTCAAGTCTTCCTAAAGGGCAGAAAACAGATATTTCCCTTGGTATCCCTACATCTAGCACCATGCTAGAAACATGAAGTACTTTAGAATGAATGAATGAACCAGCAAACAAATGAATGTCTCCAATATTTCCCTTTCCCAGGATGTGTCCCTGCTGCCTCCATCTTTGACTTTCACATGGAACTTAACAGAGCTATTGCAGTCCTGGTGAATGCCCTTTCCCTCTCATCCTGGTTAGCTGATGAATCTAGCTCATTAGATCACATAGCACAGGTGGGTCCATTTATGACTGTTTTGACTTATCTTTAACATTCCCAGTCAAATTTCACACATACATGGTGCATGCGCTCACGCACACACACACACACACACACACACACTTTCTATTCCATGAAGATGTGCCAAAGCTTTCTGGTGATATACATACAATTCTCTAATTCAATGCCCCTATTGATAACTCAGTTGTAGTCACACACACACACACACACACACACACACACACACCTGTGGTCCAAGCTAATTGCCTAGAATAGTCTCCTTTGTTTTGTTTGTTTGTTTTCCACCAAACCAAGACACTCAGGATTTAGTCAATTTAGACAGGCAGGAAGCCTCCCCCAGGATCTTCACCAAGTTTCCTCCAAGGTCAGAACACTTTTACTGGGCACAAAGAAAGAAGATATTGTTCTCTGACTTCAGCATTATAGAGGTGATAGGTCATACCCATGATAAATTCATCATGAAGAATCACAATAATGAAATCATATAAAGGAACAGTGTCTTTAATAAGTAACAGTCACATAGCATTAGTGGGTTCCTGATTATAGGAGACACAAATGAATAGAGTTTATTTGGGTCCCATATCATGATGGATTGATTTCTTTTAGACTTCTCTCTTGCATTAGGAAAGGGAAATATGGTTTCCAGGGAAACTGAAGCCAGTCACATACCCTTACAAGTCCTTACAACAAAAAGTAGAAATCCCACTCAGAAACCTGTAGTTCTCTGTCTGGCACACAACCCCCACCCCCCACTGCCCCTCCTCTTCTCTCACATTGCCTTGATATAAATGTCTGGAGCAGAATTTCTTAACCTTTTCTGTGTCATGGACCCATTTGGAGGTCTAGAAACTTATGGCCCCTTCCCACAATAGTATTCCCAAATTAATAAAATAATACACATAGGATTATAAAGGGGAAAAAACAGTGCTAAAATACAGTTAACCAAATATTTTTTGAAACAAGTTCACAGATCCCAAATTAAGACACTGTCCCTGCTTTGGAGGAAGAGTGTTCCAGGGCTGTCTCCTCTTTCCAGGGTTCTGAGCAGGATGCTGACCAGTCCTTCTCAGCCAATCACCAGGACCCTGGGCAAGTAGCTGAGGAACTGCCCATCTCCAGTGAGGAATGCCCAGAAGCAAGGTATGGAAATTCCGATCCCTTCAGGTTTATTGACTGAGTCTACATGCAAGACTCTTTGAAGAGAAATTAACTCTGAAGAGTTAATTTTCTGACACCATGCTTGGAGATATTTTCTAGGTATGCCTATTACATAGAGCTAATTCCAAATCCTAACCAGTTCAAAGACTGTGTTTAAGAGGTTCTGTCCTCTTTAAAAAAAAGTGTTAAACTGAGATGTAAGACACCTGGAATCTAACTTCTTAGTTGAATTCTGTCTAATAATTCTAATTATAGAATTACTATTAATTATAGAATATAATAATTCTAATAGATTTCTAATAATAACCTTTGATTATTAATTAGTCTAATAATATTAGTGTAATACTGAACTTTATTACTTCTAATAATGATACAGTTTTTCCCTTCCACATCACCATGGTTAGGGGCATGGTGCTCTCAATCTGGAAAATACTTGTAAAATTTTTTGGCACTCTCTTCATACCAGAGAAGGTCCGAATTTGTTTTTTGTTTTATGGGGTGTTTATAGTATTAAAAGGCAAAATATGTTGACATTATATAATTCTATACGTATATTTTATAAATTTCTGAGTTTCTAAACTTTTTCAGTGTCATCTGCTGACCTTCACATGTTGTTTTTGGCTTCCACAAAACTCCCTCAAAAATTTCCATTTAATTTCTTATACCAACCCACAATGTATTGAAACCACAATGGGGAAAATTTCAATGTGGAAGGGATAGTTGTAGATTTCTAGGAAACCTTTCTAATAGTTAGCATTTATATAGTACCTACTGTGTGCCAGGCATTGTGCCAAACTTTTTTCAATATTACCTCATTTGATCCTAGCAATAACCCTAGGAAGTAGGTACTATTATTATTATCCCCATTTTACAGAAGAGGTAACTGATACAAACAGAAGTTAAGTGACTTTCCCACTAGACACTAGTAAGTGTTTAAGGCTGGTTGTGAATATAGGTCTTTCTGACTCCATTGCTAACACTGATCTAGTACCATCATGCTACCTTCTCTATCCTTGGCTGCTATGTGACCATCAGGAAACCACTTAACTCCTCTGGACCTCAGTTCCAACAATTCAAAACCAAAGGTTTTCCCCACTCCACACAGGATTGTTGTAAGGACAAGTAGTATCAGAACTGCAAATGCTTTAAGACCTTGAAAAGAAAGTCACTATCTAAACTCAAATGAATTGTCATCATTAAGTACCTGAACATTTGTTTTCTCATATATCAGAAGAGGAAGTAAAAATTACTCATGTTCTGTCTCTTTTGGTAAAGACAAGAGAGAACACTGGAGACAATCCCTGTGGGGAAATGCCAGCTGTATATTCAGTTTCCTCCTGGTTCCAGACTACAGAAAGATGAGGATGTCCCCACTCACACTGAAGTTCCAACAAAGGCAGGAAATACAGAAAGTCCAAGTCTCAGAGAACAGAACACAATGGCAAGGGATTTGGATGTAGCATTTCCAGACCTGCAGGTAGGTCCAGGGTTCCACTGCCCACAGCAGGGCAATGCTCTCTTGCCCGGGGTCTACTCCCGGGCCTTCGCCTCTCCACTTACCGATCCCCGGTCTTCGGACGTCTCCGGCCCCTCTCCCAGTTGGGGGAGGGCAATAAACAGGCAGAGCACCCGAAAGGAGTTGCAGTCAGCAAGCTTTATTGCATTTCTTCCCCTTCTCCTTCTCCTTCTAAGCCCTTGTGATCATCCCCTTTTATTATCCCCTGTCTCCTCCCCCGTACCTCCCATGGGCGGGCGAGCTCCTCCCAAGTGCCTCCCCGCGGGTGGAGCCAGCCTGTTACCAGGGCCATCCCAGTACCCCACAAGGGGGCAGGTTCGGACCCTCAGGCGTCTCACGGTCCTCACGGGGGACCCCGGTCCAGAGCTGTCCCCCAACACTCTCTAAGACTACATTTTTGTAAAATAGGTGCCATCTAGGTTTGTAAGTTTCTTCATAGGGAGTACCCTACACCAGTGAAATCACAGGTCCCGAACAACAACACAAAACATGCTCTCTGGAAAAAAAATTTTTTTTTAACTTATGGATGCTCTTTTATTCCCATTTTACCATCATTTTTCAGTAATTCCCCACTATCCCAACCCCTCCAACACAATGGTTTTTTGCTTCTAACAAAAATATTACAGTTAAAACAAATTGACAGATTGGCTATATCCGAAGATGCATACCTAATTCCATACCTCTACTCAGCCCACCAAAGTCACAACTAGTCACTGCATTGATTAGAGTTTTGAATGCCTTACATACTATTTTCTTTGACATGATTGTGGTCATCATGTAAATTGTTCTCCTGGTTCAACATTAGTTCATACAAATCTTCCTAAGTTTCTCTGATTCTCCATAGTCTTAATTTCTTATGGCATGATAGTATCCCAACATATACCATAATTTGTTCAACCACTCCCCAATCCATGAGTACTCACTTTCCTTCCAGTTCAAAAAGGTTGGCATAAATATATTTGCATATATAGGACCTTTACTTCTATCACAGACCTCCTTGAGTTATATGTCTAGTAATTGTATCACTCAATCAGAGGGTATATATAATTCTGCGACTTAACTAGGATAATTACAAATCTTTTCACGAACAACTGAACTAATTCATAGCTCCCACTAACAATGCATTAACATGCCTGTCTTCCCTCAGCTCCTCTAATATTTCTCATACTTGTCTCATTAACTTTGCTAACTTAATAAATGTTAAGTGAAACTTCAGAGTTGTTTTCATTTGCATTTATTTTATTACTAGTAATTTGTACTTTCATATGATCTGAAAGCCAAAAGGAGAGGTAGCTGGGGACACATCCTGGGAAAGGAGAGCATTAGAGAAATCTTCATTTATTTATTTGCTGGTTCATTGATTCATTTGTTTATTCATTGAATATTAAATGCCTCTCATATATCCAGCACTGTCAGAAGTTGTAAGGATACCAAGTGAAAGATCTGCTCCCTGCATTGTATAGTTTACCCAGAGACTTGAACCCTTCTTTCTGTGGTCATGATTTCCCTTCCATCTCTCCCTGCTATACCTGTGCCTATTCTTACCTTTTTTTTATACTCATGAGATCCCCATTATCATTTTGAACTGTATGTGTTAGAAACACATCTAGATGATTGGAGTCTGTGCTGGATAATATTGCTACACAGTGAATGATGCTTGCATGTAACCTTATGAGGGATATAGTTCAGAAAGAACATGAGGTCACTGTGAGGACCCCTCTCTCACATAAGTAATACCTAAACCAGGTGATAAGCCAAGTACCAATAATTGTATTTGTATCAGGAATTGTCTGTCTGTGTTCGTCCTTCATTTTCGAAGACCATGACATCAGAAAAATGACATGACTTGCACTTGACTTTGTTTTGCATGAGTGAGGGAGGGAGGAAGGAAGGAAGGAAGGAAGGAAGGAAGGAAGGAAGGAAGGAAGGAAGGAAGGAATTTGGCCCATAAACCCCAAGTCCTCTGGTCATCCAAATTTACCTTCGTTTGGAAAGGAGAAGAAGCAGGGGGACAAAAGGGAGTGGATGAGCTGAATTACCCAGCAGGACAGCTTGGTCTACTCACAGATCTGTATATATCTTTTGTTTTCCAAAAAAGATCATGACAGAGAAATGATGACATGACTTGCACTAGACTTTGTTTTGAGTGACGGAGGGCTGTGCAAGGTCACCAGCCTCACTTCCCCTCCTGTAATTATCAGGAAGACAGCTGGGTGGTGCAGTGGATAGAGCACTGGGCCTAGAGTCAAGAAGATCTGAATTCAAATCTTGCCTCAGATACTCACTAACTGAGTGATCACTAACTGAGATCAGGGGCAAGTCACTTAACCTCTGTTTGCCTTTATCTACAGAGCAGGAAATGGCAAACCACTCCAGTGTCTTTGCCAAGAAAATCCCAAATGGGGTCATGAAGAGGAGGCAAAATAACTGAACAACAATGTCATAAGGAAATGAACACATTCCTAGATAGTTAAAAGAACACTGAATTTGGTAACAACTCTCTCCTACTTAATTCCTCTGTTTCCTTAGGTAAATCACTTAACTTCTCTGAACCTCAAGCTCTTCTTTTGTTAAAAAAAAAAAAAATTAAAAATAAGGGTATGGGACTAGTCCAGAGTTTGTTTTTTTTTCTAAAACAAACCTTTTTTGTGTATCCCTGACACTTTTGGCAGTCTGGTGAAGCCTGTGGACCCCTTCTTAGAATAATGTTTGTACATGAATAAAATTACATAAGATTACAATGGAAACAAGCTATCTTGAAATACAGTAATTAGAAGGAGCCTCAGAAATTGTTCAGTCCAATACTCTTATTTTACAAATGAGTAAACTGAAACCCAGTTTCCACTTAAGTGATAGTTAGCAGAGTCAGGATTAGAATGTAGATCCTCTGATTCCAAAACCAACAGTCTTTCTCCTGGCATTCCATGGCCTCATCCTAATAACAACTCGGCATTTTTAAGAGATAGGAAGTTCAAGGACTATTGTCCAAATTTTATAGGTGAAGGAACTGAGACTCAGAGATGTTAAGGACCTTGCCCAAGTTCATGCAACTAGTAAGTGTCCAAGTCTGGGTTTCTCCTGACTCTAGTCTCACTTCCCATTATAATAATAAAAATAATAATAGATAATGTATATATATATAGTGCCTACTATGTGCCAGACCCTGTGCCAAGTACTTTACAAATATTATTTCACTATGCCATGCAATGTGGATAACAGGATGGAGAAGCCAACTTCACTGATAAGAGCAAAACCAGCCTTTATAGCTAGCACCCAAGACATAAAAAATGTATCCAAAAGAAGAAAAATAGCCTCCAAAGCTGGATCTATTGACATCTCAAAGAAAGTATTGTTGGCATCTACAAAGAGCAGTACAAAGAGGCTAAAGTCCATGAGGGGAAATTCTTGGAGATGCTATAGGACAGGGTCTTTTTATTTTTCACCCCAGGAAACCAGGGGACAAGATCACATGGTCAGAGGACATAGGGTGAAGGATGTGCTCTTAGCTCCTAGCAAGCCAAAAGTCCGAGAAAAGCAATTGTCCACAGGGGACATGCTACAAGCCTACAGTATTGCAGCCAGACAGAGATAATACCTAAAGAAAGAAAGTTTTGTACCATATGGAAACCAAGAGTTGGAGACTGGATGGAGGTAGAGAGAGGGAGCAGCTCACTGCATGATAGTATCAGAAATGGAGAGAAGTAAGCATTGGTCAAGGTACAAAACTAAGGAAAGCAGAGTTATCTCCATCAATGGCAAAAACAGCCTCCATTCTCTGAGACTAGGCTGAGTATACCGGATTTAGCCAATAGGAATGGAAAACTAAGACATTAGAATGAGGCAAAGTTATCAGGAAAGCTGAGTAAGTCCAAATGGCCTAAAGGGAAGAGAGAAGCATGCTAACTGTTGTTTGCCTCCTTGGTATACTTGCAGAGTCTTGTTGATTTGCTCATGTAAAAATCCCTGTAAAAGGTCCAACTCCATTTTTTGAATGCCTCCACCCAGAGATATGTATTATAGGAAGAAGAACTGGAAGGGACTTTGGAGAGGCTGGGGAAGCAATCTGTAAAGGGACTTAAGTACTCTTCTTTCCCTAAATGGATCCATCAGATAAACACCAGGAATTTCCAACATCCAGGCCAGACAAGACTGAGCTGTTGCACTACAAAGAGGAGATGAGATTCAGGCCAGAGATGTGAGCTAAGAGAGGTAACGGCCTAACATCTAGGATATTTACATGTAGGACCTATACAATTATCTTTATGAAAAAGAAATAGGATAAGAACTAGAGCTGTCATTTCCTTGGTACAGGGAACTCGGAGACAAGGAAATTCCCTTCAACAGTGAAGGTCTGTGCTCTTTGCAACTTACAAACTTAGAGATTTGCCTAGAGCACTGAGGTTACAGAGTCTTTTTATAGACACTCAGCTAGTAGGTGTCAGAGACCCAAGAAGGAAATGCTAACGCTAATAATTGCCGTTGGTTATGTAATAATTCAAGATTTACAGAGTAAACACATGAAAAAGTTTACAAACACATTGAAGTATCAGTGTTACATTCATTAACATAACCTTGTAAAGAAAACACAATACACAAGGTTATAATCCTCACAACAACCTTGTTAGATAACTTTTACAGATATTATTATCCCCCTTTTTATAGATGAGGAAATTAAGGCTTAGAATGCTTCAGAATCAGAGAAGCTGGCATATCCATAACCACATAGTATGTAAATGTCAGGGGCAGGATTAGAACCTGTCTTTCCTAACTTTAAAACCACTATACTATGCTGCCCCTCAGAAATCAGCTCAGTGTAGCAAGTTCAATTAACAAGAATTTATTTATTGTGTCTACTACGTACAAGACACTCAAGATGCAAAGATAAAAATTAAAGTTTCTTCTTTTAAGAAGTTTACTTTTTATTAGAGGAATCAACATGAACACCTTAATTCACACACACAATTTGTTGTTAAGTTATTTAATCACGTTGAACTCTTTGTGACCGCATGGACCATAATGTCCAGGGCAGTTTCTTGGCAAAGATATTGGAGTGGTTTGCCACTTCCTTCCCTGTGAATTAAAGCAAACAGAGCTTATGGGACTTGCCCAGGGTCACATAGCCAGTATGTATAGGAGGCCAGATTTTGAACTCAGGTCTGCCTGACTCCATGTTTAAAAGCACTCTATCCTCTGAGCCACCTGGCTGCTTCCTAGACAAACAGAGGTTAAGTGATTTACCCAAGATCACACAGCTATTAAGTATCTGCAGCCAAGCCCAACACTTTAGCCACTGAGCCACCTAGCTGAGATAGCTTACTAGCTAGCTATGTATGTATATGTAAACGTGTGTATGTACATACATACACACATATATACATATATAGTGTATACCATACAAAGTAAACACAAGGTAATTTGGAGTGCATTAGCACTGAGGGGTTCAAAAAAAGCTTCATATAGGAAATAGCACTTGATCTGAGCTTTGAAGGATGCTAGAGATTCTAAGAGGTGGAAGTGAGGAGAGAGTGCATGGATAGATGATAGATGGATGGATGGACAGACAGACAGATACATGGAAAAGAAGATAGAGTGATTATTAGGTACTTACTATGTACCAGATACTTTTCTAAACTATGGGATTCAAATACAAGCAAACAAGACAGCCCCTACTTCAAGGAGTTTATTCTTTAAGGGAGAGAAGCTGGAAGGGGGGAGGCTATACAGTGGCATGATTTGGAGCTGGGAAGTAAGGCATGGTCCGTGGTAAGAAAATGCAAAATTTTGCTCAATTATCAAAATCCAAAAGCATGGATGCAGCATGTTGTATGTTAGGACCAGCAAGAAGGCTCATTTGACTGAACTGGGAAAGTGGAGTCCTCTCTAGGCGTAACTGGAAAGAAAGATCATCTAGAGCCACGTGGTGAAGGGCCATAACTGCCAAAGAGAGGAGATGTATTTGAACTTAGGGATCCACTGGAGTGAACAGGGAAGGATCACTTTGGTGACTGTATGGAGGATGAACTAGAAAAAAGGAAAGATGAGGCAGGGAAGCCAGTTAAGAAGCTATTACAGTTATCAGTCCTACCAAAAAAATATTGTCATGTAAAGTCAGAGTTTAAAAAAAAAATTAATTCTTTATGACCAAGGTAATATAGGTATACCATGATTAAAGAAAACTTAATCTATTCAAGTGGGTAGCTAGGTAGAGCAGTAGATAGAGCACTAGACCTGCGATCAGGAATACTTGAGTTCAACTCCAACCTCAGACATTCACTACCTGTGTGACCCTGGGCAAGTTACTTAACCCTGTTTGCCTCAGTTTTCTCATCTGTAAATAAGCTGGAGAAGGAAATGGCAAACCACTCCAGTGTCTTTGCCAAGAAAACCCCAAACAGGGTCACAAAGAGTTGGACACAGCTGAAACAACTCAGCAATAACAACAAATCTATTTAAGTAGCATCTGAATAGCCACTTATAAATGATGTAAAGGGGCTGTGGGCATTAGGTGGACAGATGGACAAGGTATCTTATAGAGCCTCTTCCAGCTCTAAGATTCTATGATTCTGTAAGAAAACTGTAATTTTCCCCATTTTACCTTTACCCCCATATGTTGTTGACTTGACCTATACATTTCCTAGTAGTACTTCATAATAAAACTCTTTTTAAAATACCTAAGCTAGGAAAGGTTAGGTATTATTTATATAGAGTAAGGCTTAGAAGAAGGGGAAAAAACCTATGTCCTTGTCAACAGGTTAGTGAGTGGCAGAAAACCCAGGCCAGAGAGTAGTGATGGCAAGAGACCAAAACAGGGAGCCAGCTAGCAAAACCTTGGAGGTTGCTGATGGAAGAAAGACTCAACCACAGGATGCTCTAATCCTACATCCCATGTTATCACAGGGTTCTTTTCTGACTTCCTGGGAAGAAGACAGGTTAAGGATTCCATTAAACATTTGCTGAGTAGTCAAGTGCTATAAATAAAGGGCCACCCAAAGCCTTACAGGTTTTATGAAGATGGACAAGACCTAGTCCTTGCCTTCCAAGAGTTTAACACTCACACAGGGAGGACAAAACTCATGTGCCATACCAATGCCCCATGTGACCAGAGAGAGGAATGTGATTAATTTTCATCATTAATAATGATGAAACAGGGGCAGCTAGGTGGTGCAGTGGATAGAGCACTGACCCGGGGGTCAGGAGGACCTGAGTTCAAATCTGGCCTCAGACACTTAACACTAGCTGCATGACCTGGGCAAATCACTTAACACTGATTGTCTCACTGCTGTTGCTGCTGTTGACGATGAAGAAGGAGAAGGAGAAGGAGAAGGAGAAGAAGAAGAAACAAGGCAAAGTGTGAGTGTTCCATAAATAGCGTTATGGAAGGGCAAGGATTCTCCAAGCTTCCTTCCTCCCCTTACTTCCTTCCTTCTCCAAGTGTAGAGAGGGGAGATTTGTGAACATTTCATTAAGGAGATAATCTAAGAACTGAGTAGGAGAATAGGTAATGATAATAGCTGGCCCTTTATATATTCCTTTACAGTTTATAACACCCTTCAAGAATCACAGACTCTCAAAATTAGAACACCTAGGACCAGCATAGCCCAGACCTGAACAAGCCAATCTTTTCCAACACTTCTAAGAAGTGTCATCTATCCAATCTTTGCTAAAAGACCTCTCTCTAATGAGGAAGTTCCTTCACTGGGTCCTCACAACATTCTTTGAAGTTGGTAAAATGGGCATTGTTATTCACATTTCACAATGAAGAAACAGCCTACATATCTGATAAATATCAATGTTAAAATGTAGATCTTGATCTTTTCGGACCCCTAATTAGATAATCCAAGGATATATCTTTCAGTTTTGCTAGATGGAATAGGGAGAGGGTTGAGAAAGTATTTGACCTCCATTAGAATGTAGTCAGTGAGAGGCATCCCAAGTAGAGGCAAAATGATGAGCAAAAAAAAATTAAAGCAGGAAATAACTGGGGATTCACTTCAATTCAATTAAACAAAGAAGGTTCAGAGAACAATGGACAGTTTGGTTTTCCTGAATTTTATGGTGCATGAAAGGAATAGTGAAAGATAAGACTAGAAAAGATAGGTTGAGGTCAGATAGAGAAATAGCATGATGCAGTTGAAGTGTTCTAGATTTGGAGTCAAGAGACCTGAGTTAAAATCCTGTCTCTTAATACCTGAGTGCTCTGCGGTAAATCACTTAATCTCTTTGCCTTAGTTTCCTGATCAATAAATGAGGGATTTTGACTGGACAAATGCCAAGATCACTTCTGCTTCTAAATCTATACAGTAGTCCTTTGTGGGTAGGTCAGCAGCTCAGGCAAATTGGGTGTCAGGCATTGACCAGCTGTGTGACCCTGGGCAAGTCACTTGACCTCTGTTTGCCTTAATTCACAGGAGATGAATTCACTCCAGTACCTCTGCCAAGAAAACCCCATGGACAGTATTGGTGTGCTATGGTCCACAGGATCACAAAGAATTGGATATGGCTGAATGACTAAACAACAAAACAGCAACAATCCTACGTGGTCCTGTATCTGTCATACTGGAGCTATGGAAGGCTTTTGATACCATGTTTTGAAGTATAGATTTTATTCTCTAGATGGGAACCATTGAAACCTCTATAGATAGGAGGGTGGCATTATCAAAACTACAATTTAGAGAGATTATTCTGGCTGCTCTATGCAGGAGGGATTAGACAGGAACACTAATTAGTTGCCACCAGGTATGTTCCCATTCTATTCAGGAGGCAGAGACAAGAACCTTTGTGGTAATGATCTTTCCTACATCATGATTATATTTCCTTTTTCCTCCCTTCTTTTCCTATACCACCACCCACTTTCTCATGTTAGGGATGGGAGAAGGAAAAAGGTCACAGAGATAATATCTTGTAAAAAAAAAAATGCAATGTGTTGTTGCACAATGTGTGCTGTAACTGAGATTTGACCCACTGGGAGGGTGGAGGCAGAGAAAGAAGGAAAAACCAGGAGGGAAGAAGAAAGAGAGAAAGGAAGGGGGAGAAAGATGGTGAGAGAGAGACAGACAGAAAGATAGAGACAGATAGGGAGAAGGAGAGAGAAAAAGAGACAGAGAGAGAAAAGGGTAAGTGGGGGAGGGAGAGGAAAGGAGAGGAGAGGAGAAAAGAAGAGAGGAGAGGAGGGGAAGGGAGGAGAGGAAGGGGAGGGGAGAGGGGCAAACAGTGTACTAGTCCCTGCCCTCAAGGAGTCTACACTGTAACAGAGGAAAACAACACATAAAGGGGTTCTAGAAAGGAGAGAGAGAAAGGAAAGAAGGTCCTTCCATGAAGGCATGGTGAGGACATGGCTGGGAAGCCTAGTGAAGGCCTGGACCCCTACAAGATAAGGTGTGAGTTCACCTCTCAGAGCTAGGGTAGCAGAGGGCAGAGTCCTTGTTTCACCAGAGAATAGGGTCATGATGATGAGAGAGCTAGGAAGTAGGTAAGAGAAACCTTACCCTGGTAAGAGGAAACTTTCATTAAAAATATAAAGTCATATATCTAGTAGGTGACAGAAGTTTTATTTGAACTCAGGTCCCATGACTCTAAAACAGGTACCTTGCTCTGCCTCTGTCCCACCTTTGCCACTTATCAGTGTAACTTGGAACAAATCACTTTGTCTTTCTGAGCCTTATTTGCTTTTATGTGAGGAATGAGGGGATGGACAAGGTACTTTCTAGACCCCTTAGAATTCCAAATTATATAAATTAAATTATTTAATCATTCTAATGCTGGTTCCTTATCTGTAAAATAGGAATAATAAACCTTTCTGGATCTACCTCACAGGGTTGTTAGAAAAGAACTGTGTAAACTTAAAAGCTCTCAATAAGTTATTACTACTATTTTATGAAAGAGAACTAGAGTTAGAATTAAGAGATCTGGGTTCAACTATTGGCTCTAGGTATACTAAGTTCAACAAGTTGCTTTCCGTCTCTGAGGCTCAGTTTCCCTATGTGTAAAATGAAGCTAAAAATTCAGGCACTGCTCACCTCACAGGGTTAGTGTTATCATTGATCAGAACCAGGTTACAAGTCACACATCTTTCAGGCTGCGTATAACATAAACACTCCTTTGGATTGCTGGTTTTATCAGTGCAGTGACCCTGTGTACCAATGGTGTAGATTCCATCTCATGCTCCTCTCCTATAAATCCTACACATGCTGAGGGCTTTCTTCCAGGTTTTAACTTACTGGGTTCCAGGGCGGCATGCAAGCCAGGCATCTGTTATCATAGACTTTCCTGTGTGACTCCCTCACCTTCTTAACCAGTTTTACATCTTCTCAATGAAAGCACACACTCCATGTCACAAAAGCAACGGGTGAAATGCTGAGCTGCTGCAGAATGTGCTCCTTCCACACAAAGAGTGAGTTACAGCTATTCCAATGAAGACAATGATCTAAGACAATTCCAAAGAACTCAACATGAAAAGTACCATCCACCTCTAGAGAGAGAATTGATGAACTCTGAGTACAGATGGAAGCATATGTTTTTTACTTTATTTTTCTCGTTTTATTTTTTGTCTGTCTTTTCTTCTGAAACATGTCTAATGTGGAAATATGTTTTATATTTCTTCACATGTATAATCAAATCTAATTCTTGCCTTCTCAAGGAGGGAGGAGGTGGAGAAGAGAGGGGGAGAATTTGGAATTCATAATTTTTCAAAATAAATGTTAAATGTTTTTACATGTAATTGAGAAATATTTAACAAAATAAAAAAACATTTTTAAAAAGAACACCAAAGAGCTAGTTAAAAGCCTAGAGGAGGGTCAGGGGAATGGGGCAGTTATTCAGTCTTGTTCCTGTAATATATAAGAGGGCCATCTGGGACCTGGCTGAAGACAGAAAGGCCAAAATGAAACATCATTGTGCCCTGAGGCTTGCCCTTGGGAGGTCTGGATGCCCAATTCCTTTTGGCCAAACCTCTTTTTAAGAAAAGAAGATGGGAGGGAAGTTCTTACTGTAGGATATCAAGCAGCACTGAGCAAATATCTCTTACCAGCAAACAAAGAGTGATGGGAGGCCCTTGATACATGACACAGTCAGCCAACAGCCCTATTCTAGGAACACCAGTGTAGATGGAAATGCAAACACTAGGCATGGATAATAAGGCCGTGTCTCTCTTGTTTCTAGAGCAAAATCTGGCAGTTGGAAGATACCCTGGATGAGCTGAATGAGGAGTTCCTTGAGCTCAGCACTCAGGCCCTGAAACTACAGACAGAAGAGACTGAACAAGGCCAAACATGGAGCCAAGGCACCCTGTTCATGGTGAGCACAGTCAATTGCCCACTCAGATGGTCGTCTTGGGTTCTCTGCTGTGTCCATGACAGCCTGGCCTCATGGGTGTGGATCCCTGTGACTCACCAGAAAGATAGGGACCAGAGAAGGGTGGCAACCCTGAGCCAGCACAACCAGTTGTCATCAGGAAACTCATCAGTCCTTGCTCCGCTCTAGGTGTTTGGTTTGGCAGATAGAGCAAGGACCTGGCATGACAGAGACATGAGGGGTTGGGACAATTCCCAGAATTTGCACATGGGGGCAATTCTTTGGGGAGGCAAGGAAATGGAGGTAAAAACCATGCAGTTGTGCTAGATACAAGTCAAAAATCAATCACCAAGTATTTACTAAATGCCTACTATGCACCATGGCATTAGGAACGAAACATTGTCCTGAAGGAGCTTACATTCTACTGGGAGAATCAACATGTACACTTCTGTACATGCAACATGTCTATAAAATAAAACAAGGTAATTTTAGAGTTCACTAGCATTTTGAGGTAAACAAGGAAAAGCTTCATGCAGGAAGAAGCTCATGGTTTTGAGGGAAGTTAGGGATACTGAGCGGAGGAAGGGAGAAGGAAGGGCTTTCCAAGAATGGAGGTTAGCCTGTGCAAAAGCAAAGAGATGGGTGAGGGAATGTCTTATAGGAAGAATGCAAAAAGACCACTTTGGCAGAAAAGGAATGTTAGTCTCCATATGTGAACAGTCTACCTATAAACCTAGCAATCCCTGTCCAAGTCAGGAATCTCTCACCCCGTTCATGCTTCTGCTGGAAGGAAGCATGGAATTGGACTATCAGGAGACCTGTGTTCTAGTCTTAGTCATACCTACAATGAAGCTGCATGACCTTGTGTAAGTTCTTTAATATCTCTGATCCTGTTTTCTCAGGTGGCTAAGTGATGTAGCAGATAGAGAGGAATAAGGAATACCTGAGTACAATTCAGCCTTGGGCAGTATTGCATGACCCTGAATAAGTCATTTAGCCCTGTTTGCCTCAGTTTCCTCATCTATAGGATGAGGTGGAGAAGGAAATGGCAAAACAAGCCAGTATCTTTGCCAAGAGAAACCCCAAATGGGGTCACAAATTGAACTACAACATGTTTCATTCCAGCTCTGACTCTCTATGATTCAATGATGAAAAGGTAGAGGAACTAGGAAGGAAGGAAGGTAGAGGTGTTGGTGCGGTTGGGGTAGTCAGGCTGGGGTTCAAGTCAGAATGGGTGGGGAAAGGGAAAGTGTGGGGAAAAGCATTTGGGGGCAAGCTCACTCATTATTTTACAAAGCAGTTAAATGTCTGGTAGAAGCCCTGGGTGAAGGGGCCACTATGTTTCATCTATGATCCTTCAAGGGAAGTGTTTGTGCTACAAGATCACCTATCACCATGGAGATTTCCTCTTCAAATACTACTGCAGGGAGCTGTTGCCAGGGAGCAGCCTAGAAACAAGGCTAGGCAACAGTGGGAGGGCCAACTCAATGCAAATCATCTTGTTCTCAAAGCAGAATCACAGCTAAAGACCTGAGGAGGAACAGTTTTTCAATATATATATAGGAGGGGCTTCTGGGCCAGAAATGGAATTAAAACTTTATTGTGCCCTGAGGCTTGCCCTTGAGTGGTCCAGATGCCCAATTCATTTTGGCCAAATCCCTTTTAAAGGAAGGAAAATGGGAGGGAGGCTTATTGCAGAATGCTAAGCAACACCAAGCAAATTCCTCTCAACAAACAAAGAATGGTGGAGAGCTCCTGAGGGGTGAAAGTCAGCAAAATAGCCCAGTGCCTCCCCACCACATGGAGAGATTAGTGGAGTGGTGGTGGAGTGGGGGAAGGCAAGCCTCCTTCCCACTTCCCAAAGGTCTTAAGTCTCCAGAAAACCCAAGTCTTCTTTGCTTTCAAAAGGTGAACATAAGCTTCAGCTTTCCATGACATTCTTGCCTTGAAAATTTTCCTTGTTCTTTTTTAACATAATTGACTTGCTTCTTAAGAAATCTTGACAATAATGATCATAGCTGACATTTATATAACACTTAAAGCTTTACAAAGCCTTATAGCCATCTTCTCATTTGATCTTCACAATAATGCTCTGAGGTAGGTGCTATTATTATAACCATTTTATAGATGTGGAAGTTAAGACTATTAGAGGTTAAGTGACTCTTTTAAAAAAAATTGTTGACATATTTGGTTTTTACATCACCTAAATTTTCTCCTATATTTCTCCCCATCTCCAGTCCAAGAAAATTATCTCAAATAATATTTTTAAAAGAAGAAGAGGCAAAACAATCAGCAAAATTAAAAAATCTGAAGATATGGACTTCCACCTGTGCGAAGGAGCAGGGACCGAGCCCTTCTTTGAAAAGATTCTTTGGAATTTTGTAGCATTCAGAGTTAAGTGACTCTTAAGTGCCCAGATCTGCACAACATAGGGGAAAAAAACCAACAAATTTCAAATCAGTACCCTTGGGATCAAATCCACCTTTGTTACTTGCTCCCTATAAGATTTCAGTTGAACATATTAATCTCTCTGGCCCTCAGTTTCTTTGTTTTTAAAAGAAAGGATTGAAGGTCAGCTAGGTGGTACAGTGGATACAGCACCAGCGCTGAAGTCAGGAGGACCTGAGTTCAAATTCAGCCTGAGACAAGTTCTATGTATGTGACCCTGGGCAAGTCATTTAACCCCAATTGCTTCCAAAAGAAAAGAAAAAAAAGAAATGGTTGAAGATCACCTCTGAAGTCCCTTCCAGCTCTAAATCTATGGTCATATTGATGGGTTGCTTGGGTGCATATGCTTGAGCCCCAATTCTAAAATCACTTTTCTTTCTAGTCTCAAAACACTGTCCCAGGCAGTTTTTCCTCAACCCAAGGTTGTTGCTGAGCCCCAGCAACAACCATTATCTCCCTTCCTGATACAGTAGCCAGCTGCACCTATAGGATTTATTAGTTTGAACCATCTGTACTGGCTGAACGGGCTGTACTGGGTCATCACGACATTTACTACTCACTGACCAATCATATGTATCTTAGACTTATACATATACTCCCTTACATTTATCTTGTCTAATAAGACATTGATGGGAACAGTTTGGGTATTATTTAGTCCTGACCTTAGCTGACTTAGTGATGTTTCTGGCCTAAAACCACATCTCCAGGTAGCCCCACCTTGGGCTATTTCCAGATGAACTCTGGGTAAAATACCTGAGTTGTAGACATCCAAAGTGCATGTTCCTTTAAGAACTAACCACTCCTTAACCACTCCCTAATCCTATCCTGAATCACCTAATTAGCATATTCAGCACATGTTTTACTATAGAATATCTTACATAACCTTTACCTGTATCCCTCTAAGGTTGCAGGTTCCCTAAGAGCTCTTGCCTGTTGAAAAGCTTCATAAATCTTTACCTTGACCTCAATAATGCTTAAGTCCGTGAATTCTTTTACAAATGACCCACACAGGGAATTCCAGTCCTGTACCCCACCCCACCCCCACTTCTAGCTCTCATCCATATGACTCTCCCAGAGTCAGAAAGCTATTAGGTGCCTGCAGTGGGATTCAAACCCAGTTTATCTTTCATCTCTAAATCCAACAATCCAGCCACTACAGCATGCTGAGCCTGTAAACCAATGAAAATACTTTCTACTGGCCCAATGTTTAATTTAAACATGCAAATCTCCTTAATTATATATCCAACCATTCTATTCCAATCACTCAAACAAACTGTTAGGCAGCCAATCTCTACCTATGATTGAGAGCCCAAGGTTCAGAGCATTATATTAAGCATGAGGGGTAGTTACACTAAGTGAAGAGAAAAACCTAGGCTCATAGAAGCTTAGAGTTCCTGAAAATTCTTTGATTGATAGTCAATTAGTTGTCAAGTCCTATCGATCTAATTTGCACACCCCCTTCTCTTCCCTGACGCTGCCAGGGCCCTGGAGCCCATTCCTTATCACCTCATATCTGGATTATTACAGTAGACTGCTGTTGGGTCAGCCTAACTCAAGTCTCTCCCAATGCCAGTTCTTCCTTCATTCACCCTACAAAATGATTTTCCTAAAATGCAGGTCCAATCATGTACCACCCTCCACCCTCACTCAATAAACTCCAGTGGTTCTCTATTACTTTTAGAAGTAAACACAAAATGCTCAATTTGGTATTCAAAGCCCCTCATAATCCAACCCCCTCCTACCTTTCCAGTCTTCTAGAACCTTAGTCACATACTCCACATACTCCACAAGCCAGCCATAATGGCCTTCCTTGCTCTTCCTTGAACAAGACATTTTATCAGTTCCAGGCATTTTCTCTTTCTGGAACCCTCTCTTTCCTCATTTCCACCTCTTAGCTTTCCTGGCTCCCTTTAGTCCTAGCTAAAATTGTATGTTCATCCTTCATTTTCAAAAAGGACCATGACCTCAGAGAAATGATGACATGACTTGCACTTGACTTTGTTTTGAATGAGGGAGGGCTGTGTAAGGTTACTAGTCTCACTTTCTCCTCCTCAGTCATCTGGATTCAGTGACCAGATATTCATCAGGATGACTGGAGATGGCCCCTTCTTTCTTTCTTTCTTTTTCTTTCTTTCTTTCTTTCTTTCTTTCTTTCTTTCTTTCTTTCTTTCTTTCTTTCTTTCTTTGTCTTTCTTTCTTTCTTCCTTTGTCTTTCTTTCTTTTTTTGTCTGTGTGTCTTTCTTTTTTCCTTTCTTTCTATCTTTCTGTCTTTCTTTCAGTCTTCCCTAAAACCTTAGACCCAGTGCACTCTGAAGCCCAGGTTGAACCACAATGGGTTCTTGCCCAAGCTCCACTCAGTGGCTGTTTCTGGACCCTCCTGGCTTAGAGTGAATTTCAATCATAACTGTTTCTGGTCAGAACAACAACCCTCCCAGCTTGATTTATGTATTTATTTTATTTTTATTTTCTGTTTAAAGGGGCCATCCCTGACTACTTTTTAAAGAGATCTATTCACTGAATAAACATTACCTCACTTTAATACCACCTTTTACAAAGGCTTTTCCCAATCCTCTTTAATGCTGGTGGTTTCTCTCTGTTGATTATCTCCAATTTATCCTGTATGTAGGTTATTTGAACATAGCTTTTTATATGTTGTCTCTCCCATTAGCCTATGACTCCTCCAGAGCAGGAACTCTGTAGCCTCAACTCTTAATACAGTGCCTGGCACATAGCAGATCCTTCATAAAAGCTTGTTGACTGTGACGGATAGGGAAAATAATCATTATCCTTCTAATGATTAAAGCTCTTGTTTGGGTAGAATCTGACTGGAGGGTAGCTTCAGACTAGGCCATTTAATCAAACTTTCCATTACATGCAGGAATTTTCTCTATAGCTTTTCTGGTATGTGGACATCTGACCTCTGCTTGAACATTTCCTGTAACATAGAACTTCTTACTTCACGTGATATTCCATTACTTTAAAATTTCCAGCTGAAAAAAAGGTGTTTTTCCCCCTATTTTTATCCCTAATGTGTCTCCCTGTCATAGATCTAACTTTGGAAAAAAACCTCAAAACTATGTAGTCAGACTCTTCTGTGTTACTGATGAGTCAGTCAGTCATCGAGCATTCATTAATCTCCTCCTGTGTCATGCAACATTTTAAGCACTAGAGATACCAGAAAAGGCAAAAATGAAAATAAAAACTACCAGTTTCTTTCTTCGAGGAGCCCATAATCTAATGAAGTAAACCACTATGTACAACCAAGATGTATAGAGTCAACCAATCCACAAGGATTCATTAAGTGCTTACTATGTACCAAGCACTAGGCTAAGTGCTGGAAATAAAAATACCAGCAGAAAGAAAGTTAACCCTTGCCTTTAGAAAACATACAACCTAGTAGGGGGAGACAATACCTCAAAAAGAAAAAGATAGCATCGGAGCATAGTGTAGAAAGTCTGGGGCAGGGGTAGGGAACCTGGGGCCTCAAGGCCACATGTGGCCCTCTAAGTCCTCAACTGCAGCCCTTTGCCTGAATCCAAACTTCACAGAATAATTTCTATCAAAGAGCCACACTTGAGGGCCTAGAGAGCCACCTGTGGCCTCAAGGCAGCAGATTCCCCACACCTGGACTCTGGAGAGTGAAGCCTGGAGAGAAATAAAGACATGGTTGATTTGAACATCCTTCTTAAAATGGGGGTTCTGGGAAGAATCGTCAATCAGAGGGAGAGGCCACAGGAACTGAGGGGCCTTCCAGTGTGAGAAGTCCTAGGAGCAGAGTGAACTTCCAGGATGAAAAGTTTTCTGTGGTATGCTACACAAAGTCCAAAGAATCAGGAATGAAGATTATAAAAGATTATATGTAAAAATGTGTGAAATGGTATAGACAGAGTACAATGGAAGACTCTTAGAGGGGAGATTCTAGCACTGAGGAGGACCTCTTGTGGAAGGCAGAATTTCAGCTGAGACTTGAAAAGGGAAGTCAGAAAGCTGAGATGAAAAGGGAAAGTATTCCAAGAACTGGGACAGAAGGACAGTGTCACTGGATTGTAGAGTATGTGGAGGGGAGTAAAGATTAAAAAGATTGAAGAAGTAGGAAGGGGGCCAAGGTGATGAAGGGCTTTAAAAGCCAAATAGGAATTTATATTTAATCCTGGAGGCAATAGTGAACCACTGAAGTCTATTGGGTGGTACAGTGGATAGACTGCTGGGCTTGGAGTCAGAAAGGCTCCACTAGCCGAGGTCAAATCTGGCCTCAGACACTTACGCACAAACGTAAAAATAAAGGTCAGGAGCAGAATTTGTTTGGGAAAGTATATGTCTATATATGTATGTATATATGTACATGTGTATGTATATATCTACAGCTACAGAGAAACATATCCAGACTTTATTGTAGCCTGGGGAGGGGAAGGGAGGGAAAAAAAGAGCAAAGTGAAAAAGTGCGCAGCAGAAAACAAAAGGAAACTTACAAGGAAACAAAAGATGAACAGTTCTCAACACAATGTATATTAATTATCATTCTTGAATTATGAATATTAATGAATGAATATAATTGTCATGAACATAATTATATGTTATATAATGAATATAATTATCAATCAATATTAATTATCATTTCTTGAAAGGAAAATTTGTTGTTACATGTTTTGAATTCTCTCTGATGTTCAGCTACGCACAGGACATGCTTTTTCTTTCTCACTTTGTATTTAAGTTCTAATATTTAAGTTTGCAATATTTTTTTATTTTTTAAATTTAATTAATTTGTTTTCAGTTTTCAACAATCACTTCCATACGTCTTAAATTTTCTCCCCCTCCCTCTCCCCTCCCTCCCTGAAACATGCAATCCTATATGGGTTCCACACATACATTCTTATTAAACACATTTTCACATTAGTCATGTTGCATAGAAGAATTGAAACGGATAAAAGAGACCATGAGAAAAATAAAACAAAATATAACACAAGAGAAAACAGTCTGCTTCATTCTGCATTCCAAATATGTTTTTTTTCTATTCTGCATTTGTGTTCTGGTGTTTGAGTCTAAAATAAAATTTTTAAAAAAGAAAAAAATAGGAATAATAAAAGAGATTACTGCATGGAATTGTTGTGAGGTTCAAGTGAGATAATGTAATGCTTTGCGTATCTTAAAGCTCAAGATATATGCTAACATTTTCTCCCACTCTTATATCCAAGTCTTCTCCAGCCTAAGGATTTCCAATTTCTCCAATAATTTCTTAAATGCTATGGCTTCAAGTCCTTTAGAACCAACCTGTTCTGGACGTGCTTTATTGTGTCAATATTACTCTTAAAATATGGTACCCAGAACTAAATATAATACCCTAGATGTAATCAGTATACATGTATTTAGGTAGCCTGCCTGGCTAAGCAGCTAACCATTAGAATGTAAGTTCCTTGAGGGAAGGGATTTTGTTTTTATTCGTGTTTGTATCCCTTGTATTTAGCACAGTGCCTGGCACATCGTTGTTGTTATTCAGTCGTTTTCAGACAGGTTTTACTCTTCATGACCTCATTTAGGATTTCCTTGGCAAAGATACTGAAGTGGTTTACCATTTCCTTCTCTGGCTCATTTTACAGATGAGGAAAGTGAGGCAAATGGGATAAAGTAACCTGCCCAAGGTCACACAGCTAGTAAGTGTCTGAGGTCATATTTGAACCCAGGAAAATGAGTCTTCTTGACTTCAGGCCCAGCACCCTATCCACTGTGCCACCTAGCACATAGTAGACACAATAGATATTTTCTGAGTGACTAGAAGCCATATTATACCAATGACTCATCTATACTTGTAATTATTAAAATCCCTGTCTTTTTCATACAAACTGTTCTTATGTCATGTTGTCCTTATCTCACGATGCAGTCGTTGTTTTCTGTTTTATTTTGTTTTAACCTAAGTGCAGGTGCTCAGCTTTATCCTTTGCCCCTTAATCCTTATTAAATTTCATCTTGTTAAATTAGATCCATTTTAATGGTCTGTTGAGAGCTCTGTGGATACCAAATCTGTCATTCACAATATTAATGAACCTCCCAACTTTGTCATTTGAAAATCAGATATATCTTCTGTATCTTCATCCAAGTCACTGACAAAAATATTAGAGAGGACAAGGCCAAGGATAGAGTTTTCTAAAACACTACTAGAAACCTCACTTCATCGGTCCATCAGTCCAGGTTAACATCAATCCATTAATCAATTACCCAGATACAATTATTCAATCAGCTATGATAATGTAATGAATAGAGTGCTGGGCCTGGAATCAAGAAGGCCTGAATTCAAATTCCTAGATACTTACTAGCTATGTGATCCTGGGCAAGTTATTTAATCTCTGTGCCTCAGTCTTCTCAACTGTAAAATGGGAATAATAATAGCTTCTACCTCCCAAGGTCATTTTGAGACTCAAATGAGATAATATTTGTGAATCACTTAGCACAACGTGGGCATTTAATATACACTTATCTCCTTCCTTCCTTCCATCTAACTGTACTACCATTTCTTCATCTTATCCAGAGATAATATCATTAGTGATTTTGTCAGAACTCCAGCTTTACTATATCTTCAGCAGTGCCCTGTTCTTATAGTCTTGTAACACTTTCAAAAACAGGTATGAGATAGAACGAAACTCATTGACCATCTACTATAATTCGTACCTGAACAAGAATTGCCTCTGCTTGAAGAGTTGAAAAATTCTTTCTACAGAGAGGTCAGCTCTCTACCTTTTGAGGCAACCCATCCCACTTTCAGATAGCTGTGGTAGTCAAAATCTACCTTTCTTCATCTTCCAACCTAGTGTCTTGTAGATACTACAAGATGTACAACCATCTTGGAGGCCTATTGTAACCATTACTTTCTTGTTTTGTCTTGTGTCTGCCTTCAGGAAAGGTGAAGGAGAACAGGTTCAGGGGTAATTGAGCTCCCACGAGCCATTCACATACCATGGCTCTATCACCAAATAACAATTTCTTTCACTTCATTTTGCCCTTTCTCTCCATCATACTCATGCCCAGTCATGACCATGTGAAAGTCCTCCTACCCCATAATTTTTTCTATGTTCCAGCCCTTTTCAAAACATAAGATGCGATTTCCACCATTGATATTATTTTGTAAATAAGTTTCAGCCCAGTGTTACTTCACCTAGGTAGTATTAGAATTTTAACCACATCTTAAATTGTGAAATGAAAGGCTGTGGCCTATAAAACCACCCGACATCACATGCAACTTAAGGAAAGATATAGAGAAGGAAGAGGTTATAATGAAGTTGTATATGTGATGTCTCTGATTCCCTCAGTAAGTTTGGAATATTTCTTATCACTTATTGGTTCGTAACAGATCAGTCCAACCCCTCCCTCAGGGCTGGAATCCCTTCTTCAGGACCCATGACCAGTGGGCATCCAGCCTTGCTCTGAACACTTCCAGTGACAGGGAACTTATTATAATTCTAATTGGAAAGCTTAGTGGTTAAAACAGTTCTTCCATATTTGGGGCTGGGATTTGCTTTTCATTAATTTCCATAAACTGGCCATAATTATGCTCTATAGACCACCCAGAAGAAATCTCCTTCTGTTGCTATGTAACGTACATTCCATTGCATCATCATCATCATCACTAACATTTATATGATACTTTAACATTGGCAAAAACCTTTACATATATTACCTTGCTTGATCCTCATAATCCTGTAGAGTAGGTGCTGTTATTATCCCCACTTTACAAATGAGGAAACTGAGGCAAAGAGCGGGTTAAGTGATTTGCCCAGGGTAACACAGCTAGTAAGCACTTGAGGCAGGGGTTAAACTCAAGTCTTTCTGACACTCAGCCCAGTGCTCTGCCCACAATGCCAACAAACTGCTTCAAGTTCTCAAAAAGAGTCATTGTGGTTCTGCACTTTGCTTTCACTTTTTCCAAAACTAAACATGCTCAGACCCCTCAACTATCCCTTCTACATCATAGTATCCAGACGCTGGTAGTCCTCCTCTGGCCACTGTGGAATGAGAATAAGATTTCCTATAATGCACTCAAAAATGTAATTCCAAAAGAGGTAAAAATTTTGTCTTAATGAAAATCATTTTCCAAGTAGAGTCCTCTTTAACAAAGCTGTCCATGAACTACCTGCCTCACTGAATTGCTGTCAAGGAGGTGAGAGCTTCATAAACCTTAAAAAGTTGTAGAAATGAAAATGACCATTAACCTCGCTCTTATAACTGGTCAGCCTGCCTCATTTCATCCTGAAGGTCCTGATCCTATTCTTTCAGGTCTATGCCACAGCTATATTTTTTTTTTGACTGTGTGCCCTTTTGAACGATCAAAGCTTAAAACTAAAATTTTTAGGACACTCTGTATATGTGATTTTAGATCTAAGTTCATCAGAGATATAATCCCTGCGTCATCACATTTATTTCTTTAGATCCTTCCTTTCTCCACAGTTTCCATGAACCAGTTACTCCTTAATCAGATTTTTTTTTGAGGCAATCAATATTAAGTGACTTAGCCAGAGTGACACAGCTTATAATTAACAGAGGTCAAGTTTGAACTCAGGTCCTCCTGACTCCAGAGCCAGTGCTCTATCTACTATGCCACCTGGTCACCCTCTTCATTAGAATTAAATCACCTCATCATTTTCCCTAACTTCTGCAATACAAAATTGTCACTGAGGCAAATTAAGAATTTTTTCAGATGCTTCAATCTGGTATTTGGATACTTGAAGTCCCTCATAACTACTCTCTCTGGCATCATCTCTATCTTCCCTATGACTCTGAGGTATATATATTATACACCAGTAATGATATTATCTCTGTTTTCCTTTGTCTTTGCCCCAGTGCTCTCTCCCATGTGTCTCCTCTCAGGTTCATGGATTGACCTCCAGGTAGAGGTGGTCTGTTTTAACTGAGCAAAGTATACTTTTCCATTGCCTTGTTACAGTCATGAGTTGCAACCTATCATGTTTCGGTGATGCTTAGGAGAACATATATATTTCCTTGGGTTAAAATTTTCAGTTCATTTTGTTTATCACCCATATAGACATGAAATTCCAAAAGCATTATTTCCCCCCTGCTATTATATCCTAGTAATTCCTGGACACTTTTACTGCTAGATCATATCCTCTGTTCTCTATGGAGTATCTGGTATTAAGTTTGTATTGGGACATTTTTCCCGCTCCTCAAATGAAAAGAAAAATCATGCCTAAGAAGCCTTGAGTTTCTTTTATATAAGTAAATCTACAGCACTTGATGGGGCAGGAGATAAAGAGAAAGAAAAAACATCGCTGATGTTGTGTAATAATTATTCACAATCATTAAAAATGACAATTGTGCAATAATGTAATTAGTTGCTGTTGTGCGTTAGTGCAGTATCTTACATTTATGTGGCATCATTTTTTAGTAGTTACTCATGACCAGTCATTAAAGGCTGGCATTGTTTTTGTCTTCTCCTGGTTGCAGATAAGGAAACTGAGGCATGAAGAGGCTCTTGGTTGTAATATTAACAGTAGCAGTAGTAGTAGCAATAAAATAACAATAACATATATCAGAGCAGTGGGATGGTCGATAGAGTGTCAGACCTAGAGTCAGAAAAACTTGAATTCAAATAAGACCTTAGACACTTACTGGCTGAGTGCCCTGGGCAAGTCACTTAACCCTCCTTGTTTATCTCATTTTCCTCATCTGTAAAATGAGCTGGAGAAGGAAATGGGAAACTAGTCCAGTATCTTTGCCAAGAAAATCCCAAATGGAGTCATGGAGAGTCAGACACAATGGAAATGACTGAACAGCAGTAACCAATTATTTATATGTAAGATTCTGCTGTTTAAGGTTTACAAAGTACTTAATTCACAATAACTCCGTGAGTTTGGTTAGTAATAAGGTGTAGACTTGTGATAGCATTGGTGTAGGGAACTCCTGGGTGAGGAAACTCTCCAGAAATGCAAATCAGCACCTTCTCTGCAATTCAAAGTCTAGAAGAGTTTCTAGGAGCGCTGGTGGTAAGTGACTCAGCAAAGGTCAAGCTCCCTGAATATGTGTCAGGCAGAACTTGAACTCAGTTTTCTTCATTTTGAGGATGACTGTCCACCACACTGCCTCTTTATGAGGTAGGGAAGTAAATGTTATGGTGTCCAGTTTTTGTTGTTATTCAGTCACTGAAGTTGTATCTGACTCTTTGTGACCCCATTTGGGGTTTTCTTGGCAAAGATGCTGGAATAGTTCGCCATTTCTTTCTCCAGCTCATTTTACAGATGAGAAAACTCAGGCAAACAGGGTTAAGTGACTTATCCATGGTCACACAACTAGTAAGTGTCTGAGGCTAGATTTGAAGTCAGGAAGATGAATTTTCCTGACTCTTTCCACTGTGCCACCTACCTGCCTCTGAGTCCATTTTACAGATAAGGAAACTGAGGTTGGTGACTACATTTGAATCACATAGCTACAAAGTGTCAGAGCTTGACTTCCAATCCAAGTTTGTCATTTTCCTCTGCATTCCCAAGATCATATAATGAATAAGGATCAAAGCTAAGCTTAAAATTCTCAGGCCTAGAATCCCAAATTTCTAACATAGATTAGCCAAGCTAACATGTCACTATGCTGACATTCTTACTCAGCATGTTTCTTTTTTCCTGATAGGAAGACAAACTAAACAGAACAGAAGTAAATGAGCCAGAGGGTAAGACCCTGGGATCCAGAGCTTCAAGGAGTGACCAGACCCTGCTTCTGGAGGTCAAGAGGACCCATTTGGCCCAGAAGATTGAAGATATAGAATGGGAACTGTCCCTTCTCCTTCATCTTGCAAATCCCAGAATGCTTATGGGAGAGGGTCAACTGAATCGCCATGCCAGTTTAGACCTCCTTCCCTTGCATTAAGGATATGGTAGTTCCCATCTACTAGTGGTGTCTTCAACATGAAGGATATGGTTGGTTTACCTTGGCAATATCACATTTCCAGAAAAGCTTTAACTCAAGATGGTTTGCAAGAAGATACCAGCAGAGAGTAGAAGAGAAGATTTCTTGACAATATACTGTACTTACATATTTTTATATGGCAGTCTCTACTCATGTTGTGCCTATATACATGTCTGTATTTCATCTCATTTCAAGAAATATTGTACATAGGGCACAAGCCTAGAGGGTGGGAATCATCACTCTTCAACAGATCAATTTGAGAGGTGGTGTGATGTTCTGGAAAGAGCAGTGGTACTGGAGTCAAGAGGAATGTAATTCAAATTGTGCTCTAACTGTGTGACCTCAAGCTTCCTCTACAAAATAGGAGTAATAATAGCATCTATGTTACAGAGTTGTAACAAAAATGAAGTAGTTTCTATAAAACATTTTACAAACCTTAAAGCACTACATAAGACTGACTTGTCATGATTAACTGTATTGTCATCCATGTGGGTACCCCCTCCAAGCTTACAGAACACAACCTAGCCAAAGTTTCTAATACAAGAGCAACTTTTGTTCAAGTCAACCTGTAAATCCTTAGCAGTGGGTGCACTCAGAAATGGAGTCAATTCTGCTAGATGTTGGGAATCAGAATAAAAAGCTGCCACAGTCCCAGCCCTTTGGGAGCTCAGATATGAAATAGTCCTTTACTCACTGCTCTACTGGCAGGAAGCAGTGAGATTCTGGGCAATGTGGGTCCACGGTCCATTCTTAGAGGGCCAGGCTTGATTCCCTGAATTTCTCTTCCTGACCTTATACTGAGTTCTACTTTCAATGAATTAGCATAAGAAGATTTGAATTGAATGTGGAAAATCAATCTCTTGGTTTTCCAAAAGGCTTAAGCTGTAAGGAGAAATTACTTCCTACAGGTAATGACCCTGATGTGAGACCACTCTCCTGTACAAGGGAGAATGCCCAATAGCCACTGAACACATCCCTGAGAGCACCTAACTCCAAGGACGGACAGTGTTTGGGTTGGTGGAAAGGTAGAAGTGGGGCCAAGAACAATCTATGATCCTGGTCCTCGAGAAACGAATTGAGGTGGAGTTAGTTTGGGAAGAGGAAACCCCAAGGGGAAGTGGAAGAATAATTGTCTCTATGGCAGCTGGAATTCCTGGGGTTCTCCCTTTTCAACGTGTCATTTCCTCTCCCCCAGGTGGCCCTGTTCATTTCCCAGGAAAGCCTGGTGATGTTCCTTGGCCCCCAGCCAGGCTGTTGTTGGTGTGGGCAGCCCCCACAGCAGCAGATCTGTGGCAAGCCGCTCCAGCTTTGGTCAGGACGCCTTGCTTCTCACAACAAACCATGCCTGGGCCCTGGAATCTTGCCAGCTTCAGAAAATGTTTACAAATGCTTCTCCATGGAGCAGGAGTCTAAGCGAGGAATCTGACAAGCAAAACAAAGGGGTGAGAACAGGGGAGTGGGGGCTGGGGGTGGGGCAGGGCAACTGCCTTAGCTGCTTTTTCTTTTCAGAGACCTCTTTGTTTCTTCAAACATTTTCTGGGACCCTTGCCTGAGTTTTCAGCTTTCCCAATGCCAGCTGTCCATGGTCCCGGAACTTAGGGTATTGATTTCTCTCCCACTAGTCATCCCCGTTGTTACCTTCCTACCCAAAGAAGGGTATCATTCCTATAGCAAATTTCCAGACCACTGTCTTAAGGAACAAGGTTACTGCTAAGAAGGCAGTTGTGTGCATTGGCCCTGACATCTTTGGTCTGAGGAGGTGGACTGTTGACCAGAACCCTAACATCCGCCGATCTTGAGCCAGCTTTGTTCTTCCCTGCATGCCTAAACATTTATCAAAATGTTTATCACCATTCTCCATGGAGGTGAGTAGAATCCCCTCTCTGTCACTCTTCTAAGCTTCCTTACTCTAGCAGAAGGTCCCTGAAAAGGGCAGCTAGGTGGAGCAGTGAATAGAGCACAGAGCCTGGAGTCAGGAAGATCTCAGTTCAAAACCAGCCTCAGACACTTACTAGCTGTGTTGATCCTGGGCAAGTCATTTAACCCCTGCTAACCTCAGTTCCTCATCTGTAATAGGAACACACTGGAGAATGAAATAGCAAACCACTCCAGGATCTGCTAGAAGTCCATGGGTTCACATAGAGTCATACACAGTTGAAAGACTCAGCAACAAAGTCCTCGAGGACAGGACAGGTAGAAAATCATCCTATAGACTGGATCAACCTAGAGGGTCACGCAGGGTAACAGTTAGGCAGCTATGTAGCACAGCAGTTGGAAAGTTGTTTCTTGAGTTCAAATTCTCACTTTACCTTTATCTGCTTCAGTTTCCTCATCTGTAAAATGGATCTTATCTACCTCAAAGGGTTGTCGTCAGGACCAAATGAGGTAACAAGTTTGCTTTGCAAACCTTAAAGTTCCAAATCAATGCCAGCTATTACTAGTGACCCTGCCATGTGACAGGGCTCATTGCAGGTGATATTCCTCACAATGCATCACTGGTTCTTGTGCCTTTAGTCCTTAAGTAGCCTTTATTTCCACTGTGCACAGGGAGACACTCTGCTAGCCCAGAAACAAGTAAACTGAAAATTGGACAACTTGACACCACCCCTCCATCCCCCCAATCCCGCCACTGCCTACCTGCCTCACCAACAAACCACTACCCATAGACACACAGTCAAAAGGTCCATTCACCCTGTCATACAACATTCCACCTCAGTGTAGCTCCTTCAGAATAGGGACCGCATATTTGATATGAAAAGAAAAGTAATCAGAGGTCCATGGGTTGTGGAGTCAGGGAATGTTAGAACTGAAAAACACTTTAGAAACCTTCTAGTCCAAACCCTTCATGTAACATAGAAGCAAATCAGAGCCCAAGGAAAGAAGATAAGTGTCCTAAAATCACACAGGCAACTAGTGGCAAAGCCAAGGCCTAGAGCCCGGGTTTCATGATTCTTAGGTCCTTTCTGCTTGCCCAAGGGTAAAGCAAAGTCATCTCAGAGATAATCCAGATGACTCAGGAGATGCTTGTATGGTTGGTCTCTCTCTGTAACCTGACTTCTTCACTCTTCCCTGTATGATGCCTCCCTCCCCCAGTTCTCCTTTTCTCTCCTCCTGCTCCATGTCTATGTGCCAAACCTGATGACAAAGCCCAGACTAAAGCAATTCTTCCCATCATTGCATAGGTATGTACCCTCCATAGAAGTGCCATGAGGAACAATTTGGAGTGGGATAGCTCTGCCAAGGTTCTGCCTCCCACACCATTCCTTTCTGAGAGAGGCCAGCTTCTCTAGTTCCTTTGCACATGTGTTCTCTTATGTGAAGATGCTCTCCTCACTCTTTGCTTCTGCATCTTAGAATCCTTGGTTCAGGGGCCCCTCCCTTCATGAGTCCTTTCCTGATCTGTACCAGCTATTAAAACTCTCTTCTTCTTTAAATTGTTTTATATTTTCTCATATTACCTCATAGATAGGTTGTATTTACTTGGGTGTGTGTGGCATACCTCCCCCACCCTTGCCCAGTAGAGTGTATACTGCTTAAGATCACAATAACTTTAAAAAATATATTTATCTATCTCCCAGAGCCTAATTCAGTGCCCCACACATTTGCTGTTGTTCATTTGTTTCAGTCACGTCCAACTCTTCATGACCCCATTTGGGGTTTTCTTGGGAAAGGTACTGGAGTGATTTGCCCTTTACTTTTCCAGCTCATTTTACAGATGAGGAAACCAAAGCAAACAGTTATGTGACTTGCCCAGAGTCACACAGCTAGTAAGTGTCTGAGGTTGAATTTGAGTCTTCCTGACTCCAGATCAGGCACTCTATCCACTGTGCCAATTGGCTCACACATAATAGTCATTTAATAAACATTCATTGAACTGAATTCCAGAGTCTGAGACAGACTTAAGGATCTCATTAGAAGAACAGTATCCAGTTTTCTCCAGTTTATCATAGGATTAGATTTCTAAGCCTCCCCCTCACCCCAGAGAGTACTTCGCACCACTGAAACATTAACACTACCCACCTACAAACCCAACCCATGATCAAGGGTATCGTCACTGTAATGCCTTACTTGTGCTTCATCTCAACTTCAGACTTCTTCCTGCAGATCACGAAAAGACCCTATTTAACTCTTACTGCAAAGTAGAGGCGCTGTTGAACAGTATCAAGCAGTGCTGTGGCTGCGAGCCTGAAGGTAAGCTGAATATGAGTTCAGGAATCCACACTGAGGTGGCTACCCCACAGGCCACCTTTATCCTTTATGCTTCGAAGAGATGACTGAGAATAGACGGGGCTAGGATGGAAATGACTTCTTTAGGTCCCTTCCAACTCTCAGGATTTGATAGAAATTTAGGGCAACTGACCCCTCTCCCCTTTTTCATGAGTACCTAGCTGGACTGAGTGGGAAGGTTCCTCCATGCTCCAATGGCAGGGGCAGCAAGCCACACCAGAAGGAAACTGGGGAAAGGTCAGGGGGTTTACAGTATACACCTGTTTATTTTTTGGCAGAAAATGGTCCAAGACAGCTCAAAGGAGAATACCTTTCATAGCTTGCTTCTTCTCACAGTGACTCTCTGAGGCCAAGTTCAGAACAGCACTGTGAACTTAAAGTCAGGAAGATCTGAATTCAAATCCTGTCTCAGACACTGGTTTCCTTATCTTTAAAATGGGTATAATAATAGAACCTACCTCCCAGGGTTATTGTGAAGATGAAAGGAGATAATGTGTGTAAAGCATTTTGCAAACCTTATAAGTCCTTATATAAAGGCAAACTGGCATTATTATTATTAATTAGTATTATCGTTATTTTACATAAAAGGTAGAAAGTATATAGTGATATTTCCCTGGCGCTGGCACAAAGGTAACTGAAGCATAAGAAGAGATGCCATGGGCTGAAGCAAGAAGAGAAATAACATGGACCCAAATGATATAGACTCAGATATGGAAACAGAATAGACTCAAGTATAAAGACCCTCACTTCCTGATCTCCTATCCCAGGCTTGTGCCAGACCAAGTCTATGTAGCTCAGAGGGGAACTTTCCTATGAGAGGATCTCCTGGTAAAGGTAGACAGAGTCTATGTGTATTTTGGAATTACTCTGGAAGTATTGGTCTTGAAGAAACACTGTCCCCATCTATAAGGCTATTTATAAAATCTGCCTCAATATCAGGGGAAATCTGAAGACACCCATTATCCAGTTTCTCAGCCTATAAACATCACCTATAATATCAACTCTGACTCTTCTGTTGGGCTACAGGGATTATTGAACTGGCAGATGAGAATGGTCAATTGAAAAACCTTCGCCAGCACCCCCATCTCTATGCATCAGAACTGCTGAAGCCTCGAGAAACCTATATTCCTTTCACTGTAACACGTATGTATTTATCCCAGTATGATGCCCATCCCAGCAATGGTGTGAAGGATTGGTATGAGAAGAGGTTATCTTAGAGCCTGGAGACTAGCAGAGAACTTGAGCTGAATTTCTACTCCATGGCCTTTAGACAAGACCACATACATATCAATTAACCTAAATCTTTGTGGCTCTAATTTCTCCTATTTCCCATAGGAAGGAATTCCCATGGGACTTTTCCAGGAAGTTGCCATAGCTTACAGACTTCTCTTAGTCTCTGGGCACCTGAATGGGGCCACACAAGTGTTACAGGGTGTGTCACCCCGTTGGGCTTTGTTCTCCCAACTGTGGCTGGATCCTAGGAAAAGGCTGATTAATAAGCAAGTGAAGGAAAGAAGGAATAAATGAATGAATCTTCTTTGCCCCAACAGGACCTGAAGGTTCATCAGAGCCAGTCTTTGTGGCACTGTTAAAAGATGATGAAGTTATTGACTCTAAATTACTAGGTGAGTGGATTCGCTGAGCAATACTTCAGAAGTGTCCCATGGCAGAAAGGATTAGTTCTAAGCGTGGGGAGAAGAAATCTTACACATGCACAAACACACACTTAGGCATTTGTATAGCACTTAGTGCTTTACAAAGAGTTTTACAGGTATTAGCTCATTTGCTTTGCAATATCTGTACAAAGTCCTATGCTGATGCCTCGTAATAATGGCTAACATTTATTTAGCTCTCTAAGGCTTTCTAAAGTTATGCTTCATACATGCTGTCTCATTTAAACCTCACAGCAGCCCTAAAAGGTAAGTGCTGATCTCCTGGCCCAGGCTTAGCCCAGGTTCAGGTTTGGACTATGGTTCAGGAAGAAAGAGTAAGAGAGACTTGTAAATTATACAGAAGCCCCACACCTCTACATCGTGAACGTTTTCTTTGAGAAAATAATTGGTAGGTACTGTGAATATGGAAAGCATAAAAACAACATCATAAATGTGAAAATGCTTATATCTAAAAGATAAGAAAAGACTCATTATTTACATGGGAGTTATCCTTGAATCAGCTGTCTATGTAAAGTCAGACCACTAATTTGTCAGAGCAAAAATCAGTATTATTTAAAAAGAAAAATAACAGTGAGAAACAACCATGCCATACATTTTAAGCAACTATCTGGAGCTATTTAAACAAGTAATTGACACTAAAAAAAAATGAGAAATGATTATAGTAATTTTGTAAAGAAGTTTAATTGATATAAACCAACAAGCAGACCAAAAAGTCCAGAAAGTCCTTTACTCAGCAAACACTAAGGCCAAAGGCAACGCTGGCTTAGCATAGAAACGCACTTGGAAAATCTTGCCAAAAGGATGATGGATGAATCTAAGATGTATCACCTCATGTAGCACAGAAAGTTGATGGATGGTAAAAACTAGTTTAAAGAAAGCTCGACAAAAGACCCAACTAAGCAAAATCATCCTAAGTACATTTAAGGAGAAAAATAGCAGGTCGAGAAAGAGAAGGAACATGAAAAAGATCTGCAAAGATTATTTTTTTAAAATGTTTTCACCATCAAGGACAGAATTACTATGCTTGGGCTTTAAAATCATAATATTTGATGTGCTTATAAATGAGTTCAAAATGGCACTAATGGGAACAAAGATGCAAAAAGAAATCAGGTTGTTTGTTAATAAGGGGTAGATCTCTGGGAAGAAGATTGGGAAATGTTGTTCAGTCATTTCCATCATGGCTGACCCTTCATGACCCCATTTGGGGTTTTCTTGGCAAAGATACTGGAGCAGTTTGCCATTTTCTTCTCCAGCTCATTTTACAGATGAGGAAACTGAGGCAAACAAGGTTAAATGATTTGCCCAGGGTCACGCAGCTACTAAATGTCTGAGATCAGATTTGGGAAGCATAGATAATGAAATAAGAAAATATATCAATAAATAATTCTTTTTAAAAGATAGAAAGAAATATACCCAGAGGATAATGGAAGTAACACAATGCATAGAGAGCTGGACCTGGAATCGGAAAGACCTAAATTCAAAACCTACCTCAGATACTCCCTAACTGTGTGACCCTACACAAATCACTTAACTTCTGTATGCTTCAATTTCTTTACTTGTAAAATGACAATAATAATAGTGCCCATGTCCCCTCCTTGTGGTGAGGATAAAAGGAGGGCAATGTTTGTAAAGTACTTTGTAAACTTCAAAGCACTATAAAATTCTGGTGACTCTTCTTATTGTTATATAAACAGTGAGAATCTTTGAAGAAGAACGTTAGTAAAAGATGTCATCAGGGAAATACAGGAGAGGAAGAGAAAACAGGCTGGTCACAGGGTCAAGGGAAGGGATGGTAGGTGGACAGGCAGAATGTTACGCCAATATCGTCTCCACTTCAGGAGGATTGAGAAGGTCCTCTGGCATACTAGGTGGGCCCATGGGGGGAGATTTAGGGGAGGATGGAGACCAGAGTAGCACAGGGTGGGCAGGTGTGGTGGGGGTGCAACTTACATCAATGCAGGAAACAATGAAATCAGTGAGATCACTGATCTATTTGGGTATCTGAGAGTGATTCACAGTTGCCCTGTGTGAAAAGGAGGCTGTCATTATCTCCACTTTACAAAGGAGGAATCTGAGGTATAAAGTGTAACAGGTAGCTGAGTTTTTCTGTGGGCACACTGATAACGGCAATCAAAGCAGTATTCTTGGCAGCACTGGCTCCTGGTACCCAGTGCCTGGTTCCTCTCTTTAGTGGATTCTAAAGACAGAAAAAAACATATGTATGTATGGGAATAGATGGAAAAATGAATCCTCCTGGTCAGCTGAAGGCTATTTTTGACTAGGCCAAGGAAAGCACATTCTTGGCCCAGGTTATAGAGAATGGGATAGTTTCTGAGAGGAGGAATGAGACATTCTTAGGATCAAAAGACCAAAAAGCAGGAGTTCAAAAGGACTTCAGATGACATCTATTCCAGCCCTCAGTAGCGGACAGAATGCTGGATTGGAAGTCAAGAAGACCTGAGTTCAAATCCTACTTTTGACACATGCTAGCAATGGGCCTCTAGAGAAGTCATTTCACGTCTCTGAGTCTCAGGTTCCTCATCTGTAAAATCGAAAAAAGTAATAGCACTTACCTCCCAGGATTAAAATCATATATGTAAAGCACTTTGCAAACTCTAAAGCTCCATGTACATGTGAGCCATTGCAGGAATAGGTTTAGCAAGAGATTATGGTTTAGCAAGGGCACGGTGGCTAAGACCTGGCCTCCGGTCCTGGCTCTGAGGTCTTGGCTGTGTTCCCAGCTGGTCACTTAACCTAGGTTAAGTCACTTAACTTATCTGTGCCTCAGTTCCCTCATTTGTAAAAGGGGCTAGACTTGATGACCACCCCACACTGGTGCCTTTCAGCTCTAAATCTATGTCTGTGATTATATGTCTACGATTTGATCCCAAGCATTAAGCTAGATGCTTCAGTGAGAAGAGTTGGTCTCTGAACTCAAATAGCTTTCACCCTAGTGGGAAAGGGCAAGAAAAGAGAGAGGCCTTAAGCTTTCATGACAGAAACAACTTTAAAAAGACAAATCATTGCTGTTAGGTCTTTTCTTAACTGGGTCTTACACACCAGCTAGCTGGTGAGCTCCTTAAGAACTGAGAGGTGTCTGAGATTTCTCTGCCTTCCCAGAAGCTCCTGGCCCACTGCTGATGTGGCCAACTGAATAAAGCAACACCTGGGAAATAATTAGTGAGTATGTACTATATTCACAAGTTCCTACCAGCATAAAAGAACAACCATATCAGGGTCTTGGACTGAACTCCCTGTTCTTGGTCCTTTTCCTGCTTTTTGATCTCTGGTTTTGTTTTCATCACAGTAATCTGAGGAATCCTAGTAAGAACCACTAGATACTCTTAACACTTGTAAACAGAACACTTAATTTGACCAATATAGGAAGAGCCTGGGGTGAAATACCTTGGAATTTCTTTGTCTGGAGACTTAGAAGCTGTGCTGCTATCTCAACCGTGTGTCTGCACAGTGGGACAAGAGAGAGAACAGTCAACAGGAAGTCCTTTAGAGGCCAGTGTTGTGGTACAGCATGGTTGCCAGCCCACATTCCTCCCTTCCCAATGTCATTAACACTAATAGTACTTAACACTTAGGTAACACTTTGTCATCAGAGTGCTGTCAAGGCATGAACTAACTCAGTTGCCAGCCAGCTGCTCCCTGAGAGCTGAGGGGTGGCACTGCCTCTACAATGTTGAAGCTGATAAAGAGCTTCATCACACTGAAAATAGCATCATTACTGTAAGAAGACTCTGGACTTACTCTCCCAACCTACACATGCTCTAGCTGGTTGAATGCCCAGAGTGTGGCTAGTGTTATAGCAGTACCCCTGAAGGCTTGGGGAGAGTCTTTCAAATGCTATCTGCCTGAGCTCTCATTAGAGTGTTTTCTTCCCTGTGTCAACTACCAATGATGTACCCCAGTACCACTGAACCAATTGGCAGCAACTGGCTGTCACAAAGGGATATTTACTGAAAAGATAGAGCAAGAACAGAAATAAAAGCATTTCTGTCCATCGTCTGGAGGTACACTCTGCCTTATACCATCCCAGTTCCTGGAAAGAGGAGTCTTAAATTTAAAGCAGTTTCTGGAAAGGACTTGTCTTTATCAAGTTCACTTGTGAATTCCACACAGCCAGTGGCCAGAATTACTGCCCTACCTCTCGGGTCCAGCCACTTGGCCACAGGGTATATCCACTGCTTGGCTTGGATGCCAGTCGTCATTCCTCAGGGTGACGCTATTAGATTATACCTCTGGCCTGGACTCTGGCTCCTAGATCTCTATCAGTTCAATCTTCTAATCTTCCAAAGTTCACAAGGTTACAGCCTAATTTGTTCCATCTCCAATATTCTTTCTCCTCAAGGTAGAAAAGCATAAACACAGCAGAAGTGAAAGCATCAAAGACAAGCCATGTGCTCACAGAATATGTAGAAGTGTGGGTAGGGATCAAAAGTCCCAAGGTCACCTCTCTACTAGAAGGCTTAGAGCAGCAGCTTTTACCCCCCTCACCAGAGGACAGCCAGGAAAAGAAAAGAAAACACCATGGCTCCGTAGGGCCTTTTGAATGTCTTCTCAGTTCTGGATCCAAAGTGAATCAAGTGTTTCTTCTTCATATGATAAGCTGATTGGATTAATAGTAGTTCTTGTTCTGAATCAAGGAGCACACAGTTTCCATGCCAGGCCATCTTGTCTCTCTCCTGTGGAGATTACAAGGGATGAGCTTGGCCAGTCTATTGCATTATTTACTGGAGGAGGCAAAAGCATAGAGAAGACTCTTTACAGATGTTTCCATCTCCCATCTTAAATAGATAATGATGATACAGATGGCATAGTCCCCCACCCCCTCCAAAATGAACATTGCATTGTATCTCATTTTAATAAACATATACTCCATCTCTCCAGTCTCTCTGGGCCACAGTTTCCTCATCTAGAAAATGATACTGGACTATATAACACATGTATGGCTAATTTGGAAGAAGATTACTACATTCAGAGCTATGCTAGGCACAGGAAAGAATTCAGAGATTAGATAAAACACAGAATTTCCTCTTGAGGAGCTCCATCTAATAGGTTGATAATACAGAAACAGACAATTTTATTATGTAGCATTATGTGATAAGTGTCTTAGTGAGTTACAAAATAGTGTGCTGTGTGAGATGTGAAGGCCAAAGTGGCCACCAAAGGGAATATCTGGGAAGGCTTCCTAGAAGAAAGAGCACTAAAATTAAACTTTAAAGGATGGAGAGGGAAGATACTGCTGTAAGAGACAGCTTGATCATAGACAGGGAAGTGAGAAATCAAAGGGTTGTATTCAAGGGACACAAAGAAATATAGCTGGACTAGAGTGTAGAAGACATAGAGAAGTATAGGGGGAAGAGACAGTAATACATCTCTCTGTACTGGGCTTTGAATGCTAAGCAAATTATCATGAACTTTACTCAGTGGGCAGCTGGACTAAGTTTCTGAAGCACTGTAACATAAAAAAATTAATGTATTTCTATTCTGCACAAGCATCTAAAAACTGGTGCTCAGTGATAGAAAAAGACCCTTATCAAGGACTTTTGGTTTGTGGGGAGGGATGCCTATCAACTGTGCCAAAGAAATCAGTGAAAGGACTTTATGTCATACTTTGGAGTCCTTGGAAAATTGTAATATAGTGAGTAAGGTGGAAGGAAGACTGGATGAACTGCCAGAAACATTCCCAACTATTGAAAGAGACAGGAAGGGAAGAGGATGGGGGGAATGAAAAGTCATTGGAAATTAGTTACTAAACCCATCATCAATAACCAGGAGTTACAGCATATTTTTTAAGCCCTCATGGTGAGAGATAGATGGTGTGAAAGGATGATGTCAACCAGTCTGGAACCAGAGCTTCCTATGAGTCACTCTCCTCAGCAGCCAGTGGAAATGGTGGTAGGGGCTGATCCCATAGGACATGCTTCAAGCCAACCAATATGGGGGATCAATATGGAAAAGAGAATCATTTCAAGGGTGGAGGGAGAAGGGAATCCCTACCAAGAAGAAAATGAAATGTTTGACTCTTAGCTAGGGCACTCCACGGAGACAATGCAGTAACTGGTAGGGGGCTGGTGTAGACAATGTAGGAAACCACTAGGGAGTCTTTGCTGACTTACACTTGACATCTCCTTGGAGCTTTATGCAATGCCCTAAGATTATGAGATTTGAATGTTTTCAAACAGATAACCAATTTGGTAGTACTGAAAGTACACAGGGTGGCTGTGTGAAAGTCCTTGATACCCACCAAAAGCAGGAAGAAAAGGCCTCCACCTTCATGTTATGGTTGAAAAGGATGAGAAATAATGAAGAACATAGTATCTAAGGAGGGCTTGACCATGATATGTTGACTCAAGGGATTAGGGGATCATGTTGAAAGACTAGGGCCTCCCCTATCCATTACCTAAAATTGTTATGGTTGGTTCAGTTACCTAGAAACAAAGCTAATGAAGTGTGTTAGGTAAGGAGTTACTATAGAACCCCAAGAAAGTTCTTCAGGAATGGGCCACCAAGAACAAACTCAGGTCACCCAAACTGGACCAAAATAGCTCAGACCAAGCTTACTGGAAGTTGGCTCAGCATAGAGGAGTAAAAGAGATGAACATGGTAGAATACTTCAGAAGCAGTAGCAAAAGCGCATGTGGGGGTAGGGGTGGGGAGATGGGGGAATCAGGAAGTGAAATAACTATAGAGAATTGTTTGGAGGCTCTACAAGACCTGAGGAACAGAGGATCATCTGAGGAAAAAACTCAGGGCAATGCAGGGGACATTGAGGTCTCTCTTAATGAGTGACACATATAATGATCCCATGGAGCAGGTATACAATCTACTTTGCTGACTTCTGACCTTTCTGAAAACAACCTTAATTTGGCCTTTTGTTTTCAATTTGAGACTAGGCCTCCTGTTCTTACCCAAACTAGAAGTACAAGGGCTACTCATGGGCCTGATCCCAATGCTGATCAGCATAGAAGTTTTGTCCTACTTTGTTTCTGACCTGGGCCTCTTTGCCCCTCCTTAGGTGTCCTGGCAAGCTACCCCACCACTCCCAGGGGCTCACTATATCGAGGGCCAGACAGTGCAGACATCAAATTGGCTTAGCCTACTGCAACTCAGAATTCCTGGGATGAAGAAATCCACCGCCTCAATCTACCTCGATAGTTGGGATTACAGATGGAGAGGGTCACATCCAAGTAGAAAACCACTTTTTGCAGAGATGGAATAGATAAAGGAATGAATAAAAACATAAGTGAATGAGTAAATGAATGAATGGTGAAAATTTTTTAAAAAGACTAAATTGGAACAAATTCTAGTTCATAGAATAGGTTGTAAAAAGAAACTGAACCAATCTAGTATTTTACCCAGTTTTAATCTGACTTAGAGGCAACAAGAGATTGCTACTGGTAGAGTTGACTTAAGAGTCAGGAAAACCTAAGTGTGAATCCTGCTTCAGATGCTTACTTCCTTTCTGTGTGAGCCTGGACAAGTCACTTAATCAAACAGTGTATCAATTTCCTTATCTGTAAATGAGGATCATGACATTCACAGAGTCATTGTGAGAATTGAGATACAGGTAAAGTCCTTTATACACCTTAAAGCACCACATAAATTTTATCTGTTGTTATTATTATATACCCTCTGTAGGTCACAGTTTTCCATCTACAAAATGACAATAAGTCTTAGCAACGAATCTGACTTGGATTGTAATTTTGAGACAATAGTGAGCAAACATTCACTGAGCTGGGAGAAGGGATAAAAGGTACTGATTCTGCTTCCCTGGCTCTTAGTGGTGAGAGGGATGTTCAGATCAGGTGGATCAGGCTGCATTTTGTACTGCCTGGTGCTTTGGCCTTAGAGAAGAGATGTTTTCCTCTGTAGGGATGATCTCTGTAACTTTAGCTGACTGAGCTTTAAGGCTTTGCAAGTTCCATGACATAGGGCCCCCACCCTCGCTGATCAGAATTCCCTGCTCTTTCTCTGAAGCTGCCCTGAGGCTTGCAGGAAACTCCAACTCCCCAGGGTCTGAGAAACAACCAAAATCTGGAAAGATCAAGAGGAAAACCTTGACTTCTGAAGCTCGGAGAGGAAAAGTGAGTATTTAACTAGGCACTCCCGCTGGCCTTTTCCTTCTCCTATCACCAACACATGCCAAATCTGTCTTTGTTTCTGTTTCAGGCAAACTGAGAACCATCCCAAGGAGCAACAGGCAGGTAGCATGGAATCTATGGAGATGTGCTGGATTCAGAGTTGGAGGACATGGGTTTGAATCTTGGCCCTGCCACAGATGACCTTTGTGACCTTGAGCAAATCCTTTCACCCTCTCTGGGCCTCAGTCTCCTCATCTATAAAATGTTAGACAAAAGATCTCTAAAGTCCCATCAGGTTTTAATTCTATGAAACTAGAGCAAAATCATATCTGTATCATGTCCTTCATGTGGGATGGGGGGGCACTGTGAAAGGGCATTATGGAAAACTATTTGCTTTAGCTGGTAATAAAACATTTGCACAATCTGCAATAAATAACACAGACATGCACATACTGAGCTAGAAATTTATCCATACTGTCACCCATTCATTATTAATACATGTCTACTTATTAATACATTGTCTACTTCGTGGTTTATTGGTACTAAATTTTTGATCCCAAGTTGTCTCCCCTCTGCACACTTGTGTACCATCTTCTTCCAACCAGTCAAATTTCTTGGTTCCAATGAGTTGGTGAACACTCAGGGAAAATTAATGATATTATTTCAACAAAAGATCTTAGATTTTTGTCTCCATAATTCAATTCAACAAATGTTTATTAAGTATCCAGCATAGTGGTAAAGCATGGTAATATAGAGACAAAATAGTCCCTGCTCTCAAGGAGTTTATATTCTCTTGGAAAAATATGACATATATATCAGTAAAGTAATGCAAAGTAATTTTAAAAGGGAGAGAGTGCTAAAAAACAGAGAAAATCAGGAAAGGTCTCCTTTTGGAGAGGGGCATGATCCTGTACTTTGAAGGAAGCTAAGAATTATACATCTCAGTAATGAAAAGGAAGTGCATTTCAGACTTGGCAGAGCTATAAGGATATTCATTTCTTCAATGGAGATCACCATTTCTCCATGTCTTAATACACAGTTTCCTATCAATCAACATTTACTAGACCCCTGCTATGTGCCAGGCACTATGCTAAAGGCTGGGAATACAAAAGAGTCAAAAGACAATCCCTGTCCTCAAGGAGCAGAGACACCTTTTTTTTTTCTCCTTCTGAGAAATTAACTGCATTGTGTATAGGTTGTGTTAAGATCAGTTCCCAAATCTATATGATTAATATATTAAATGTGTGTTATAAGATTACATGACTGATCTATCTAATGAGGGAGACGACATGCAAACAGATATTTACAAAGCAAGCAAGATAAATAGGAAATAAGCACTAGAATTAAGAGAGATTAGGGAAGGCTTTCTGTAGAAGGTAGGATTGTAGTCAAGACTTAAAGGAAGCTAGGGTGGTCAGTAGTTGGAGATGAGGAGAGAGAACATTCCAGGAATGGGAAACAGCCAAAGAAAATGCCCAGAGCCAAGAGATTAAGTGTCTTGTTCATGGAACAGCCAGGAGGCCAATATCCCCAGATCTAAGAGTATGAATTGAGGAGTAAGGTATAAGAAGACCAGAAAGGGAGGATGGTAAGTTATGAAGGACTTTGAATGTCCAACAGAGCATTTTGTATTTGCTCCTGGAAGCAATAGGAAACCACTGAAGTTAATATTGAGTGGGGAGGTGAGGTGCAGGAGTGAGTGACATAATTAGACCTATGTTCTAGGAAAATCACTTTAGTGGCTGGTTGAAAAATGGATTGAAGTGGGGAGAGCCTTGAAGCAGGCAGATGTACTATCAGGCTATTGCAATAATCAAAGCATGAGGTGATGGGGCCCTGTGCTAGAGTAATGACAGTGTCAGAAGAGGAAAGGGGGCATATTTGAGAGATGTTGCAAAGGTGAAATTGGTAGGCTTTGGCAACAGTTTGGATACGGGAGGTGGGGGGAAAGGAGAGAGAGTGAAAAACCAGGATAATTCCTATGTTGTGAGCCGGAAGGATTGAGAATGGTTTTGCCCTTTCCTGTAATATGGCAGGTAGGAGGCAGGGAGTGTTTAGGGGGAAAGATAATGAGTTTCTATGACAAAAATAGTAATAATAATATGAAATAAAATCTTGAGTGGGAGAGCATGGTCAGGGCACAGAATGCCTGGGAAAAAATGATGCTACCAAAAGAAGGAGAGGAAGCAAATTTTCCCTATTTAAAGTATTAATCACAGCTAGTTCTAAATGCAGGAAAGAGAAGACTATTATAGAGTCTTCAAATTAGAAGGGATTGTAGAGATCGTCTAATCCAATCTCTAAGTGACTGAATCCCCATTACAACACCCATGACAGATACTCACCCAGTTTCTGCTTGAACACTTTCAGCTATGACGTACTCATTACTTTAGGAAGCAAATCAACCCATTGGTGGGCAGCTCTAATTGCCCTACCCTCTAGAACTACATGGAATAAGACTAATCTTTCCACATGATAATCTTTTTCCTTTTAGGTTTTTCTTCTCTACATTTTAAACCCCTACTTAATTTAATCCCCATAAGGCATTGTTGAAAGTCCTCTTACCATCCTGGTTACCCTCCTTGGGAAACAATACAATTTATCAATGTCCTTCTTCAAGTGGGACTCCCAGAATTAAACAGGGTACTTTAGGTGTGGTCTAAGTACAACAGGACTCTTTCTTGCTAGGTTCTAGACACTGTACAAAAAAGGATGCTTTTAGGCTTCCAAACAACACTATTGACTCATACTGAGTTTACAATCAACCAAAACCCATTACATTGTTTTACACAAAATGATATTTAATCAGGCCTGCTTCATTTTGCATGCATGCAATTGATATTTTTTAGCCTAAGTTCAACCAGCAGTTCTCAAGTTGTGGCACTGAGACCACCATGGGGCCTCAAGGTCAAAACTATTTTTACAATAATACAAAAATGTTTTCATTTCTAATATGGTAAATATTGGTTATTATGATGCCAAAAACAAAAGTTCTTTTGGGTTATTTATATCTTCATCCAAACTAATGAGAAAAACATTCAACAGGCTCAAGTCCAATGACATACCACTCAGTCCTCATTTCAGGGTGATGATGACTCATTAATCAAAACTTATAAGATACAGTAGATCACTTAACTGAATTATCATCCAGTTCACATTTCTTTTTAAAAGAATTTTCCCACTTCATAGTATTTTATTTTTTCCAATTATATGTAAAGATAGTTCTCAACATTCATTTTTACGAGATTTTGAGTTCCAAATTTATCTCCCTCCTTCTCTCCTCTTGCCCCTCCCTAACACAGCAAGCAATCTGATATAGATCATACATGTACAATCGTGTTAAACATATTTCCACATTAATCATGTTATGAAAGAAGAATCAGAACAAAAGGGGAAAACTACAAGAACCATTCACATTTCTCTTCTTCCTCTTATCTACAAGGAAATCATGAAGGACTTTGTCCAAAACCTTGTTGAACTTCAAATACAGTACAACTGCTATCTTCAAGACAAATTAGATTACAAAATTTTACATATAAACTGAGATTGTCAGTCCTAATTCTCTCTGCTTCTTCTTTGCACATGTAAATTCTGATGTTACTCTTTCAGGGATATGTCATTTCATCCTTTGGGTGCTCCCAACTATTGTTATGGATCACAACCCTGGCTATAAACCCCAACTAGGGTTTAGTAGTTGGTCTTCCACTGTCGCTATGAACAAAGTTTCATAGATTAAAAGTATAGAAAATGTATCTATTGATTTACTTCCACTTTAGAATGAATTGTATTGCAAAGTGTAAATATTTTAAAATCTAGTTGTAATAAGCCAGAGGTGAACAGGCTGATCTCTGGCTCAGGCCCAAGTCTAAAATGAAATGAGACACTCAGTTTATCTGACAGTTAGTGAAAGGAGGGTTACTTAGCTATAGCAAGGAATGGGTTTTAAAAACAAGAAAAAGATGTTTATTGAGGATAGAACCTTGATTAAGCTTTGCGACTCTCCTGTCTTAACCACTCTTTCGGTTATGCTGCTGGTATGTGGTCAGAAATCTGAGAAAAGAGTTCCACTGCTTCATGTCTCAGCCAGTTTTGTGACTGGGCTTACCAAGAAGGCTTTGCTCACCGAGACAATTAAAACTTGAGGCCAATAACTTTTAAAGAAAACCTAACCTAAGCTGCATGTGGAAGGACTTTAGAACATTCTTCTGAGCATACTAGTAAGCAAGTCATAATTTACTGTTTCTTAGTTTGGGCCAGTGTTAATGTTGATGTTACAGTCAGGAAGGAAGGAAGGAAGGAAGGAAGGAAGGAAGGAAGGAAGGAAGGAAGGAAGGAAGGAAGGAAGGAAGGAAGGAAGGAAACGTGTTTATTAAGCTTGTTTATTAAGTTTATTTCCAACACCAACTCTGGGCTGAAAAAAATGCCGGGCATTTTAAAAATATTATCTCATTTAATTCTTACAACCCTAAGAGGTAGGTGCTATTATTATCCCCATTTCATAGATGAGGAAACTGAGACAGAAGCTAAGTGATTTTCCCTGGATCATAGTATCTGAAGTCAGATTAGAATCCAGGTCTTCATGACTCAGGTCTCAGTGCTCTATCCACTGTGCCAGGTAACTGACTTTTATTTTTCTGTGTTCCATGTCTCTGCCTCTTCCACCATAATCATCCCCCTTTAGGAAAAGACTCATTAAATCCTGAATGCTCTTTTGTAAGGACCCTGGCAATTATGAATAACGAAATTCATAAATATTTACAAATGGCACTTCTAGTTAACCATTTCTGCCAGGAATTCTCCTAAAAAGTCCAAGTTGGAATCTAGAATCCTACAACTGAAAATTGTCATAACACTCATCTAGTCACAACTTTCTGCACAACAGATAAATTCCTTAGGTATGCAATCCAATCAAAAAAGCTTTAAAATAAGAAGGATACCTATGTATCCCCAGGATAGATACCATGGAGAATAGTTACAATGAAGAGTAGCCAGTGTGACTTTGGACAAGTCACTTAAATCTCCATATACCTCAGTTTCCTCATATGTAAAATGGGAATAATCATAGCACCTCTTAGGTCTATTGTGATGACCAAATGAGATAAAAATTGCAAAAACATTTTGCAAACCTTAATGCACTATATAAATACTAGTTATCATTATTGCTGTTGCTATTACTGTGATTTCATTGATATGAGTACTCTCCTACCATAGGTTTAAGTTAAACCCCAGCCATGTCTTCTTTTCCTATGAGACTCTTATCCATGTCCTCCAGTAAGTCCTCCACAGGAGGTCCACTGAACATGCTTAGGCCTTCCTCTAGATTTCTTCATGTGTTATAAGGATCTTAATAGAATTATCAGTTATTCCACTGTATATTGTCATCTAAAAGAACAGCCTGCAGAGAACTTGTATCTGAATAGTTTGGAGAATTAAATTATACTGTTAGAAAAATTATCTTTTAATCATTTAACAAACTACAAGATCAGCTAACAGAAACTGGAGAATTATCTCCCTATTAGAGCCAAAGAAATTGAGCGCTCCCTCCAAATTTGAAAACTTAGTGAAGATTACACAGTAAGTTACAAGAAGAGACGGGTTTAAACTTTCAGTTGAGAAGCTCCCTGCTGTTCCCTCTCCTGCCTTTTCTATCTGAACAAGCTCAAGGCTAACTTTGTCTGAGTATGTGTTCAGTATTACTGCCTTTATAGGCCGTTCACTTCCAATCCCTTGAAGAAGCTATCCTGGCTTTCATAATTCTCATTCCCTTTAAAAATGAAGACAGACTATGGCTTAGAAAATATCAGAGATGACTCCAGGGGGTGGGGATCAGCCCATGCTGGAGAAGGTGCTTGTACCAGGAGCAAGGGAAAGTAGGAAACATTTCTGTAGCCACATCCTCAACTCTCTTCCCATATCAGCCCATCCTCCTGTGGGCCACAAATATTTCCAACACTAATTCTGAGCTGACAAAAAAGAGCGTGAGTTACAGACCTCTCCAGAGTTAGAGCTTCACCATAGCCAAAAAGCAGATTCAATGGTAAAGCAACCAACTTCTCCCCACCTGTGGCTCAGCCTCTTCAGTCAAACTGAGACCTGTTAAAGACCTCAACTTAAAAAGACCAATGTCCCTCACTGCATCTGGGGCCATCTCCAGATGTCCTGACCTATATCTTGCCACTGGACCCAGATGACTCCGGAAGAGAACGTGAGGCTGGTGACCTTGCACAGTCCTACCTCACTTAAATCCAATTCACATCCATGTCACGGCATCACTTCCCTGATGTCATGGTCCTCTTTGAGAACAAACAACAAAAAAATAACAACCAACCTCAAGCATTTGAGTTGAGCTACAAGAGTCAAGTTCCAATAGACCCAAATTAGTGTCTCATTTAGTCTTTGTATATGGGGGATTCCAACTAGTATAGTTTGAAGCTATGAAAGCTTATTAAGACATTAGTAAGTCAATAATCATTTATTCAGCACCTACCATGTGGCAGGTACTGTGCACTAGCAATGCAAAGAAAGGCAAACTATAATCTCCGCCCTTGAGGAATTCACAATCTAATGGAAGAGACAACATGAAAATAATGATGTACAAAGAAGCTATGTAAAGGACAAATTGGAAATAATCAACAGAGTGACGGCATAAGAATTAAGAGGAATTAAGAAAGGTTTCCTGTAGAATTTGAGATTTTAGTTGGGTCAGGGAAGAGGTCAGAGAAGGCAGGAGGTGGAGATGAGGAGGAAGAATATTCCAGGCATAAGTGAAAACCACTGAAAATTCCCAGTCCGCAGATGGAATATCTTGTTGGAGCAACAGTGAGGTGGCCAGTGTCACTGGGATGAAGAATTAGCGAAGGGAAGGAGAGTAGAAGGCTTGAGAAGACACAGGGAAGAAGGGGGCTGATTGTAATGGTCTTTGAACACCAAATTGAGGGTTTAATATTTGATACTGGAGATGATAGGGAATCACCAGCATTATATAGATCATTTTGGCAGCTGAGTGGAGGATGGACTGAAATCGGAGTCATGACAGGCAGAACAACCAGTAGTCTATTGTAACAGTCTTGTATATAATATTGTAACAGATGTGAGGAAAAGAGGTCCTGTACCAAAGTGGTGGCAGTGACAGAGGGAAGAAGAGGCCATAATTGGGAGATGTTATACAAATAAATTTGACCAGCCTTGTCAACAGATTGAATATTAGAGGTAAGAGACAGTGAGGACATCTTAGGTTTTGAGTCTAGAGGAAGGAGATGCTGATGGTATCCTCCATAGTAATAGGGAAATTCGGAAAATAGGAGGGTTGGGGGCAGGAGGGAGGGTAGATAATGAATTCAGTTTGAGATATGTTCATTTAAAGATGTCTATAGAACATTCAGTTCAAGATGTCCTGTAGGGAGCAGGAGATGAAAGACTGAAAGTCAGCAGAAAGATTAAGGCTGGATAAGTAGATATGAGAATAATAAGCATGATGATGACAACTGAATCCATGGAAGTTGGTAAGATCACCAAGAGAACAGGGGAAGGAATAGGGGATGAAAAAAAGACAGCCCAGGACAGAGCTCTATAGGACACTCAGGGTAGCAAGCACTTGGATAAAGAAAAGGACAGGAAGAAGTATGTAGATAGATGGGAGGAGACCCAGGAGAAAGTAGTGTTATGAAAATGTAGAAATAAGAGTAACAAGGAGAAGAGAGTGATGGAAACTGTCAAAGGCTACAGAGAGGTCAAGGAAATGGGGATTGAGAAAAGGTCACTAGATTTGGCAGATAAGAGATCATCAATAACTTTGGAGAGAGCAGTTTCAATTGAATGATGAGGTGGGAAGCTAGATTGTAAAGAGGCAAGAACATATGGGATAATAGCCATCAGGGATGGATGAATCAAGAGATCATTTTTAGAGGATGGAGGAGACATGGATGAGTTTGTACACAGTAGGAAAGCACTCAACAGACAAGGGGAGATTGAAGATAAGTGAGAGAGTGGGAATGATAGTAATGGGGGCTATCTGCTGGAGGAGGAGAGAGAATGAAATGGAATCACTTGTGCATGCAGAGGGGTTGGCTTTGGCAAGTAGAAGCTTAAAAACATATCATTATTATGCCCAAAGGGCTATAAAAATGTGCATGCCCTAAGAGATCACACAAATGGGAAAAGGACCTACATGTACAAAAATATTTATAGCAGATCTTTTTGTGGTGGCAAAGAATTGGAAATTGAGGGGATGCTCATCAATTGAGGAATGACTGAAGTTTTGGTATATGAATGTAATGGAATACTATTGTGATATAAGAAATGATAAACAGGCAGAATTCAGAAAAACATGGAAAGACTTATATGAAATGATGCTGAGTGCAGTGAGCAGAACCAGAACATTGTACAGAGTAACAGCCAGTGTACCATGATCGACTTTGATAGACTTTGCCCTTCTCAGCAGTGCAAGGATCTAAGACTACTGCAAAAGACTCGTGATGGAAAATGCTGTCCACATCCAGAGAAAGAACTATGGAGTCTTTATGCAGATTGGCGCATACTGTTTGCTCTGGGGATTTTTTTGTTTGCGTTTTTCTTTCTCATGGTTTCTCCCATTCATTCTAATTCTTCTTTACAACATGACTAGTGTGAAAATATGTTTAATAAGAATGTATAATAAGAATGTAATCATCACATTGCGCGCTGTCCTGGGGAGGGGGAGAAAATTGAAAACTCAAAAATTTGCGGTAGTAAATGTTGAAAACTAAAATTAAATTAATTAATTTAAAAATATATCATTATTAAACTATTGTTAGCCATTAAAGCTTAAAACTGAACTAAGACTTTAGCAACATCTCCCGAATACCTATATAAAGGCAGTGGGAAATGTCCAAGATGGAATAATTTAATTTCTTTCTCACTTTTGTGTATCACTGGTGAAAGAAGGCTGACAGACCATTGGATCTTTTTTTCCAAATTGGCATTAACAATAGCTGACACATGCTTTAAAGTTGGGAAAATGTTTTAAAGACATTATCTCATTTGAGCCTAATAACTTTCAGAGGGTCCACTAGGTAGCTTATGGATAGAATGCCAGACTTGGAGTCAGGAAGACCTGAGTTCAAATATGGCCTCAGATACTTATAAGCGATATAACCCTTATAAGCGATATAATCACTTAACCCTCTCTGCCTCAGTTTCCTCATTTGTAAAATGGGCTGGAGAAGGAAACGGCAAAGGTCTATAGTATCTTTGCCAAGAAAATGGGGGTCAGGAAGAGTCAGATATGATTAAAAAAATGACTGAACAACAAATTCTCAGAGAGAGGTACTAAAGGTCTTATTATCGCCATTTTTAGATAAGGAAACTGAGACTCTGAGAAGATATGTGACCTGTCCATGGCCACACAGCTTACAAATAGCAAAGGAAGGATCTGAATCATACTCCAGGTACAGATACTATCCACTGTTACCACAGTTGCTTCTCTATTCTAATTCTTTCTACTGACACACCATTATATATGTATACATTTCCTCTTTGGTGGCATCAATCACTAGGGCACAATGTCTTCACTCAGGAAGTTTGCTCTGACCACAGCAGCTCACAAGCACCACTCCTTATGAAGTCATTGTTCTTACTGACTGATCTGCTCATTTGTTACCTCTTGCTGTCACCTCATTCTTGGATAGTTATTAGATGTTTAATGTGTATATCTCAACCAAGCAATGATCAATTATTAAGTGTCTATGACGTGTGGAGCACTAGGCATACAAGTAACAATAATGATATTTTTAAAAGTCACAGCATGAATTGACTTTTCCAGGATCAAACAGCTAGTATCTGAAGCCAGATCTGAACTCACCAAGATGAGTTTTCCTGACTCCAGGCCCAGCACTCAATCCACCATGACACCTAGCTGCCATAATAATAATAATAGTCAGCTTTTATTAAGCACTTACTATACGTGATCAAGAGAAACTAAGCGTCACAATGGACAGAGTACAGGGCCTGGAATCAGGAAGATTCATCTTCCTTATTTCAAATCTGACTTCAGACACTGAGTGACCCTGGGGAAGTCACTTAAGCCTATTTGCCTCAGTTTCCTCATCTGTAAAATGAGCTGGAGAAGGAAATGGCAAACCACTCTAGAATCTTTACCAAGAAAACCCCAAATGGAGTCATGAAGACTCAGACACAAATAAAAATGACTCAACAAATGTCATTGAACACTTTGCAATTATTATCTCATTTGATCCTTACAACAACCTGGAGTGTAGGGGGGGAGAGATGCTATTATTATCCCTATTTCACAGATAGTGAAACTGAGGCAAACAGAGGTGACTTGCCGAGCATCACACAGCGAGTAAATATCTGAAGTTGGATTTTAACTCAGATCTTTCTGACTCAAGGGCCCAGCACTCTATCTACTGCAAAGGAAAGAAATCATCCTTACTTTCTAGGAGTTTACACTGTAATGGGATGGGGGAGATAAGGACACATATAAGTATATACAGAGTAGATATAAGGGAGAGGGATAAATACAGAGTAGCTAAAGTTTACCCCAACTAAACTGTCAGCTCCTTAAGAACAGATTATGCCTTATATCTCTCAGAGTATTTTCACAGTGTTCACATAGTATCACAAATATGTGATGAATGAATGGATGATGATATACCTGACCATTTATATAGTGGCTTCAGGTTTACGTTGTCTCATTTGGTGTTACTTGATGACAGAAAGAAGGAATGGTTGCATACGTGGCTTCAGGTTTACATTGTCTCATTTGGTGTTACTTGATGACAGAAAGAAGGAATGGTTGCTTACGTGGCTTCTTCAGGTCTTCTAATGAATTAGATAGAGGTTGGGGCCAGAAAGACAGAGAGTAGTAGGCAGGTGTCTCAGAAAGGCTACCAGAGCCCCATTAAAACCATCAGGTGTGAGTGACAAAGTTTTCTGGGACTGAAGGGAAAGGGAAAGGATCTGGCTTCGGGTTCTTCATGAAGCTTCTCCCCTTTCAAATACTCTCTGTCTAATCTCAGTTGATAGATCAACAATCCATTGTGGAAGATCTGGTTCACATTGTTCATTTCAATCTACTTTAAAACTCATGGCATTTTAGTCTGTATTTATTTAGAAAGGCTAAAATCTTGGGAAGCCAGAATTCCAAAAAAGAACTTTAGCTCTTAGAGTATGCCCATCTGTTGGTGAATGGTTGAACAAGTTGTAGTATATGAATGAAATGGAATACTATTATGCTATAAGAAATGATGAGCAGTCAGACTTCAGAAAAACCTGGAAGGACTTACATGAAATGATGCTGAGTGTGTACAATGACTGACTTTGATAGACTTAGCCCTTCTCAGCAATACAAGGTCCTAAAACAATTCCTGGGAGTTCAGAGAATAGCAGTGTCCCCCATACTGCTGGCTAGGCTTCTAGCTAGCCCCCACAGCTATCATCTAGGGCAGCAGCCCTGGTAAAAATGAGCCTGGCAACTGCTTCTTTTGGCAATCGGGGTTAAATAACTTGCCCAGGACCACACAACTAGTAAGTGTCAAGTGTCTGGATTTGAACTCTGGTCCTCCTAACATCAGGTCTTGTGCTCTATCTACTGCACCACCTAGCTGCCCTCTGGCAATTGCTTCCACAGGTGCTAGAACTTCCACCTCCTCAGCAGCTACTGCTACTGAAGACCCAGACAAGTAAAATCAGACCACCAATGCATCTCAGTCTGCCCCATAGGACCAATTATAATAAACCTAAGCCTTCTTTCAGTGTCAACCTTTGAAATACTTGTAAATAGCAAACACTCGGTTATGTCTACTTTCCCCAGACCAAAAACATTCACAATTCCTTCCACCAAGCCCCACAAAATCTCCCACTCATCTTAATAGTACCGGGAATCATTCCATTTTTTCCGTGTTCCTCGGAAAACCGAACATGGGGCAAGTGGGTCATTCGCTCTCCCCCACCTCACACGCACTCCCCCATTTGCCCTTTGGCATGTTGTAATCCTGTATCATAATTCCTGCAGTTACTCTATTTGCCACAAGGGAGAGAATATGTCAGTAAGGAGAAGGTGAAGGAATAGCACAATGGAGAATAAAGTGCCCAATAAGCTACGTTGCCTGAGATGGAGAGCAATGAATAAAGGGGTGACTTTTAAGCATCATGGGATCACACACATGAAACATTTTGAGGGAAAATGAAGTGATATCTACTCTGTGGTGTCCTCAGGGTGATAATTCAGAGAGGGGTGATGTCGGTGAGGGCTGGAGCAGCTATCGAAGGCTAAATAGGACGAGTGAGACTCAGATGGGATGAGAGAGAAGAGAAGGGAAGGGGAGGGAAGGGAAGGAGAGGGGAAGGAAGGGAGAAGAGGAGGGGAGGAGAGGGGAGGGACAGAGAGAGAGGAGGGGAGAGGGAGAGAGAAAGAGAGAGAGAGAGAGAAACACTCATTTGGTGCTTACGTGACAGACACTATGCTAATCCCTGGTGATACAAGCAAGATAGTGCCTGCCTACAAGAAGCTTGCATTCTAATGGGGGAAGACAACACATGATAGAATGTTGAAAAGGGGAGGGGAAGGAAATTTCTGGGGCACCTCTGAAACATAAAGCTAAAATCCACCTATCAGAGCTTGGGGCCCTAGGAGAGGAGCCCAAGTTTGGAATAGAGATGGAAGGAGAGTGAGGAGTGAAGGATCATTCCAGGACAGAAAAATCATGGTGTGAACTGACTGATAATCCTGAAAGATCATTTGAAGCCCAATAACGACCAAAGCCCGAATTAATCAACCAGAAGAAGCACCTTGGCCTAACAGACATGCCCTTCTTTGTTCTCTGACTGAACCCAGAGAATAACTTTTCCTGTGTCAACAATTACAAGTCCAGATGAAACTAAGAGCATTTCCTCTGTTTATGACCATTAAGGACGAGACTTCTTAATCCAAGACACTATCTTGAATAATGGGACTTTTCTTATCTTAATATTTTATGGTTATATACTATATTAAGTCATGTTAATGGTAAGATATATATCCTGGGTTGTATTTTCAATACTTTGTCAATTCTCTTATCTTATTGTATTTACAACCAATTCAACTGAGAAAATTCCTTTCTCATGCTATGGTTAAACACATAAGTCCATCATGAATCTGAGGGACACCGACATCTTGACCTGAATTGCTCTAAAACGTATACACCATTCTTTTATCAGTCAGTCAAAATTAAAGTTCTGGCTATATGTATACGTGTATTAGCCAGCTTGAAGGGAATAGACAATATCAATTTATATACCACCTAGCCCGTTTGCCTCTTTTAACCAAACTTGCAGGTCTACAGAACAAAAGAACTGCCTGCCTAATAGGAGGTCAGGGTCATGAAAGAGAATACATAAGGTTAAGAAGGACTGATCCAGGATATGAGATCATGAGAGAGCATGGTGAGGCAGGGAAATGATTGAACTTTAGAAAACCAGGATTGGAATTCTAAATTACTAGTTGTATGAATTTGGACAAGTTATTTAACTCCTCTGAATCTTAATTTCCTCATCTGTGAAATAGGAACAAAGCATTGCCCTGCCTATCTCATAGTATTGTTATATGAGACAAAATGAAAAAAAAATATACACATATATACATATATATATATATATATATGTATATATATATATCTGTAAAGAACTTCCAGCTCTAAAGCAGTGTATACCCCAGTTCTTTAATGGAATGGTGTCAAAAATCAAATGGTAACAGAATCATTAAACCATACAGTAATATCCCTGAGATTGCACATTTACTTAGAAAAACTCATATCAACATTATTTGTGTTCTATTGTATTTTTTATTTATTTTGTTAATATTTCCCAGTTATATTTTAATCTGATTTTGTTGATCTGTGGTTCACATATTTGACACCTCTGCTTAATGGATTTAAATTGCCTCGATAATATAAGTGCTCCTCCCAGAGTGCAGCTCTCAACCCATGAGAATTGCATCCTCTGCAATTCTTAGACAGGGCCTCCCACAAATCTTCTATAGAGAGTCCTCCCACTGTGCCAGAGGCCTTCCTCTTGGTCTTTTGTCATTTCCTGCATGCCAGGACAGCAATAGATCTGTTATCCTCCAGGGGCTTCACTTCTCATCTGATTGTTTTTGCCATGAGATACATTACATTTCCTTTAGTTTTTTCAGCCTTTTCACTTTGTTTTAGTATTTCTAGTTGCCTCATGAAGTCCTTGGCTTCTGTTTGGTCCATTCAAATTTTCAAGGAGTTTTGTTATTTGGGACAAGTTCTATACCTCTTGCGCCAATCTATTAATTCCCTTTCCAATTCTTTTTTCCCTGGCTCTCATTTCTTTTCTATTTTTCTCCTCTAGCATTCTAATTCCATTTAGAAAGCATTTTTAATGCTTCTTTTCTTCTAGGAATTCTAGTTAAATTTATGCCCAAGCTGTGTTTTTTGCTGAGGGCTTTGCTTCTTGGTATTTTGGAGTCATTCCTTCTGTGTTTGTGTCTTGAATGTCTCTGTCATCATAAGATCTCTTTACTGCAGGGTTCTTTTTTGGTTGCCCATTCTTCCAGCCTAGTTCCTGACTTCACACTTGATGTTAAACCTGGTCTCTACCACATAAATGAAGGAAAGGTCTGGGCAATTCTGTCGCTGCTTTCTTGGGGTATTGAGTGTTGTATAATTTAGAGATTTCAGAGAAAGGTTTGGCATTTGCAAGTTTTTATTGCTCCCAAAGGGGTCTGATTCATAGGAAAATCTGATTGCTGCCCCCTTATCTGAGTTCTTCACATGTCTGACCTGGGTGTGAATTTAAGCAAGAGTAGATTACTTTTCAACTCTGTTCCTATTAGCCAGCTGAAAAACATTGTTGACTCAGATAGGCAGAATTATAGGTTCCCCTTTGGTCTGGCTTTCCCACCTTGGTTTTCCTCTGTAGGCTGGACTAGAGACCCAATTCTGAACTTAGGTTCTGAATCATACCTATGCTGCTGCTGGCCTCTGAACTTTGTCTTTTCTAGGTATATCACCCAGGCTGTACCAACCAAACAAAGGCAACACCACTGCCAAACAGCATCAGACTGTGCACAAGCCTTCTCACTCTTGCCTCAGCTCCATAGCCCAGAATTAAGTAGTGTATGACAAAGCTGCCAGTTGGCACCTGTTCCCATTGCCATACCTGGTATGGATCTAGGGGTGCACTAGTATGAGTCTAGGACCTCTTTCTGTACTGGTGAACAGTCTCTCCCTCGGTACTGGAGTGGTCTGCCCACCCAGAACCCTATGTCAAGTGTCTTCAGACTTCTCTGTCTGTCTCCCTATACTGACCTTGACCAGACAAAGACTCATCGTGACATTTTCTGGATTTATTCAGAAGAAATTGGTCTGGTACATTTGAAAAATAATTTTTATTGCTATTTTCTATCTTTTACATCCTATAGTATCCCATGTATTCCTCCTTTTCCAAATCCCTGAGAGCCATCCTATATGACAAATAGTACTTTCTTTTTAGAGAGGAAAATAAGTAAACACAACTGTTGGTATGTTGTCAGAAAACATGTGAAATGGTAACACCTGTGGACCTCCCACCTCTACAAAGGATTAGATTGATTGGGAATGTCTTTAATATCTCTTCATTTGACTTCCACTTGATCTTTATAATTGTGTTACATTTACTTTTGATTTTTTTGATAAATTTCTTTCCATTTACATTGTTTAGGTACTTCTCACTGTATATTATTTTCTTGTCTCTGCTTACCTCATTCTGCATCAGTTCACATAGATCTTCCCCGGCTTCCCTATATTCACCACCTGCATCATTTCTTACTGTGGAGTACTATTTCATTACATTCTTGTACCAGAATTTGTTTAACCATTCCCCAATTAATAAGCATCTACCTTCTTTCCAATTCTTAGCACTCGTATGAGTGCTACCATAAATATATGGGGAATTTTTTCTTATTGATGACTTCCTGGGATAAGCCCAGTGATGGAGTCTCCAGTACAAAGGTGTGGATATACAGTGATTTTATTTGCATAATTACAAATTGCTTTCCAAAATGTTGACACCATTTTACAGCTCCACTAACAAAGAATTAGCGTGCCTATCTTCCTTCAACCTCTTCATTATTGACTGTTGCCATTTTTTATCATTTTTGCCACTTTGTAAGGTGTGAGATGAAACCTTGTTGCTATTTGTCCTTCATTCTTGAAGAGAACCATGACATTGGAAAGGTGATATCATGACTTGCAAATGAATTGCTCCGAGTTGCTGATTTGCATTTCTTTTATTACTAGTGACTTTGAGCACATTTTCATGGGGTTGTGAATACTTTGCAGTTCTTTTGAGAGTTGTTTGTTCATAGCCTTTGTTGGTTTGGTACATTTTATAAACCATTTTAGAGGAGTTGTGAATGGAATCTCATCTTCATTGCTTTCTTCTACTCTGACATCTTGGTTCTGCCCAATCAATTTCATTTCTTGAGATATCCAGTGCCTATTGAATTTTTCCTAGTAGGAAGTATTCATGTTAGATAGGCCTTTGAATATTCCTCAAGCCTTTGGTCTTTTAAATTTCTTAATCCTGAGTTATGTCTTCCAAGGTGTTTTTCTCCACCCTATCCTATGCCAACCTTCATATTAAAGTCACTAACTATCCCTGACTCAAATCTCACCAGTCAAGTCTCACTACACACAATTATCAAAGTATTTTCTGTAAGCCCATATCTCATCATGTAATTCCTGTACTTAACCAATTGCAGTGGCTCCTTCTTTCCTGAAGGATAAAAATGTAAACTCTGTAAAGTCCTTCACGTCCTGGTCCCTATCTATCTTTCCTGATTGATTGAATATTGCTCTCCCTCCCACACTCTGTGACCTAGCCTAACTAGCTTTCTCTCTTTCTCAAACATAGCACTCTATCTCCCACAACTATACTTTTGCCTTGACTGCCAGCTATGTCTGGTATGCACTCCCTCCTCATTTCTGCCTCCTAGTATCCCTCTCTTTCCTCAAGATGCAGCTTAAGCACCTCCTTCTATATGATACCATTCCTGATTCCCCTCCCTTCCAAATGCTAATGTCCTCCTTCCCAAAACATCTTGTATTGAACTATTTTTTATTATCTTTATTATTTATTCTGCATATACTTATACATGAAAGAAGCATGGTATAGTGGGGGAAATGTTGGCCTCAGAGTCAGTGAGACCTGAGTTCAAGGGTCATATATAGGTCATATGAGCAATCATTAAACTTCTCAGTCTTCTAAGCACCTCTCTATAAATATAAGGTGTAGATAATGTGCAAAACTGCATTAGTAGAGTAAGTTCCTCTTCTGGAGGAACTATCAGTGGATAGTGCATAATTCCTATCTATCTATCAATGTAGATGTGTGTGTATATATATATATATATATATATATATATATATATATATATGTATGTATGTATGTATGTATGTATGTATGTATGTATTCTCACACACACACACACACACACAGTATCTTCCTCAATATCCAGTGGATCATCCGTATCCACGTAGATAAAGAGATAAATGTGGGTCTTGGGATATGTACACACATATGTGTGTATGTATGTATATATATATGTGTGTGTGTGTGTGTGTGTGTGTGCATATGTATGTATATATAATATGTACACTATATATAATGAGGACACTGTGTGTGTATGTGTGGGTGGGTGGGTGGGTGTGTATAAATAGCATGATTCAGACCAGGAGGAAATCTCGGACTTAGAAATTTTAATATCTATAAAATTATCTTGAGATACCAGAAAAGAACCTTAGGATCCTGCTCTCTGAATCTCAAAGATAAAAGAGAGGTCAAAACCTGGGAGGTGGAAGTCACAGCAGGAATCCATGGGACAAGATGAAGGGCAAGATGAAGCAAGATCAATCCCCACATGTAAAAGTGGAACAGAGGGCAGAGGCCGGCCTTGACACAAAGCCCCAATTCAATAACTAAAGCTGGATAGATGAATAAAAAGAAAACAAAAATCAACATTAAACATTATTGCAAATGTAGAGGTTACTCAAAAGAAAAAGAAAGCAGTTTCACAACAACTGCAAGAAGAGGCTCAAAGGAAAAAAACAGATTTTCTACAAGGACTGCACAAATATTTTGAAGAAATAAAACAAGAGATAAATGAAATGAAAAATTCTAGAAGAAAGCTGGAAAAAGAGTAAGAAGTTTGTGAGAGAAAGTGATAAGCCTCACTCAAGAAAGGGACTCCCTCAAAACTAGAACAGACCAAATGGAAATCATTAACTCTAAAAGAGAGCAAGAAATATAAAGCAGAATCAAAAAATGGGGGGAAGTGGGAAAAAATGAAGTTGTATTCTTAACAAAAAAAGGGAAAGATATAAAAGATTAAATAGATAGCTTTGATGACACGAAACTGAAAAGCTACTGCACAAACAAAATTAATGCACAAAGGATAAGAAAAGCAATGAAAAGGAAACAAACTTGTATCAAACTTCCCTGTAAGACTTTGGCATCTAAGATATATAAAAATTAGCCAATATAAATAAAACCAAAAACATTCCCCAATAGATAATTGGTGAAAGGATATGAACAAAAACAGTTCTCAAAGGAAGAAATGCAAACTATTAACAACTATCTGAAAGAAGTCTTCAAATCATTAATAATATGAAAGTGAAAACCACAACAACCTGAGGTTTCACCTTATACCCTGAAAATAATGACAATAGTCAATATTTAAAGGAAGATGGAGCTAATAAGTATTTATATATATCTCCTAATATGTGCCAGACACTCTACTAAGTGCTTTCACAAATATAATCTCATTTGTCTCTCAGAACAATTCTTCAAGGTAGGTATCATTATTATTCCCATTTTACAGTAGAGAAAACTGAAGTAAACAGAGAGAATGTGAATTGCCCAAGGTCACATAGTAATTGTCTGAGGCTAGATTTGAACTCAGGTTTTCTTTGATTATAGGGATAACCCTCTGTTAACTGTACTGCCTACCTCTCTGAAGGATTGGCAAATAGGCGCACTAGCACTTTGTAGATGGAACTATCATATAATGATTTTGGAAGGTAATGTGGAATTATGCAAATTAAGTGGCTAAAATGCCCATAAGTTTTGACCCAGAGACTCCTCTACTAGACTTATACCCCGAGGAAGTCATTGATAAAAAGAAAGTCCCCATATATACCAAAATATTTATAGGAGTACTTCTGTGATAACAAAGAACTGGAAACAAACTAGGAGCCCATTTATTGGAAATTTGCCAGACAAATTTTGGTACATGAATATAGTGAAATATTTCTATACATTAAGTTTATTTGAATACAGGGAAGCATAGAAAGATCTATGTGAACTGATGCGGACTCATCTAAGCAGCACAAGAAAAAAAATCCATAATGATTATAACAATGTAACCAGAAAGAACAAATCCCCCCAAAATCAAAAGGAAATGTTGCAAAAAATACAAAAACAAGAAAGGCTCCAAAGAAGAGATATGAGAAATGACCTCCCACCCCACCCCTTTGCAGAGGGGGGTGGACCATAAGTGTAGTATATTTTTGTATTGGTCAGTTTTGCTGATTTTTTTCCCTCTTTTTCTTTTATCTTTAAAAAAAGATTTGTTATGCTGGATATCATATTGGCTCTTTAGAAGGAGAAAAAGGAAGGACACCGGAGAAATTTTTGACCATAAAAAAAAGACATCAACAAAAATTTATTTTAAACAAAGAATTGTCATTCCTCATGCCCAAAAAGGAAGTTGCTGTGGCAGACAAAACACAGATGCATATACTACAGGTAATAAAGAAAGAGGAGAATGGTATTTAGAATGCCCAGGATCTACCAGGGCACTCAGTATCTTGATCTACTGAAAGGAGAGCCGAGAAGGGAGTGTGGTGACCTTTGCCCTGGCCAAGAATCCAGGTGACTGGTGAAATGCCTCCTGTCTCCTCTTTCTCCCCGTTTACTTTCCACCTGAAATATTAAGCTGATCTTTAAAAGTTTCAGTCATATCTGACTCTTGATCAACCTGTTTGGGTTTTTCTTGACAAAGATCCTGGAGTAGTTTCTCATTTCCTTTTACAACTCATTTTACAGATGAGGAAACTGAAGCAAGCAGGGTTAAGTGACTTGCCCAGCAAGTAAGTATCTGAGGTCAGATTTGAACTCCAATCTTCCTGACTCAGTCCCAGGACTCTAAACCCTAAGCCACCTGGCTGCCTTAAAAGTCAGCTTTCTTTAGATAAAGATAAAATAATACTATTTTTTTGAATCTTTACTTGCATTCAAAAAGTACAAAATGGGAAGGAGAATGATAGTACTAGCTTGAATACACAGAATTGTTACCAGGATTGAAGAGTTGCATACCTGTCTAGATGGCCAAGATTTTTATCTTAGCCTGGGAGCTTGAAAGCTATTATGATTTTATTAACAATTTTTAATGTGTCTCAAAAGGAAGAGTTTAGACTGCAACATGCTTTTCTTTCTTTCTTTCTTTCTTCCTTTCTTCCTTTCTTTCTTTCTTTCTTTCTTTCTTTCTTTCTTTCTTTCTTTCTTTCTTTCTTTCTTTCTTTCTTTCTTTCTTGTCCTAGACAAAGCAATTCATTATCTATAGCTAGAGCTAGGTTGTTTTGAATGAGGGACCCTTAAACCTATCATTCTTTGCAGATGATATTAAACCATACTTAGAGAATCAGATAGAAAGCTAATTGAAATAATTAACAACTTCTGAAAAGTTGTAGGATAGAAAATAAAACCACATAAATCATCAGCATTTCTATATGTTACTAACAAAGTACAGTAGCAAGAGATAGAGAAATTCCATTTAAAATAAATGTAAACAATATCAAATACTTGGAATTCTACCTTCCAAGACAAACCCATATAAACACAATTACAAAAAAAACCCTTTTCACACAAATAAAATCAGATCTAAACAAGGGAAGAAATAAGATGATATAATAAAAATGATAATTCTGCCTAAATTAATTTACTTATTCAGTGCCATATCAATCAAACTACCAAAAAGTTATATTATAGGTCTAAAAAAAATCCTAACAAAATTCATATGGAAGAACTAAAGGTCAAGAATATAGAGGGAATTAATGAAAAAAAAAATGTGAAGGAAAGTAGCCTAACCAAACCAGATCTCAAACTGTATTATAAAATGATAATCATTAAAACAATCTGGTACTGGCTAAGAAACAGAGTGGTGGATCAGTGGAATAGATTAGGTACACAATACGCAAAATTGTCATAGTAATCTAGTGTTTGATAAACCCAAAGACCCCAGCTTTTGGGATAAGGATTCACTATTTGACAAGAGCTGCTGGGGAAACTGGAAAAAAGTATGGCAAAAACTAGGTATAGACCAACATCTTACACCGCATACCAAGATAAGGTCAAAATTAGTACATGATTTAGACATAAAGGGTAATACCATAGACAATTTAGGAAAGTAAGGAATAGTTTACCCGTCAGATCAATGGAAAAGGGAAGACTTTATAATCAAAGAAAAAAGATAGATAACACTGTGAGATATAAAATAGATAAATTTTATTGTATTAAATTTAAGAGGTTTTGCACAGACAAAAGCAATCCAACCAAGTTTAGAAGGAAAATAGAAAATTGGAGAAAAAAATTTCATAGTAAGTGCCTCTGATAAAGGCCTCATGTCTCAAATATATAGAGAGCTGAGTTAAATTTATAAAAATACAAGTTGTCAGCCAGCTCCAGCTCAGTACTAGGTAAATTGCAGCATTGTATAACTTCCAGCTACCAGAACCAGAGGTCACAGCACACAAAGCCAGTACCAGGATGTTAGCCTCCAGCACAAGAAGTGTGGGACAGAGACCCTGTGCCCCAGAAATGGAGATTGACTTTAAAATCCAGGAAAAAGGCAATCACAATGAGCAAAAAGCAATTTAGAAAAACAAAGACCATAGATTCTTACTATGGGGACAAGAAAGATCAAAATATGAATTCAGAGGAGGACAGCACTGACACTATACTCACATCTGAAACCTCAAAAGGGAATATGAACTGATCTCAAGACCAAAAAGCATTCTTGGAAGAACTCAAGAAGGATTTTAAAAGTCAAATTGGAGAGGTAGAAGAAAAATTGATCAATTCCTTTAAAAATACAATTAACAAAATGGAAAAGAGTTCACTGAAGAAAACAATGCCTTAAAAAGTAAAATTGGCCAAATGGATAAGGAGGTACAAAATCTAATTAGAGAGAACAACTCCTTAAGAAGTAAAATTGGTCAAATGGAAAAGGATGTACAAAAGCTAACTGAAGAAAACTATTTGTTAAAAATTAGAACTGGTCAAGTAGAAGCTAATGACTCTATGAGTCATCAAGGATCCGTCAAAATCAAAAGAATGAAAAAATGGAAGAAAATGTAAAATATCTCATTGGAAAAAAAAAACTCACCTCAAAAACAGATTCAGGGGATATAATTTAAGAATTTTTGGTCTATCAGAAAGCCATGATGAAAAAAATAACCTGGACAGTATCTAGGAAGAAATCATCAAGGAAAACTGCCCCAAGATACTAGAACCCAAGGGTAAAATAGTCATCAAAATAATCCACTATATCACTTCCTGAAAGAGATCCCAAATTGAAAACACCAAGGAATATTGTAGCCAAATTCCAGAATTTTCAGGTCAAGGAAAAATACTGCAAGTAGCCAGAAAGAAACAATTCAAATATTGTGGGACTACAGCAAGGATCATGCAGGACCTTGCAGCTTCTACTTTAAAAGATCAGAGGGCTTGGAATATGATATTCTGTAAGGCAAAGGACCTTGGATTACAACCAAGGATCAATTACCCATCAAAATTAAGCATAACTTTTTAGGCAAGCAGATGAATATTCAGTGAAATAAGGGAATTCCACCTTCCTGATGAAAAGACCAGAGGTCAATGTAAAATTTGATATTCAAGTACAAGACTCAAGAGAAGCATAAAAAGGTAAACAGAAAAGGAGAAAAGAAAAAGAAAGTGTTATTCAATAAGGGCAAACTGTTTACATCCCTACATAGGAAGATGATACTTGCAAATCTTGAGAAGTGTATCTTTATTATAACATTTAAAAAGGATTTATATAGACAGAGTCAGGGGGTATAAATTAACTGATATGATGATAAAAAACCTAATTAAGAGATGCAAAGGGATTTTAATGGCAGAAGAGGAAAGAAGGAGGCAGAAAAGGGCAAATTACATCACATGAAGAGGCACAAAAACATTTTAGTAGAGAGAAAGAAGGGAAGAAGATGAGCATTGTTTGAACTTTACTCTCAATGGATTAAGTTCAAGGAGGAGAAAACATACTCAGTTAAGTATAGAAAACTAACTTGCCCTACAGGCAATAGGAAGGGAAAGGGAAAAGAAAAGGGAGGGCATGGTTAGAAGAGAGGGAAGAAATAGTAAGGAATAAGGGGGGAAAAGGGAGGAGGGCTGATAGAAGGGAGGAAAGATTGAGGGAGTCAGTGGTCAAAAGCAAAACTCTTTTGAGGAAGGAGAGGGAGAAGGGAGAAATAAAAGCATAAATGGGGGTGAAATGGGATAGAAAGACACAGGTAGTAATCATAACTGTGAATGTGAATAGAATGAACTCTCCCATAAAACAGAAGTGGGTAGCAGAATGGATTAAAAACCATAATCCTACAACATATTGTTTACAAGAAACACATTTGAAACAGGATACACACAGGTTAAGGGTAAAAGGCTGGAGAAGAATATATTATACTTCAGCAGAAGTAAAAAAAATCAGACAAAACAAAAGTAGATCTAATCAAAAGCAATAAGGAAGATAACTATACTCTGCTAAAAGGCACTATAGACAATGAAGTAATATCATTACTAAACATATATGCACCAAGTGGTATAGCATCCAAATTCTAGAGGAGAAGTTAAGAGAGTTAAAATAGAGAGCAAAACTATACTAGTGGGAGACCTCAACCTCCCCCTCTCTGAACTTGATAAATCTAAAATCAAAATAAACAAGAAAGAAGTTAAAGAGGTGAATAGAACTCTGGATAAGGTAGATATGATAGATCTCTGGAGAAAATTGAATGAGGACAGTAAGGAATATATCTTTTTCTCAGTGGTACATGGCACATATACAAAAATTGATCTTGTACTATGGCATAAAACTTCACTTTCCAGTATAGAAAGGCAGAAATAGTCAATGCATCCTTTTCAGATCATGATGCAATAAACATTATATGTAATAAAGGGCCATGGAAAGATAAACCAAAAACTAAATGAAAACAAAATAATCTAATCCTAAAGACTGAGTGAGTCAAACAACAAATCATAGAAACAATCAATAGCTTCATTCAAGAGAATGACGATAATGAGACGATAAAACTTATGAGATGCAGTGAAAGTGACTCTTAGGGGAAGTTTTATATCTCTGAATATTTACATGAATAAAATAGAGAAAAAGGGAGAGCAATGAATTGGGCATGTAACTGAAAAAGCTAGAAAAAGAACAAGTTAAAAAATCTTAATTAAATGCCAAATTAGAAATAGTGAAAACCAAAGGACAACTTAATAAAAATGAAATTAGGAAAACTATTGAACTAATAAGTAAAACTAAAAGCTTGTTTTATGGGGAAAAAACAATAACATTGATAAACCTTTGGTTAATTTGATTTTTCAAAAAAAAAGAAAACCAAACTATCAGTATAAAAATGAAAATGGTAAATTCATCACCAATGAAGAAGAAATTTTTTTAAAAATTAGGAATTATTTTTTCCCAACTGCATGCCCATAAATTTGATAGTCTTAATGAAATGGATGAATATTTACAAAAATATGAATTGTCAAGATTAACAGAAGAGGAAGTAAAATACTTAAATAAGTCCATCTCAGAAAAAGAAATTGAACAAGCCATCAATGAACTTCCTGGGAAAAAATCTTCAGGGCCAAATGTATTTACAAGCAAATTCTATCAAATATTTTTTAAAGATTAATTCAAAAACTTCACATACTATTTTGGAAAATTAGCAAATAAAAGAGTTCTACCAAATTCTTTTTATGATACAAATATGATACTTATACCTAAACCAGGAAGAGTCAAAATAGAGAAAGAAAATTATAGACCAATTTCCCTAATGAATATAGAAGCAAAAATTTTAAATAAAATAGTAACAGAGATTACATCAACTTATCATGAGAATAATACACTTTGATCAGGTGAGATTTATACCAGAAGTGCAGGTCTGGTTCAATATTAGGAAAACTATCAGCATAATTGATCATATCAGCCACAAACCTAACAGAAACCATATAATTATCTCAATAGATGCAGAAAAAGCTTTTGACAAAATACAACTCCCATTCTTATTAAAAAACATTAGAGAGCAAAGGAATAAATGGAGCCTTTCTTAAAACGATAAGTAACATCTACCTAAAACTATCAGTATGCATTATATATTGTGGATAAGCTAGATATATTTCCAATAAAATTAGGAGTGAAAAAAGGATGTCCATTATTCAATATGGTACTAGAAATGTTAGCTTTAGCAAGAAGAGAAGAAAAAGAAATTACAGTAATTAGAACAGGCAAAGAAGAAACTTAGTTATCACTCTTTGCAGATGATATGATGATATACTTTGAGAATTGTAGAGAATCAAGTAAAAAACTACTTGAAACCACTTTAGCAAAGTTGCAGGATATAAAATAAACCCACATAAGTCATCAGCATTTCTACATATTACTAACAAAGCCCAACTGAAAGAGATAAAAAGAGAAATACTATTTAAAGTTACTGTAGACATTATAAAAAATATTTGGGAGTCTACCTGCCAAAACAAATCCAATGACTATATGAACACAATTAAAAAACACTTTTTATACAAATAAAGTCAGTTGCATATAATTGGAGAAACATCAGTTGCTTGTGAGTAGACCAAGCTAACATAATAAAAATCACAATTCTACCTAACGTAACTTACTTAGTTAGTGCCATAGCAATCAAATAATCAAAAATTATTTATAGAACTAGAAAAAATAATATCAAAAATCACTTGGAAGAACAAAAAGTCCAGAATATCCAGGGAATTAATGAAAAGAAATGTTAAGGAAGGTGGCCTGGTCATACCAGATCTTAAATTGCATCATAAAACAGCAATCATCAAAACTACTTGGTACTGGCTAAGAAATAAAGGAGTATATGATTGTAATGGAATACAATTGTGTTATAAGAAATAACAAGCAGGATGATTTCAAGAAAAATCTGGAAAGACTTACACAAACTGATGCAAAATGAAATGAGAAGACCTAGGACAATGAGTACACAGTAACATCAATACTATATATTTATAAATTGTGAATGACTTAGCTATTCTCAGCAACTCAATGATCCAAGTCAATTCCAAAGGACTCATGATGAAAAATTATATCCATCTTCAGAGAAAGAAATGATTGAGTCTGAATACAGATCACAACATACTATTTTCCACTTTATTTTTTTGTGGATTATTTTTAGTCTATGCTTTCTTTCACAACATGACTAATATGGAAATGTTTTACATGATTGCACATGTATAACCTATATCAAAATGCTTACTATATCAGAGAGGGATGTGGGGAGGGAGGGAGAAAATTTGGAACTCAAAATTTTTTTAAATGAATGTCAAAAATTGTTTTTACATGTAATTGGGAAAAGAACAAAATATTGTTTTTAAAAATTCTAAATTCAATGTCTTTAGCACTGCTGTTTGGTTTTTATTGGCCTGTGTGAATCTTCTTTAAGCTTGTTCTTTTTTTCTTAAATAATTCTTTCTTCATAATGAGGAGAAGCAGAATAGGTGAGGGCAAGTAAGGAGGGATGATGGGTAAACATTGATGTTGGGCTAGGCAAAAGAAGAGTAGGGGATGCTGGGAGTAAAGGAGGGAGGATTCAACACCTCTTGATCTTTTACTGGGAAGGTGTGTTAAAACTCCCCATGATGTCAATATTAGTAGAGAAAGCTCCTCAACAGGAACTCCCTACTCTATTGAAATCACTGGACCCGTCTCTAAGCTCATCTTCATGGAGTTACTTAGCCTGAATATTCTTTGTTGTTGTTCAGTTACGTTTTTCAGTTCTGCCCAACTCTTTGTGACCCATTTGAGGTCTTGGCAGGGATATTGAAGTGGTTTTCCATTTCCTTCTCCAATTCACGTTACAGATGAGGGAGCTGAGGCAAACAACATGAAGTGACTTGCCCAGGATCACACAGCTAGTAAGTGTCTGAGGCTGGATTTGAACTGAGAAAGATGAGTTTCCTGACTCCAGGACATGACACTTTATCCACTGCACCATCTAAGCTGCCCCCTGTATTTTCTAATGAATTATAAATTCATATTTTTTTCATAGATTACTAAGGAAATCCAGGTGCTGCAAAGCTCCTGAGAAAGCAGTGGGACACAATGAAAAGAATGCTTGATTTAGAATCAGGGAACTTGGGTATAAATCTCTATCCTGTATGAACGTATGCCCCTTCACCTCTGTCCCTCATTCTCTTTTTCTGTACAGTGAGGAGGCTGAACTCAAAGACCTTTAAAGTGCCTCCCAGTTCAAAATCTGTTACCCCATGATGTAGAAGGGGATTTTCCTGGATGATTGGCCTCCTCAAACAATGTAGTTTTTCTTGTAGTTTCCTCACTGTCTAGTCTTTGAAATCTGTACAAAAATTCCAGGTAGAAAGGCTAAACTGAGTGATACTTGAAGTCTGACATTGCCCTATTTAGTGTAACAAAGGAGAGGATAGCCTTCTTTGATCCTTCTCCAAGTACCAGGGAGTCAGAGACAATGGCACATCTGGGGAGAGCAGGAAATCTGGTAGAGCTGATTCCAAGCTATGACTTCACCATGTACCATCTCATTGTTTTTCTTCCTGTAAAATAGGCATAATAATTTTGGTGTCACTAATCAAGGTCCTTCATATACAAAAGGGAGAAAAGGCACAGAGAGAAGGGTAGGGGGAAAATAACATCTCTCCTCCTACAGACAAGAGCTATGAGACTTCATTGCCACAAATTTTTTTAGAGCTGAACAGTACCTTACAGACCATCCAATCTTCAGATAAGGAAACAGAGACCCAGGTAGATAAAGGGGTTTGACCAAAGTCATACAAGTAGTAAGTATCAGAGCTTGAAATGTAACATGCCCTCTGATTCCAAAACCAATGCTCTTTCCACTTAACCACAGTGCCTTTAGAGCTCCTAAAGTATGTCATAGCTTTGTGGGAAAGCACCAAGAAGGAATAAGAAATCATACTCATCACCATTTGCTTGTCTACCCCATTCTACTCTGAGATGATCTAATATCCATTCTCTGGTTCCTCCAACCCCTATTCAATCACTGCCATCAAGTACTACTCCTTACTCTCTAAGTCTGGAATTCCTAATCTGGGATCCATGCTCTGGAGAGATTTCAGGGAGTACACACACTTAGATGCAAAAAAAATTTCATTTTCACTAACCTTCAACAGAAATTTATCATTTCCTTCAATTATGAATTTAAAAAAAATTATTATGAGAAAGCATTCATAGGTTTTACTAGGCAGCCAAGGGGGTCCATAACATACAAAAAAGTTAAGAACCTCTGCTCTTAGTTTTGGGAAAAAAAAGAAAAATGTGCTTGTGAGGAGACTTTCCTGGGTTGGTACATAGACAATACTTCTTACCTCAAGTTCTCAGAAATAAAGGCATCTTGGACATCAAAAGGATCTAGAGATAACCAGGTATGAAAAGAAACAGAGGCACAAAAAATCATAGGATTTAAAGAGGAACCAGAGAGATCATCTAAACCAAATTTACAGATGGAGAAACTGAGACCTAGAAAGGTAAGATGTTTACCCAAGATCACACAAGGAAGTAGAAAAGTCAGGATTTGAACCCAATTCTAGCTCTCAAGATGAAAATATCTAAGTAAGAATGTTGTCTGACGATCTCAAAGAACTAATGATGAAGCATATTATCTACCTCCAAAGAAAGAACTGATATTTTGATTGAATACAGACTGAGACATGCTATTTTTCACTTTCTTTTATTCATCTTCTTGTACAAAATGACTAATTTGGAATGTTTTACATAGTTGCACATGTACAACTTATATCTGATTACTTACTATCTCAGGGAGGGGGGAAGAGAAAGAGGGAGAGAAGGATAGAAATTGGAACTCAAAACTTTAAATCAAAATATTTTTTAAATTGGAAAAAAAATTTTTTTTTAAATAGTGTCTGGGAGTGGAATGGACCATGATTTAAAATATAACTTAGTATAACTTAAAATATATAAAATATAATAAAAATGAAGTTCTGGCCTCAGAAAAAGGATACAGATACAATATTACAACAAATTATTAAGGAAAATTACCCTGAAGTTCCAGAACAAGAAGGTAAAGTAGAAATAGAATTAATCTACCAATCACCACGAGAAAAAAATCCTAAGAAGACTACTTACAGGAATGTCCTAACCAAGTTTCAAAATCCCTAAGTTAAAGAGAAAATACTGAAGGAACAAGAAAAAACAATTAAATGCTGAGGGAAAATCATCAGGATTTCACAAGACCTAGCTGCTTCTACACTAAAAGACCATAGGTCTTGGAACTTTATATTTCAAAGAGCAAAGGAGGTAGGCTTGCATCCAAGAATAACGTATCCAGTAAAGCTGAGTAAAATTCTGAATGAAAAAAAAAATGGATATTTGATGAACTGAAAAGACTTTCAAGTATTTGCAACAAAAAGACTGAACTCAATGGAAAATTCAACATAAAAGACAGAAGAAATGTAAGAAAATTATTAAAGACTAAATATAAGGCACTGATTAAGGTCAAATGGCTCACTTACGATGTATGAAAGTGGTTATCATTATTGCTAATAGCATTCTTAAGACTGCTATCATTACTAAAGTAGTTTGAAAGAAAGCTTGGAATTAAGTTGTATATGATGAGGTAATTCTAAAAAATAAAACTGGGTAGGAAAAGGTAAAAGGGAGCAATTATCTCATAAAATGGGGTGTGAAAGGAAGAGTTATACAAAAGAAAGCAGGTGAGGGTGGAGAGCTGGTAATATTGGAACTGACTCTCATCTGGGTTGAAGAGGAAACAAAGTGTACATTACCTTGAGTCTTTCAAAGCTAATAAAAAAATCTTTAAACTGAAAAGGAAGTGAGAGAAAGAAAATTGCTGACATATATTCACCAAACCAGATACCTTAGAAAGAAGACACGATGTTGGATGAAGGGCTGGATGAAAGAGACTCCCCAAAATTCACAACAGAACAAAAACAAAAAATGAGTCAATAAGAAATCACATAGGCTCAGATATCCTTATATAAGTACACAATTGGAAGGCAGGCAACTTGAACCAGAGATCCTAATAAAGGGAGACAATTTTGACATTAGGCATCACTGAGATTTGGGATGTGGAATAAGACCCATGACATCTTATTCAAATTAAACAGTATAGATAAAAAGCAGGAAACATAGAGGACATGAAGGTTAGGGCATGGTATAGGCAAGGAGAAGGATGGTGTACTAGCGAGGCAGCTAGATGGTATATGGATAGAACCTCCAGCCTGGTGTCTGGAAAACCTGAGTTCAAATCCAGCCTCAGACACTTCCTAACTGTGTGATCCTGAAGTCACTTAATCTATGTTTGCCACTGTTTCCTCATCTGTAAAATGGGGATAACAATAGCACCTTCCTCCAAGGGTTGTTGTGAACATCAAATAAGATAATATTTGTAAAGCACTCAACACCATGCTTGGCACATAGCAACTATAAGAAATTAAATGGAAATTTTGAGGGTGTTTTGTGGAAGCCACAGATGACATGCAAAGTCCAACAGGCAGAAAAAGTTCAGCAACTCAGAAATGCATAAAATATATGTAAAGTATTGTATAATAACAATATATTTTTATCTTTTAATACCATAATAATTTAGACTTCTTTGGTACAGAGGGGGGGGCCAGAAACTCTTATGCAGATTTTTCCAGATAGCTCCCCTTAACCCCTGTGATGTGGAAAGCGTAACTGTATACACACACACATACACGTGTGTGTTTGTATATGTATATATATGTGTGTGTGCAACATATATAAATGTTAGTTATTAATCTTGAAACCAGATGGAAAGAATAATAAAGAGCATTTGAGTAGAGATTAAACAGAGGCAGAAACAAAAATGATGGCATTATTAGAACATACAACAGGCTACCTAGAAAAGAGGAAATAGATGAAGGTTTTTTAAAACTGATTGCAAGGTTGGCAAAGAGGCATGATATAACAGTGATGGTGGGCAGAATTTAATTACTAAATATCTCCTGGAGTTCTGCCTCTGTCCAAAGTGGTGCAGTTTTTCTTGACTTGCCTTAATGATAATTTCATGTTTAAAGTATGAGGGAATCAATGAGGGACACTAACAACTTGGGTCTAACTGACCAACAAGGAGGAAGGTGGTTTCTAAAATAGAAAGACTGGAAACACTGAGTGAAAAAAGACCATTTTGCCTTCAAATCCATTACAGAAAAGGAAAGAAAAATTAGCCAAATTCTCCTACGTGCCCTAGATTTTGGAAGAAGAGATTGTAAAGGATTCACAGAAAGGAGAGATACGATCCCATAGACTAAAATTCTATAGCGGAAGTCTAAAAGGGAATCCAGCTCAAATGGAATGGAAAACTCCCAAGAACAGAGTCCTGAAGACACAGATAAATAATCTGATAAAGAAGAAAAGGCAAAGAGCAAAGTTAATGTGAGGGAACCCATCAATCAACTTTGACTTTAAAAAAAAAATGAACCAAAGATAGAAGGAATGGAGCTTTGATATAAAAGTTTGCTGTGATCCAACAGAACTTCAGTCCTGCTTCCAGCTTTGCCCTCATATCCATCATCCAGGGAGGAAACTTCTGTAGAGAAAGGGCCAATTATCCCCTCAAACTACCAATCAACTACCACCCACAAGGAAGGCAAGCCAACCTGACTAGGAAGAAGGCACTCTGAAGGAGAAAAGGCAGCATGTGCCAGGCAAGTCAATCTCTAACCTCATATCCTCTTAGACCCTTATGGAGACAGCCTGGGACCTTGAACACAAGAGCTTTGCGTATGGTAGTATTTCCAACCCAATGCCAATAGATATATTCTGGGAAGTGAGCCCTGAGGAGATGGAGTCTGACAGTTTCTCCTACAGGTGCCATATGGCCACAATTAGTGAAGGCTAAGAAAAGAAAATTCTTGCTGCCCAGATCCTTGGCTCAACATCAGAAAATGCTATGTTGTCAATGAAAATGGCTTTAAAAAAGAAACATTACTATCTGCTTTGCTGCTGCACCCTAGGAACCATGAGGCTTTTTCATATGGCTTGCAGCTGAAATCTTCCATGTGAGTGGTCTCCCCAAATAGAATGTGAGCTCCTTGAGGGCAGGGATTGTGCCCTAGTGCTTAGCACTGTGTTTTGCATGGAGTAAGCACATAATAATTGCTTTTTTCATTCTTTCATTCTTCCTGAAGGAAGAATATCAAGAATGCTAAGAATGAGGTGAAGCTAGCAGGAAAGCTAAAGACAGCAAAGAGGGTTTCTGGGTGTTTTAGTGTGTGTGTTTGTCCTTCCTTTTCGAAGAAGACCATGACGTCAGAGAAATGATGACATGACTTGCACTTCACTTTGTTTTGGGAGGGAGGGCTGTGCACATCACCAGCCTCACTTCTCCTCCAGAGCCACCTGAATCCAGTGACCAGATATTCATCAGGATGACTGGAGATGACCCAGGATGAAGCAATTGGGGTTAAGTGACTTGCCCAAGGTCACACAGCTAGTGAGTGTCAAGTGTCTGAGGTGAGATTTGAACTCAGGTCCTCCTGACTGCTGTGCTGGTGTTCTATTCACTGCACCACCTAACTGCCTCAGGTGTTTTAGTAATGTCAAGGAAAAGAGAAAACTAGAGCTACTGCTAAGGGTAGATGGGACAAGGATGAGGGACTGTGGAGAGTAGATAGAGTTATTCAACTGTTATTTTGATTCTATTTTCTCTTCCAATAAACAAAATGTACTTTTTATGAGATTTTCTTGATGAAGATACTGGAGTGCTTTGCCATTTCCTTCTCCAGGAGATTAAGGCATCAGAGCTGCTAGGAAACATCCGAGGCCAGATTTAACTCAGGTTTTCCTGACTCCAGTCCTACCTCTCTATCCACTGAGCCATCTAGCTGCATCTAAAGTGAACATACTCAGAAACAAACTTGAATTCCTTTGATAGGAAGATGGAAACAAAGTCCCTGGTCTTAGGAATTTACAAATACTCTCCATAAAACACCTCTGTCTGCAATAAATGGCTGACAACATACTGTCTGGACTGTGGCCACAGATGGAGACCTTTCTCCTAGTATGTTCTGAATAACTTTCTGACACACATTTCCTTCTTATCCCTTCCTCCCTCATTTCTGTCATTTCTCTCCCTTTTGCTCTTGGGTGGCTGAAATGGGTCTGGAAAACCCAAAGGAGAGTCTGGAAGTTGAACCATGGAATGTTTCCTCAGTCCCCTGTGTTTCCTACTTTTCATGGTTCGTTTTTCAGGTTCTTCCAGTTCTAAATCCTAAACCTATGATTTACATAAAAGCTTTCATACAAAGCACTGGATACAGAGGCAGAGGTGGGTTGTGATCAACAATGGTGGAGGAAGCAGCAATGCCAGTGGAATGATGTCACTACTTAAGCATTCTCTATCAACTTGAACAAATTCAAAATGTTGACAGAGATGGTGATGAAGACAATATACATGTTTAGATTAGCGTCTAAGCCTCACGACACGTAGAAGTAACAAAGGCCAATGCCGGAATCATAATTTTTCAAGTATGTTGGTTTCTAATGTAAAAAATGATTTTTCTTAATAATCATTATCCTAAAACTCAGAGCTTTCCCTATCCCCCTCCTTCCAGATTCTCCTTATTCTGGACCAATGGGTGTATTCCTGCTTAATGTGTTGCCCAGACAGGTCTGGGAAAATGCTGATTCTCCCTAATGTCAAGATAGGTAATATGGAAATGGATGTCCCTTAGACCAAGATTGTGTCCAAAGTCTTGTACCTCATTTTAATATAACCCACCTTCCAGTATGTTAACCAATCAGAGTTGATTGGTACCACTTGGGAACACCTACTCGAGGCTTTCAATTCCAAATTGTTAGTTCCCATGCTAACATAGCTGCTCAACTGAGAGAAGTAAAAATGCGGAAACCATGTAATTTCTTTTGTCTTTCTTAGACCAAACACTGTGAGTTTGACACTGAGAAGAGAAAAGGAACATAAGGAAGGAAACAAATAGTTATTAAGTGCCTACTTTGTTCCCGAAGCTTTACAAATATTACCTGATCCTTACAATAACCCTACAACGGTTGCAGGGAGCTACTATTATTCCATTTTATAATTCTGGACTGTGAGAAACAAGCTCACCTTAAACAAAGAACAATACTTGTTGTGAAATCAGGAAATTTTTTTTATTAATTTTTATGTTCATTCCATCTGAATGAACGAGTAGCTCCTAGGGAAGTGCTACAGGAAGGCTACAATTTGTTCAGACCAACTGTTGCAAGTTTGAACTTCTCAACACACCGTCTGTTGGCCAGATGAGGCCTTCTGACCGTGTGAGTTCAAGTTCTCCTCTCTGATAGACTTTCCCTCCAATAGTCTGTCAAGCCTGTGCACAAGTTTCTGACCTTTTACCTGACCATGCTAGGTCACAACTCTGATTAAAGCTGGGAGGAGTTTTAATCTTGTGGAAACAGAATTCCTTCTTTTTGTTTCCCACAAGGACTGAGGCAGACAGAGACATTAATTCATTTGCCTACCAGGAGCACATACAACTAGTAGGTTTCTGAGTCTGGATTTGAACCCACATCTATCTGACGCCAGGCCAGTGCTATTCATTGCACCACCTAGTTGTCTAAAGAAGAATGGTCAAAATATTGACTTGTCCAATATAGGGATAGAAGCTTAAAATGGAAGGAATCAGGAAGGGATGCAGAGGTTATGAAGGATGGATAGGATCAGAGAAGCACAGGACCTTAGCACTTAACATTGTCACATGTATTTTCTGACTTCAGATGCTTACTAACTGTGTGAACCTGGGCAAGTCAAATAGCTTCTGCCTGCCTCAATTTCCTCATCTATAAAAATGAGGATAATAAAAGTACCTACTCTTCCCTTGCTGTGAAAATTAAATGAGACATTAGTAAAGCACTTTGCAAATCTTAAAGCATCATTTAAAGTGTTGTTCACAGTTACAAGGCTTTCTCAGAAACATTATCTCATCTGATTCCCACAATAATTTGGTGGTAGTGTGAGTATTGTCTCTCTTTCCATGATGATGGAAAAGCTGAGGCACAGAGTAGGGTCTTGCTCAATGCAGCAGGAGTAGCAACCTGGAGAATCTCAATCTGGATGACCTCTATCTCCTTACAAAAAAAAGAGATATCTGATAGCACAGTTGACCAATGCTAATGAGAAAGAAAAAGGGGTGATATCTAGCTACACAGGGGTTCTCCAATGAACTCATCTTTTAAAGGAACTTCCACAGGAATAGAAATAAGGACACATGATCAAAGATGAGAGATGTGGCTTTACATAGTTCCTGGAACATAGTAGGTGTTTGATTAATATTTGTTGATTGTTTGATTATTTTACCTAATCATTACTAGAAGAAGAGTCAGAAGATCCAAACCCTAGATCATCCATTGTGTGATCTGGAGCAAATTACTTTTATTGTTGGGACTATGTAGTAAAAATAATAACTAGTATTTGTATGTGGCTTTCAGGTTGGCAAAGCACTTTATAAATATTATCTCATTTTATCTTTACAACAACTCTAAAAGGAAGGTGCTATGTTTCCCCCCCAACTGTACAGTTAAAAAAACTGAGGCAGATAACAGGTGATTTGCCCAGAGTCACACAGCTGGTATGTCTTTGAGGTCATATTTGAATGCAGATCTTTCTGACTCCAGGCTTTATGTACTTTACCACTAGCTGCCATATTTTCCTCCTTTGTAAAATGAAGGAATTGGTCTTGTTAATCTTTAAGGTCCCTCTGGGCTCTAAAATCCTATGATCCCAAGATCATGAAAGAGAGACACAAACTTGTATCAGAGTTAGAAAAATTAAAATCCATAATGAGCCAAGACATTGAAAAATGCTAGAAATAAAAGGGGCTTTATAAGCTGTTTCAAAGTCAAGAGGAACAATAAAAGGATAAATACGTTGAGGAAATATCCATGGGTAACTTCAATTAAGTAGAACTGCTGACAAACTCATTGATCAAGAATTGGAAAAGATCTTAGAAACTGTGTAGTCTAGGGGTGGAGAACTTGTAGCCTCAAGGCCAATGTGCTCTTCTAGGTCCTTGGATGCAGCCTTTTGACTGAGTCCAAGTTTTACAGAATAAATCCTTTAATTAAGGGGATTTGTTTTGTGAAGTTTAGATTCAGTGAAAGAGCTACACTTGAGGACCTGGAGGGTTACATGTGGCCTTGAAGATGCAGGTTTCCCACCCCTAATCTAGTCCACATTTCTAATTTTTTCCATATGAGCAAACTGAGGCCAGAGAGGTGAGGCAATATGCCTAAGGTCACATGGTGAGCGATAGAGCTGAGATTTGAGCTCAGGTCCCGTGAATAGTCTGTCATCTGTACCATACTGTCTTCTCCATCAAGGAAAGTGATCCTCAGATTGAAAAAAAAAATAAAACCAAATGGTGGGAGAAATTAAAAACCAAGAAAAATTAGCTGAAACCACCCGACCTAAAACTTTTGTGTCTTGGTCTAGGCAACACATAGTACTTATTATGCACCAGACAGAAAAAAAAAACATCATATGACAGCGATTAAGAGAGAAATAGGGAGAAAGTCCAGAAGGCAAAAGGGAAATGATCTCATGGATTTTCTATAATTACCCTTTACTAAATTGGTAAAATCACTGTCCACACATGGTACCTGGAAATTTCTGGTCCCCTCTCTTGACCCCATGTTTCTTGGTCTGACAAATTTTTAGAGGGTCTAGCTAAAGCAGGGATTTTGGAACCTTGGAGGTCAGCCTCAAATCCTGCAAGGGGAGAAATCTTAGCTTAAAGGGAGCTATTGCCCAAGCAGCCCCTACAAGATTCAGACCAGGAAGTAGCAAGGCCAGGGTAAAAGAGGCTACTGGTTCTTCTAACTCCACAAAGGATAATTATAGAAAGTTATCAGAGATTTCAAAGGACCCAAAGAAAACTGCCTTTAAACATGACACTGTCCTTCTGTGGAGCATTGCAAAAGGAGCTGGATAAATGCAGAGAGCTGGATAGACAGGGTTCTGAGTTCCTACACTGCTCACCAGCCTTTCCTGAATTTCCAAGTGTTATGTAATAAACAGAAAACAAAACATGTCCCAAAATGTACTTCCTGCTGTTTCTTTAAGTCGAACAGAAACTATAGTGGAAGCACAAGAGTGTCAAACTCTAACAATACTTGTGCACCATGCAAACAAATGGCCCTTTGCACTCTAAGCAGGGTAGGACAGAGAAAATGTGAGCAGCCCCAAGAAGATGGCTAGTGGGGAGGTTGACTGTCTGTGATTGGGAAAAGGAGTGACATCTGCCTGGATTTTTGCTTGTATGGTTGTATATGTATTTGTGTATGCCTAGAAATACATGTGTAACATATGTAGATACAGCCTCACCTGTACTTGAACTACACCTACTTATGAGCAAGGAGATTCTTAGGTAAGAAACCAGATAGTAAATTCTTTTGAATATCCATTTAGTATCTTGAAACAAAATTGGGACCTAAAACCATGGTAATAATGAGGACCAAAAAAATAAAGAACCCAAATCCCTGTGCTAGACAACAAAGTTCCTATCATTTCTTTTGGTCCTGTGACCACAGATTAGCCACTTGTTATAGGTTATGATACAGAACTAGGTGATAGACAGGGGTGGTTCACTGCAACCTATCACCTCTGGGAGAAGGAAGGGGATCCAAACAATTCTCAAACACATCAGTTTATCAGTATTCACAGATTTATTCAACAGGAATCTAACAGCTCAAAGGTGTTTGGATTCTCATAGATTTATTCATTTAGAGCTGGAAGATCACCTTTATGGCCATCTAGTCTAACCCCCTCATTTTACAAATAAGGAAATTGAAGCTAAGATAGGTTTAAGTGACTTGCCTCAAGTGACACAGATAGTGTTTTGAAGAAATAGGGCTAGAAAAAAAAACTGAATCAGGTGAATTGAATTCAATTTGTTGTGGTGGTTCAGTTGTGTCCAACTCTCCATGACCCCATTTTGGGGGGGTTTTCTTGGCAAAGATACTGGAATGGTTTGCCATCTACTGCTCCAGCTCATTTTACAGATGTGGAATTGAGGCAAAGAGGACATGCCGAGGGTCACTCACATAGCTAGGAAGTGTCTGAGGCTAGATTTGAATTCATGTATTGGGGTCTTCCTGATTCCAGGCTCAGTGGTCTAATCATTGCCATGTAGCTGTTCAATACAAATAAGATTTTCTTTCTTTTTCTCTTTTATATTTTTTCCTCAGTTATACATTAAACAATTTTTAACATTTTTTTCAAAGTTTTGAATTCCAAATTCTATCCCTCTCTCCTTTTTTCCCCTCCCCCCTCCCAAAGACTATAAGCAATCTGATATACTTTATACGTGTGCAATCATGTAAAACATTTCCATATTAATCATACAAACAAGATTTTTAAAGGATCTCTATGTGTGAAAGAGTATTGTTTTAGGCACTGTGGGAGATATAAAATGAAGATATCTGGTTCATTTAGCTAACAGTCTAGCAAATTAATAAATTATAATTAGCATCAATTCAGCTTCTAAAAGCATCTATCTCAGTAACACACCCCAACACAAACAAAAAGGATGAAAGCAAAGTATGAACTAGGCATCCACTTATCCCCTTGACAGCTTCCAGAAAATGCTTGAATACTTTCAGTGATGAGGAGCTAAGAGCTTACTATTTATAGCCTATTCTGTTGGGGAGAAAGAGATCCGACCTCTGATGATTACAAGTTGTATGACCTTGGGCAAGTCATTTACACTCTTCAGGCCTCAGGCTATGGATCTAAAAAATGAGGAGATTGTACTAGTTAATTTTTGAGATTCCTTCCAGGTTCTGGATCTATGATACTATCATCCTGTCTTCCTATGGTACTCAGAACTTCTAGTCAGAGGGATCATGGAATAATTCATAGGAGAAGCTATTTTTACTATCCTATGGCATACTGTAGAGTATCCTCAAGATGGAGACCTGAGTAGTGAAGGGACAGGATATATATCATGCTGTTTCAGGATCAGATGAAAGAACTGGGTCTATACAGTCTAGAGAAAAGTCTTAGAGAAGGACATGATATCCATTTTTAACTATTGGAATTATGCAAGAAGGGTTAGATTTATTCTTTTTGGTTCAGAGAAGAGAGATGAGAAAAGGATAAAAGCTTCTATGACACGGATTTCTGTTTAGCTTAAGGAAAGACTTCTCAATAATTATAGCTATCCATAAATGAAATGAGATTTCTGGATAGTAGACTCCTCCTTACAAAACTTCAAGTAAGAACTCAAAGGAAATCTGTAAGGAATATTATAGAAAGGATTCTTCCTGTTCTATTACAGAAGGGTATGAGTTGGACTACATGACCTCTGAGATCTCTTCAGGATTCTGTCATCTTTTACTTTCCTCCCTCCCCATCCAATCAGTTGCCAAATTTTATTGATATTACCTCCACAATATTATTTATCAGTATTCTCTCCTTTCCTTTCTCTAGATGTCTTTTGGGTACATTAAGGCTGACCTATATTTCTGGTAGAATTATTCTGTAAAGTCATAAGAAAAGTCGTCTTTACCTCTATTTCCTTGTTTGTCCTTTAGTGGGAGAAACTGCAAAATAGATTTCTAGGTAGCTAAGGGATTAAATAGTATTATTATGTGTGGATACTTCCTGAAATCCTCTGTGCCATCACAAGGCTTCCTGATAGGCTGAGAGTGAACCTGAGATAGGAAGGATGATGAACAAGTCCCATCTAGAGAAGCTAGAGAAACAGATCCAAAATTAAGTTGGAGGTTTCCAGGACACCATCTCACACCATTCCTCCAAAAAGAGAGAATCAGGATAGCCAAGTTACACATGGGAAAACTTTTGTAGAAGATAGTCTAGGAAGTTTAAAGCCATCTTATATGAGATGAAGCAGGTTTCTTTTCTATACTTCTAATTGCCTTACCCTAGAAAAATTCTGAAATTCCGTATTCTCCTTTCCTCTTAATTAAACTATATTTATTGCAGTGTTCTGGTCCAGAATGTGAGAAGACAGGGAGAAGAAAGAAAAGGAGAACAATCAACTGAAACTGTTTTCTTCAAGGTTACTAATGATCACTCAATTACTAAATCTGACGGTCTTTTTTTGATCCCCAGCTTTCTCAACCTCTGCAGCATCTGTCTTTGTTGATTGTCTTCTCCAGACTTTATGTGACTCTAATCACCCCTACTGTTCCTCCTATCTGTCTCACTTATATGAAATATTTGTAAAGCACAGTGCTTGGCACAGAATGAGTACCAAATAAATCCTTATTCCCTCTCTCTTCCCCTTCCCTTTCCAATTGTTAATTCATCATTCAGATCACAACCCATATCGGTATATCCCAAGTCTCTGTCCTAGACTCTCTATAGAAAGCTGAATTTGAGCTGAGTCTTGAAGTACACCAAGGAAGCTAAGAGGTAACTGGATTGTTTCTATCTGAGGAACTCAAATCAAACTTCTCTAAGCAGTTTTATATAGTCAAATGTCTCTCACACTAGCTCATGATGGAAATTACATTTTTAGGTGAGTTGGAGGCCAAATCTATCTATACCAGGGGTTCTTAATGAAATCTTTCTATATCATGGGTTCTTAATATATGCATACACACATTACACATATGCACTCACATATATGTGTGTATGTATGTGTGCATGTATACATGTACACATTTTTTTCACTAACTTCAAATTAAAATTTATCATTTGCTTCAATTATTTAAACATATTTGGAGAAGGAGCCCATATGCTTCACCAGCCTGACAAATGGGACCATGACACAAAAGAGGTGCAAAACTCTTGGCCCATAGACTTAGATTAAAATATCTTTCTCATGATTTAGCAAGAGAGAGCCTTAAGCTGCCAAGAGACCCGCCTATTTCCTTAGTGGTGTGCAGTCATTCTATTCACCTTAAATTATTTGATAGAGAAAGTAGGTCAATCACTCACCCATCTGAATGATAATCAAGGCTAGAATGCAGCTCCATCAGATCCTGAGCAAAGGAAATGACTGATGTAGCATCTTTTTGCAAAGAGTTCCTACTAGTTTATTTGTGCCAGACGAAGGGTTTCTACCTTATTCTAGGTTCTCAAACCTAACCCAGGTAGCGGCAATAGCTAGAAATAGTAGGATACCACAAATGAACCTCTGGAATCAGCCCAGTGATCCTCTTTGGATCAAGGAAATTGGTTGTTCCCTTCTTTGCTCTATAGGACACAACAATGTACCCCTGGAAGCACAAAAGGGAGATTTTCCCTTTGCCACTTTTGTAAATAGGAAATTGAGTTCTCCTAACAGCCTGTTAATCCCAAGAGAGCTCCCCTCTGAGACTGTAGCATTTTGAACCACTTCCTTGTAGGAAATGACCCTGCCAGGGTAGACTTTGGGCAGAACTAGGAAGTAAAGGAAGTTTGCTTTGGCCTAAATCTCTCTCTCCCTTCCTCCCTCCAATCCATAATTCTTCAATGATTTTTCTTCACCCATTACTTCATCAGTGTGGGCACTCCTTCCATTGATGCAAATTACAAAGCCTCCACACCTTAGAAGATGGTTTCATGAGCTGCCCAAAATTTCATCACCTCTTAACCAACCTTTAGGTGATGTATGTGTGAACTAGACATATTCTTCTATAACAATCCATCTCCAAGCTTTTACTGGAAGGCTTTCCAACTTGATAGGACCTGTGAGAGATTAGCCTGTGCCAGTACAGCCTTTGAGAATCCAAGATTATCTCCACACTGGACTGAGACATCAGAGATAGACTTTACTTTATCACTTTCATTATATCACTTCTCTGATCAAATACTTTTAGTATCTTCTTCTTGTCTGCAGAATAAATTCTAAAATCCCTAATAAGACTTTTAAGATTCTCTCCAATATGATCTCAGCCTGTCTAATCTTATATAATCATGTTCTCCTACAGAAACTATCCACTCAAATGAATCTAGTCTATTCTCTTTTCTCTCAATTTGTCTTTCTTACCTCCACACCTTTTCTCATGCTGTTCCCTCTCCTTCTATCCATTTTTAATATTTGCATTTAGATCCCAGTTCCTCCCAGAAGACTCCAGTCCAAAGGGATCACTTCCTTCTATGAATTGTAGAACTTACAGTCTGTACATTTGGCACTGATTCCATACTACTTTATACTGTTGTATATTCACTTTATCTAGACTGAGAATTAATTCCTTGAGGGCAGAGAACTTCTCTCTCTGTCTCTGTCTCTGTCTCTCTCCTTACATATGTGTATATATATATATATATATATATATATATATATATATATATATATATATATATATATATGTATACACACACATACATATGTATATGTATACATACATCCCCAGTATTTAGCACAGTGCATGGCACATAGTAGATGCTTAATAAATGAATGTTGATTGACTATTTTTTTCCCACTGGGAAGGGGAATTGAAGAAAATAAATTTTTTTCTTTATTGAAAAATAAATATATTAAAATTGTAAAAACTATAGGGTCAAAATTCCAAAAAGAAAAAAAGTGAGATGAGAGCTCATTGGCTAGGAAAGCAAAGAGGGATAGAGAAACTAGAGGTCATGATGAAGGACAAGAAAAGGTTTATAGGAAATAAGGCAGAAGGATAGATGGAAGGACAAGCAATTATGTACAGAAAGAGAAACTTCAGAATTCTACATCGTGGAGGTATAGCATTTATGGATGATTAAGGGTATCTTTTCTAACATCCCTGTGAATAAATAAGGTTTCTGTAGTTACAATTCACAGGAGATAACAATAAAAAACATATTTGCCAATGTGCTTTAAAAGCATCCACATGTATGTTGACATCCCCAAGAATAAGAGCTGGTATTATGATGAAGAGGAAGCTCATGATCCAAAATTTGAGAAACTTGTCTTTACCAGGCAGTCTAGGACGGGCAAAGGGAAGCAGGATAATAAGCCACTGAATCCAAGAGGCAGGAATAAGTGTGGTTGAAATGCTAGGTGGGTGAACAAAGACACGATTGGGTTATTTCTCAAATTCCCAAAAGCCTGGTTATTTTCCAAATTTCTTTTTGTTAAAAAATAGAAAAAAAGGAACAGAATCCTGGGAAAGAAAGGTCAGAATTGAATGACTGAAGTGAGCTGTCTCCCAACTAAAATTGTAGCTACGTCTACAGACAATAAATAAAAAAGAATTATGCTGGTGACATCCCCAATCTGCCTACTTTTGCCTACTTTGATAAGGATTCCCTGATTCTCTTCCCACCTCCATCGTATTCCTGACCCATCTTTGCATAATCCTTGGCCAGTATTTTCTATTATCAACCCTGAACTCTCCTGAACAAATGCTTGCTCAACTACAACATCCTTATAAAATTCTAATACTTCCAGGGATCTTTGATACTGTTGATATGAATGCTCTCTCCAACAACACAGGTCACAACCCATCTGTTCATGCCCACATTAGACATCTTTATTTTAGATTTCAATGTTAGGATTTTCTCTGTGTTCACAGCACCTTCAGGGGCTGACATTGCCTGTTTCTGCCCTCATGGAGGAGAATTCACAGGATACATCCCAGTTGATGCCAGCTGGTCCATTCCTGACAACAAATACTTGAGTGCGATAAGTCCTAGAGCTGGGACCTTCCATATGGCGCTCTTATCCTTTGCCATTGATTCGCTGTGTCATCTTTAGCCATCCATTTAACCACCCTGTACCTTCATTTCCAAACCTATAAATGAAGAATTGTAAATCTTTTAGGTACTACAATGAACACTTAAAAAGTCCAACTGCTTAAATCAACATTTATTAGCACCACTGAGGAAAGCATTAGGCTTAACACAGGGAATGATTTGATAATCCATTCATAAATGGAAAGTGCCTAAGATATACTGGCAATAATCATATCTAAAGCCTTAATATTAATATTGCTTCTTTGGCACAAGTTTGAACACATAATAGGTATTCAATAAGTCTTAGCTGATTTGGCTATAGCCTCCCAGGATAATGATGATCTTCTGTACTGGGTACCTTTCAAAAACAAAATCAGCAAACATTTGTCTGTGAAGAAAAGAAGAAAGAAAATGAGAGAAAGAAATTTCACAGTCTAAGACAAGACATCTGAGGCTATCCAATCCAATCTGTACCTGAGTAGGAATTCCCTCTACCACATAACTGACAAGAGGTCACCCAGCCTTTGTCTACAGTCCTTGGGTAAGAGGGAGGACACTCTCTCTGAAGGCAACCTGTTACACTTTGGCATCCCTCATGGCTTTTTTTTATAGTTTCCCTACAAAAACCAATACCACAATAATACAAAAAGGTGAATTAACGATTCTAAATAAGCATCTACCATTAACTCAATGTTTGAATAATTTCAAGAGATAATATTTTATAGAACTTCAAGGTTTGCAAAGCACTTACATATATGAAATTATTTGATCCTTACAACAACCCTGTGAGGCAAGTGCTATTATTATATCATTTTCCAGATGAGGAAACTGAGACTGGAAAAGGTTAAATGACTGCCCAGGGTCACACATTTAGTAAGTGGCTAAGGATTCAGATCTACAGCTTCCTGACTCCAGGTCCAGCACTCTATCTACTACACCATCCATTCAGAGGCAGCATGGTATAACATCCAGAGAGCTGGGCTTAGAAACAGGAAGGACAGGCATCACATATGGCCTCTGGTATTTATGACCATTTGGCAAGTCATGTAGCTGCTCAGAGAGCCTGATAGCTCTCTAAAACAGGGCCTCTTTTCCTGGGAGCCATAGCACTTTGCTCCACCCTCCAACCCCCACATACACATGGGATCCTGTAGCAGTAAGCACCCCAGCATACACAGGAGAGCCTGCTGTACAGGATTCTTAGATCTGCTTTTCTAAAAGGAAAGCAACTTTTGAGGGGTCAACAATCTACTTTAATTACATTCACCAACAGAGAAAATACAAGCAGAGAAATAAAGACCAATAGACAGGGCTTCTAACTGTCTGACTATAAGCAATATATACATCACAGATCAAAAGACAGATCCATCTATCTGATCATTACATACATGCATTGTTACCAGAGAGAGAAGCACCAGCATCTGGGTTTTCAAAGCTGGAGAGCTTCTTAATGGCCATCCAGAGTCTCATCTGGCACATGAACTTCTTCCAAAGAGTAAGCCTCAAAGTAAAACCTCACCTCAGATTATATATACACTTTTTGGAGCCAGAGGGCAAGACCCTGGTGAACCAGTGCCTCATTAGAAACAATACCTGTGGGCTTCCTAAAAGTCTCCCCTAATCAAGCTTCCCTTAATCTGCTTCTCCTGAGGCCTATTAATGGGCTGGGAAGATCTTTAACTCTTCCCCACCACCACCACCAACAATAACCATTAACCTTACATTAACATTATAGATTCATAGATAGGTTTCAGGAAGTCCATGAACTTGGAAGGACAGAAGAAAATACATATTTATTTTCATTAATCTTTAACTGAAATTTAACATTTTCTTAAATTATTTAAAAGCACCATTCCAAGAAAGGATCCATAGACTTCATCAGATTGCCACGAGTCCATGACCAAAAAAAAAAAAATTAAGAATTCTGCTTTATTTGGCCTCACAACTCAGGTTAGAGCAAAGAACCAGGTTCAAGGATTTATAGAAATTCATCTTCAGGAAGCTAGTACAAGCATTTTTATTACTATGCAGCACAGCACAAGCAAATAAAAATGAAGCACACAGAGATATACACATTATATGGCAACACAAAAACACAGCAGAGATTGGGCCATGCAAGGTCAAAATCACTCATGTAAGAGAGATGTGTATAGTGGCAATGATCTTGGTGAGAGGACCCACCCAGCACGATGGTCTGAGCCGGGACATTTCAAAGACTGTAACGGTTGATAACAGGTAATTGATGCCAGAATGGGAGGGAGTATCCCTAATCAGACGGGAAAACTCCCCAGGATCACTTATGAATATGAGATCCAACTGGGGAGTTCCCTAATCAGGGCAAGAAATTGGGTGAGGGGGCTCTTCCTCCAAGCTCCTGCCACTGCCATTTCTGCCATCAACCATAGTGATGTCTTCTGCTCTCTATCCCTCCTTTCTCCTTCTCCTCCTTCTTTTCCTCCTTCTCCTCCCCCTTCCACACCCCTACCCTCCCCAGTCTAACTCCAGCCACCTCATCCTCAGCCTTTTCTCCTAATGAGGTGAAGACAGTGGCCAATAAGATTCAGGTTGAGGATTTCCATGAAGATCATACACAGTGATGTCTCCAGTGTTTTTGAGAAGAGTAATAGGAGATCAGAAGTTGCTGCTCACATAGGTGTGATGTCTTCTGATTAGGCTTGTTAAAAGCGCCGAAAGAATGACAGAATGTTAGAGTTGGAGGGACCCTTAAAGATCATTGAGGCCAATGCTTCTCATTTTGCAGGTTGAATACATCAAGCCATGGCAACATCTTTAAATGAAGATAATGAAAGCGTAACTGTTGAACACATAGAAAACAGAGATACAAAAGAAAGGCAAAGTAATGGACTTAGAGAGCCTCTTTTCACTTAACCCTGACCTTGTACCTGGTAAAGAAATAGAAGCTAGCCCAGAAATACCTCCTCCTCCTGCCCCTTCAGCCAAAGTAAACAAAATTGTGAAGCACCTCCAGACTGTGGCCCCTATTAAGAATGACCCCACCAGCAAGAGACAGTGAGTGTTTGGTTCTATGGTTCACAGCCTAGTCAATTTCCTGAACAGGCTTCCGCCACACAACAGAATGGTACTGTTTCAGATATATCTCCAATTCAAGCTGCAAAAAAGGAATTTAGACTCTTTTCATGTAGAAAATCCAATTGTGTGAAGGAAGTAAGAGAGACTTCAAGAAAAACAATAAAAGGAAGCTATAGCAACAAGAATTTAAAGAACAAAAGAGCCTGGGACATTGTGCTATAAACCCAAATTACAATATCATGTATATGATCAGAGACTTTAGAGGAGTCTTGGATTCTAGACCACTTACAGAAGCAGATACAATTGATGAACACAAGATATGTGTTTGTGTAAGGAAATAACCACTCAGCAAAAAAGAAACAGTAATGAAAAAGCTTGATGTGATAACAGTCCCTAATAAATATATTGTGATGGTACATTAACCAAAGCAAAAAGTGAACTTAACAAGGCACCTAGAAAGCCAAACATTTTGTTTTGACTGTGCCTTTGATGACTCAGCCCCTAATGAAATGGTTTATAATTAATTTATTTTATAATTAGACCATTAGTAGAAACCATATTTAAAAGAATGGCCACATGTTTTGCTTATAGTCACACAGGCAGTAGAAAAACTCACATCATGGGTGGTGATTTTTAAGGAAAGAACCAAGATTGTTCTAAAGAGATATATGTGCGAGCAGCTGCAGATCTCTTTTTAATGCTAAAGAAACCAAACTATAAGAAGTTAGAACTTCAAGTATATGCAATCTTTTTTGAAATATGTAGTGGAAATGTATTTCATTTGCTTAATAGGAAGACAAAATTGAAAGTGTTAGAGGATGGTAAACAGCAAGTTCACATTGTGGGATTCTGAGGGTGGGGGGAGTTGAAGATGTCCTGAAGTTCAGTAAAATAGACAATGATCGCAGAACATCTGCTCAGACATCTAGTCTTTCAAATTTTCCTTAGAAGGAAAGGAAAATTACGTGGCAAATTTTCTCATTGGTTTGCCCAGAAATAAAAGAGGAGCAGATACTCCTAGTGCAAATAGGCAAACTTGGCTTGAAGGTGTTGAAATTAATAAAAGCCTTTTAGCACTCAAGGAGTGCATCAGAGCCTTAGATAGAAATAAATCTCACATTCCCTTCAGAGCAAGTAAACTTCCTCAAGTGCTAAAAGATTCATTCATAGGAGAAAATCCCCCCACATGCATGAATGCTACCATCTCTCCAGGAATGCCATCTTGTGAAAATACTCTTGATACACTGAGATACACAAATAGGGTAAAAGAATTGACTGTAGATCCAGCTGCTATTGGTGATATCTATGTTTTTATGCCTCATCCTCCAAATCAAATTGATGATTTAGAAACATAGTAGGGAGTAGGAGGTCACCTCAAAGAGATGGCCTGAAACTCTTTTGTGAACAAAATAAAGAGGAGGTTTCTCCACATTTATTCATTTTTCATGGAGCTATCTCTCATATGGTAGAAATGGAAGAGCAAGTTGTAGAAGATCACCGGGCAGTCTTCCAGGAATCTATTCGATGGTTAGAATATGAAAAAGCCCTCCTAGAAATAATTAAAGAAGGGAACTATGATGTAGATTCATATGCTCTACAGCTTGAAGCAATTCTTAAGCAAAAGATAGACATTCTTACTAAACTTCAAAATAAAGTGAAATCTTTCCATGCAGCTCTACAAGAGGAACTGACCAGCAAGCAGATCAATCTGAAGAGACCTTGAGCCCTTTAAAATAGGGACTTACTGCTAAAGAATCCTTGGAGCCCTCCATACTCTAACATCTATTGCTTTGGCTACAAGGACCATTTGAACATTTAAAAACTTTTTAAAAGTCTGTGGAAATGTCCTGTTCTTCACCAAAATGGCATTTCAATTTGTATGAAACACTCTTTTGTCTACAAAATGCTTTTGAGTCCGGGAGGCACGACCAAACAAGATTGGGATTTGTGAAGCATTTTGTTTAATGTTTCATTTACTTAAATTGTGAAGCTTACATGTGGAAATCCTTGCCAATTTTTTTGATAATGAAGTAAGACTGTGGACTTTTCTTTAAAGAAAAAGAAAGCAACAGCATTTCATTCCAACTGTTCAATATTCCTACAAAGACCAATGGAGCACTTTTAAATTGTGCCTGCATGCATGCATACCTCATCCATGACTGTCCATATCTTGTCCTCTCTTAGAGACAGTTGTGCTCAGCCCTTCCAACTCTGTACCTTGACTAAGGCTACTGATCCTAAATTTCCTCTTTATGAAGCAGTCTTAATAAATGATGTTATTTGTCAATGTAAATTACCTTTATCGTGCATATATTTTTAATGTGTAGGAGATGTTTTTTGTGTTTTATTAGTTCATTTTGGAGGATGTGCCATATCACTGAGTGGAACTAAAATCTGTGACAGGGGACAAAGCCACTGGACCATTCCATCTTAAACATGTAAAAAGAAAATAATCTGGAAGTATAACTTTAGATAACAAAGTGTGGTTTCAATTTTCTTAGCTTTTTATTTATAAAGGACAAATACATAATTTAGCTGATGCAAAATAAAAGGTAACAAAAAAAGAAATTGGGTGAGGGTCTAAATTTTTAATCAGGCATCCTTAAAAGGGAGTTTGGTCCAATCAAAAACTATGATAATTTATATGTTTGACATAGAGTCAGAATAAGTCAGGATAGTGGAAAAGTATAGGCTTTATTATTACATATATATATATATATATATATATATATGGTCATTAGGACCACTGAGCCTAAGTGACTCTACATTGTAATCTTATTACTACAATATCAAATAATATATTTCAAAACTCATAATTATTACAAATCCATCTACTAAGACTATAAGTTATAGAAGAGTTCTCAATGTGTATCTATGGAGAATTTTCACTTTTAAAAGTCTCTATATCAATAAAATTACAAGTCCAGACTAAAAATAATTTAAAAAATAAATAATTCCCTTATTTTATAATGCTCTAAGAGCTCACTATAATTATTACTTTCTTATAAAGTGAACTTCAGAACCTTTTAGCCTTTAAATTACCAAGACTCGTGGGAGCTACTTAAGACAGACACCTTTTAACTGGTCATGGAGCACCAGTTATACTAAGCCCTGTGGGAAGGAACAAATGTAGTATAGTAATAAATGGAAGAAATAGGCACTCCCCAACAGATAAATGATCAAAGGATATGAAAAGACATTTTTCAAAGAGAAATCCAAGCTATCAATACCCACATAAAAAAATGTTCCAAATCATTAATAATTAGAGTAATGAAAATGAAAGCAACTCAATGATTTTCTCCACCCATCAAACTGACCAAAAAAATGAAAAAAATTGCAAATGTTAGAGGGGTTATGGGGAAATAGACACAGTAGTACACTATTGTGGAACTGGGAATTGACAAAGTCATTCTGGAAAGAAAGTTGGAACTGTGCCCAAAAAAGATACCAAGTTAATCCACTACTAGATCTATGCCCCAAAGCTATCAAAGAAAGAAGAAAAAGACTATGTATATATATATATATATATATATATATATATATATATATATATATATATATATATATATATATATATATATATATATATATATATATATATGTCCAAAAATATTTATAGCAGCTTTTTCCATAGTAACCAAAAATTAGAAATTAAAGGAATGCTCAATGGGGGGGATGACTAAACAAATTGTGTTTTATGAATGGATTGGAATATTATTGGGTTACAAAAAAATTATGAAATAGTTTCAAAGGATACTAGGAAGATTTCTTTATACATAGATACAGAGTGAAGTCAGCAGAATAAGAACAAGTTATACAATGCTAATATATTAAAGAAAAAAACTTTAGAACTGATATAAATGAAAAACCAAAGGCCCCAGCAAATGAAGATGAAATGTGCTACCCACTTGTTCTTCAAGAGGTAATGGACTTAAAATACAGAATGAAACATATATTTTTGGATATGGCCAAAGTGGGAATTTGTTTCACTGTACTATGCATATTTGTTATTAGGGATGTGTGTGGATGTGTGTGTTTTAAGTTGTTCAATAGGGGAGAGTTTTGTGAGGAAGAAATAATGAATATTTGTTAAAATTAATGAATAATGAAAAGAAATGAATGCTTTTTTTAAGAGGAAAAAATGGAAGAATGAAAGTGGACAAGGCTAAGAAAGAAATCCTAAAAGGCTACCGGGAAGAAATCTATTCAGAGGTAAAAACAACATGAAAATTAAAAAGTTGAGAGAGCAGATGATATTGAGATTAAGTGATAAACTAATAGGATGAATGTTTTCTTATTACAATAAACTGAATTGGGTTGGATTTGATTCTGCAGTGGATTCTGTTGCCTGACAAAATGAGCTTCCTAGGGTCTTTTACCCACTTTCTCCTGAATAAGTTTCATAAAAGAACTATTCTAGTTATTTTGAAACTGCTGTGTCAAATTAGACCAATAGTTCATTTAAATTCAAGCTGATGCTGGACTGCAATGAAATGAAAACTAAACATAATGCTAAGATTATATGTCCCTTGACAGAGCAATGAATGCAGAGACGTATGTGTAGCCAATGTTCCCTTTCCCCTCCCCATGGAGCATGCTCAGAATCACCATTCCTTGTTCCAAGTGACCACTTGGAAGATTTAGGGGGACTGCTCACAGTTGAGAGATTTGCACTGTAAGATAAGGAGGAGTCCTCTTATTGGCAGCAATGCTAGAAGAGTTGATGGCTCTTTGAATATAAAAAAGGAATTGAATAACCTGTCCCCTTGATTTCTCTCTCTTTCTGGCTATTCAGGACTACTCAGTCTGGCCCATTCTATCACAAATTACATCTCAGGGATGTAATTTGAAAGAATACTACATGATTTTGAAGCCAGAAAGGAAGAGAGAGGTGAGGGGGGTTAGCACTAATTTGTCATGTGACCTTGGACATGGTTTCCCCACCCCCTCCTTCCCCAAGCTTTCTGGTTCTCAGTTTCCTCATCTGTTAAAAGAAGTGGGGTTAGATAAGATGATCTCAAAGGTCCCTTCCAGTTCTAGGAGGAGTCTCCATCCTCTCCTCTTTCACATTCTCTAAAGCACAACTATACAAGTTAAGGAAATTAAATCCTAAGTGCAATTCCCACCCTTTGGACAAGTTGGAAGAGCTAATTCTGTCCTTGAAGATCAAAAACTTCTAGATTACATTAGAATTCATATTGACATAGACCTGATAGGAAAACTCATGAAAATGCCATATTAAGAAAATGCTTATCTAACAAGGAAACTATAAAGTACAATTCTAAGTAATTCTATTTGATGGACTTCCATCATCTACCTATCACCCAAAAGCCTTCTCATTCAGGAAAAGCAATCCCTCCAACCTCAATGACTGCATTTTTAACCTTATAACTTGTCTAGCGGCACGTAAACACATCCAGTCTCTGCTACTATCTCCAGGGAGGTCACGTCTGATTGTTTCAGCTGGAGAGTTACTCAGGTTTTACAGATTGCCAAGGAAGGCGATTCCACAAATCTATCTTCTCTCCACCACCACTCTAAGGTGTTCCAAGTCTGTATTTCTCCTTTCTGCCCCTACCTTCAACTGCCTGTATGACTCTCACTATCTTCTAATCTAGAGAATCAGAGAGTCTTGAAGCTAGATTAGCTAGTCCAGCTCCCATCCTCTCTATCTGACTCTACAAACCTCCCCTTGAACTATGTGCATTAAAAATTCTAGTATCATTACTAAGGCAGAAATAGGTTTTAAGACATCTTGAGTGGTTTATCTTAAATTCTTCCTCTTCTTTAAAATAGTATCCCTCCTTGGAACAGAGCCCATTAAGTTTCCCACTACTCCATTTACCTACGTGCCATGAATCACTAGCTCAGCAATACTAATATTATGGCACTTGCCAACAATAAAATAAAAAATAGCCTAGAATAGCCAGAATAAGTGAATTAACCTCTGGGGAGGGAACTGCTATATAAGAATATATTGCAACACAGAGTTTGAAAATGTAATTAAGTGGATTGACTCTGAACTTTAGACATGAAGTGTGTAAAGTATTCTTTTTTCTGAGTGATGAGAAATACTTTAGTGATATGTAGAAGTTCCTTCTATCCCTGACCTATGCCCCATCAGACACAGGAAAGAGAGAAACCAAGTTAACTAAATATAGAAATGGGCGGCTCATCAGCAAAAGCTTTCTGGGAATCAGAAGACTTCCTGAAGAGCTAAAACTGAGACTGAGATTGTAAACAGACAAGAAAATTCCAAGTAGCTCAATCCCAAATCAACATGTGCAGGTTCTGGTGCCATAAACATAAAACTCTTTGGGGGTCATAAGGTAGCGAAGAATCATGAGGTAGACTAGAATTGATCAACAAGGTTAGAAAGATAGAGCATCAGCCAAGTCTGGAAGACAGCAGTTTCTCCCCACTTTTTAAAATAAGATCTGTGGTTTCACCGGTATAAGGATTTTCTAGAGGGGAAATTACCCTACTAATGCCAGTTGGCACATTATCTGCCACTGACAACTGGTAATCTTAAAGAGTTGCTTAGAACATTGCAAGGTTGAGTAACTTATTGTGGATCCCCACAGCCCGTGTGTGAAAGACAGATCTTGAACCTAGGTCTGCCTGGCTACAACACCTCTTCCCTACCCTCTTCTCTACTTTGCCACATCTCTCTTTTTTGGACATAGCTAATCACCAATCCCTTTTGTATCTGTATATTCTTCGGTCCTGTCAAAAAATACCTGTGACTAAAGCCAAGGGAGCTGAGATGTGGTAAACGGAAAATGAGATTAAGTAACAGATTCAAGCCCCGAGATACTGTAGCAGTTAGCAAAGAAAGGTAGCAAAGGTTAGGGTTACAGTGAAAGTTACATAATTAAGGGATTAAAGAGTACCTGGTTCCTGAAATCATTAAGTCAAACAGGCTCGGGGAACAAAAAGGCCACGTAGGACTGAATGCCACAAGCCAGGTTGGGGAAGCAGGTTAGAAAGCAATAAAAATGTAGAAAAGAGTGAAAGAGAAATATCTTGGACATATGGCAAACTTTTCAGATCAATTCTGAGAAAAAGCTGATGCCCTGGGGAGAAAATGGTGTGTTTCTTGCAAGGTGTAGGAGCAGGATTAGGTACTTTCCAGAAGACATCTAGTCCACCCTCTTACCTAATGCATGAATATCCTCTGTCTACAATATCTCTATGAATATTCATCAAGCCTCTTTTTTAAATACCTTGAACAATGGGGAACTTAGGACCAAATGCTATATAGGATGATAGAATTGGAGAGTTGGAAGGACAGCAGTGATCTAGTCTAACCCATACCTGAAAGGAATCCATATTATAATGAAAAAGGCAAGCATTCATCCACCCTCCCATTGAGGACCCTCAATGAGGGAAAATCCATCATTTGTCAAAGGGTCCTCTTCCACTTTCTGGGAAGCTCTAATTGTCAGATTTTTCCTGATGAGCCTAGATTTACTGCTTTGTTCTTGGTGCTGCCGTCTGGGGCTAAAGAAAATAAATCAAAGGCCTCTTTCACATGACCATTCTTCAAATATTTGAACATAGCTAACTGTCCCCTGCAGAAAGAGCACTGGTTAGAGCTCTGGGCCTGGAGTCAGGAGGACCTGAATTCAAAGCTGACCTCAAACACTTACTAGCTGTGTGATTCTGAGCAAGCCACTTAACCCTGTTTGACTCAGTTTCCTCATCTGTAAAATGACCCCAAATGGGGTCACAAAGAGAAAGGAGAACATTCCAGGTTTTGGAAAAGGACAGTTCAAAGGCATAGAGAGGCAGGAGACAAAATGTCTTGTTTTAGGATTATAGAATATGAGGAGGGGATTAAAATGTAAGCAAACTGGAAACGTAGGAAAGGAGCACTTATAAAGACATAAGTGGGGGGGCAGAAAGGAGTTTTAAGAAAATCACTTTGGCAGCTATGTGAAAGATTGAAGGAAGAAGAAACTTGAGAGAAGCAAGCAAATGGAAATCTATTGCAATAGGCTTCTGATATATTTAGACAATTCCTTTTTTTGCGTTCTCATCAGAACTGTTTTGTGTCAGGTCTAAAGAATTTCAGTCTTGAGAGCTTACCTTCCTTCCTGAGTTAACTTCTTTCATAGGATTTTCATCCATGGGATTCTACTTTTCCTTTCTCTAAAGCCTTAGAAATCAACTCTCCCTAAATCCAGGAGTCAACTCAGATTCTTCTCAAATGTTCTCACCTCTACCCCAAATTTTAAGATGGGGAGGGATCCACTTCCCAAATTTTCCATCCTTTCCATCCTGGTCACCAATTCTTCCTTGCTGGAACCAGTTAGTCCAGAATAGCATTTGATGCAGATACAAATAGTACCCTAAGGATTGAAAATAATATTAAGGGTTGATTTTGTGAAGCCCCTAGTTTATTCTGTAACCTGAAGGTGCCCTAAAGTCCTTCCCCACCTTATCTTGAACCTGTATCAAAAGAATTGCTTTTGAATGATTATCTCAATAGATGCAGAAAAAGCTTTTGACAAAATACAACATCCATTCCTACTAAAAACATTGGAGAATGTAGGAATAAAGGGAACTTTCCATAAAATAATAAGCAGTATCTATCTAAAACCTTCAGCAAGCATTATATGCAATGGGGATAAGCTAGATGCATTCCCATTAAGATCAGGGGTGAAACAAGGTTGTCCATTATCACCACTATTATTCAATATGGTACTAGAAATGTTAGCTGTAGCAATTAGACAAGATAAAGATATTCAAGGAATTAGAATAGCCAAAGAAGAAACTAAGTTATCACTCTTTGCAGATGATATGATGATTTACCTAGAGAATCCCAGAGATTCAAGTAAAAAATTACTTGAATTAATAAACAACTTTGGCAAAGTTGCAGGGTACAAAATAAACCCACACAAATCCTCTGCATTCCTATATATTAGCAACAAAGTTCAACAGCAAGAGATAGAAAGAGAAATCCCATTTAAAGTTAGGGTAGACAGTATAAAATACTTAGGAGTCTACCTGCCAAAACAAACCCAGGGACTATATGAACACAATTACAAGACACTTTTTGCACAAATAAACTCAGATTTAAGTAAGTGGAAAAACATTAGTTGCTCATGGGTAGGCCGTGCTAATATAATAAAAATGACAATTCTACCCAAATTAATATACTTATTTAGTGCCATACCAATTAAACTATCAGACAATTACTTTCTAGAGCTGGATAAAATAATATCAAAATTCATTTGGAAAAACAAAAGGTCCAGAATATCAAAGGGACTAATGAAAAGAAATGCTTGGGAAGGTGGCCTAGCGCTACCAGACCTCAAACTGTACTATAAAGCAGCAATTATCAAAAGCACTTGGTATTGGCTAAGAAACAGAGAGGTAGACAAGTGGAATAGACTTGGCACTCAAGATGCAGTAGGCAAGGAATATAGCAACCTTCTGTTTGATAAACCCAAGGACCCCAGCTTCTGGGATAAGAACTCATTGTTTGACAAAAATTGCTGGGAAAACTGGATAACAGTGTGGCGGAAATTAGGCATAGACCCATACCTGACACCGTACACAAGAATAAAGTCCAAATGGGTACATGATTTAGGTATAAAGATTGATACCATGAACAAACTGGAGAAGCAAGGAATAGTGTATTTATCAGATCTATGGAGAAGGGAAGAATTCTTTACTAAAGGAGAGATAGAATGCATTATGAAATGCAAAATGGATAACTTTGAGTACATTAAACTGAGAAGTTTTTGCACAACCAAACCCAATGCAACCAAAATCCGGAGGGATGTAGTAAATTGGGAAAAAATTTTTACAGCTAAGCTCGGGGATAAAGGCCTCATTTCTAGAATATATAGAGAACTGACCCAAATGTATAATCATACAAGTCATTCCCCAATTGATAAATGGTCAAAGGATATGAACAGGCAATTTTCAGAGGAAGAAATTAAAGCTATCTATAATCATATGAAAAAATGCTCTAAATCACTATTGGTTAGAGAGATGCAAATCAAAACAACGCTGAGGTACCACATCACACCTATAAGATTGGCAAACATGACAGAACAAGAAAATGATAAATGCTGGAGAGGATGTGGGAGAGTTGGAACACTAATTCATTGTTGGTGGAGCTGTGAGCGCATCCAACCATTCTGGAGAGCAATTTGGAACTATGCCCAAAGGGCTACAAAAATGTGCATACCCTTTGACCCAGCAATATCGCTACTAGGACTATATCCCCAAGAGATCATAAAAATGGGAAAGGGTCCCACATGTACAAAAATATTTATAGCAGCACTCTATGTAGTTGCCAAAAACTGGAAGTCAAGGGGATGTCCATCAATTGGGGAATGGCTGAATAAATTATGGTATATGAATGTAATGGAGTACTATTGTGCCATAAGAAATGATGAACAAGAAGACTTCAGAGAGGCCTGGAAGGACTTATATGACCTGATGCTGAGTGAAAGGAGCAGAACCAGGAGAACTTTATGCACAGCAACAACCACAGTGTGTGAGAGTTTTTTCTGGTAGACTTAGATTTTTGTAATAACACAAGAACTTCTGAAAAAAAAAAAAATCCCAATGGTGGACCTCAAGGCAAAATGCCTTCCACACTCAGAGAGAGAAATATGGAAGTCACTCACATAATGTAGCAGATCATGTTTGTGTATGTGTATCTGTTTGTGTATCATGTTCTGATTTGTTATACGGATTCTTTCATTTATCTTAGTCTGACTACATAGCATGACTATAGTGAAAATATACTCAATAGGAAAGTATATGTAGAATCTATACAGAATTGTATGCAGTCGTGGGGAGGGAGGGAGGTAGTGGGGGGTGGGTGGGAAGGGATAAAATCGCAATTGTATGGCAGTGATTGTTAAACATTAAAAAAATAAAAAAATTAATAAAAAAAAAAAAAAAAAAAGAATTGCTTTTGAGTCCCTTATCCTGTGTTCCCCCTGTCCTTTAATTTTTAACCTGTTTCCTCCTGCCCTGTCCTTAAATCCTTAAACCATAAAGAATTCCCTTTGTCTCCCTCATCCTACGTCATTCTGTCCTAACTTTAACCTTCATAAAAACCTCTAAAACCACATCACCATTCTGAAAACTCTATAGAAAGGGGAAAAATCAATGTGGGCCATAGTAATCAGTTGAAATTTATATATCTAGGAGACGACTCCCAAATCTATATATTCATGTCTCTCCTTTGAACTCCAGTTCTGCAATACTAACTGCTTACCGGATATCTTCACCTGAATATGTCAGTCGATAAACATTTATTAAGTGCCTACTGTGTGCCAGGTACTATCCTAGGCACTATAGATACAAAAAGAGGCAAAAGACAGTCCCTAGACTCATGGAGCTCAAAATCTAATGGGGAAGACAACAAGCAAATAAATCTGTACAAACAAGCTACATACAGGTAAACATGAAATAATTAAGAGAAGGAAGGCACTAGAATTAAGAGCGGTTGGAAAAGGCTTCCTGTAGAAGATGGGATTTTAGTTGGGATCTAAAGGCAACCAGGGAAGTCAGTAGGTAGAGATGAGGAGGGAGAGCATTGCAGGCATGGCACGCCAGAGAAAATGCCTGAAGCTGAAAGATTAGAATGTCCTGGAACAGCATGGAGGCCAATATCACTGGATCAAAGAGTACAGAAGCGGGGAGTGAGGTGTTAGAAAAGTAGGAACAGGTGAAATGGAGGACTTCAAATACCAAACAGAGCATTTTGTATTTATTCCTAGAGGCAATAGGAAGCCACCAAAGTTTATTAAGAAGTGAGGTGATGTGATTAGACCTGCGGGTTTATTTTGTTGGGTTTTTTTAGGAAAATTGATTCATTGGCTCCATGTAGAATGGATTAGAGTGGGGAGAGACTTGAGACAGGTAGACCCACTGGCAGGCTATTGCAGTAGGCCTAGTATGAGGTGGTGGGGGCCCATGCAAGTGGTGTTGCAAAGGTCAAATCAATAGGCCTTGGCAATAGGTTAGATATGGGGGGATGAGAGATAATGAAGAGTTGAGGATGACATCTAGGTTTTGAGCCTGGGGGACTGGCAGTATGGTGGTATATAAACTCAACCTGTCTTGACCAAATTACTCATCTTTCCCTCCCCAACTTTTCCCCCTTAAACCTGCTCCTCATGCCAACTTTCCCATTAAAAATGATTCCACAATTCTCCTTGTCACTCAGGTTCAAAACTTTTGAGATATCTTTGATTAGGCCTCCTCTCTTAATGTCCACCCTCATCCTTACTTGCCAATGACTATCCATTTGAGGGGCAGTTAAGTTGCACAGTGGATAGAGAACTGGGTCTGAAGTTAGGAAGACTCCTCTTCCTGAGTTCAAATCTGATCTCAGATATTTACTAGCTATGTGGCCTTGGACAAATCACTTAACCCTATTTGCCTCAATTTCTTCCTCTGTAAAGTGAGAAGGAAATGGGAAACCACTCTAGTATCTCTGCCAAGAAAACCCCAAATGGGGTCATAAAAAGTCAGATACAACTGAAAAATGTCTGAACAACCATCATTTTACTTCCCTTAACCTCTTCTGAATTTATCCTATTCCACTCATGCTGCTGCCACCTAAGTTTTGACCTTCACCAAGGGCTACCCAGACCATTATAAAAGATTCTTAAACATTTTCCTTATTTCAGTTTTTTTCTCCATTACATTCTTCTTACAGATGTCCACATAATATTCCCAATGACCAGGTCTCAACAGTTCATTCCCCTGCTCCCAAACTGTCAATGCTTCTCTATTGCCTAAATAAAATACTTAGTCTTACAGAATCCCCTATAATCCACCTCCAACCTACCTTTCCAGCTTGACTTCATATTGCTCTTATTTCTGCACACTATATTTCAACTATACTTCTTACCTCTCACTTGTGTATATTTACACTGGACACTCTTCAGGTCTGGAAGGTTATTTCCTTCTCATCTCCACCTGTCCTCTTTCTTCAAGACAACCCTAGTGCCCCTTCTTCCATGCAGCATTTTCTGATCCAACTGTCCACCCTTAACCTTCCTAGAACATTTTGTGTAGAAATCACCTTTTCCACCTCTCATTCCTTTGTTTACCTCATGGGTATCTATGTACAACTCTTATGTGTATTCGGAAGAATATAAGCTCCCTAAGGGCAGGATATGCACCATTTTTCATCCTTGTGTCCCTAGCACCTAACATGGCCCTTTTGCACATTTGTGGTTGTTGTTCAGCCATATCTGACCCTTTCTGAGCCCATCATGGTGGTTTCTTGAAAAAGATATTGGAGCGGTTTGCCATTTCTTTCTCCAACTCATTTTATAGATGAGGAAACTGGGGCAAACAGGGTTAAGTGACTTGCCCAAGGCCATAAGGTTAATAAGTGTCTGAAGCCAAATGTGAACTCATATCTTCCTGACTCTAAACCCTGCATCCTATCCATTAAGCTACCTAGCTGCCTCCAAGGCAAACAGGAGTTAAGTGACTTGCCCATAGTCACACAACTAATAAGTGTCTGAGTGTAGATTTGAACTCAGGTCTTCTTGACTCCAGGTCCAGTGCTCTATCTACTGTGCCATCTAGCTTCCTCCTAACTTTTGAACATAGTTTATGCTTAAAAATGTTGTTGAACTGATTTTTTAAAATAAGAGCAAACAGGAATAGGGGAGTGGAATTCTCATACCCTAGCTTGCTACCTCCAAAGTTCCTTCAAGCTATAAATCCTACAATCCTTCCAAAAACTCAGTCACCCAGTAAACACAGGAATGGCAGAAAACACTGGACATCTTTCCTCTCTCCTCTCCTGATTCAACTGAAAAAGTTTTTAAGGTAGACTGAGATTTTTTTTTCTTTAAAATGTCTCATTACCACCCTGGAAACAGCAGAGGAACACCTGATTGATGCTGCTAAATCTTCAGTTTCTGGAGTGGAGGAGAATTTTCTGTGGGATCCCAGACTTCCCTCAATGAGACAAGATACCCTGAAGTGCCAGAACTGTTAGAGGATTGGCCTCAGTAGCTTTTCCTGCTGACTCTTTTACATTTTAGCATTGATCACAGAAACAAAACTGGAAGGTGGACCGTAAACATCTTCTGGTCCAAATTTCTCATTTTGTAGTCTTGTGGTTTTTTTTTTCCATTTGTCTTCTATTTAAATTGTTCATTGCTTGGTCAGAGACAATGGGAAGCACCTGGGACAGGGCTGCCTACTCTGTATGTATGTGTTGAATAAATACTCGGTGCCTGACAGACTTCCTCTTGGTGTAGTTGTCTGTCAATGGTTTCAAGTCAGTATCAGGAAGTCAGGTTCTTATTTTATAATGCCCTCCCTCTGTTGGCCAGTTCTGAAAAAAGGAAAACCAAAGTGTCCAGTTGGTTGTAGATGAATCTGGGATTTCCTTGAGTTCCCACAACCCCCTTTCCTAACTCCAGAGCTTGACACCACTCCCCATTCCACTGCTACTCAGTCAAAAACCATCTATTAAGCACTTGGTAGTATCAGGCACTGCAAAGTATTGGAGATACAAAGAAAGGCCAAAAGTCTCTCTCTGCCTTTTTCTTTTTAAAGTAAATAGTTTGAAATGGAAATTTATGATTTTATATTGAATCCTCTGTATATATTGTGCTATGTACATGGAAATGTTCTCCTTTTTTCTGTATTTAAGTTCAAAATGAATGAAAAAATGAAGGAAAAAAAAGACAGTCCCTGCTCTCAAGGAGTTCATGATCTAATTGGGGAGGTGTCATGCTAATAACTATATACAAAAAAAAGATAAAGTGGAGGTAGATAATCAGAAGAAGTTAAGGAAGCCAAGTGGGGAAGATGAGGAGGGAAGAGAATTCCAGGAAAGGGGAACGGAAAATATACAAACCTGGGCTGTAGGAGAGGAAGGCCACTCTTGACAAAGAGAAAGCTCTTGTGCAGATAGACCTAGTAAACTGTGATAGGGATTTGGTGGGGGTCAGAGATGACTAATTCTCTACTAGAACATCTCCATATTCCTTGATTTAGGCTGTCTTTATTTAGCCTAAGATCTCATTAGGAATTTTGCCTGTCCTATCATACCACTGATGCCTATTGAACTTGTGGCATGGGGAAAAAAAAGTCTCAGGTCATTTTTAGACAAATTGCTTACTTACCATGCCTCCGCATCTTGATTCCTAATAAGAGAGGAAGTGACCCTGGGTTCTCAAAGGATAAGTGGGTAACAGATAAGTTGCAGCAGATTTTATTCAGGCAAAAGAATTTTAGGCTCAATCATTAAGGAGCAGGTAGCTTAACTTGTCTACAACTAGGTGGTATAGTGGATAGAAACTGAGCCTGGAGTTCTACTTCCCAAGATTGTGAGAATCGAAACAGACAATATTTGTAAAGAACTTAACACTGTGTCTGTCACATCGTTGGTGCTTAATAAATGTTTGTTTCCTTCTTAAGTCAGAAAGGTTCGACAACAAGGCTACTGGCCACCAGGTCATTAATTAGTTTGATCAAGAAAGCCTCATGCTGAGGCAAGGAGAAGCTCAGCTCTGTCAGTGGAAGAAATATTCACACTGAGGAAAAATATTTCTTAGTGAAAATACATTTCTGAAAATTGATGAAGACTGGTTTAGCTTCACCAAGGCAGTGTGTAGCAGAGAAGAAAAATTTGAAGTCAGAGAAATTGGATTCAAATGCCGACCATACCGATATTTCGTACCAGTATTTGCTTGAGTAAGTAAGTCACCTCTGGTCTCAATTTCCTCATTTGTCAATTAAGAGGATTAGACTAGAAGATGAGCTCTAAATCTACCATCCTCTGATTGTAGAGATTTGTGACAATCTCTGCTGTGGAGTAGGCTAATTACAGCACTATGCCTCCTTCTAGACCATCTTTCTACTCTGTCAGAGAAATTCAGGGCCAGGAGATCCATCAAAGGATTTTCTGATTCATTTCTTTGCCTCCTGGCAAGGCCACATCCAAAAACATCCCAGATTTCCTTTGAAAAAAAACTCTACAGAGAAGAAAACACCACTAGCTATTTTATGAGGCATGCATTTCCAGCATTTCATAATCCTTACAACCTCAAGTTTTTTGGACCAATGTAGTCTAAAACAATCTTGTTCTGTAAATATCAGCAAGATAAAGTTAGGAAGCAGTAAATTGAGGAAAAAACAATTAGAGCTATCCAAAACTGGAATGTACTATCTCAGGAGGTGGTAGATGCCCTCTCCCTGGAGGTCCTCAAGCAAAGACTAGATGAGAGCTTGTTGGGGATATTATGAAAGAGATTGCATGGCCCAAGTCCCTTCCATCTCTGAAATTCTGTTGATCTTTCTCCCTTATCCATAGCAAAGTTCAGTATCCATAGTAAAGAGTGAATCACTAAATAGTCCATAAATCTCTTCACATCCTCGAAGACAGTTGTGACCTGAGCTACTAAGGGTTAAATAAAGGAAACTCCTTTGAATTTTCTGCACATAACCAGTCATGGAAGACATGATTACACTAAGGTTAGGCTTAGGGGATTGCCTCATATAAACAGAGGCAGCAGCGGAATTCCTGCTGTGTGGACCCCAGCAATTGTGTCTATTTGTTGTTGTTCAGTTGTTTCAGTCATGACCAACTCTTTGTGACAGTATTTGGGATTTTCTCGGCAAAGATAATGAAGTGGTTTGCCATTTCCTTCTCCAGACCATGGAGTCACAAGGAGTTGAACATGGCTGAACAAAACTATGCACCAGGCACTGTGTTAAATGTATTTAACAAATATTATCTCATTTGCTCATCACAGCAACCCTGGGAGGTAGGTGCTGTTATTATCCTCATTTTACAGGTGAGGAAACTGAGGCAAAATTGGATAAGTGATTTGCCCAGGGTCACATAATTAATGAGAATCAAAAGCTGGATTTGAACTCAGGTCTTCTTAACTATGGTTTCAGCACTCTACCACATCACCATGAGCCTCTATAAGAAAAAATATGGGTAGTGAGCACCAGAATACAAAGTCTAAAAAAGTAGGGGTAGGGGAAACAGTATTTCTCCTGCCCCCCTCAATGTTAGTGTCTTCCCCTTGAGATTCTTTCTCATTCACCCTGTATAGATTTGGTATTTGCTTAATTGTTTACATGTTGTGTTCCCCTATAGAAAGGAAACTCCTTGAGGGCAAGAACAGCGTTCTTGCCTTTTTGTATCCCAACACATAGCACAGTGCTAATCATGTTGTGAGCGTTTAACTTGACTAACTGATTGACTATGCTCAAAGAACTTCTAGTCTCTTGTAATGTCACCAGTTGGTTAAACCATGGTACAAATGAGGTCAGAGACAAAGGGTAATGTTCCTCCTTGGCTTAGGGGTTGGTTTGTTTTTTCACATTCAAATGATGAGTGAATTAGGCTTACTAAAATATCAAACCACAAAGGAGAGCTACAAAAAAGGAAAACCTGACTTGTGGAAGTCTGACAGCCAGAACCAGGAAGCAGGGGTTTTAGAGCACTAAAGTTTGGATACACGACTGCCAAGTCCACATCCTCACACATATCCACACCTGCTCCCTGACACCTCTCCACCTGGACTGAGATAATTCAGTGCTTAAAGGCACAAAAGACCCATGGGTCATAAGTATGAGCCCCATATTAGCAAATTAGTTATTTCACAGTCACAGGTAACACCCCCAAATTTAGACATCTAACAAAGTAGGATATGAATAAGGATGTTCATGACTCAGTACAGGGCCATTGTTATTGTTGGAAACTCCTGGAAAAACCCTCCCAGTGATCAGGCAGTGACAGAATCTTGGGCTCATAGAATCTTAAAGTTGAAAAGAGTCATTAGAGGTCACTTAATTAACCTCCAGAGCAATGCAACAACATTCCTACCAAGAAGTCATCTGTCTGCTTCAATACCACGCCCCCACTAAGAAACAGAAAGCTTATTGTTTCAAAAAATAGCCAGACCATTTCACTTGGGGGAATAGTACTATTTGTTTTGGCTTTTTTTTTAGTATTCTGTATATTTACTGTTTTAAAACAGAAAGCCCAACACAGATCATCATAACTGCCAACTGGTCAGCTGTGCAAAATAGTATGTGTGTTTGTCCTTCATTGCTGAAGAAGACCATGCCATCAGAGAAATAATGACATGACTTGTACTTGACTTTGTTTTGAGTGAGGGAGGGCTGTGCAGATCACCAGCCTCACTTCTCCTCCAGAGCCGTCTGAATCTAGTGACCAGATATTCATCAGGATGACTGGAGATGAGCCAGGATGAGGCAACTGGGGTTAAGTGACTTGCACAAGGTCACACAGCTAGTGAGTGTCAGGCAAAATAGTATATATAGTGCTTAAATACAAATGGGAGGCATGATTTCTTTAATGGGGGGGGGGGGGGGGTCAGTCATGTACTACTCTTAATGACCCTATTTGTGGTTTTCTTGGCAAAGATAATGGAGTGGTTTGCTACTTCCTTCTCCAGTTCATTTTACAGATCAGGACCCTGAGGCAAACAAGGTCATGATTTGTCCAGGGTCACACAGCTACTAAATGTCTGAGACCAGATTTGAACTCAGGTCCTCCTGACTCCAGGGCCAGTGCTCTATTTACTGCACCACCTAGCCACTACCACCACCACCCCTCCAAATAAATACTGAAACACAAATTTATGTCCTACAAAATATCATTTAAACTAGATGGTCTAAGTTGATTTACCTCCTTGGACACACAGCAACTGTTATTTTCCCCAAAACCAATAGAATCAATAAACTGAATCATTATCAGTTCCATTGTGTAAATAATGAATCACAATAACTGAGTCCCTTTTTTCTAAGAGCTTTCTCTGACTTCTCTACAAACTTGATCTGGCTTAGTAAAAAGAGAATAGGGGTTTCTTGAAGGTCAATTGTCCAAAATGCTAAGTATGGTTAAATATTCTACATGATCTCTACTCACCATTTCCATCTTTACACAGATTATTTTCTTCAACTTATCATACAGGAAAAACAGGAAAGAGCTACTCAGGCCTTTAATAACTTTTGGACCAGACATCTTGAACAAAGCTTTGCCACCTTCATCTTTAGCAATCTTCCTCAGTAGTCAAGTGTCCCTGTACACATGGTATCAGCTCCTTTGCACCCAGACTACATCATTCACCACCTTACAGCAGTCACTGTTTGTGCATTCAGCCAACTTATTGCAATATGAGTTTTCCTAGGGTCTGGGGGCCTACCTTTTGCTGTATCATAGATTCCAAAGTAGACTGTTTTATAGGTAATAATACCCTATACTGAGACACTGAGACCTTGATATAAGCCATGAATTCTATCAGACTTGGTGATTTTCACAAGGCAGTCTCCCAGGACTTTGGATCTTCTCTCAGAGCCAGATTTCTCAGCATCAGCTGACAGCAAGTTCTCACAAAATCCAAAGGGTAGACAAAGCAGAGAGAAACGGCTCCAGATGTACCACCAGAGGCAAGATTACCAGAAAATTACCTACAAAATTGTGTGTTTGTCTACTGCTTCCAAAAACACCTGCTTATATTCAAAGGCAAAGTTAAAGACTCGGACAGGAAATATCTGATGACATTTGCCAAGTTACTGGCCAGAAGCCCTTATTCCTTTGGAACTCAAACTACACAAATCCATTGTGCCTTTACACGGCTTATCTGTAACAATTTGTTGCTTGTAGGCTGTACCAGGAGTAGTAGTTTGACTCTCTTGATGGAAACCACCTCACCTTAGAGACAGCAGTGACAATGTCCACCAGCCAGGAAGTCTTTGGCAAAGAAGATGTCCTGTTCCATCATGATTACAGAAGGACAGGTGGTGGAATTGGAGGCAAAAAGTTGATGCAAGAGGGCCAAAAGTCTGTGAACATATTGCTGCTTACTCAGCCAGATAGCGTTAATTATTAAAGAATGTTCTTCCTTCCCCTAAGCTGAAACCAACCTCCTTGTAATTTATGACTATTTATTCAATTTATACTCTCTTGAGCTAAATGGAATAATTATAATTATTCCTTTTAGAAATGGCATAGTAAATTGAAAAAATTACTGAATTTGGAATCAAGGGAACTGGATGTAAATCCCAGCTTTGCAACTGATTACCTATGGGACCTCAGGCAAGTCATAGCCCTTCAGGACCCCAGTTCTTTATCTGTAAAAGGAAGGCATTAGACTGGACAACCTCTACAATTCCTTCCAGTTCTAAATCTAGGATCTGGTTCCTCTTCCATATTTAATGTAATTCAATAAAGTTAATTAATACTGTAAACACTAGGGATACAAGGAAGTGTGGTATATTAAGAACACAGGACCTGGAGGCAGAAGATGGATTAAAATACCAGCTATACCATTCATTACCTGTGTGAACTTGGATAAGTGATTTCCCCTCCGTGGGCTTCACTTTTTTTATCTGCAAAATAAGGGGATTTTTTTTTCTTTTTAAATTGAGGGAGGGGTGTTGGGAAGGAAATATGTTTGTTTGTTCCAACTTAGCACAGTGCCTGACACATAATTGGAACTTAGTAAATGCTTGCTGACTTAATTGAAAAAAGAAGAGGAGAGTTTACAAGAATAGAGGAGGGAAAGGGAATAAAGAGAAGAGTAGAGAAGAAAAGAAGAAGAAAGGAGGAGGGGAAGGAAGGAGAGGCATTGGACTTGATGACCCCCAGATGTACTTTCCTGGTATAATTCTATAATCCTATGATCTCTGCCCTCAAAAGGGTGATAGTCTAGGAATATGGCAAAGGGTAATATTCCAACAGAATAGAAAGATCACAGATGATATTTTTTTTAGCAATACAAGGCAGCCAAAAAAACTCATCAACAGTTGTGAACACACATGCCTGTTGTTTCATCCCCTTAAAAATCTTTATGAGAGTGTCTGTGCATGTATCAAAGGTATCCTTGATGAAAACATGAGAAGGAAATAGAAAAGCATTCACAGATAATTTTCTACAGTGAACCACATCTTCAGAGTCAAACAAATGAATTATACAGAAGTGGGCCTGTCCCTATATGTAATATGTATATATGTGTTTGCCTCATTCATGGCTCAGTGTATTGGCACTGCTCCCAGGTGGCATAGACAGATATGATCTGGGGATTTGACCTACCTCTATGTCCCTTTATATATAGTCTTAACACGGCTATGATGGGACTATCAGTTCCCTCAGTAGGGGAATGGGCAGGAAAGATCCAGGCATACTGTCCTCTAATCTCCAAGAGGGGTTAGAATTGTATCTATCTGCCACAGGTCAAATATTGCTAATCTCAGGGTATGTGTCTTGATTAAGAATGAAAGATGCTAATAAAAGAGTCCTTAATTTATACTCTCTAGTTTAGTACTTTCCCATCAAATGCTAATTACACAAAAAGCCATCATAGATCTTGAGTAAACCTATTTATTCAGGCAAAACACTACACAGAAATCAGAGAAGTTAATCATATTGGAATAGGCCAAAAGCACACTACAGCAAAGGAAGACTATGGCTGGAAATAAGATAAAATACATCAATTCAGCCAGGGAGGAAAGAAATAATCTCACCAAGGGAAAACCATTCCTAGAGGTTGCAAGACCTGGAAGCCTAGGGACTGATGGGGGTCTGTTTCCCTACTGTCTGTGACCACATAGACCCCCATTGACCATTTAGAAGTTCATGCTTTGCTTCTCTTAATCTCTTTTAAACTCTCTCCAACAAAGTGAAGCAAATTCCTTCTCACTCAACAGCACCAAGGTTCAGTGTTCTCTCAACCAATCAGGAGTCATCTCCCTTACACAAACAAAAGTCACAGGGCTATCCCTGGGGAAAGCTATACCACTGTGGGGTAGAAACAGGGTTATAAAAGTTTATGGTTGTCTCTATTTTGTATTAATTTTTTTAAGGCATTTGATTTAGCCAAACAAAATAGAGTCTTAAATTCAGGCTCTCCTCAAATGAGGTGATTCTCATTCATATTTAACAACATATAAGAGCCCAGGATAGATGATATGATGGAGACAAGCCTATTCAGCAATCTACTTGCTAAAGATCAAGCACAAAAGCAGGCAAAGTAGTTATCTTAAGTATTACTTAGTGTCATAGATGGTATCTTGTACAGAGTCCATTGAAAAGAGAGATTTCTCCTATGGATAACAAGGTTCTATTGATTTTCCTATTCACAGATGACATTGTATGGATAGCATAAGAGTCTAGGCCAAAACAAGGACTATTCAGTGAGATCCATGGTTATTCAGCAGATCTCCCTGGTGACCTATAATGGAAAAAGACAGTGTTTGAAAAGCACTTATTGTCCAGATAACAACAAAACAGATGCAAAAGCAGTTAGTTCTCTCTCTCTCTCTTTCTCTTTCTCTCCCTCTTTCTCTCTCTCTCCTCTATGTGTGTGTATACATATGTATATATATATATAGATGTATATGTATACATATACATATGTATACACATATGTGTGTATACAGATTTACATAGATACATATATATTTACATATATACATGTGTGTATATACACACACAGACACTCACTATAGCTATATGTTGAGCTGTACCCAGAACTGAACTGGTCAGAGAAGGAGATAAATCTTGACCATATTTGAGACATTTTGTTGTATTGTAAATTATCCCAAGTTTAAGCAAAACCCAATATTTTTATTCCCAATATTCTCCCCATAATGATATATGTCTCCAATCCATGATCATAAGAATGAACATTTCAGGAGATCCAAAGAGCAGTGGAAAAGACATCAAGTGGATGCAAATACACTGCAATGAAGAAGTGCCATGAGAGCTGGCATTTATAAAGTACTTTCAGGTCTGTAGAGCACCTAGCATACATAATCTCAATTGATCCTTACAACAGCGTATGAAGTAGATACTACAGGTATTACTGTCTCCACTGAAGAGATAAAGAGGCTGAGGCTCAGAGGAGAACTGACTTATCCATGGCCACCCAACTATAAGGGTCAGAGATGGGATTAAAATCCTAGTCTCTCTGGCCTCAAAGTTTCTTACTCTTCATACATAGGTGACCAAAAAAGTGGGCCAGTGGAAGAGAAATGAGCAGTTTGCATATAGACAGGCCAAGTGCTATCCTAGGTAGGCACGAAATGTTAAAAGAACCAGGAAGGTGGGTAAAGCTAGCATTTATATAGTGTTTAAGGTTTACAAGATAACTTTATGGAAGCCACCTCATTTTGGTCCTCATAATCCTGGGAGGCAGGTGCTATTATTATTATCATTTTATAGATAAAGAAACTGAGTTAGACAGAGATTAAGTGACTTGCCCAGGACCACATAGCGTCTCAGGGCTTCCTAACTCTTAAGTCCGGAGTTCGATCCAATCGGCCACCTAGCTGCCTGATAATAGCTAAATTTTACATAGCTGGTTAAGGTTTGCCAAGCATTTTGCTTATTTTATTTGATGGTCATTATAACTCTGAAAGGGAAGTGTTATTGTTATCCCCATTTTGCAAATGAGAAAACTGAGACTGAGATGGGTTCAATGTGAAGGTCAGTCAATAAACATTTTAAGCACCTGCTATGTGCCAGGCACTGTGCTAGGTGCCTCATTTGGAGATGTGAAGCTGGAGGGCATCAGAGAGGTTAGGGCTAGGTAAGTAGATTTGAGAATCAACCATAGAAAGGATAATTGAATCTATGAGAGCCAAGAAAAATAGTACAAAGGGGGAAAAGAGGACCCAGGGCAAAGCCCTGTAGGACATCCAAGATTAGTTGAGACCTAGATAAAGAAAGGAAGACTGAAGAGGTGGAGCCAAGATGGTAGAGTAAAGGCAAGGACTCACTTGGGCTCTTCCCCAAACCCCTCAAAATAGCTTTAAATAATATCTTCAAACAAATTCTAGAGTAGCTGAACCCACAAAAAGATGAAATGGAACAATTTTCCAGCCCAAGACAACTTAAAAGGTCAGTAGGAAAGGTCTGGTGCACCAGGGTGAGAGAGGAGCACAGTCTAGCACAGATCACAGCAGCTCAGACCTGGCCCCAGAAAACAAGGAGCAGGCCTTAGGAATGACTGAATCAGCAACAACTACTTCCCTAAGCCCACAAATGGTAAGGGGGCTGGACAACTGATCAGAAAGAGATTGCAAGGCCCTCTTTGCTGACACTGAGGCAGGACTCTGTTGTTTTGCCCATACTTGGATCATGGTCACAGTCCTGGGTATCAGTCCCAGAGTGAGGAGGAGCATTAGCATAGCAGAGGTTGTGACCACAATGGAGGAGGATAACCTTCCAGGGCAGAAAAGACTGCTTGTGGTCAATCTCAGACCAGAGGACAGGTCAGGAGAGGAGAAAACACCTCTTCCTAGATCATATCACCTTGAAAGAACTGAAAATTTACAGGTCCCTAGAAGTATCTCTGAAAACAGCTGCAAAAAACTCCTGAAGCTTGGGACAGTGTGCCCTCTACCCCAGAAGCAGAGCCCTACTTTAACAAAGAGTTAAAAGTCAAGTAATAGTCTGGGAAAATAATCAAACAACAGAAAAAAATTCTGACCATAGAAAGTTACTGTGATGACAAGGAAGATCAAAACACATTCCCAGAAGAAGATAACAAAATTAAAGCTCCTACATCCAAAGCCTTCAAGAAAAATATGAATTGGTCTCAGGGCATGGAAGAGCTCAAAAAGGTTTTTGAATGTCAAGTAAGAGAAGTAGAGAAAAAATTGGGAAGAGAAATGAGAGTGATGCAAGAAAATCATGAAAAACAAGTCAACAGCTTGGTAAAGGAGACACAAAAAAATACTGGATAAAAAATAACACCTTAAAAAACAGACTAGGCCAAATTGCAAAAGAGGTACAAAAAGTCAATGAGGAAAAGAATGCCTTAAAAAGCTGAAGTGGCGAAATAGAAAAAGAGGCACAAAAATTCACTGAAGAAAAACCTCCTTAAAAAGCAGAATTGGCCAAATGAAAAAGGAGGTACAAAAGCTCACTGCAGATAATAATTCCTTAAAAATTAGAATTGAGCAAATGGAAGCTAATGACTTCATGAGAAATAAAGAAACAATAAAGCAAGACACAAAGAATGAAAAATAGAAGAAAATGTGAAATATCTCATTGGAAAAATAGCTGACCTAGAAAACAGAACCAGGTGAGATCATTTGAAAAATATTGGACTACCTAAAAGTCATGATAAAAAAAAAAAAAAGCTTAGACATTATCTTTCAAGAAGTTATAAAGGAAAACTGCTCTGATATTCTAGAACCAGAGGGTAAAATAGAAATTGAGAGAATCCACCCATCCCATCCTGAAAGAGATCCCAAAATGAAAACTTCCAGGAATATTATAGCCAAATTCCAGAGTTCCCAGGTGTAATGGGAGTTAAATATCTTCCCTACCGATTGATAGGATTCAGGTGTGGCTACTGAGGGAGGCTTTATTGGGGGAGGCTTGTTTCCTATGAAGGACCACACATTTTGCTGATTGCTAATGAAGCACTGGGTCACAAGGGGTCTTACCCTCCAGTTCTGCAAAGAGGATAGATAGATAGATAGATAGATAGATAGATAGATAGATAGATAGATAGATAGATAGATAGATAGATAGATATACACACACATCTATATATACATGTACATATAGATGTGTGTGTATATATATGTACACACATATACATATACATACATACATACATATACTCTAAGGTGAGGTTTTGATTTGGGAGCTTAATTTTTGGATGAAGGATTGCATGCCAGATAAGACTCTGGGCAGTCACTTTAAGAAGTCCCCTGGCTTTAAAAATCCAGATGCTAGTGCTTCTCTCTCTGGTAAGGATGTATGTATTGCCTATGGTCAGACAATTGGAAGCCCTGTCTATTGCTCCTGCTTGTATTTTCTCTGTTGGTATATGTATTTTATTAAAGTGATTGTTGATCCCCTCAAAAGTTGCTTTCCTTTTAGAAAAGCAGATCGAAGAACTTGTGCAGCAGGCCTTTCTGTGTATGCTGGGGTGCTATACCAGGTCAAGGAGAAAATATTGCAAACCACCAGAAATAAACAATTCAAGTATCATGAAGCCACAGTCAGGATAACACAAGATTTAGCAAATTCTACGTTAAAGGATTGGGGGACTTAGAGGGCAAAGGAGCTAGGATTACAACCAAGAATCACTTACCCCAAAAAACTGAGTATAATCCTTCAGGGGGAAAAGGAATATTTAATGAGGTAGAGGACTTTCAAACACTCTTGATGAAAAGACCAGAGATGAAGAGAAAATTTGACTTTCAAATACAATACTGAAAAGAAGTATGAAAAAGTAAACAGGAAAGGAAAATCATAAGGGACTCAATAAGGTTAAACTGTTTATATTCCTATAGGGTAAGATGATATATGTAACTCACAAGAGCTTTTTCATTATTAGGACAGTTAGAAAGAATATATATAGACAGAGGGCACAGGTATGAGTTGAATATGAAGGGATAATATCTAAAAAAAATTAAGGGGTGAGAAAGGAATGTACTGAGAGAAAGGGAAAAGGGGAGGTAGAATGGGATAAATTCCCTCACATAAAATAGGAAAGAGAAAGTTTTTACAGTAGAAGAGAAGACAGTGGAGGTGAAGGAGAGTGAGTGAACCTTACTCTCATCAGAATTTAGTTCAGAGAAGGAATAACATACACACTCAATTGGGTATAGAAATCTCTTACCCTACAGGAATGTAGGAGAGAAAGGGAATAAGAGAAGAGGAAAAGGGTGATAGAAGGGAAGGTAGATTGGAAGAAAGGTGGTCATAAGAAAAACATTTTTGAGGGGAGACAAGAAGAGAGGGGAAATAGGATGGAGGGAAATATAGTTAGCAATAGTGACTGTGAAAAAAATTTTGATGGAAATTTCTCTGATAAAGGTCTCATTTCTCAAATATATAGAGAACTGATTCAAATTTATAGAAATGTGATCCATTCCCCTACTGATAATCAAAAGATATGATCAGTTTTCAGATGAAGTAATCAGTTATCTATGGCCATGAAGGAAAAAAATGCTCTAATTCACTATTGATTGGAGAGATGCAAATTAAAATAATTCTGAGGTACTAACTCATACCCATTGTATTTGCTAACAGGACATAAAAGAAGATTTTTTAAATGGTGGAAATGTAGGGAAAATGGGGTATTAAATCATTGGTTGTGAACTAATTCAACCAGTCTGGAGAGCAATTTGGAACTATGGCCAAAGGGCTATCAAACCACGCATACCCTTTGACCTAGAATTACCAGTATTAAATCTGTATCTCAAAAGACATTTACAAAAAATAAAAGGAAAAAGATCTGTATGTACAAAAATATTTATAGCAGTTCTTTTCTGATGGCAAAGAATTGGAAATTGAGGTGATGCCCATCAATTAGGGAATGGTTTAACAAGTTGTGGTATGTGATTATGATGGAATACTATTTTGCTGCGGGAAATGAAGAGCAGGATGCTCTCAGAAAAACCTGGAGAGAATTGTATGAGCTGATGCAAAGGGAAATTACTGTGCACAAAGTAACAGCAGTATTGGAAGATGATCAGCTGTGAATGGTTTAACTCTTCTCAGAAATATAATGATCCAAGATAGTTACTGAAGGATTTATGATAAACAATGCTATCCACCTCCAGAGAAGGAACTGATGGTGCCTGAAAACATATTGAAGCATACTTTTTTGCTTTACTTTTCTTGAGGGGTTTTTTGTCCATGTTTTCTTTCACAACATGACTGTTATAGAAATGTTTTTCTTGACTACACATCTATAACCTATATCCAATTGCTTGCCTTCTCAATGAGGTAGCAGTGGGGAGGAAAGAAGGGAGAGAATTTGGAGCTCAAAAGTTTTTTAAATGAATGTTAAAAAATAGTTTTTACATGTAACTGGGGGGAAATAAAATATGGATAATTTTTTAATTTTAAAAATAAAGGCTAAGAAGGAGCAGTCAGATAGATAGGAGGAAAAACAAGAGAAACTCATGTCTCAAAAGGCTAAAGAGAAGAGTGATTGCAAGTGTCAAAGGCTGCAAAGAGGTCAAGGAAGATGAGAATTGAAAAAAACAGACCATTGGATTTGTCAATTAAGAATAATTAGGAACTTTGTAGAGAGGAATTTGATTGAATGATGAGGTTGGAAGTCAGACTATATAAAGTTGAGGAATGAGAGGAAGGATCCTGAGGCACCTATTTCTCAAGGACTTTAGCCACAAAAGGTAGCAGAAATATGGAATGATAGCTAGCAAGAATGGACGGATCAAGTGAGAGCTTTCTGAGGATAAGAGAAATATGGGCATGTTTATAGGCAATAGGGAAGAGTCAATAGACAGAAAGAGATTGAAGATAAATAGGAGAGTGGGGATGATAGAGGGGGCAATCTACTGGATGAGAGAGGATGGAATGGGATCATTTGTACTTTGGCAAGAAGAAAGGCCACCTCTTCGTTTGAGAAGAGTGAAGAAGAAGGTGGCAGAAGGCATCTGGGTAGAAAAGGGGCAAAGAGGGAGCTCTTGGTAAACGCCCTCATTTTTTTCAGTAAAATATGAGATAAGATTCTTGTGGAGAAGGTGGAGGGAGGGAGAGCCATGGGACATGTGAGGAGGGATGAAAAAGTTCAAAAGAGCCACTATGGAAAGTGAGATAATTAGCTAATTTAGAAGGATAAAAAATTGCCTGGTAGCAATGAGGGCTCAGTTGAGGCTATGTAACATAAATTTGTAGTGGACCTAGTCAGCACAGTTTCATAATTTTCTACAGCTTCATTCAGTAGCAATTGTGTAGGAACAAAGACAGAAAATGCTGGAGGTGATCCAAAGTTGGGACTTGGTAGGATACAGTCAATGATATGATAAGGAGGGAAGGGGATCAAGAGACCAGTATAGAGTTGAATAGTTTTGCCAAGGGGTCAAAACAAGAAAAGGAGGAGAGTGTAGCTAGTGTAGTGCCAGGGTGATCTCCTGACAGATAATTGAGAGGTTGAGTGTTTGGAAGCTGCAATGTAAATGAACAGTGTTTAGAGTTACAAGGCAGGGGAAATGAAATGCCAGATCAGATGATCTGTCAATGATCAGACAAGGGGATTTCAGAGTTTGGGAACATGAAACATTTCATAACCATTTGTGGGTGAAGGAAAGATCAAGGGTATAACCATTTTTGTATGCACCTGAGGTGGAGTAAAGAAATAAGACATGTGAAATGAATAAGTTGAAGAATCATGAGGTCAGAGTGTTTGACAGAGTATCAGTATCTATGTTGAAATTCCCTAGTATGAGGGCAGGAGTTGGGGAGGAGTCAAAGACATTGAACCCATTGAGGAAAGAAGAGAACTGCCCTGGAGATGGATTCTCCATCTTCTTTTGGTTAGGAACTGTCCTCTGTTAAATTGCTTATGGGATCCAGTTTGCAAATGGAGCTTGGTATATAATAGGTACCAGAATTTTCATTGAGTAAACACTGATTGAGTGAATCTTAGAGAGAACTTTCATTTCAATTCCTTGCTGCCTCCCCAACATAGCACCATACCTCCTGCCCTTTCTAGCATTAGAATCCTCCACTAGAATCCTTGAAGTCCTTGAGGGCAGGATTGTTATTTACTTTTTATTTGTATCCTCATGCCCTGGCACTGAATTAACACAGTAAATTCTTTATCTATCCTAAAGTTAGTTTTCTCTTTGAAAACCTCTAGCTAACCATTGTGAAAAGCATTTTCTGTGTCCTACTTTTTTGATCTTTTTATAGAATAAAACAAACATTTCCATAACATAGTATTATAATAAAAAAAGATTGCTAATGAAACTGCAAATCTATTATATCTAACTTTTTATTTCTTCTAAATATATAACAACTATGTTGCATTTTTTTCTTTTTTTCTCTTCCCTCCCCGTCCTTCCTCCCCCTCCATTAGACACAAATAGGTGGTTATATGTGTGTGTGTGCATGTGTGTGTGTGTGTGTCTGTGTAAAATTACTCTCTATATACCTCTATCTATCAGTTCTTTCTCTGGATACATATAGTGTTTTTCTTCATTAAGACCATACTTTCAGAGATCCTATTATCTCTCACTGGACGTGGACTCAATAAGACCTGAGTTTGCACACTATTAGACAGTTATTAGCTGTGTGACTCTGGACAAGTCACTTAATTACTCTCAGTATTAGTTTCCTAATCTGTAAAATGAAGTTATACATAGCACCTCCTTCAGAGGTTTCTTGTGAGGTGACATCAAATAAGGTAATATTTCTAAAGTACTTCATAAACCTTAGGAACTGTCCTAAGGTTATAAAAATGCTAGCTGTTCTTCTTTTTTAACAGCATCAGTTAGGACCACTAGCAGGAGATATCCTTTTCACAGATACCGCCTCTTCATAGTGAACTGCTTTCAGCAAAATGGCCCACATATTTGCCATCCTTGAGTATCTTAATATACAAAGGTCTTTCAGTACCAGTGTATGAAATCATATTCAGCTAAAGTCTTTTCACAATTTTCTTTCAGGCTCAGGGAAGCCCTCACTCACTGGCAAGGTAGAACTGATTTAGCTATTACCTGAGGAGGTAAGTGAAACTCAGGTATTGAGAGGAATTATCCAAGGTGAGTCAGTGAGACATCAACATGCTCAGTTCGAATATGAAGGACAGATGAATCATAAATTGACTCAGATGTGGAAACAGGAAGTAAAACGTTTCTCTCTCCTTTCTTAGCCCAGTTATTTTCTTCTCTGGAACTCATCCACCACCTCTCTCTAGTACAGTTTGTGCTTTGGAATCCTTTTTGGGTAAAGCATAATGTTCAGTTTAGTATGGGACTGACTATCCTCTTTTCTAGATAAGTGTTCTACAAAATGTGGTTTCTAGGAATCCAGTAATCCAATATTCCTAGTTTCCAGGAATCCAAAGCCTTTCTTCTCTGCCCTACCTTTCTGAGATGGAGGACCTGAGAAGTAGAGAAGCAAAAGAAAAAAGATCAATTACGATCTTAAGGGAGAAAAAAAAGAAATCGTATTAGTACTCTTCTGATCTATTTTTCCTTTAAGCTCTTAGAGAATTTAGAGGTTCTTATTACACATTTTGTATTTCTCTCTGTTGTTTTGTGCATCAGTCTTGTCTCTCCAATGAGACTTCAAACTCTTTAAAGGCAATGATTATTCCTATAGTTCTTCTATAACCACACAGCACTGAGAATAAACCTAGGTAAAAAGGTGTACCGTGATACTTGACTGATTAAGTGAAAATCTTCCAATAGCCACACATTCTGGTGAGCAATGAAAAGTTATTGCACATATAATTATTGTGGCACAATGGAAAGAGTGCAGCACCAAGGACCTGGGTTCAAATCCTGGCTCTGGAAGTGTTCATCTGTAACAAGGGACTTACTCCCTCCAGGTCTTAGTTTTTTATCTATAAAATGAAAGAAATGGACTAGAAGACTCTTAAAGTCTTTTCAGTAGTCAATTATAATCCCATGTTCAAATCTACTCAGCTGTTCCATATGTATGAAATCTGACTCCAGGACCATCCTTGAAATGAGCCCTATCTTGAACCCTTTTCCAACAGACTTCCATTTACAGACATAAACTCAGTTAGAGTAGGGCAAAGAGAAGGTCTTTATTCCACTAGGTGGCACAGTAGAGAGAGAGACCTAGCCCTGGTTTCAGGAAAATCTGAGTTCAAATTTGGCCTCAGACATTTCCTAGCTATGTGACCCTGGACATATGATCCTTTATCTCAGTTTCTTCAGCTGTAAAATGGTGGCAATGACAAATAAATGTGATATTTGTAAAGTGTTTAGCATAGTGCCTGGCTCTTAGTAAGTACTTAATAAATGTTTATTCTCTTTCCCCATCCCTTCCTTCCTTCATACTGCAATCACGATTCCACTTCCCTAAAAAAAAATTTTTTTTAAAGATTCATTAGAGATAGAGGTGGAGTTTAGAAGCCATTGCCCAAAACTGTGTGGATGACTTCCCTGGGGGAAGGAATTTCCCTAGAGGAAACCCAATCCATACTTTTACAAGGTGGAGACCACACCAGGTGCCGGCTATGTTGTTTGAGTTACGGCATCAGAAACACCTGCCGTTCACAGGGAAATTTAGAGACCTTATCATCTCCCTTGTGCTACAGGACACTGTGGAATACCCAGAAGGTAAGGTAGGAGGACTTGTAACAACAGAAGAATGAGCCTGGGAGAAAGGCACCATTTGTTCTCCTTGGGACATGTCAACACACACACCCGTCTGAGACACCTGACAATCAGGCATCCAGAAGATGGCACATGTTCACCACATTGGTGACTAAACTCGGATTCCTGGAAAAGTTCAGGGTAAATGTCACCCAAAGGGATATGTGGTACGTAAAGGAGGATAGGAGATGATGGTAGAAAACTATATGCCCAGTTAGGGAGAAATTTTTTCTAAAATTAATGAAAAGGAGAATGACTAGACACATTCTCCTACTGTCGGTTTTTAAACGGTATTTTTAAAATCTATGTACTCTCTTTCCCTTCCCACACCCCTTCCCTCCCAGCTTCCACTCCCCACCCCCCACCCCCCGCGACCAAAAGCATGTCAACAATTCAGATTTTTACTTTCTTTGATGACCACATCTAGATCTGAGTTCAGTGACATGAGCTTCTCTCTTCCGGGGTTTCTGAAGATGGTGATAGCGAGTGGAGTAGTGGATTATAAGCAGAAGTCAGGGGGGGATTTTCCTCTGCAGTTAGTACTTGCTATAAAGCCTGAACTTTCCAACAATCCCTAGAAAATCAGCTTTACACTCATAGCAAATTGCCCATCTTCTGACCTAGGGGAAATAGAAGTTATTCATTTGATAAACTTTATTTTCAAAAGAAAGCATCTTCCAAACAGATGGTTCTTGGCTGAATGTTTGTGCACATGAAAGTGTGCGTGTCTCCGTGTGTGTGTGTGTGTGTGTGTGTGCAGATTCCTTTAGCAAGCAAATCTTAGATTTCACGTGAAGATACCAACACAAAATGGATGAGTGTGTATGCCAGTAAAAACTTTAATCCCACTATAAGGGGAGGTACCTTTCTTTGCACGTAGATGGGTTTGCACTTCGGGGTTTTCCCTCATGGGAGAAACAAGTTGGGGAGAAGAGAGATAATTTATTAAAACATAAATTAGAGAATTATGTCAAGTAAAGCTTCCTATTTCTTCAAGGTCTTGCTGGCCCCTGAGTTAGCAAGTGAATGAAACACAGCCTGAGCATCTCAGAGACCCTGCCCCTCCATCCCCAACAGCAATTATCTTCTCAGATCCTCCTGATATTATTTTCAATTACAGCTGGAGAATGGTGAGGGTTTTTTCTTGCTATTATTTATGTGGGGAGGTGAAAATTAAAGATTAGATTAAAAGCGAGCTCCTTTCCTTTCTTCCTCACCCCCCCAGCCCCAATGCGCGCCTCGTATCTGGGCTCCGGACTCTGCATCGGTAGCCCAAGGTGTCCGCATACTTGTGGTATTATTCTCCCGCCTCACCAGCGAAGGCAGAGACCCGGTTAGACCAGCACTCAGAGGTGAGAGTGGGAGGGGCCCAGGTGTTGATTCAAAAGGAGGAGGGCATGGGCTCACTACTCTATGGGGAGCAGTACACTGAACCTGTCAGGATGTCAGCAGAGGGAGAAGCCTGCAGCTAGCATTGGATTTTCCGCTGGGACCCAGTAACTGTGCCACCCGAACCTGTGAGCTCCAGTGACCTGATAGCCAGACTCCTGAATTCTTTGGCTTTGCGGCTCAATTCCTTGAATCTCCACTGCTCCCTCAGCCCAGGACCCTACCGCCTCACTCAGCCTCGGACCTACGCCAGACCATCAGCACTAATGGGCAAGGTGCGTGTTGAGTTGTGCCTCACCTCAAACCCTTACCGCTCATTCTTGGACTGTCAGGAAGAAGGGTCATTAGGCTGATGTGGCAAACTGGCACCCACACAGCTGTCTGCCTTTGTCTGGAGAGAGCTGACCACCACCCTGGGAGACCCCTAGGACTTGGGAAAGACACGAAGAAATATGGGTTGGGGGAATTCTACAGAATAGATAGAAGGACTGAAATCTGTTCATTAGAATCTTTGTCCTCAGTTTTTATTAGTTTCCGCAGAGATGGAGTGGTATATCTTCACATCAGCTTCCCCAATCCAACTCTCTACAACAAATTTCTAAAAACTTCAGATTCAATGAATTCAATTATATATTGAATTGAATATAAAGAATTGAGCCAAATGAGATATAGAATGGAGCCCAAAAAGCAAATGGAAAATTTTTTATTAAATAAAATTTAAAAATTTTTGTACAAACAAAGCAAATGAAGCTAAAATTAGAATAGAATCAAACCTTTGTAACTGTGGTGGGCAAAGAGAAAAAGAATAAATCTACTCAGAGACCTTGGGAATGGGAAAAGCTAAAAGAAAATGAGGGAATTATGGTCCTGGGGGAACTGCCTTCTCTTTTAGCTTCTCCAGCTCACATCATTCAGACCTACATCCCCTTTCCACTTACCTCCTGAGTTCGGTAATGGAGAGCAAAGTGAGGTCTTGGCTTCAAGCCTGGGGTGTTTATTTTAGCGGAAGGAAAGTTTCTGAGGGATCTGAGACTTCTTGATCAAGGAAGATTATTTGTAAAGTGCTTTCATACAGTGCCTGGCACATAGTAGGTACTTGATAAATGTTGGCTTCATTGAAAAGTTCTGCTCTAGAGTTAAGGAAGAGTAGGACATTTTCCTTTCTGTTCTACCCTAAGATTGGATCACCCTGCTCCTACCTAATCATTCATTTTTAAAAAGTGTTTAGCTGGCCTGTCTATGGGCATCTTGCCTTTCTTGGAGTAGCAAAGAAATCCCAAGGCCCTCCTATAAGGGAAGGGAAGAAAAGGGATGTTGTCCTTGGGGTTAATGGAAGGAAGATACCTTGTCCATGCATACTGCATTTATCTCTCCCTCTCTTCAAGTTTGTGGAGATGGGAGGCAGGGGAACCAGAACAGACATGTGTAGACCTATCATAATACATTCTCTTTTTTCTTACCTCCTTGACTTGAGACCACCTCTACACAGTTTCACAAAAGACCAATTTTCAGCTGATAATCTTTGTTTCCATTTCAGAAAAAATCAGAAGTTTACTCTATTGAGGTCAATGGAATAAAAGACATTGAAACAACAAATGAGGAGGATGGCAAAGAAAAGTGCAAGGGCCTGAAAAACCACTTGGGATGTGAGAAGAAGCCCCAGAAAGAAGAACTGAAGAAAGAACTTGATCTGGTCAGTTATCTCAAGGAGCATCCTGTTGTTTTAATGGCACATTTATTTTGCCAAAGGATCACGTTTTAGAGCTGGAATTGACCTGAATCTAGTCCAACAATATCATTTTGCAGATGAGGAATCTGAGGCACAAAGATTGTTACACAAGTAGTAATTAGTAGAGTGAGGATTCAAATCTCTATCATCCCAATGTTATTTTCATTAATTATACCATCCTGTCCATAGGACCCAGGGTCCCCTTGAGATCTGCCTCTTTAAGATACCTCTTGCAGAAGAAAAATCCATTGTCTGAGGCTTAAAATGAAAATGCACTGAAGAAATTTGTTCCATGTTAAAATTAGACTGATACAATCTTTGCCTGGAGGCAAAGCTATACTAGATGGTTCCTGTATTCTGCATAAAAGCACTGAGGTGTAGAGCTCAGTGTTAGTAATCCTAATCAGAAAGATCATTGCACATAGTTTCAGATCTCTTCTACTTGATTGCTTAAAGTGAGATGGAACAAAATCATTTTAAGTTTTTATAGTGGCAATAATGGGATAAGAGACTAACAGAGAAACCTTGAATCTCTATTTATCACACTTTAAAACAGAAACAATTCCCAAGGGCTGGAGGAAGGATTATGTCTTTTCCTGCTGGGGAAAGATGAACTGAAATCAGAGTAGGGAATTCCCACTGTAGAAATACATACACTCTTTGCAGATAATATCTATTGCTAACATATACTGTTAACCACCTGAGACATTGAGAGGTTAGGTAATTTGTTCAAGATCCGATTACACAAACATTATATACGAGAAGCCAGACTTGTTCCTAGGTCTTCCTGACTCCAAAGGCAACTATCTATATCCCTCCTGTCATCTTGCCTCTAGATTGTATATCTTTATATGCTCATTATGTGTGTCTATGGTATATATGTGTGTGTGTGTAGTGTGTGTATGGGTGTGTGTATATTTATGTGTGTACATATATACATATATGTATATCCCACTTCTTACACCATGAGGTAGCTGGTGGCTCAGTGGATATGGATTTTTGTGGGTAATTTTATAGCCATTCATGAAAATAAGCAGACACTAGGGAAATAATAATGGAAGTAGACAATGCACATTGACCATCTGCAGAATGTAAAATATATGCCTTATTACATTAGTTTAATTCTCTTGCTTAAGGATATTTCCCCAATATTGGTCAGTAGAATTTCATATGTAGATCCTACTCCCTACAGTTTTGGAGATAGAGAACTGGGCCTGGAATGTGAAAGCACTGAGTTCAAATTCAGCCTCAGACATTTCCTAGCTATGTGATTCTGGTCAAGTCGCTTAACCTCTGATTGCCTGACAAAGGATCCACTGGAGAAGGAGATGGCAAACCACTCCAATATCTTTGCCAAGAAAACCCCATGGAAAGATATGGTCCATAAAGAGTAGGACATGATTGAACAATAAAATATACTCAGCATCAGGAAGAACAGTCTAACAATGGAAACACTCAACCATTTCAACAGTTCTGCCATGCAAAGTAGGAAGTTCCTTGTTACTAAAAGTGATCAAGTAAAGAAGGTTCAAGACCATCTGTCAGTTATTTTGTGGAAGGATTTACTGTATTTACTGTATTATTTCAACATTAAAATCACAAATTTATATGATACATGAGAAGCATCTAAAATTAAGGGTGAAGAAATGCCTTTTTTCTCCAAGAAATGATTACTTTTAATGGAGATATAATTTGAAATTTTATCTTGATTATTATGTGATAGTAACCTTCTTTTTCTAGGCATTTTACACCTTTCTGAGAAGATAAATGTCTCTGAAGTAGTATAGTGGAAAGAGTAAGACACTGGCAGTCTGGAGATCTGAGTTCTGTTGTAGTTATGTCATAGGCCAGAAGGGTGTGTGACATTAAACAGTCATTTTAGCTGTCTGAGCTTCAGTTTCCTCACCTGGAAAATGAAGGAGTTGGACTAAATGATCTCTACAGTACCTTTCAGTCCTAAAGGCTTGTGATCCAAGGATTCCTAACATCATTGACCAAAGTGTTCTCTTTTCTTTCCTGATACCAATGAGACCATGGGAAAGGTGGTGTTCTGAGGAATTCCTTTCCCTCTCACCAATCTGTTTGTCCTGTGGTCCATGCTGGGACCTTTTACCTTTTCATTTCTGCCCTGGAAGCCCTGACTAAAGAGAGCATGCCTGGATTTGAGGGTGGAGAGAGGGAAGGTCTTTTTACTGCCTGGTTGAAATGGTTTGCATTGTACTATTATTACACAATGTCTAGGAGCAAGAGTCCAGAACCTTGCACCAGAATAGACTAGCTCGTTATCAAAGTCACTTTTTAAAACAGTGGAAAGGAACAACAGTTAGGAGAAAGTGTTCTAAAAGCAGAACTGAAGTTAGGAGAAGAGGGTTAGAATTCAAATTTAATTCTTTTCATTGGAATGGGGTGTTTTCTTATCCAGAGCAAAGTAAAACCCTGAAAATTGAAGGCAAGGGCTATTGCTGAGTTCTAAGTTCTAAGGCTAACCAACCTGAAGTATCACTTTAACATCACATTTAGCTTGAATTTTCATGGAGATTTGAAACCATAGGGAATCTTGGAGTTTGTTTTAAGAGGAAGGTTATGTTCCCTTAGCCTAGAAATGAGGGGGTAAAATAAGTGATTATAAGTACCATTGCTGATGAATCTCACATGCCAGACAGTACACACCATCCTGGGACAAGTAAGAAAGCAAAAACCCTAAGAGAAATAGACTGATGAAACCAAGGGACAAACTGTGTGACAAGATGAGGCATCAGTTCTTCTTTGCTCAACAGCTAGTAGCTTTATCTCAGGGCAATTCACAATGTCATGAAAAACTCTTTGTAGTGTTTTTCACAGATACCTGTGAATCCTAAGATGTCTATCCTGGGGATGTAAGGAGATATTTAGGCTAGAGATGAGATTTAGTGAGAGATAGGGTAGTTGCAAAAGGTGGAAGCTGAAGAGATGTATATTTGTTTTCAATCAATGTTGCTCATCAATGGGATGAAGTGTGTTATGAAGTCATGAGCTGCCTATCTCTAGAAAAATTTAAGCAGAAGCTGGACAATCACTTGCTAGGGATGCTGTAGACAAGATGCATGTATTAAGGTAGAAGATTAATTCCAATATCTTCAAATACCCCTTCCAACTCTGGGATTCTCTAACCAGGTCTGTTCCCATCTTCTGATAGCTTTTCAGAAATATGGCCACTTAATTTAAATGACATCTCCTTTACTTGGTTCTCTCCCTGTCTTTTTTCTCTTGAATGTTAGGTTGACCACAAACTGAACTCTAAGGAATTAGAGGACAAGTATGGAACAAACATCATCCGAGTAAGTCACTGAGAGAATGAATAACCAACATCAGGGACTTGCTCCTCTGTGTGATGCATTCTGTCAGGGGTTGGGGAAAGGTGGGAAACAATTTTTACTGTCAGTAATTCTTTGTAGCAAGGGAGAGAAAATGGATATCAGGTACACAAACAAATATAACACAAGGCAGTATATATTAAATGTAAAAATGGCACGACTAAAATTGTTTAGATTGGCCATGACAGAAACATTTCTTAGAGGTCACGTAATACTAGGATAATAGAGCAATGTTTCATGGAAGAGGTGAAATGTGAGTGAGCCATTGAAGAATGGAGAAGATTTCCTAATTGATAGATGACATACTATCTTGGAGAGATATAGAGAAAAGGGCTAGATATGTCTACTATAGAAGTTTCAGAATAAGATTTTTTCTGGGTAAGAACTCAAAGATCCAGAGTTACAAAGAATCTCAGAAACTTTCTATCCAATCTTCTAATTTTATAGAACAAAAAACTGAGGACCATGGAGATTGTAATTTGTCCAGGGTCACATAGGTAGGGTCAGAGACAAGATTTGAATCCAGGTTCTCTGTCTCCAGAGCTACCATCACCTTGTTTTTTATTTCACCTATACAAATCCTCATTTTGTGTCGAAGAAAAGATATTTCTTCCTTTTTATATAAGCATACTGTATAGTTCTTTACAGAATTTAATCTTTTCCTTGTTCTAAAAACAACACTAACAACCCAAAGGTAAAAGTTAAAGGATAGCCAGGAGCTTTATAAAGCCAGCATGTTCACTCCATAGACAAGGACTCCTTCCAACCACCCTTTCCCTGCCCCCCGCCCCTGGAGTTCCACATCTGCATGGCTAGGAATGTCTGGTCACTCTTTAACAACTACTTTTTCTTGGCTCTGTCTTTGAAGGGTCTCACTAGCACAAAAGCAGCAGAAATCTTGGCTCAGGATGGCCCCAATGCTCTTTCTCCACCCAAACAAACTTCTGAAATAATCAAATTCCTCAAACAAATGGTGGGTGGATTCTCCATCCTCCTGTGGGCCGGAGCTGTCCTCTGTTGGATTGCTTATGGAATCCAGCTTTCACAGGACAAGTCTGCTTCCATGAACAATGTAAGTATCCACCAGACTTCTTACAATGGTTTTGTCATTGGCATCTCTGTCATAGGAGAGATAGCAGAGGCTAAGGGTTCTCATAACCAGTCCTGGACTGTGCATGAGGGGGTGGGGGAAAGAATTCAATCCTATTTCTGCCATGGAATCATTCTTGAGTGAGGTCAAGAATGCTGGAGCTCTCCAGGCTCCATCTATAAGAGAGGGCATAGAGAGCTACTGATAGCTACCGTTCCTATACCACAGAGATAAAATAGGAAAGCATTCTGAATTCCTAAGTACAAAAGTTCTGTATCAATAATCAGCATACCTAGACTCTAACTTATTTTCTCTCTTTTTAGTTTAATAAGTAAAGCAGTAGGAAAGCCTTTAGGAAATTCATTGTGCCTGGCAACCAAAATGTATGAAATGATTCCCCTCTGACCTATATAACAAATATGTGGGCATCTGACTTGCCAGTAGGTAGAGATTCTCACCCTCAATGACACCTGTTTCATTTTGAGTGTCTGCTTCTCTGACTTAGGTCTCCTTTCCCTTTCATGCAGGTCTTTTTAGGTGTTGTGCTTGCCTTGGTGGTCATCCTCACTGGGATTTTTGCTTATTATCAAGAAGCAAAAAGCACCAACATCATTGCCAGTTTCAGTAAAATGATTCCTCGGGTAAGCAAACATTTCTTCTCACTACTTCTAAGTCTTCTCATATGGTTCTGCCTGACTTTTGTTATTCATTCATGAAGTGTCACCTAAGAGGTTCAGACAGTAAACTTTAATGAGTTATTTATAGAGAGTGACCGTATCTACCTGAGGTGATGAGCCTGACATTTTCTGCCCCTTTTCATTCCTCACCTCATTTCTTTTATCCATTCACATTGCTACTATAAGGATAGCAAAATGGCGTAACCCAATGTCCTTCCCATTGTGTATTGAATGGTCTTCCTATGGCAGGTTTTCTGTATTATTTGAAACTGACCATTTCCCTCCACAATGGCCAAAGGAACTGTCAACCTTCACTGGGGGAGGGAAAAGGTAGTGGGGTTCCTTCTTTGCATAAAGAAGGGAAGAATAAAGGTCATCACTGGTACAATTGTGACATATCACACAAAAACAACATGCCATCAGGGGTGGGGTACTAGACTTGGAGTCAAGAAGACTTGGCTTCAGATCTTACCTCAGATAATTCCTAGCTGTGTGATCTTAGACCAATCACTTCTCTGAGCCTCCAGTCTCAGCTGTATAATGAGGGCATTCTACTTGGCCTCTGAGCTTCCTGGATTTTGGCTTATATCTTCACTGTTCAATCTAAGATTCTTCCTAAACTATAGCTGGCTACAATACCGGCAGGTCCCTGTTGTTCTCTCTCTTTGTCAAGCCTGCAACCCACCTCAAATCTTCTATGGATGTTATCTAGTCCCCCTGTGCACTATTTTATTTAGAGGCCTTCAGGGCGTAAGAAAAATTGCCCTACTGGCAGAGAGGTAACATAATGGATAGAATGTTGGACTTGAAACCAGGAGGACTCAAGTTGAAATTCTGCCTCAAACACTAGTTTTGTGACCCAGACATGCCACTTGACGTATCTCAGCTTCGGTTTTTTTATCTAGAAAATGGGGACAGTAATGGCATCTACATCTTAGGGTTGTTGTGCAAATCAAATGAGATATCATGAAGAATTTTGCTAATGTTAAAGCACTATTGAAATGCTAGTTTTTAGTTTTAACTACAATTTATAGCTGCCATTCCCCCTGATCATGAGCATCCAGACCCAAGGACATAGATGAAGAAGATGTCATCAGGTTCTGAAGTTTCTTTTACATTTTCATTTCACAGCAAGCCCTTGTCATCAGAGATGGAGAAAAGAAGGAGATCCCTGCAGAGCAGCTGGTTGTGGGAGATATAGTAGAGATTAAAGGTGGAGACCAGATCCCAGCTGATATCAGGATCCTGACCTCACATGGATGTAAAGTAAGTGCTAATATGATACCTTCTAAGGATGGTGGATCTAGTCCTACTTACTGTAACCTACAGCTTCACCTAATACTCTTTCCTGGCTACACCAAATGGGAAAGAGAGCCAAAGTAACTGACTCTAGTCCTTTCTCAGATTTGTTTTCATGAAATTACCTTATTTAATATATATTTTGTATTTATTAAACTGTGTGCATGTTGTTTCTTTTACCTCTCATTATAAAGTTAGCTCTTTGAAGGTTCACACTATTTTTTGTCTGTATAACCTCAATACCTACCACTATGCCTTATACATTACACATTAACAAATGTTTCTTAAATTGAATTGAATTCATTCACAGGTAGATAATTCATCTCTTACTGGGGAATCAGATCCTCAGTCTCGATCTTGTGATTTTACCCATGAGAATCCTTTGGAGACAAAGAACATTGGCTTTTACTCTACAACCTGCCTGGAAGGTAGGTCTGGCGAGATATAAGTAGCAAGCATTCCATGAAAATTAGGGTCCCTCTGGTCAGTCTCTACTTTTTGGTCTCCTTCCCACTGCTTCATACAGATTTTTTTCCAAAGGGAATTCAACAACAACAACAACAACATAGTTGTACCTAATATGCCAGCACTTGATCTAAGACTATGCAGTTCTTCAGATCAGGGCAATGCCTACTTGGCCAGTTATGTCAGGCCAGAGTATGAAGACAGAAGCCCAAGCATTCTCTATCCATAACAGGCAAGATCTCCTGAAACATCATCCATATACTTTCCTTGCAGGAACAGCAACTGGCATGGTCATCAACACAGGTGACCGTACCATCATTGGAAGAATTGCCTCACTGGCTTCCGGTGTTGGGAATGAGAAGACACCAATTGCCATTGAAATTGAGCACTTTGTCCATATTGTGGCAGGGGTGGCTGTTTCTCTTGGTGTCATCTTCTTCATCATTGCAGTATCCATGAAATACCCAGTCCTAGAATCCATCATCTTCCTCATTGGCATCATTGTGGCCAATGTGCCAGAGGGTCTTCTGGCTGCTGTCACTGTAAGTCCATGATGTGATCTATGCTCTCGGACTGGATCCCTCTACTCTGTATATCATGGATCTGTATGTTATGTTATCTCTAGGTTTTAAAGTGGAATTATTTTCCCATGGGGGACAATAATGAATATTTCACATGGATTGAGTCTTGGAGGGTCAAATAGGATTAATTAGAATAGTTTCAAAATTGGAAATGCAAGATTATAAGGTATTAGTCTTCCTTTTCAGGAGATCTGTTAAAGTAAGCTGCTGTACTTTCTCCTAGAAACAAGACAGAAGATGCAAAGAAATTGTAAATCAGTCTGTATGGTGTTCTCTTACCTAGACTCAATTTGTAAAATGAGGTATAAGATAGTGGATACTAGAGTGTCTTTGAAATTTCCAGGGTCAACAGAAACCAAAAGATTTTGAGATGTCAATTATTAAAATGATACACAATAGCTCCTTGAAGACCCAGAGTATGAGATGAGTACTTTAGGATGTTCACTTTGACACAAGTAAATCCAGCAGCTTTCTTATAGTCTTTTTTGTAGAGCTGCATAGTTGCTGAAATTGATCCATGATCAAATGGTGGTTTGTATCCATATGGCATAAACTTGATGACCTTCCTTAAATACTCAATCATTGGGGATCATTTTATTCAAAGGAAGAAAGAACCAAAATTGGACTTTTGTTTGCCTTTAAAAAAAAAACCTCCCTTGGCATCATTCAACCTACCAAAATTTCTACAAACTATTACTATTTATTTTCCCAGAAATTCATCCAGGCACAAATATTGAGCATGGTTATTCATCAAAGATGGGACAAGGTGTGGTCTCTATAGTAATGGTTAAGCAAAAGTCTTCTATCATTTTGGTTCATTGGGGTTTTTATTTCTTTCCTTCTTTCATTTCCAGGTGAGTCTGTCCCTGACAGCAAAACGAATGGCCAAGAAGAACTGTCTGGTGAAGAACCTGGAAGCAGTGGAAACTCTGGGCTCCACTTCTATCATCTGCTCTGACAAGACTGGGACCTTAACACAAAACAGAATGACTGTGGCGCATCTATGGTTTGACAACCAAGTCTATCAGGCTGATACAAGTGAAGATCAAAAAGGTGAGGCTTTGGAAGAAATCCCAAGGATATGGGACTAAGCATGGGAAGTTCAAGCCAATCCTGATAGGGTGAGCAGACTGTTCCTGAGATTTGCTTGGACCCTGTGGTGTACAGACTCACTCTCCTCTCCCACAGCAGTCTTCTATGTGCTACATCTTTGTTTCTCTTGCTTTCCAGACCAGCTCTTTGACCAAAGTTCTGCAACTTGGGCCTCCTTATCCAAGATTGTAACACTGTGCAACCGAGCTGAGTTCAGACCAGGACAGGAAAGTGTCCCTATCATGAAGGTAAGACTTTTGCTCATTGAAGTGTGACATCAAAGTCAATCTCCAGGTCATCTTGATGTCTTCTATCCCCTTCAGCTGTGGTGTCGCTTAAAAGGATGGAAAGAAGTTAGTATATATAAGAACAAGTTTGAATTGCCAACATGTTATCTAGTCAAGTGACAAAGTAGTACTTTGACTACATTTCACTTTGCTTTGTAGAGTCATAAGAAAAACCAAAAGAGCTCTTAAAATACAGACTTTGAAATTTTGTGTTTGTTAGTAGTTTGAACAAAGCAACTAGGTGATGTAACGGATAGAGCCCTGAACTTGGAGTCAAGAAGTCCTGAGTTCAAAGCCAGCCTCAGAAACTTCCTAGCTCTGTGACTTTGGGCAAGTCGCTTAACCTCTGTTTACCACTGAAGGAAGAAATGAAAAACCACTCCAGTCAGCATCTTTTCTAAGAAAAATTCATGGACTGAGAAGTCCATGGGGTTGTGATGAGTCAGACCTTAAAAGAACTAAAAAAGGCTGCAATTCATCATTTCTCCCACTGAGTAGGACCCAGAATACTGGCTCAATATGATCTTGCTCTCCAATGTAAATCTCCAATTTACATAGCTTTCTATGTAAATCCTATTTGCTCCTCCAAGACTCAACTAAACCATTGAATTCAGCACTTACTAAGTATTTACTCCTTTAAGCACTAAGGGAACAAGAAGAGCTTACTTTCTACTGGGGGAAAATTACATGTACAAAGATAAATATAAAAAAAAATAAGGGAGAAGCACTACCAACTGGGGGAATAGAGAAAGATCCCATCTAATGACAATATTAGGGCTGACAATTATAGGAAACAAAAGGGAGCAGGAGTCAGAATTGAAGAGTGAGTGGGTCTCAGACCTGAGAGACAATCTATCAAAAGCAAAAACATGAGAGAGAATGCTATTTGAGGGGAGCAGTAAACAGTCCACGTTGGTCATAATAACTGATAAGAATAGTAACTTGAAATCAACCAGAAAGGATAGGTTGGGATAAGGAGCCAGGTTATGAAGGATTTTAAATGCCAACTAGAAGAGTTTGTATTGTACACTAGGATACAATACTAGGAACCAATGAAGTTTCTTGAGCAGAAGAATGAGTCACAAATGAACATGGCTTTATAAAACATTGTATTTTCTTAACTTCTGTTTATCTAAGTTGGTGTGATAAGGAAAATGCTTCTCTACTATGTCATTCAGAAATGTCTGAATTCTATAAGACTGTAGTTGCATAGCAAATTTGCCTAAAAATCTATTTTATAGAGAACTCAAACAAGGCAGGTGCTCACATGATGGTAAAAATAAGTAATACAAGGACACTCTTAAGGTCTCCCTGAAAAACTTTAGAATTGATTGTGACACATGGGAGACACTGGCACAGGACTGCCCAGCATGATGTGCCCTCATCAGAGAAGGTGCTGTCCTCTATGAGCAAAGCAGAATTACAGTAGCTCAAAGGAAATGTGAGATGTGCAAATGTAGAGACATCTTCACTCCAAATGTTCATATGGACTATTTTGCCCAACCTGTGTTAGAGACTTCCAAGTTTGTATTGATCTGATCGGGCACAGTCAGACACATGTTCTTTATATTAACCCTGACATAATGAAGTCATTTTGGTGCTCTTTGAATATGAAGGACAACCACCATAACAGGTGCTAATCTTCATTAATAGATAGAATTGTTTACCTCAATAGAATCATAGGTCTAGTTTTTTTTTTAAGGTATCCATCAGATAGAATCTAGAGCTATTCTCATCCAGGATGTCCAGCTGTGAACACTGGCATGCTAGAGTGTGGTTCATTCTCTACTTCTCACTGAAACTGTTGTGTTGAAATTGCCTTAGTTTCTCCTCTTATTTCCTCTCCCACTGTGCTCTGTTGCCTTTTAATGTGCATCCTCCTTCTGACCGTCGCTATGGGTATTTTTCCCAAAGCTTAGTTCCCAGGCCTTTGTGTTCACCTAAATGTTAATGCCCAGTCTTATCTAACCCAAGTTTCTGTCTCATATGTATCCTCCAAATAATTAATAGATATTGCCACCTCAACAACCCACTCTCACCTACTCTGACAGCAACATATTTAAAAACCAAGATTAAGTTCCTCCACTTTTCAATGAAGATACAAGAAAAATGAATTAGATAAGTAATATAATTAAGCACTGAACTGTGTTTTCTAGACAGTAAGTTTAAGGGGACATCCACAAAAATGGAGTGGTAAAGATGGGAAAAGTTTTATTTCATGGTGAATTTATATCTTCATTTCTCAAAAAACAGATCACTTAGTTCAATTCACTGATATTTTGAAAGGAAATTTAGACTCAAAAAGGTTAAAACTTGCCCAACAATACAGAACAGATACAGAGATACAGAGGCAACGGACAAGTTTCCATCTAAATTTCCCTTGTGTTTTTCAACACCACATTCCTTCTGTCGTTCAAGCCCTAACTTTGGAATAGCCTTTGGCTCTCTCCTTCATTTTCTATATCTGCAGGGTGACTGTAAATACCATTTTCCCCTGTAAAATGTCTCTCACCTCTAATTGCTTGGGTTCTGCCTTCATCACCTTTTACCCAGACTGCTATGGCAGTCACCTAACTGGGCTATTGGACTTTGGTTTCCTGCTATTCTAATCCTTCCTCCATCCCACTGCCAGACTTATATTCCTTAAGCAATATTTTCATCCTACTCTTCCTTCTTTTCATTCTTCAGTGTCTCCTTATATCATCTAAATTCTGCCTGGTTTTCAAGCTTCTCTGTAACATGACCCCACCCTGCCCTCTTCAAACTTGTTTCTCCACTATTTTACAACTTTAGTCAAGCCTATTTCATTACTGTCTTAAATGGCAATGTGCCAGCCTTGTTTCTTTCTTCATAACTCACTTTTTTTCCTTTTTTTCCACTTCATTTCTCCTTTCTGCCATTCCTAAGCCTAGCTTCAATTCACCATTAAGGAAAACCTTTCCTACCTCAATTACTCTACCCTTTTTTGATCCCTCCCTTTCTCTAACCTTATTGTCTAGAAAACACAATTCAGTGTTTAATCATATTATTTTATCTCATTTATTTTTGTTTTATCTTCAATAAGATTAGAGGCTTTGAGGTCAAGGATCATCTTCTCCCCTCTCCCTTATTACCTCCAATACTTCAGCATATGGCAGACACAGGACCACTCAGTATGGCATGCTCACATTAGAGAAGGTGCTGTGCTTGATGAACAAACCAGAATTGAAACAGCTCAAAGGAAAAACAGGATGCTCAGATTTAGAGAATTGACCCCAAATGTTCACGCAAACTATTTGTGTCTGACCTGTGGTAGAGCATTCTGAGATTGTATTGGTCTGATTAGTCACAGTAAGACACATTGAAACTTAACTTCAGCGTGATGGTGTCATTTTGGTACTCTTTGAGAAAAAAGGGTAACAAACAAACAACCATGTGTCAGGAAGGCAGTAAATACATAGGTTAATTTTAAATGTTATGGAAGAGCCAGAATATGGTTTATAACGATATATTTGCTTTAACCTTTTCTTTAAATCTAGAAAATCGTCATGGGAGATGCTTCAGAAACTGCCCTCCTGAAGTTCTCAGAAGTCACCATGGGTGATGTGATGGAAAGAAGAAAAAGAAACAGAAAAGTGGCTGAAATCCCTTTTAATTCCACCAACAAATTCCAGGTGGGTTTTGCCTCCTGACCAGGGATTTTATTTCTTAGCCTAATGGTATTCTTATCTACAATTACTAAATGCCCTCGTAGGTCTAGAGCCTGAGGAATATGAGCTGATAATCTCCAATAAAGGCTACTTTGGCTATTATTTTCCCAGAAGCCTAGTAGGTAAAGAAGGATAAGTCTAGAGAAACTAGAATGTGGGTCTCCCTGCAATCGTCCATCCATGTATACTTAGTTTCTGGTGCTGTCTTAGTTTCTGGTGCTGAGGGACTGGGGGATTTTGGTTTCTATTGCAATGTTGTTTTAGGAACAACTTTAAGTGAATAAATCATTTTATTATAAATACCCAAATTAGCAACAAAGGATATATGAAGGAATACAATATCATCCTCCAGAGAAAAAACTGATAAATAGAAGTATAAATAGAATGATTTTACATATATATGTGTATGTTTGTACACACACACACACACAAGCACGTATGTGTTTCTAATGGTAGCTATCTCTGGGGGAAGAGAAGAAAAAAATAAAAAAATATACAAGTTAACTTTATATTTTAAAGGAATAGCAAATTGTGCATAATAGAGTTGTAGTTTCATGTACAATCTTTTTTGAATTATGCAGTGTTATGGAAATGTTTATTTTATTTCATAAATTTAAAATAAAATGCTTTTTAAAAAAATCTCAAAAGACAGAATCAGTTGACTACACGTTAGATAGAAACAAATAAATACCCTTTCTGATAGGATGTGTATAATCTGTGGACAAATCAGGATGGTTCTAGATTTCATCCCATTCCATGCAGTTGAATTTCTAGGAATCTGTGGGGTTGTTTTGTTTTTTGTGTTTTTTTTTTGCCAATATCTCAGGAAATCAGCCTAGTAGAAATTGGTCCTTTTACTTCAGCGGTGTCCAAAGACTTGACTGCCTCTGTCTCCTTCATGTTGGAATGGGAATGAAAATCACTCTTGAGAGCCCAAAGTGTTGGGGCAGCTGGTAGTGTGAGAAAAGCCTAGTTAATGTTAGAAATTCCATTGGTGGCTTTCTTGCTTAGTCTGGAACAAAGTAGAATTGAGTAGTAAAGTAAAAATTCCTTCCCCCTTCCCAACCCTCCTCTCATACATATAAACATACACTTCTTTTCCAACCCCCTAAAATATGCTTAATTAAAGGAGTTTAGGTTGATGTTTACCTTGGTGGTACTTAATTAAATGAGTTTAGGTTGATGTTTATCTTGGTGGTACCATTCTCCCAGGCACTGGTCAGACAGAATATACATATATAAGATTCTCTTCGTTGATAGTGGGCTGAAAAGAAAGAGCACCTGGTGAATTTAACTAGACTAAAAACTAATGGAATTTAAGTCTCTGCATTTTCAGAATTTCTTTTTCTTTTTTTAATGTTACATCTCTTGACAGGACCTTGTATTTCCCTCCTGTTTTGGTTACTGTTTTGGAGGCCCTAATGGAATATAATGAGACCATTGCAAATATATCAACATGTAGGTCATTTCATAGATGGAAAGAAGCAGAGGGAATCTTTGCTGGTCTCAGTTCTCTATGCCACAAAGAAACAATGTCCAGCTCTAATGGTGTGACTACAGACCTAAGGCCCAATGTCTGTAAGAATAGCCTGAAACCTGGAATAGAGGAAGGGATCACACAAGTAGATGCCTACTGCTACTATGAAAACTGCAGTAGATAATTTATCCCTAGGTACGAATTTCAGTGGAATTTGTGCCACAACCTAAAAGGACCTTGCTTCATCTTTTTTAAAAAATTTAATTTATCATATATTATAAATATTCTTGTTTTATTTTGAGTTCCAAATTTTCTTCTTCTCTCCCACCCCTCCATCACCCACTGAAAAGGCCAATAAAATTATATCAATTATACATGTGAAATCATGCAAAACATGAATCTATATTACCCATATCAAAAAAAAAACAAAAACAAAAAATAAAGAGAGCTAGAAAATGATAACTCAGTTTATACTCAGAATTTACTGGTTCTCTCTCTCTCTCTCTCTCTCTCTCTCTCTCTCTGTAAATAGCATTTTCTTTTTCATCATGAGTCCTTTGGAATTGTCTTGGGTCACTGTATTGATCACAGTACTCAAGTTTTTCAGTTGATCATCATTACAACATTGCTATTACAGTACATAATGATCTTCTGTTCTCACTTCACTTTGTTTCAGTTCATACAGATCTTGCCATAGTTTGGTTTTGGTTTTTTCTGAAACCACCCTCCCCACCTTTATTTCTTATAGTATAGTATTATTCCATCACAATCATATGCCACAACTTGATCGGTCATTCCTCAATTCATGAGCATCCCCTCAATTTCCAATTATTTGTCATTACAAAAAGAGCTGCTATAAATATTTTTTGTATATTTAGGCCCTTTTCCTTTGATCTCTTTAGGGTACAGATCTAATAGTGGGATTGCTAGGTCAAAGGGTATGTACATTTTTATAGCCCTTTGAACACAGTTCCAAATTGTTCTCCAGAATGATTGGACCAGTTCACAACTCAACCAACAGTTTATTAGTCTACCAATTTTCACTAACCCTTCCAGCATTTGTCATATCTGATATGTGTGAGGTGGTGCCACAGAGTTTTTTCAATTTGAATTTCTCTAATCAATAGAGCATTTCTTCATATGACCATAGATAGCTTTGATTTCTTCTTTTGAAAACTACCTTTTCATATCCATTGACATTTTATCGATTGAAAAATGCCTCTTATTTTTATAAATTTTGCTCAAGCTTTATCAGATTAACTTGCTGTAGAAAAAAAATTATATTACTTCATTGTCTGCCGTATCTTTAAGAAAATATAGTTTTCCTGATTACCTCTTTTAAGTAGGTCTAATTTTGCTTTTACTTTCTCTGGGATCATGATGGCTACCCCTGCCTTTTTTACTTTTGCTGAATTGTAATACATTCTGCTCCAGCCCTTTATTTTAACTCTGTATGTGTGTCTTTCTGTTTCAAGAGTGTGTCTGGTAAATTACAACATATTGTTGGGATTCTGGTTTCTATTCCATTGTCTTCCATTTCTCTCTCTCTCTCTCTCTCTCTCTCTCTCTCTCTCTCTCTCTCTCTCTCTCTCTCTCTCTCTCTCTCTCTCTCCCTCCCTCCCTCCCTCCCTCCCTTCCTCCCTCTCTCTCTCTTTCTCTCTCTCTCTTTCTCTCTCTCTCTCCTTCTCTCTCCCTCTCTCTCTCTCCCTCCCCCCGCTATTTCTCTATTGGACAAGATGGATTTCTATACCCAACTGAGTGTGTGGATGTATTCTCTTTTTTGAACACATTTTAATGAGAGTGAGATTCAAGCACTGCCCACCCTCCTCCTTCCATTTTCCCCTTTACTGTAAAAGCTCTTCCTTGCCATGCCTCCTTTATGTGAGGAAAATTATATCTACCTCTCCCTTGCCCCTGTTACTAGCGCATCCCTCTTTCATACCCCTTCCCTTTGGGGAGGGAGTGGGGGAGATCATCCCAACATAATCAACTCACTCTCAGGCCCTTTGTCTCTGTAGTCTCCTGCTAATTGCCCAAATAATGAAATATTTCGTAAGAGTTACATGTATCCTCTTCCCATATAGAAGTATAAACAGTATAATTTCATTGAGTCCCTTATGATTACTCTTTCATGTTTACCTTTTTAAGTTTCTCTTGAGTCTTCTATTTCTGAATGTTAAATTTTCTACTCAGCTCTGGCCTTTTCATCAGGAATGTTTAAAATTTCTTTATTTCATTAAATATTCATTTTTTCCCTGAAGGATTATACTCAGTTTTTCTGAGAAGGTTATTCTTGGTTGTAATCCTAGCTCCTTTGCTTTTATCACGTGCCAAGCCCTCCAATCCTTTAACATGAAAGCTGCTAAATCTTGTGTGATCCTGACTGTGACTCCATGATATTTAAATCATTTCTTTCTGGCTGCTTGCAACATTTTCTCCTTTACCCAGGAGCTCTGGAATTTGACTACAATATTCCTAGGAGTTTTCATTTTGGAATCTCTTCCAGGAGGTGATCAGTGGATTTTTTCCAATTCTATTCTGCCCTCTGGATTTAAGATATTGGGGCAATTTTCCTTTATAATTTCTTGAAATTTGATGTCCAGGCTCTTTTTTTGATTATGGCTTTCAGGAAGTCCAAAAATTCTTAAATTATATCTTTTCAATCTATTTTCCAGATCAGTTGTTTTTCTAATGAGATTTCACATTTTCCTCTTTTTTTCATTTTTATACTTTAACTGTTATTGATATCTCATAGAGTCATTAGCTTCCACTTGCCCAATTCTAATTTTTGAAGGTTTTCTTCAATGAGTTTTTGTATGTCCTTTTCCATTTGACCTATTTTGCTTTCTAAGTTCTTTTTTTTAAGTAAATTTTATACCTCTTTTATCAAGCTACTAATTCTCTTTTCATAATTTTCTTGCATCACTATAATTTCTTTTCCTATTTTTTTCTTCTACCACTCATCTCTTTCTTTGGATATTCCAGGAATTCTTATTGGGATTGAGTTAAATTAGCATTTTTCTTTAAAAACTTTGGTTTTGAGTTTCTGTTTTGATCTCCTCTTTTTATGGTCAAGTTCTTTGCTGCTGTTGTTGTTATTATTATTATTGGTGGTGGTGGTTCATTTTTCCAGCCTTGACTTTGAGCTTTATGTTAAAGTTGGATTCTGCTCACCTGGGGATGGGAAAACCATGTCTCAAGCTATAGGTTTTTTCACATTCTTGTTTTAGAGCTAGTTCTGGGGGTCTGCAAGCTTTCAATGCTTCCAAGGCAGTGTGATCCAGAGAGAGGTGTGGTTACTGCTCTCCTGGTCTTCACTCTGATCTTTATCCAAGAAGTGCCACTGGTCGCCTACAACCACAAGCACTGATGTTCCTCTCTGTCTTGGAACTGTGATCAAGGCCATTGCTCCTTTGTGACTGGCCACAAGCACTCCTCTCCTCCCTTGAACTACAACCCAGAATTGTGCATGGGCAATATAATTGCCAAATTCTCACCAGCTGTCCCCAGTGCCAACAGAAGGTGACTGTAATTTTTTTTTCTGATCAGTTATCCAACCTCCTTACCATCTCTAGGTTCCCAGTGCTGTTGCTGCTGCCCCTGACTCGACTGCCTCCAAGGCCCACTGCTCATATTCGTGCCATACTCTAGGCTGGCCCCCATCTTGGCATCACAACCTCTTCTGTTGATCTCCTAAGTTGTCTTAGACTGAAAAAAATCTCACTCTATCCTATTGTTGGCTCTATTACTCCAAAATTTGATTTGAGGTATTATTTTAAAGTTGGCTGAAGGGGAATGTTGGGAAAGATCAGCTAGTTGCTTCCTGTACTCTGCCATCTTGTCTCTACCCTCCCATCTTGGTTCGGCCCTCCCTCACTTCCTCTTTAGAGAAAGGAACTGCTTCAGTTTGGGTCTATTGATTTCTCATATGAAAGGCTATCTGCAACTTTAGGTTGGGGCCAAGTTTGAGTCTCCTTTTCTAGTGAAGACACCAAGGGATCCTAGAGATCACCATGGGCTTTGAATAGCATGTCACAATAGGAGTGCTAACTGTGGAGTGAAAAGTCTTAGATGTAAATCTATAAAATGAGGTCCCTTCCTGCTCTAGCTCCTTGATCCCATCAATGAAGGAGGCTTCCATGCACATCAAGGACATTGATATGCCTCCTGTTTCCACTGAAGTGAGGCCAAGCGTACAAAGAATAAGAGATGATTTTCCTTCTCCTGAAGTGTGGCAAGTTGTGGAGGTGCTCTTCAGGCCTCTTGGAAGTGACAGTAACAGTGATGTGTCCCATTAAACACATTCACTTAATTTCTTCCTCCCAGCTCTCCATCCATGAGACAGATGACCCCAACAACAAACGCTTCCTCTTGGTGATGAAAGGAGCCCCTGAGAGGATCCTGGAGAAATGCAGCACCATCATGATCAATGGCCGGGAGCAACCTCTTGATGAAAGCAATGCAGAGGCCTTCCAAACTGCGTACATGGAGCTGGGAGGCTTAGGGGAGAGAGTGCTGGGTGAGTTGGCCTGGGAATGGGACAGAGAAGAAAGGACCACTGGCAATTGCAGTTACAGCAATAAAAAAATTGCAGTTTCAGCATAAGCTGAAAAAATGAGTGAAAAAATGAACTTATTAAAAATAGTGGAAAGTGATTCCAATGGAAGTAAATTAATCTGAATTGATGAAGTTTGTATTTCTAAAGAACATTAGAGTTTGTGAGGGGTGAGTGTGTGGGAGGAAAGAAAGCATATGGTAGATGTTTAAACATATTCTTAAAAATGCATCAAGGATCCTTGATTTTATTAATGTTTCATCATTTTCTAATGCAGAAATTATCAATGAACTCATGGATCCTTGAATGAATGGTCTATGCTTTTTATTATTTATTTTTGGTTGAGAACCAATTTTATTTGTATGGAGAGTTCCTAACACACAAACTTCTGACAAAATTTTATCACCATGCAATCTCTCCTTTAATCAGTCAATAAATATCGAACACCTACTATGTGGTAGGCACTATGCTTAGCACTAGGGATACAAATACAAATAAAACCAAAGATAATTTCTGACCTCAGGGAGCTTAAAATCTAAAGTCTTATAGAGAAGACAACACAAAAGGGGCAAAGGGAAGGAAGCACTCGAGGGCATAATGGAAAGTTCTAAAGAAGTCCAAAAATAATATAGCTGGTTGAGAAATGGGAAGAAAAATCTGCTGAGTCTCCTCCTTAAAGAGATGCCCTGGAGGCTGTGGCCCAACCCTCCAGTCACAGGGTCCAATCAGAAAGGTTGAGGGCACTGATGAGATACACCAGGAAGATTTAATCTTGCAGTATACTGAGATTTCCCAAGTTGTAGAGTTCTTAAGAAGCTCAAAAGCATTACAGCTGCTGGGAAATGGGGAAATTTTTAAACATCACACCTGTTTAACCCAACAAGGGTAGCTTTTAGGAGCTTTCATACCGAAAGTTTCAAGTTTATACCTCAGTTTCCTTATGTGTCAAACTGAGGAGGTTGGACTAGTTGGCATATAAGTTCTCTTTCAGCTTAAATATCTGTGATTCTTTGACCTAATTTTCAACCTGATTCTGGAATGGCTTTTTACAAAGTCCTAGAACTAGATAGATACTCCTTGTGATAATCAGAGGACTCTATCCTATCCCTAATAAGATTCCTTTCCCTCAAATATCTACTGCATCTTTTCTAAGGAAGGTGCAGGGAAGGGATTCAAGTTTCCATTCAAGAAAAGAACTTTGTTGCCTTCATGTGCTTGTGTGGTATGGAAGCAATGTCTCTCATTTCTTATCTTCCTATGATTCTTATTGATGTCTTTCCTACTTGTTCCCCATACATATGTATTCCAGGTTTCTGTCATCTCTACTTGCCAGAAGATGAGTTCCCAGATACCTATCCCTTTGATGTAGAGGCCATGAACTTTCCCACCTCTAACCTCTGCTTTGTGGGGCTACTATCGTTGATTGATCCCCCTCGATCCACTGTCCCTGATGCAGTGGCCAAGTGCCGAAGTGCTGGCATCAAGGTAGAATTACTTTTCCTTTGAGGAAGTTCAATTTTATAATAAAGTCCTCTCTACCAGTCCCATGTATGTTTCTTTTCTCTTTTATATTTGAGAAGCATCATGGCAGAATGAATAAAGAGCTGGCCTTAAAGTTAGAAAGACCTGGGTTCCAGTCCTTCCTCAGATATAACAGACTCAAGTGCTACATTGATACATACTGTTTAAGTCACCCTGGGGCAGATATTAATAACTTCCCAGTCCTGTAGGCAACTTGCTTTACTATAAATTGTAGAGAAGGACACCAATCTACAATAGTAGAGGACATTTCCTTTTTGATGCAAGTACAGGTCTGACCTCAATCCTTATTCCTTTAAAGTTAACTACGTCAAGTTTTTAGTGATTGGCCCCTTTCAAGATACCACAGAGAATTCTGTAGAGAAGTTTCTTCTCGTTGCAGTTAGTTTAGCTAACACCTTGATATCCTGCTCTGGTGGAGTGGAGACAGCCACAGGAATGTTGAAAAATAGCAGTACCTCACATGGGTAACACACTTCTGTGGTTTGCAAGGTACTTTACATAGATTATCTTACTGAATCCCATTATATTTCCCCCATGAACCATGACAAGGAAAGAAAAGACAAAAGAAAGATCATTTTTTTTAAAATCAATGGTTGCTTTTGGCACTATGACATAAGACTCGATTCCCAAATCCACATTTATTAGCTGTCTGATTTGGGGCGAATCACTTAACCTCCCTGCAATTCTGTTTCGTCATCTAAAAAGAGGATTAAATGCTTTACAAACCATGAAATATCATAATTATAAGCTATTGTGATTAACATATTGATATCAAGACACAAAATAGCCTTTTAAACTATAAAGTGCTATATAAATCCAAGGCAATAGTAGTTTTTTGCATTTTCTTAATTCTATTTCTTTGTGATCCTTTAGAATATTTAATTTCACATTTATATGCAGTTTTTAAAAAATCAGAGAATGTTCCATGATTTTTTTTCCTAAAAGAACAAATAAGAATTGCACTAGAGATAAAGTGGAAAAGAGGAAAAGAATTAAGAAACACTGGAGCCAGCAGATACATGGAACGTGTACTGGGAGTGGGGAGGAAAGATAGACATCACAGCTGAAGGTCCCCCAAAGGGAAAATCCATCATTAGTGCTGATTATGCCCTATCAGCTCTTGCTGCGCCCAAGAGTAGTCATGCTCACTTGTCTCTCTGCTTTTACTGGGCCTACTTCTCATTGGTTATATGTGTTCCTCACCCGCTTCAGGTTATCATGGTGACAGGTGATCATCCTATTACAGCCAAAGCTATTGCCAAAAGTGTGGGCATCATTTCAGCCAATAGCGAGACTGTAGAAGACATAGCAAAACGTCTTAAAGTCCCCGTGGAGCAGGTTAACAAAAGGTAAGTGGGATGGTAAGTCAGCAGGTGAGTCAGCCCCCTTGGATTCCAAAGAGCTGAAATGTTTTGGGGCTCACTGCTTTGGGGTCTAGAGCCTCTTAGGCTGCCACTGAGGGGCAGTTTATATACACATGCAAACACATAATTACTTTTCCTCTAAAAAGCTCAGGAAAGCCACCAAAAATGGTATTTTCATCCAATGTTAGGTCTACAGTAGGATTAAAAGGGTGTTCTTAACATGTAGGTTCATGAATTTTTTTCAAAAAATCTTAGTAGCTACATCTCACTATAACTGGTTTTTTGAGATCTATTTCTTTTAGGCATTTAAAACCATCATCCTGAGAAAGAATCTATGGGCTTTGTTGTTCAGTCATTTTCAATCATCTCCAATGATTTGTGACCTCATTTGGGATTTTCTTGGCAAAGAAACTAGAGTGGTTTACCATTTCCTTCTCCAGCTCATTTTACAGATGAGGAAATTGAGGCCAACAGGGTTAAGTAGTTTCTCCAGGGTCACACAGCTAGTAAGTGTCTGAGGCCAGATTTGAACTCCAGAAGAGGAGTCTTTCTGACTCCAGGTTTTGTGCACTGTTCACTGCACCACCTAATTGCCCCATGTGCTTTGCCAGATTACCAAAGAGGTTCATGACACAAAAAGGGTTAAGAACCTCCTTATAGAGGTGGTCTCACCTATCTAAAATGTACTTCTAAAAATTCCCAATTTTGTTCAAGATTTTTCTCTGATTCCACCTCTGTGAATCTTTTCCTGTTCTCTTTAGTTGCCTGTGCTCTTACGAAATGACTTTTGCCTTTGTATCCTTGGTGCCAAGCACACTACCTTACATATAATTGGAACTTAATAAATATTTGTTGGATTGAATACAGAATAATACATAGATGAAAGAATACATAAGCAATATAGTAGGAGGTCCAAGGATGTAAATAGTCACCACCAGTTGGGAAAAATAGGGAAAGCTTCACTGAAGAGACAAAATATTGCAATGGGATTTTGAAGATAAGTAGGAATTCAACAGGCAGAAGCTGGTGGTAAGGGAGGGCATTCTAGTCACTGGGAACAGCCAGACATTCTCACTGCCAGCCCTTTTGGGGTCCCCTCTATAATGGAAAGACTTGGTAGTATTCATTACAAAGTTTCCAACATGAGTCCCCTGCTAGACTCTGTTTCCCATTCTTGAATGGAGATGGCAAAGCCTATAATTGAACCTAGGCTTCTCTATTTTGCAAGAGTTGGGAGCATTAGAGAAGTGAGGGACTAGTCACCTCAGAGTATTCTCAACAAGGAACAATCCCTTCAGCATTAGCCCTTTTTTGCTAAGTGGGCATTGCTTTGGACCTTCTAGGGAGGCAAAGGCAGCTGTGGTCAATGGAATGGAACTGAAGGAGATGAGCCCGGAGGAGCTGGATGAGGTCTTGATCAATCACACTGAAATTGTCTTTGCAAGGACATCTCCCCAACAGAAGTTGATCATTGTGGAGGGCTGTCAGAGACAGGTGAGTGATAAGGGAGGCCAAAGGAGGTCAAGGTAGCTAACACACAGCAGGTGCTTCTCAAATATTTATTACCTGACTGATAGGCACCCAGGTGAGTCCAAGTCAGACACCTTCAGATTGCCATTTAGTATGGCTTTGTTAGAACAGAAAGCTCTTCCCTAAAATACAACTGAGATTCCCTCATAAGCATCAGAAAATAAATGGCTGGTTCTTTCAAGGAAATTCAACGAAATTCCACAAGCATTCATGAAGCATTTACTGCAGTCTAGGCCCTGTGCCAAGCATTGGAAATACAAAGAAAAAACCAGTCATTATAATTAGCATATATGTAGTGCTTTCTATATGAGTTGTGCTAAGAGCTTGATAAATATTATTTCATTCCATCCTCACAATGACCCCTTGAATTAGGGTTATTGTCTAATTTTTAGCCCCATTTTTGTAGTTGAGGAAATTGAGGCAAACATGTTAAGTGGCTTGCCCAGATCACACAGCTAGTAATAATTTGAGGCTGGATTTAAACTGAGGTTATCCTGACTCCACTGTGTCACCTAGCTCCTGAAGCATACATATATTTGACTTCAGGAAAAGAAAGTTCCCTATATTCCATTTAAACATGAGGTATGTCCTCCTATTCTTAACTTTTAAAATTATATTTAATTTCTCAATTCACAAAAAATATATATTTCTCTTCCTCCCACATTGGTGAAAAAAAGAGTCAAAAACTAAAAACTAAATTTATGTAATAAATATTCATATTCAAACAAAGCAAATTCCCTCATTGGCCATGTCCAAAAAACCAAAAAAAAAAAAAAATCTTGTTCTATCTCATTGACTCCACCTGTCAGGTGAGGAACATGCTCATCAGTCTGCTGGAATAGCGGGGGATCATTGTGGTGATGATTTCAAAGCCTTTTGTCTTTGCAGTGTTATGTAAATCATTTTGGTTTTGCTGTCTTCACTCTGTTGTAGTTCATACAAGTTTTTCCAGGTTTTTCTGAAATGGTCCCTTTTGTTATTGCCATTCCATTCATATCCCATCACCTCGATTTGGAACAAGTTTTCCTTTCTTACTGTTTAAAGAAGATGGTGGCCCTCTAAAGGTCATTCTCTAATTTATAAATTCTCTCTTGAGTGAATTCATTTGGCTGTGCTCAGATGCAGAGACAGTTAAGGGAAAATTAAGAACTTGTGTTCATTATTTTATCACTAGAGCTGGAGATGTCCATCTCTGTCCTCTATCACATTATTATATACATTAGTTTAAAACAATCTTGGTGAATGCTTATTTTCTATCACACAGAAACATGACCCTTTTCCCAGAAAAGGTTACTGCAGAACACAGGGTCATCCTATCTTCAGGAGAAAATGAAGGATGTTATTTTTATCAATACTCCAATCGCTTGGCTACTCCTCAGAGTTACTGGATTTAAAGTTTGAATCCCATGTTGTTCTAGGATGCTGTTGTTGCGGTGACAGGGGATGGTGTCAATGATTCCCCAGCCCTGAAGAAGGCTGATATTGGGATTGCCATGGGAATTGCAGGTTCTGATGCAGCAAAAAATGCAGCAGACATGGTCTTACTGGATGACAACTTTGCCTCTATAGTGACAGGTGTAGAGGAAGGTAAGTAAGGTCCCTTGTATACAAAAGACATCTTAGATATACCCTTACAGAGGGTTGATTTAACCTTGTGGACCAAATGCAGTCTTTCTAAAGAGAACATATTCTTCGCAGGTCGCCTAATCTTTGATAATTTGAAGAAAACCATTGCTTTTACCCTGACCAAAAACATTGCTGAGCTTTGTCCTTTCCTGATCTTCATTATTGCTGGGGTCCCCCTGCCCATCGGTACTATCACCATCCTGTTCATTGATTTAGGCACTGATATTGTAAGTAGATTTCTGGGGTACCAAGGAATCAAATAAATTATACAATCAATTGTCACAAACTTTTGGGACCATTTTTTCTTCAGATTTCCTTTCTTCTGAAGAAACTTATATGTCTTATCAAGAGATTGAGCTTATTACTCTATCCTGGGGTACCAGGGAATAAAATATAGAACCAGGTCTCATAAACTGTTGGGACCATTTTCCCTTCTGAGTTTTCTTTCCCCTGAAGAGACTTAAATAACTTGGCAAGAAATGGGTAATGAGGTAAATTCTCTCCTGAATGGAGCTTTCCATTCCATTTACCTCAAACAATATGTATGGCTCGTTATCTCAGCTTTTTTATCCCTGAATTGGGGAAAATGATCAAGGATCATGAGTGAAACTATTGCCAAAACAGTCTTCCCAAAGTTTAGGGGCCTAGAAATGTTTAAGAGGCCCAAGAAATATAGTAGGATACAATCCCCTAACTAATCCAAGGCTCTCTTAATTCAACAAAAGATAACAATATTCTCAGACGTCTTAAAACTCTTAAGATGAAAATACTTCCTTTACATATGACAGTTCAACTAAATCTTCCCTACTTAAAAAAGAAGTATAGATTTGCTAAAGGTATGTATAATGGAAAACTAATGAATGGAGGGATAAATGAACTGAAAAGGTGAAAGATGGCACTATTTCTATTTTTAGTAATCTTTTGTTCTAATGAAAAAATGTTGAAAATAAGTCCCTGTACTTCCCTTAGTCATCTTTCCATCTAAATCAAATTAATTCATAGAATCATGAATCTAAAGCTGGGAGAATAGAGGTTGTTTAGTTCAATGTCTTCATTTTATAGATAAGGAAACTGAAGCCTGACTCACACTAGGACATATCAAGTAGACATTTTTAGGCTGAAGTTTTCTAAATCTGCAATAGACAATAATTAGAGAATAGTGGAAGAATAGGCAACCTTGTTGAGGCTAAATTATTCATATAATTTTGGAATATGTAAATAAAGATTAAATAGATGATAGAGAACAAACTAGAGACAAAGGGAGAGAAATGACCCTCACCAGCCTTCCGTCCTTTCTTCTCTATGGGCAGTATTATACTGGGTTGCTCATACATTATATCACAGTTAGAGATGTTTGTTTTGAAACTAATAGTTAATGACTTGCTGCTTGGAGGCTTGAAATTTTTCTAGCCAAGCTACTTCTAGAGCCTTGGGGTTCATTATTTACCCTATTTTATTTTCTCTCTAAATATTAATGGGCTGTGTTCTACCTACAGGATAGTAGCAAGTGACAGGGTTTCATCATCTTCTTTCCCTTTCATAGATTCCTTCCATTGCCTTAGCCTATGAGAAAGCCGAGAGTGACATCATGAACCGGAAACCACGCCACAAGAAAAAGGACAGATTGGTGAATCAACAGCTGGCTTTGTATTCTTATCTACATATAGGTATGCTGAAATCTCTCATGTATTGTTTTGGTATCAAAGGTCTTTCCTAAGTTCCTATCCTATAATTAGGTCAGAGAATAAGCTTTTTTTTCTTTTTTTGGATAGGGACAAGTGGAAAGAGAATACCTTGAATTCATAACTCTTAGCATGTCTTATATGTTCCATAGGAATGCTGCAGTCTTTGGGAGCCTTCCTTGCCTATTTCACTGTCTATGCAGAGCAAGGATTCAGACCTGCCCAGCTCATTTTCTTACGATCAGAATGGGAAGATGATAATATAAATGATCTTGAAGACAGCTATGGACAAGAATGGGTAAGAGAGGTCAAAAATTCTCCATTCTATTGCCCATTTGACTTGATTGATCCTGAATCACCATCCTCTGGACTGCCCTAGTAAGACTACCTTATTAGATCAATGAGTGAAGAAAAAAGTCAAGAGATATTTACTAATTCCTATGCACCAGACACTACTAAGTATGTAGAATACAAATTCAATGAATTAAAACAGTTATAGACATAACTAAAGTCAATCTTTACCCTCAGAGATCATACATTCTAATGGTGGGAGAATACACTAGAAAAATTTGGTGGCTCATAGCCTAGGAGGGCAGCTTGATGGCACAATGGTTAGAGTACTGAACCTGAAGTCAAGAAGACTCAGCTTCCTGAGTTCCAACCCAATCTCAGACACTTACTATCTGTGTAACCCTGGCAAGTCACTTAACTCTGTTTGCCTCAGTTTTATCATCTGTAAAATGAGCTGGAGAAGGAAATGGCAGACCACTCTGGGATCTTGGCCAAGAAAACCTCAAATGGGGTCACAAAGAGTCAGGTACAAGTGAAAAACAAATGGACAACAAAGCCTAGGAAAAAGCACTTTGATCCTTTCCCTCTCCTAGATAGGAGTCTGTAAGGGAGTAAACTGACACACATACCGAAGAGCAACCCAGTTGATTCCATCATGATTCTAGAACTAGATGAAAGCTGACAGGGAGGAGAAAAGGAGAAATGGTTACTCTCATGGCAGCAAGCTCTGGCAATGGAAAGATTTTAACTTCCAAGTCATGCATGGTCTGTGATCATGCGATGTTTCTTCTTGATTGAGAGGTGGTGAGCAATAGGTAGGGAATACCATAGGATCAATATACTGGTTTTCTCTATTACAAATGAAAGGTGATGGAGTGAAGCAGTTACTGGGAAGTAACTAAAGGGGAAAAAAGTATGGAGAAAATATTTTTTCAAATAAAATATAAAAAATAATGTAAAGATGGAGAAAATAGAATGAAAATATACATATTATCTTCAACTAAATAAATGAAGATAACATTAAACAACGTCAGATCTCAGGTTAAATACAGTAGGCAACATTAGTTACCACTTCGTTAGCTGGTTCTGGAATTTCAGATAGCACAGTGACTAGAGCTGCGGACTTGGAGACAGGAAGACCTAAAATCAAATACTGTCTGAGACACTTGCCAGCTAGGTTGCCATGGGCAAGTCATTTAACTTCTGTCTACCTTAGTTTCCTCATCTGTAAAATGGCAATAATAATGCTCCCAAATTCACAGAACCAAATGAGATAAAATTTAAAATGCTAGATAAGTGCTAGTTATTATTATTAAATGGATATATGTGTGTGTGAGTGTGCATCTTTTGTAAAAAACAAAATTCATTAATTAAAAGTTTTTTAGAAAAACAGCAATGAGACAAGAGTCTTGTGGAGAAAAACTGGGTTTCTGATTGAAGACTGTCCTTTGGGAAATGCATTTCATCATAAGAAATGCTCAACTTAGATCATTAGACTTATCTGTAGTTTAAAGTGGTCACAAAGCAGAAAATGAGAACTCTGCCTATTGGAACTGTAGCTGATGTTCCAGAATGGAAATGACAGAGAGGTGCAAAATATTTGAATAACTCTGACCTTTATCAGGATTTGTTCTGGTCTTTGATAATAGTTTGCTGGAGGCAGTTAGATGGTTCAGTGGATACAGTGCTGGCTTTGGAATCAGAAACACCTGAATCCAATTCAACATCAGAGACTCATTGGTTATGTGACCCTAGACAAGTCACTTAACCTCTGTTTGCCTTAAAGAACTGACAAGCCACTCCTCTCTCTGCCAAGAAAATCCCACTGACAGTATTGGCACAATATTGTCCACAGGATCACAAAGAGTCAGACACAACTGAACAACAACAGAGCTAACACACATCAGCTTTGTAACCAGTACAAAAGAACAATTAGACAACAAGGTACCATATGTGGGAATAAGTTGAAGAAATGATATCGTTCTTTCCTACTCAACTGTTACCCTTTCTGGACAGTTGAGTGATCAGTTGTTTGCACACCTAGGAATGAGCCCTTATGAAGCTTCCTTTAACCTTTCCAAAAGATTTCTCTGCTGAGTCTCAAAGTTTTTCCCTTTTCTCAACCATTTGCAGACAAGATATCAGCGGAATTATTTGGAATGGATTGGATATACTGCTTTCTTTGTTGCAATCATGGTCCAGCAAATAGCAGATTTGATCATCAGAAAGACTCGGAAAAATTCTATTTTCCAGCAAGGTCTCTTCAGGTATCAACTATACTATATATCAAAGACTTATAATGGAAAGAAAGTGAAGTTCTGTTGGCTCATCCAAGGAACTAATATTATGATACTTACTATGGTAAAAAAAAAAATCATCTGATATTACTCTGGATCTTATTAGCCTGTTGGACATCTGTCAGTCAAAAAACTTTAAGTACTCTATCATGTGCCAGCATGGCACTGTGGTAAACACTAGAACACAAAGAGAGGCAAAAGGACATTCACAATCTAATGGGGGTGATAACAGTATTCAAATAACTATATAAAAACAAAATATATACAGGATAAACTGGAAATTATCAGCAAAGGGAAAGCATTAAAATTCAGAGGAATTGGGAAAGTCTTCCTATAGGAGGTAGGATTTTCACTGAGATGTGAAGAAACCTGAGGAAGCCAGGAGGCAAACAGGAAGGGAAGGCATTAAAGGAACAGAGGACAAACAGTAAAAATACCCAGAATTAGGAGATGGAGAATCTTGTATGAGGAATGACAAGGAGGCCAAGGTCATTGGATCATGGAATTTGGGGGGTTGGGGATGCGGGGAGGCAGTAGTATAAGAATATATAAGGTATAAGAATGATGAAGAGGTAGGGAACAGATTATAAAGGGATGTGAATGCCAAATATGATTTTATATTTAGTCCTGGATGTGATAGGGAACCACTGGAGTTTATTGAGTGGGAGATAAGGAGATTGACATATTCAGACCTGAACTTTGGAAGCTGAGTGTGGAGGATGGACTGAAGGCATGAGACACTTGTGACAGAAACCACAAGTGGGCTATTACAACAGGCAAGGCATAAGGTGATGAGAGTCTGCACTAGAGGATGATGGCAGTGTCAGCGGAGAGAAGGAAGGAAGTATATACAAGAGATATCATACAGGTGAAATCAACAAGCCTTGGCAGTTGATTGGATATGGAGGGTGGAAGATGATGAAGAGACCAGGATGATTCCTAAATTGGGAACTTGAGGGACTGGATGGTACCCTCTACATTAATATGGAAGGTAAGAGGGGTGGAAATAACTAAATGGATTCAAAATCTTTTCGTGTTTGCATTTCTTACAGAAATAAAGTCATCTGGATAGGGATTATATCTCAAATTATCATAGCACTAATCCTCTCCTTTGGCTTTGGAAGTGTTCCAATCCTGAATTTCACTAGGCTTCGGTAAGTTATCTGCCCTAGTGTGGGAAGAGACTCTCTGAAGAGAGTGTTAAGTTAGAGGACCGAGCTGAGCTCGGATGAGGAGGTGTAGTAAGGATTGGAGATCAGATATTCCCTCCTGGAAAAAAAAAAAATGGTTAGGCGTAGTCAAGTCATGGAGGGAAATGAGATGAAATTCAAAACCACACTCACTTTGGAAAGATTTGAGGGGGGAAAAAAGCACAATTTGCATCCTCATCTTTGAGTATTCCTTGTTTTCTATTGTACCTTAAAAGAAAAAAAATTTTGGGTCAGTGTAGAAAAAGCCTTCCCTCTTTTGTATTCACCTGAAATTGTTGAAGTTGCCAAGAAGGCAATGAAGTTAATAGTCCCACCACTATTTACCTGAGAAGCTGGTTCTTATCTTCTGATACACTTTGACTCTTGCATTTGGCTCCATTTCATTTCCAGGGTTCAGTATTGGTTTGTGGCAGTACCATATGCCATTGTCATCTGGCTATATGATGAGTTCCGAAAACTCCTAATCAGGCGCTATCCAGGAAGTAAGTAACATCAAAGAAGGATGATTTGGGTCCAGACTGGGGAGACCTCTATTGGTGTTTATCGAGCATTTGCCTTTTTACATCTCCCACAGGTTCCATATTTTTATTGACTCTCTTTCTCCCCCTACAGGCTGGTGGGATAAGAACATGTATTACTGAAAGTGCTTTTGGTTCCCAAGACTTAATTTCTTCCCAATGTTCAGCGTTTCTCCAGTCACCTATGCTGGCAAGTCTTTTGTGCAGTATGGACATCATCAAAATCCACACACTAGAAGAAATTTGTATGAAGGAGTCTCAGTTAATGTACTGTAAAAATGAGATTTAGCTTTCTGTATAGGCTGTTTTTCTTATGCACCTTGCCCTCCGTCACTCATTTGTTTAAAATGTGGAAACTTTAAAAGAGGTAGAGAAGAAAAATAACCTGTTGAATGTATATACAATATTTAATTCTATTGCACTTGCACTGGGTATGAGACTGTTGAGTTTTATGAATTCAACCTGGGTATGATCATGTATAGTACAAAACAGAATAGATTGGCCTTAGAAAGGTCACATATTTTAAAGTAAAGTATATTTTATAAAACAAGATTGTGACTGTGTTATTCTTAGACTCCTGAGAAGGTGCTGTATTTCAATTAGGAAGGTAGTTGAAAACTTAAGGTGGCCGGGTGGTTAAGTAGATAGAACAATGAGCCTGGAGCCAGGAAAATTGGAAATCAATATTTAACAGCATCTCATCAGACATTTACTGTGACCCTGTGTCTTAACATCTCTTGGTCTCAGTTTATTCATCTGTAAAATAGGGGTGATAGCCCCTATTTCAAAGGATTGTTATGAAAGTCAAATGAGATAAAATGCACAGCACTTTGCAAACCTTAAAACAGTATCTAAAAGCTTCGTCGAATTTTTGGTTATTCTGTCTTTGCCATCAATCCCCTAAGGCTGTAAAAATCTCCTCTTTTTTGGCATCCTTTCAAGTCCTTATTCTTCCTCTGTATCCTGTGTTCCCTTTGTGCTCATCAGAACTCACCATAGTTCTCATGGACTTCATGTAGAAGGCTATAGATTAAACGTTCTTATCTTGGGTCTGTAAACTTTTTTTTAATATTTCAATCTTCATTCAGTCTCCATAATTCCTTTTCTGGATATGGATAGCATTTTCCATCATGAGTCATTTAGAGTTGTTGTAGATCCTTGCATTGCTGAGCAGAGATAAGTCTATCAAAATTAATCACACAGTGTTGCTGTTACTATGTAAAATGTTCTTTCTGGTTTTATTCACTTCACTCAGCATCAGTTCATGTTAGTCTTTTCAGGTTTTTCTGAAGTCCACGTGCTCATCATTTCTTAGAGCACAACAGTATTCCATTATATTCATACAACATTACTTGTTCAGCCATTCCCCAATTGATGGGCATCCCCTCAATTTCGAATTCTTGGCCACCACAAAAAGAGCTGCTATAAATATTTTTATACATATGGGTCCTTTTTTGTTTTTATGATCTCTAGAAGTGTTATTGCTGGATAAAAGGGTATGCACAGTTTTATAGCCCTTTGTGTATAGTTCCAAATTGCTGTCCAGAATAGTTAGATCAGTTCACAACTCAACCAACAATATACAAGTATTCCATTTTTCCCACATCTTCTCCAAAATTTATCATCTCCCTGTTTTGTCATGTTAGTCAGTCTGATAGGTGTGTTGTGGTATGAGGTCTGTAAACTTTTTTAAAATATTTTGATAAATATCTCAATATAATTTATTTCTCTCATAATCCTATGCATTTTATTTTATGCATTTAAAAACATTCATCCTAGAAGGTTTCACAAGACTGCCAAAGTGGGTCTTTACATGGAGAAGGGTAAGGTTAAGAACCTTTTTTGCTAGAGAAAATCTAGATTTCTTCATGCTATAGGGGTAATGGAAGGAAAAAGATCAGTAAATATGTGTTTGGGTGACTCATCATTGCCTCTCCTTTCTTTAAAAAGTATATGGTGAGAGTAGGGTTGCAAAGAAAATGAATAGGCTGACAATTTTTTTAGTTGAAATGGAAATGCTCAAGGCAGGACATGATAGGGTTAGAGTTCTATCAGAAAAGTCCAACTGCTTCTAAATTAGACTGAAATTAGACTGGAAGCTTTCCTGAGATTGGAGTTTCTGGTACCTCATTATAGGGATAAAAAAATCGACTACAGAAAGCATTTCCCAGAATCCCTTCTAGGATTTCAAGCCACTGAATATTGAACCTAATCCAAATATGGCCTAACTAAAAAGAACCTCTGATTTAAATTTTTTTCTTTCAGCAACTTGCCCTGTTATTTATCTCATCCTTCAGCCCATAACTGTCATTGAGAACATCTTTAGACTTCTTGGATTGATTCCTAGGGGAATAAGGATCAGGAAATTTACCATATAATGGCATGGTATATTGCAACCTCAAGGGTGATATCTAGATATAGAAGACTTTTCTCCTTTCATGATTAGATTGCATATGCTAATTCCTGCCATATTTTAATTTCAAGCATTTGCCCCATAACTAAACCAATGGGTTTGTTTTTGTGTAGGACCCTTATATATAAGATGACTAAAACTACTGTAAATGCAAATCTGATAGTTACCTTTCCATTTGGTTCAAGCCTGGTCTACTAAATTATAAACTGGAAGTTTATAGGACAGTTAAAAATATAGGCTGTATTATATACTATTATAATATAGATTACACATGGTTTGTACAACTTTAATTTGCACACAGGGTCTTATATGTAAAAAGTGAGGTTGAACACCAAAAGAGGATGCCACAAAACTGCATTTAGCCACATCCACTAGAAATTTATGTTGTCTAATCTCACCTGGGCAGCTCGGTGACATAGTGGATAGAGCCCCAGGCCTGGAGTCAGGGAGACCTAAATTCAAGTACAGCCTCAGACACCAGCAACTTGACCCTAGCCAAGACACTTAACCCTCTTTGTCTCAGTTCTTAATCCATAAAATGAGCTGGAAAAGGAAATGGGAAACCTCTCCAGTATCTTTGCCAAGAAAACCTCAAATGGGGTCATGAAGAGTCAGACATGACTGAAAGGACTGAACGAAAGTCTCAGCTAGACTTCCACCCCAGAGATTCTACTCCTCTCTGATTGTCTGTCACATCCCCAGAGCAACCTTTTTTATTCTTAGGCAACATATACCACCCCATCCATGACAGCAGATAATCTAGCCTCATAATTTGCTGATAAAATTAAGACCATCTATCTTGACTTTCCTCTTCTCCCCAACGGCATACTTCAAATCTCCTCAACATCATCCCTAGATCTCCTTTTCTTCAAGGAAGAAGGGGCCCTCCTTCTTGAACAGGATCATCCTATTAGTGACTTTGTTCCTCCTTCTTTCTCTTCCAGGTGACTAGAAGATCCCTTGATCTTCCCCTCTTCTAACATTTATTCTGTCATCACCCACTGGCTCCTTCCTTTTTGCCTACAAATATGCCCAGATTTCTCTAAACCTTAGAAAATTTGTCCATTTTATCCCCTCAAGATATTATTTACATGTCCTTTTCACAGCTGGACTCTTGGGGGGAAGGGGCAAATCTACACCCATTTTCTCTACTTCCTCACCTCCCACTCAGTGTTCAGCCTATTACAATTGGCATAAGGACCCACAACTCAGCTGAGACTGCTCTCACCAAAGTCACCAATGATCTCTATTGCCAAATCCATCCACCTTTTCTCAGTTCTTGTCCTTCTTGACCTCTCTGCAACTTTTGATACTGATGACCATCCCCTCCTCCTAGATACTCCCTTTTTTTCCTGTGTTTTCCTCGCACTTTTGTCCTGATACTCCGTCTCACTGTCCAATCCTTAGTGTCGATATTATCATCTATGATCTGCCTTCCTTGTGCAGCGTCCACCAGGACTCTGTCCTGTGCCCTCTTTTCTCTCTAGAATTTCATTGGACACCTTAGCGCTTTATAAGAGTCAGTTATTATCTCTATGTATATGACTACCTAAACACTATAACCAGCTCTCCTCTTTCTCCTGAGGTACAGTCCTGTACTAGCAGGAGCTAATTAACTTCTCCATTCCCATGTTCCATAAGCATTTTAAACTTGTGTCTAAAACTTGTTTTGATATCCCTTCTCAAAACCTTTCCTCTTTCTCATTTTCCTATTTCTGCTGAGAGTACCATGATCATCCTGAGGTTCCCTCTCCCATATCCCCCATCTCCAATTAGTCGCCATTTCTTTGTTGATTCTACTTTCACAATCCCTCCCCATCATCTGTCCTTTCTCTCTTTTCACATGGCTACCACCTAGTTCAGAATCTCTTCAAATCTTTCCTCAACTACTGTACTAGACTTATAATGGGTCTCTCTTCTACTTTCTCCCCTTTCCCATCCATTCTCCACATAGCTGCTAAACTAATACTCCTCAGACTCAGAGTTGACCATTATCTCTCTCCTTACTCAAGTCAGGAGGCACTTATTATGCTCCAGGCACTGTGTAAGTGCTGGGAATAAAATTACAAGAAGAAAAACAGTTCCTGCACTCAAAAGGCTCACATTTTAATAAGAGAAGACAACAAATAAAAGGAAGCTGAAAACAAAGCTTGGGAATAGGGAGAAGTTGTTTGCTCAGGGAGAGGTGGATGAAGTTCAAAGCCTAGAAAGGGATGAAGAAATGGCTGTCCTGGTAACTTTCCTTGAAATGGAGATGCTGGGACAAACAAACTAATCAGAGGAAGGCACCACAGAGGGGAGTGTACTTCTAGTGTGAGAAGTTTCTAGAAACAGTAAATTAGCAGGAGGCTACTGTGGCATGGTTGAAGAAAGCAGCAGTTAGGAGCAGAGAGAAATGAACTTTCAATGCCTTCCCCTTGCCCTAGGATAAAATATAATCTTCTCCTTGACTTTTGAAACCCTTCAAAATCTGGATTTGACTTATAGTTTCAGACTTTTTTCTTATTCTTCCCATTCTTGCACTATTCAATACAATCAAACAGGTCTAGAATGTCTCTTACCTCCTATATGTCTTTTCACAGGCTTTCCCCCTTTCATTGCTCTCCCTCCTCAGCTCTGGCTTTTAATTATTCTCTCTCTTGTAGGCTCAGCACCAATGCCACCTCCTACACTGGGCCTTTCTTCATCCCCGCAGTTGCCAACTCTTCCACCCTGAAATTATTTGTTTATGTTTTTTACCTATGTGCTTGTCATTCGCTTCAAGTAGAAAGTAAGCTCCTTGAGGATAAAGACTTTTCATTTTTGTCTTTGTATTCCCAACTCCTGGCTCAGTACCTGGTACGCAGAAAGTGATTAAGAAATTCTTGATGAATTGAATTAAATACTCATTTGCAAACTAAATGGACAAAAATTTATGAGGCTATACCTAATTAATTTAGCAGTCATATTTTGATCTTATAACTTGGAAATTTGTACCGGAGTTAGTCGGCCTAAAAAAAAAAGAAACATTTTAGAAAGAATGAAGTCAAGAAAATCTAAATCTATTTGTTGTAAATGAAAAAATCAGGTGTCAACTGGACTTGTAATTAAAATGTAGTGAGATAGCAACTAGATTTGTTTAAAGGTGATCATTTTGATCAGCCATGATGCCAGATGGTTCTTCTGAACCTAGCCTGCAAGTGAGGAGAAGTTTGACAGCTGCATAATACTGTTGAATTTTGGAAGGCCTAACTATATGTGGGTATACATGTATCCATGTGCATATATGCATGTTTTCACTTGGAAAAAAGATTATATTACATAATTTTCTTTTGAGAGAGATTCTCTTAGCAACAATTTACACACAAAGTCAAAGTTGAGAGAATGTCCAAAGGTTGATTCCTTTATTTTCTACAGCTTTTTAAATGATGAAGGGTGGGGTAAAAATCCAAAACCCTGAAAGGGAAGAGAAAATATATTAGGGAGAAGATAAGAACATTGCTGTGTATCAGCAAGGACCCCAGCATACACAGGAGAGCCTACTGTACAGGTTCTTTGATCTGCTTTTCTAAAAGGAAAAGCCACTTTTGAGGGGTCAATAGTCACTTTAATCAAGTACATGTAGCATTCACTTAGCTGGGAGGGGAGGGCTGGGGCGGAAAGTCACCACCCTGAACTTCAGAGAAATAAAGATCAAGAGACAGGGCTTCCAACTGTCTGACCATAAGCATACACACATCACAGATCAACAGACAGATCCATCTGTCTGACCATTACATACATACATAGTTACCAGAGGGAGAGGCAATAACATCGGGATTTTCAAAGAGGCTGCCCAGAGTCTCATCTGGCCAAGCAAGCATATCCAATGAGTAAGCCCCAAAGTAAAACCTCAGCTCAGAGTATTTATACACTTTTCAGATCTAGGGGGCAGCACCCTCCGACCCACTGCCTCAGTAGAAATTAACAAAAATTATTGAGGCCTATTAATGGATGGGGAAGATCTTTAATTCTTCCCCCCACCCACCATTAACCTTAAATTACCATTACATGCTGAAAATCTAAGTGGGAAGAAGAGTCAACAGGTTATGAGCAAGGTGAAACAGAGGCCAGGCAAATTCCCATAAACCAGATAAGAAGACTTTTAATATAAAAATCCACATGTTCCTGTGCTGAAAATGGCTATGGCAAGTGGGCAGGTACTTTCAACTCACAACATTTACAAATCTGAAAGCAATTCTGCCATTGGTCTGCTTATTTGTAACCTAAACTCTAAAGAATAATACAATAAGATGGTCCTTTCAGCTCTCAAGTCTATGAATCTCAGCTTTTAAATATAGATATGAAGCATTTTTTCATTTCAAAGGAGTCTAAAGGAGAGCAAAAGAAACAGAAGCAGTGAAGGAAAATATAAGCCCTCTTCATAGGGAAGGCTACAAAAATTCTGTTTTGATTAATGTGGAAATGTGTTTAATGTGATTGCACATGTATAAACTATATCAGATTGCTTGAGTCTTGGGGAGGGAGAAGGGGAAGGAAGAAGGGAAGGAAGGATGGAGAAAAATTCGGAACTCAAAATCTCATTTAAAGAAAGGATGTTGAAAACTGTCTTTACATGTAATTGAAAAGAAAATACTATTTACAAAGAAAAAAAAAACCCGTTTGATACCCCACGAGCTGAAGTCTATCCCTATGTGGAAAGGCACTGTCCTATTCTGGTCTCAGTTAAACCAGCAGAGCCAGTTCGTCTCAGTGCCTTTGAATTCCTTGAGACAAACTCCATTTCCCAGTCTTTGTCCTTTTGTAACCTTGTTCTTGTCACACTTTCTTCTACTTCAAACTAGTTCTCTGGCAGACTCCTTGGCTGTCCTAGCCTACCGGCTTATTCTCTGTCTGACTTACTGTAACTGCTTTTTAGAAAATTTTATCTTCTTGGTCCATGGGTTTCGAGATAAATTTTTAATGTGTACTGAGGTGAAGCTTAAGGTGACTTTAAAGGGACCAAAGCTCTTTCTCATCAGGGATACTGGTTCTTTCCAGAATTAGCCTTTTTTTCCTCTTGCTTTTGTTAATGTTTTGGGGAATGAACCCTACCTTAGTCCTAGTCATGTGCTTTTCACAGTATCCAGAGCTGAGTTTATAGAACAGATTTTTTCCCAAGGACTATAGTTATTCAAAAATACCTGAATATAAGTTACAATTATATTATGGTCCTTGTATATCAGCTGAATTCATCTAAATCTTTCAAAGACTAATCTCATGTAGTTTCAAATTAAGCTTGAATTCCACATGCTCTGTCTTTTTCTCTTTTCTCTCAACCTCTAACTCATCTCCTTTCACTAACACATCACAAAAATAGTACAGGGTAGATTCCAGGATTGCCAGCAGATGCCAGGGAAAGCAAATATTTTGAGAAGAGGAGATAGTAAGGGATACCTCCAAATCCTAGTCAGGTCATTAATGCTTCTTGAGCTGTCTTAGAGAAACTTTGGGGCATGTTCACCCTTATTGCCATGGATTTAGTGGCTAACATTCCTATGGAGTACCAGACATTTCAGCATTTCCATTAGCCAGAAACATGTCAGAACAGTTGTTTCTAGGTTCATTTCAATTATAAACATATTATTGGCAAAAATTTATTAAATGAATTTGGTATAAAATATACAAGTGATATATTCTCTACCCTCTTATTATATTCCATCATTCATTCATTCAACAAAAGCTTATTGAGTTGATAGCACATATGCTAAGGGGAAAATATATATGTATGTATGCATGTGTACATATATGTGTGTGTGTGTGGCAAAAATTTCACAAAGTACGGAAGTGATATTATCAGAGAAGCCTTGGAATCATGATAATTTGGTTTCAAGTGCCCCTCTGACACCTTTATGACCCAGTACCAGTTATTTGACTTCTTATGACCCCCAAGCAGTTTACAATCTAATTAAAATCTAATTATGATGTAATATTGTAGATTTTAAAGTCTACAATAATTGCCAGATTAATAAAAGGGATTCTCCTCACCTGAAGCTTTTTAGTGAACTAGAGATCTATACTCCTACTTTAGTATTCTGTGTATTCCTTTTTAGCTTTTAATTTGAGCTTTCTCCAGGTCCAACTGGATCTCTTTCTTGTCCCAAGTCACTTGATCTGTGCTAATTTGCATGGTGGTAAATTGCCCCCTGCCAACAAATTAACAACTTTCCATTCATTCAGCTGAGGTACAGGAGGGACTATCTCCTCCATTAGATTGTGAGCTCCTGGAGAGTAGGAACCCTATTTTACCTTTCTGACTCACTCTGAGCTGTCACCTTCACCACAAAATAGGGTGGGGTAGGAGTCCAGGCTGGTCTCTTACTAGTTCTCCTTTGCAAGGGTGGTGTCTCTTCCTAGCAGTGTAGCTACCTCTGAATTAGAGCAAGTCAAAAAGAAAATGACTGAGGCTACCCAACTGACCTGCAATAGTGACAGGGGGACAGACAGAACAGTCACCCTCTTCTTCGAGGCCCAAGGTATCTTGGGACATGAGGGTTCCTTGGAAAAGAGGAGATGGTGATTGTGTCCTTTGATAAAGAAAGAAGGAATACCAACAAAATAAACCACTAATAATAACTAGCATTTATATGGTGCTTTAAGGTTTGCAAAGTACGTATAATCTCATTTTTATCCTCACAACAACCCTGTGAGAGAAGATGAGACTGAAGAGTAAAACTCAGTAAAGGACAAAGAGAAGAGAAAAAAATGAAAGGAAACAGTTTGATTCTTAAGTCTCATTGCATTTAGGGTTAAGATTCATTTGCTGAGTGCTTAATGTATGTTAAATACTTGATTTTCTGGCTCATTATTTAAAAACCAGAGTCGAGAAAGGGAGGAAAGATGTGTCCGAGTACCAACAAAGGCAAGAAGGGGTAACGGATCCCAAACACTGTGAGCTTGAGGAATTTGGGAGGATCATGCTTCCCTAAAAAAGATATATCCATCCTTTATTAGAGACACCCATTCATTGAAAAGGGCAAATTAGTACATTGCTTATGAATTCACATTGGAAATGTTGAATACATATGTTAACTAATCAACATGGGACAAAATGCATTCCCAGGGAAAGGACTTTAGCATTCACATTGTTATCTAAGATGGCTTGACTTTACAGCTAACAGAGACAGTTAGGTGACACAGTGGATAGAGTGCCATGACTGATATCAGGAAGACTCATCTTTGGGAGTTCAAATCCATTCTCTAACACTTACTAGCTGTGTGACCCTGGGCAAGTCACTTAAACCTGTTTTCCTCAGTTTCCTGAGCTAGAAAAGGTAATGGCGAACCACTCCAGCATCTTTGCCAAGAAAACTCCAAATGGGATCACAAAGAATCAGACATGAATAAAAAGCAACAACCGGTACCTTAGAGGTGATTAAAAGAGTTCAATCACGTCATTTTACAGATGAGGAACTGAGTCACCGAGAGAAGTGATTCATCCAAAGTCATATAACTAGCTAGTAGCAGAGTTTTAATTTGAATCTAGATTGTCTGACTTCAAATCTAGAGCTACTTTCTACCATACCATGATGCTTAGTCTCAGGTGACCATCAAAATACCATTCTAGCCCTGGGGGTTCCTTGTATTTATTAAATAAGGTTGAAAGGGGTGAAGGATTCCCACACGTACAAAAATATTTAGAGCAGGTCTCTTTGTGGTGGCCAAGAACTGGAAATCAAAGGGATGCCCATCAATTGGGGAATGGCTGAACAAGTTGAGGTATAAGAATGTAATGGAATACTATTGTACTATAAGAAATGATGAACAGGAAGACTTCAGAGAGGCCTAGAAGGACTTATGTGAACTGATGATGAGTGTAAGGAGCAAAACCAGGAGAACTTTGTACACAGCAACAAACCACAGTGTGCGAGGAATTTTTCTGGTAGATTTAGTCCTTCATAGCAGCGCAAGGACCTAAAAAAATTCCCAATGCACTCCCGAGGCAAAATGACTTCCACATCCAGAGAAACAACTATGGAATTCAATCACAAAATGAAGCAAACCATTTTCTCTTGTGTTATGTTTTGTTTTGTTTTATGGTTTCTCCTATTCATTTTAATTCTTCTATGCAACATGACCAAGGTGGAAAAGTATTTAATAAGAATGTATGGAATAATAAGAATGTAGAACCTATATAAAATTGCATGCCATCTCAGAGAGAAAGGGGAGAGGGAGGGGGAAAAAGTCTAAGATATATGAAAGTGATTGTAGAAAACTGAAAACAAATAAAATAATTTTAAAAAGAAAAGGGTGAAGGAAGAAAGGAATGGGACTACAGAGGTTCACAAAAGTGACTTGTGAAAGGGTGGGTTAATTGGAACAATGAGTGATGGAGTAGGATTATGGAGGGCAGAGAACAGCAGCAGAGGAAGGTCAGGAAGGAGAATTAAGAGGGGAAGGGAGAGGTAGCTTGGCAGTAGTTGTTGGCACATTGTCTGCTCCATTAGATTGTGAGCTCCTGGAGAGCAGAAACCCTATTTTACCTTTCTTTATATTCCCAGTGCTTAGCACGGTACTTGGCACACAGAAGATACTTAACAAATGCTTATTAATTGATTGATCAATCCTAGAGTCAATAAGGAGCTGGTGAAAGAGTGAGACCACATAGTTTAAAGATATTCCTGTATATACCAGCAGGACGGTAGGCATGTGTTGGACACAATCTGGGCTCTTTTGAACCCTGTTCTGGGGAGTGGAACCCTGAAAGGCAAGGAAGGCAGCTGGCTGAGCTCTGGTTTGGCTGGTATTGCCTTGGAATGCATGGAGCAGGATGAGATGCTCCTGACTGGCAGAAACAACCCAAGAGAGCAAACGCAAGCCATGTAACCCTTGAGGCCTTGTATAAAGACATGGAAGGTGGGTAGTAAGGTTAGGTATGTGTAGAAGGACTCAGTCACTTTCTTGGGCTGGAGTAAGTCAACTTTGCACAATGGGCTTACAATGACTGCATGGTAACAATAAAAAAGCAGAGTAGAAGAACCATGGGTACAACTTGAGACCTCAAGGAAGGAGGAACAATTGGGTCTTGACTGAGTTAGGGAAGTTATTATATAAAAAGAAGTACACTTTCAGGGATGTTCAGGCAAAGTCATACAAATATGACAAATAGATTGAGGCAACTAGGTGGTATTGGGAAGAGAGCACTGAACTTGGAGTCAGGAAGGCCTGAGTTCAAATCCTGCATTAGCCTCTCTGTCTCAGTTTCCTTATATATAAACTTGGGATAATGATAGCACCTACCTCTCAGTGTTGTTTTGAAGTGATATGTTATCAAATGAAAGAACATCTGTGAAGCTCTTTGTAAGCCTTAAAGTGTCATATAAAGGTTAGGCATTATCATTGTTTTGGAATGAAGGCGTTTCGACCTTAATGTTTCTCAGTGGAAGGGTCAAACTTTTTTTGTTTGCCACTTTGGTTGTTGTGAGCTCCAGAGCTGCCAAATGTGATTTCTGGAGGCAGAATTTTCTCTCTCTCACTCCTCTCATGGGGATGTGGGTGGAGGTACCTGAGGACACTGGATATCTGTGCGTGGAACTGAAGTCAGAGAGGCAATAGAATCCAGATGTACAGGATCCCACTAAGGAGAGGAGGTCTAAAGTGGTGCAGAGGAACTTGAATGGGTAACTGCCTCCGGAGGAATCACCTGGAGAAAGGAAAGAATTTCAGTGCCCAATTAACACATTAAAAAGCAGAATTGGCCAAATGGTAAAAGAAATACAAAAAATCACCAAAGAAAATAATTCCTTAAAAATTGGAATTGAGCAAGTGGAAGCTAATGGTTCTATGAGACATCAAGAAACAATCACAGTCAAAAGAATGACAAGATATAAGAAAGTGTGAAAGATTTCACTGGAAAAACAACTGACCTGGAAAATAGATTGAGAAGAAATAACTTAAGAATTTTTGGACAACCTGAAAGTCATGATCAACAAAAGAACTTGGACATCATATTTCAAGAAATTATAAAAGAAACTGTTCTAATATCTTAGATCCATGGGGTAAAATAGAAATGGAAAGAATCACCGCTTGAGAGAGATCCCCAAATGAAAGCTCTCAGGAACATTACAGTCAAATTTCAGAGCTCTTAGATCAAGAAGAAAATTTTACAAGCAGCCAGAAAGAAATAATTTAAATATTGTGGAGCTAGTCAGGATCACACAAGATCTAGCAGCTTCCATGTTAAAGGAGCAGAGGCATTAGAATATGAAATATTGGAATCTATTATATTATTCTTAGAAATTTATCCTCCAAATTATTCTTGGACTATGCCAGAAGGCAAAGGGTCTAGGACAAGAACAACCTACACGATAAAACAGTGTATAATTCTTCAGGTCAAAAAACAGGATATTTCATGAAATAGGGAACTTTCCAGCATTCCTGACGAAAAGACCAGAGCTGAATAGGAAATTTGACATTCAGACACAAGACCCAAGAAAAGCATAAAAATGTAAATATAAAAAAGAAATCCTAAGAGACTTAATAAGATTAAATTCCTATATAGGAAGATGATACATATATACCAAGAATTTTGTCATTATTAGGACAGTTAGAAGGACTCTACATAGATAGAGGGACTGCAAGAAGGGAGATGGGAGAGAAAGAAGGGGGAAAATTACTTCACATAAAAGAAGCTTGACAGGAAGAGCTTTTACGGTGGAAGGGAGAATAGGAGAAGGTGGAAGGCAACATTTGAACCTCACTCTCTCATCAAAATTGGTTCAAAGAGAGAAATACATGCACATATACACATACAATCAGTTGAGTATAGAATTCTATCTTACTCAACAGGTAAGTAGGAGCAGATAAGGATAAGAGTACAGGAGAGGATCAAAGGAAGGGCAGATAGAAGGAGGAGAAGGGGGGAGATGGTGAGAATAAAGTAAGACTAAGATTTGTTCTAAGAGCAGTGATAAACAAGGGGGCAAAGGATTCAAGAGCAGAGGACAGTGGAGAGTATGAGCCTCAGAAAGTACTAAGGGGTAGATGGAATACAGATATACTTCACTCAAACTTGGTAAACAGAATTTTTTAACTTAAAAACTGCTCAATTGAGAGCTGGTTTGTTTTGCAATATCAGAAATCATGAACTTTTGAAAATTGTGGCTGAGATTCATTTTATGTGAGGTACTGACATCTACTGACAAAATAAAATTTTGCAGCTCATCTCCATAAGATATATGTGTAAGGTATATGTGTGTGTGTGTGTGAGTGTGTGTGTGTGTGTTAGAAAAAACAATGGATTTAGAACCAAATCTTGTCTCCTGCACTTAGTACATAAGCACTAGTATAACCATGGCCAGATCAACTAACCTCCACGAGCCTCAGTCTCATCTGTAAAATGAAGATAACACGTGTGTATGTGTGCATGTGTATACATATATATATAAATCTACTTCACATGGTTGTTGTGAGAAAAGTAGCTTTATAAACAAATTTTATTATCATAAGCCAAAAAAGTTCCATGGGGAAAATCTACATGGCCTGGAGAATCCACTGGTAAACTGGTTAAAAGGAAAAGAAGTCAAAATATTGAGTTTAGATTAGAGTTCTAATCTAAATTCCACCAGTAATTAGCTCCTGACTGTGAGCTTAACTTTCTTAGTTTCTCTGGCAAAGGGAAGGAGATTGTATCAAATTATCTCTAGGTCCTTCCATCTCTGAAATATTATGGTTGCATCATTTTCCAAATACGCTTAGGTCTTTCTTTTTTTTCCCATTTCAGACTTGTGATTTTGTCAGTGTAGGGCAGAGATGTCAAACTCATAACCCGCTGGCTGTATGTGGCCAGCAAAAGTCTCAAGTGCAGCCAAAACCAGACTAAAATGTAATTTACAAGGATCTGTTTCTATTTGAGTTTGACACCAGTGGTATAGGAAATATTTTTTTAAAAAATCAGTAAGCATGTGTTAAACAGCTACTTACCAATAGGCATGGAAATAAAAACATAAAGAATAAAAAAATCCCTGCTTTCAAGGAGTTTGCATTCTAACGGGAGAGATAAGTACATATGTAAATATTTACAAGATGAATATAAAAAAGAATACAATGTCCTGAGGAAAAAAAATTGGTTTGGGAAGAATGACACTAGCAGTTGGAGAGGATCAGGAAAGGATTTAGGTAAGTGGTGATGGAGAGAAAAGAGGAAAGAAAAGAGAGAATCTGTGATAGTGAGGGGAGGAGCGAGGGCATTCCAGGCATGGAAATGAAAGGAAAAGAGGTGAAAGATGGCAGGGTATGAGATAAAAGAGAGGTCAGTTTAGATGGTAACATGGAGAGGTTGGGAGAAGAATAATGTTCAAATGAAGAGGGAAACAGTTGGAGCCAGATTACAAGAGCTTTCAAAGCTAAACAGAGGAATTCATATTTGATCGTAAAGGCAATAGAGAATTGCCAGAATTTAATGAGTAAGGAATGACATGGCAAAATCTGGGCTTTAAGGAAAACCTATGGTGGAAGTGTGGAGGATACTCAGCAGCAGGGGAGAGACCTAAAGCAGGAAAACCAATTAAGAAGCTGATACAGTCAGCCTCAAGACAAGAAGTGATAAGGGCTTAAACTGAGGAAGTAACTGTGAATAGAAAGAAGGGGTTGGATATTTGAGATGCTGTGAGGGTAGAAATGGAAATACTTAACAACTGATTGGAAACATGAAGTGAAGAGTCCAGGATACTGCCAAAGTTACAAACCTGGAAAACTAAAAGATTGGTGATGCCTTTGGCAGGAATGAGGAAGTTTTCAAGGAGGCCAAGTTTGGGGGAAAAGATAATGAGTTTTGTTTTGGACATGCTGAGTTTGAGATGTACCCAGGATAGCCAATGCGAAATGTCCAAGAGACAATGTGACTGAGGGGATTGTGGATATTGAACACTGAGACCCTCTTATGATTAATTTCTGAATCTAGTTCAGTTTCATTTCTATTTAATTATGGGTCTAATCCAATTTCTGCCTCATGAGAAAACCTTATTCAGTTATGAGATTTCTGAGAAAACTTCATTGAATTGTTTGAACCTATCCCTGCATGGATGGAAAGCTAGACTGACTCTACCTATTGCCCAGACAGCCTTAACTAAGGACCAGAAACCCAATCAGATCCAAAGACTGATGCAAGGAGAAGGATACCTCTTTTTCTGCTTTCAGGAAATCGTACCCATTTGCAATCTCCATCTTAACTGGAAAAGCCCCTAATACAGGGGTGGGGAACCTGCTTCTTTGAGGCCACATGTGGCCCTCTAGGTCTTCAAGTGCAATCCTTTGACTGAATACAGTTCTGTGAAGTTTGGGTTCAGAGAAGCACACTTGAAGACCACATGTGGCCTCAAGGGTCCCCACCTCTGCCCTAATCTTTCTTCCAAATGGAAATTGCATTACCTGATCATATATCCTGGTTCCATCCTGTTGATTGTTTTGTTTTCACGCACAAAAATCTGTCTCCTCCCTAAATTCACAATCCAGTGTCAAGCTAGAGAAGGCCTGGTCTCAATTTGTTTTGCAATTATCAGAGATTACCTAATAAATCAATATGTTCAGAAGCCCAAAACTTTGTTTCTTTGGTCATTATTTTCAAATTCCATCTGCCACATGACTAAAGTTTAAATAAAACTAACATAGCTAAGATCAGAAGGAAAGTAGAAAATTAGGGGTAAAATTTTATAAACAGTTTATCAGTTAAAAATCTTATATCTAAAATATATAAAGAACTTTGCCAAATCTATAAGAATAGGAGTCATTCCTCAGTTAATAAATGTTCAAAGGATAAGAACAGGCAGTTTTCCAATGAAGAAATCAAAACAATTTATGGTTATATGAAAAAATACTCTAAATCATTGTTGATTAGAGAAATGCAAATTAAAACAATCGAGATTATCATTTACCAGGCTGGTTAAGGTGATTGAAGAGGAAAGTGACAAATATTGGAGGGGATGTGGAAAAATTGAGACACTAATTCATTGTTGGTAGAATTGTGAACTGATCTAGCCATTTCAGAGAGCATTCTGGAATTATATCTAAAGAATTATTTAACTACCTATACTCTGACCCAGAAATTCCACTACTGGATCTATTGCCAAAGATGATTGGGGAAAAGGAAAAGAACCTATATCTTCTAGAATGTTTATAGAAGATCTCTGTGCTAGCAAAAATTGAACATTGCAGGAATGCCCATCAGTTGGGGAATGACTGAACAAGTGGTATATGATTGTGATGGAATACTACTGTAGCATAAGAAATGATGAACTAAATGATCTTAGAAAAACGTGGAAAGACGCATAAAACAATAAAGTGTAAAATTAGCAGAACCAAGAGAACATTGTATATAGTAACAGCAAAATTGTTTTAAGAACCACTTTGAGTGATTATTTTAACTATTATAAATACCCAAATTCACTACAAAGGACATATAAAGAAAAACACTATCTCCAGTGGAAAAACTGATAAATAGAAGTATGTATAGAATAATTTATATGTATATATATATATATATGTATGTATGTATATACCTACCTATTTGTGTCTAATGGTAGCCATCTCTAGGGTGGGGTGGGGGAGGTTAGAAAAAAAGGAGAAAAAAAGAAATCTATATGATCATTTTATTCTATATTTTGAAAGGAACAGTACATCATGCATAGTAGATTTGCAGTTTCATAAACAATCATTTTTTTATTGTACTAATTATGGAAATGCTTGTTTTATACCATAAAAATATTAATATAATGAAAAGAAAAAAGAGACTATATAAAAATGTTGTTCTTCAGTCATTTGAGTCTTGTCTGATTCTTCATGACCCCTTTTGGGGTTTTCTTGACAAAGATACTGGATTCGTTTTCCATTTTCTTCTTCAGCTCATTTTATAAGTGAGAAACTGAGACAAACAGGGTCACAGAGCTAGTAAGTATCTGTAAGGTTAATAGAATATAAAATCTTCCTTGTCCCCTAATAGACCTATGGGACCACATGTGTCCCCCTTTCCTTTGGAGCAAGAACCAGGTTCCCAGGTCTAAAAGTATACAGGTGTTTCAATCACAGATGTCTTGCTGCTTTGAACTTCATCTCATTTCCCAGCTGGTATACATTCTGAGTCACATAGAGCTCTGGCAGGTGCTGAGCCAATTAGGCACTGAGTCACGTGGGTTGTGATGCCTTCTGTCTCTGAGTTTATTAGTTGGAAACTATATGTACTGGGAGGCTGGTATTATACTTTGGGGCTCACTCACGAGAAGATTGTTTTTTTGTGATTTGACCAGACAAGACTCTGGGTAGCCATTGTTAAGGAGCCCCCTGAATTTTTGAATCCAGATGTTTATGCTCCCTGGTCTGGTGATTAGGTATCTATTACTTTGTTTAGACAATTGGACACCTGTCTATTGGATTCTTTCTTGGATACTCATTTCTTTCTAATTATTGGTCTGCATTGTTTAATTAAAGTAAGATTGTTGACCCCTTTGAAGCTGTCTTTCCTTTAGAAAAGCAGATCCAAGAACCTGTACTAGCAATACATCCTGTGTGCTAGTATGGTTACCAATATAGTATCTGAGGCTGGATTTGAACTCAGGAAGATCAGCCTGCCTAATTCCAGGCCTGGTACTCTATCCACTGTGCCATCCAGCTGCCCCGCATGAATATCATTATTAGTATTATTATTATTCTCTGTCATAAATTCAAAGGTGGTGTGTCTACTTTTCTCTCTTGTTCATTTTTTTTTAACCTCAGAAAGTAGTTCCTCCTTGCTGGTCATTGTTGGGTCCAGAGGATCAATTCCCATCATTGTTTCCTTCACTTTTAGAAGGATAATGTTATCATTGAGACAAGCTAAGAAATGCTTAGCTTCTCTTCTTTTGGGATAGAGAGAGAACTCCAACCAATTGGAAATTCCCTCCCCCCACAACTTTCATTCTTGCCCCATTGCTATTATATCATAGCTCTTTGCTAGACTTATGATTTGTTTCCCAAATGCTACATCCACTTTCTCCTTCTTCCTTTCCTACTTTAAAACAAACCTTTGTAAAAGCTCAATCCTTTGACTTGGGAGGGAGCATTCACTGTGACATTTCCTCTTCATATTTTATAACATGATAATGTATGATGGAATAGTTGTGCTAACACATTTTATCCTCATTAGATGATAGTAGGGGGGTGTTTTGTTATAGGGTAAAGTGTTTGAATAGCTCACGTGGAAAAAGTCTTATTCTTCTTTAATGCTAAGAGCACTAATTGACAATCATAAGAGTTGGGCTTGATGTAAGCAAAGACTCCCCCTAACAATTGGAGCTATGCCAAAAGTGTAAGGGGAGATTTCCTTTCATTAAGCTTATCAAGTGAAGGCTGGCTTCCTCCTGTGTTTCCAATCTTCCTACACTTATTATCTTCCATACTTTCTATGATTCAGTTACAATGACCTATACTCCATCTCCTGATATTTTTCCCTTTATGCAAACTGTCTCTTATGCTAGGAATGCTCTCGTCATTGACTCCTGCCTCTTCATCTCTCTGGCTTCCTTCAGGTCTCCACTCAAAGCTTTGCTTCTTCAGATCTTTCCTGGACTCCAGAACTGCTATGGCTTCCCATCTCTGATAACCTTTTATCTAATATATATATCTTATATGTAGTTGTTTGCATTTTGTTTCTTCCATTAGAATGTGATGTCCTTGAAGATAAGGACTATTTTTGCCTTTCCTTGTATCCCTAGTGCTTAGTGCCAAACACATAGTAAAGATTTATTAATGCTTGTTGTCTGGCAGTTTTCATCAGACAACATGGTCTGTGATATCCCTTATGATTCAGATTCTGTATAAATGCACCAGATGGCGCCAAATTTGCACAAAACTTCCATCTCTGTGCCCTCTGGTTAGTTTTGAGTTTGAATTTTTAGGCTTTGTTTCTTTGTATCTCTCATGCCAATTTGAAGCAGCTAGGTGCCCTGAAGGAGGTCTCATAGTCACTGGCGTGTACCAGGCAAACTGCCCTCACCATCTTGACCACCACCTTCCCTCAAATATAGTTGGACAAAACCAAGTGCAGTAAGCCCTAGAGCCTTGGTACAGTTGCAACCCCTCAGATCACTGGCCTTATATCCAAACTGGTCCCTGCAACCAACTTTGAGGGCAACAGTTACTGTAGAGAAATACCTTGCCACCTCAAGATCTATTGGCAAATAAGTCTATGAGATTTGAAAAGAATTTGGGGAATTTTATAAGAAGCTTCCTCCTAAATTGATATCAAACCCTTAATAACTATTCTTTGAGTCAAGTCCAAGTCTTTCTAACCATGTGATTGTGGAGTCCTCATCTCTCCATCTTCTCTATGTGAATAGAATGAAAGACTGTCAAATGATCTATCACAATCTAGGTAATCTCTATCTACATTCTCATGATCTAGTTATGCTATCAAAAAAAGGAAATGAGGCTTGTAAGACATAGCTTGCTCTTCCTAAAGCCATGCTAACTCTTGGAGATCACCACCTCCATTTCTACATGTTAACAAATGCTTCTCTTCTGATTAAAAGTTTTAAAATTCTGCCTGGAATTGAAATAAATTAAGCTCAGTGGCCTATAGTTTGTAGAGGTTTTTTTTCCCCTCTTCTGGGAAAAATAAAGCATAAGATTTCCTTTTCTCCAGCCTTGATGCATCTCTCCTCTCCATAATCTGTTTGAAAAAAAATTATTATTGAATTTGAAAAAAATGTGACTATTTCCATATGCAAACGAACCAGAGGAGTACATGATATATGAAATTATGCATCTCTAATATGTATAGCTTTCTTTTTTAAAGTATATATGAAATACCTAGATTGTCCCACTGGTCTTTGTCCCCTTCTAAACTTCTTGCTGCTCTCCTCTGTGTGTGTGTGTGTGTGTGTGTGTGTGTATATGTTTGTTTGTTTGTTTCATTGACATTTTTCTTTCTTTTCTTTTGACATCACTACCTCTATTTCATCATCATACAAGCATTCATTTAACATCTACTATGTTCCAAACATGGTGCTAAACATTGGAAATATTAAGAAAGGCAAAAGATAGTCCCTGCTCTCAAGAAGTCACAATCTAATGGGGGGGGGGGATAACATGTAAAAAAATGGTCAAACAACATATGTGCCAGATAAATATAAAGTAATCAACAGAAAGAAGGTACTAGAATTAAGGATTGGTCATTTGTCAATTTATATTTATATGAACTTGTGCAGAATGAAGTGAACAGAACCAGGAGAACAGTTTACATAGTAACAGCAATATTGGAAACATAGTTAACTGTGAAAGTCTTAGTAATTTTAATCAACACCATGACCAATGACAATTCAAAAGGACTCATGATGAAGCATGTTATTTAGAAAGAGAACTGGACTCAACATACAAATTGAACAATATTTTCTGCTATTTTCTTTTTATTGTTTGTAGGGAGTAGAGAGGCAGGGGGTGTTGATTTGGAAATTTCTTTTGCCTGTCTATATGTAATTGAGTTTTGGGGGAGATTGGTTTTTGGGGTTTTTCATTTTTGTTTTTTGCCTACTCAATGGGTAAGGGAGGGAAAGAATTTGGAACTGAAAATAAAATAGAAGTGAATTTAATTTTCTTTAAGTGGCATTAGGAGAGATTTTCTGTAGAAGGTGGGATTTTATCCAGGACTTGAAGGAAGTTAGGGAAGCCAAGAAGCAGACAAGAGGAGGGATAGAATTTCAGCCTTGAAGGACACCAGCCAAAGCACCTGGAGTCTGGAGACGGAATGCCTTGTCCATGGTACAAGAAGGAGGCCAGTATCACTGAACTGAAAAATGTATTGTGTAGGGGGATAGATACAGGGAATGAGGTATAAGAAAACTGGAAAGGTAAGAGGGACTAGATTGGGCTTTGAATGCTAAAGAGATTTTATATTTGATCCAAGTAGGGATTAGATCCAGGAGAGACACTGTAGTTTACTGATTTAGCAGGTGTGGGTGGTGAGTATGGATAAAATGGCTAGACTTATGCTTTAGGAAGGGGTAGCTAGGTGATACAGTGAATACAGTGCTGGGCCTACAGTCAGGAAGACTCATCTTCCTGAGTTCGTATTTAACCTCAGACGCTTACTAGCTGTGTGAGCCTGGGCAGGTCACTTAACTCTGTTTACCTCAGTTCCTCATCTGTAAAATGAGCTAGAGAAGAAAAAGGCAAACCATTCCAGTGTCTTTGCCAAGAAAACTCCAAATGTGTTTGTGAAGAGTTGGACACAACTGAACAAAATGCCTTAGGAAAATCACTTGGAGGACTGAAAGAAGAATAGACTGGAGTAGGGAGAGACTTGAGACAGGGACACCAGCCAGAAGCACATTGCAATAGTCTTAAGTGTGAGGAGATGCACCAGAATGGTAGTAGCATCAGAGGTAAGAAAAAAAAGCATAATTGAGAATTATTGCAAAGGTGAAATCAACAAGCCTTGGGAACAGATTGGATATGGGGAACTGAGCAGTAGTGAGGTGACACCTAGACTGTGAGGCTGGGGAGTGTCAGGGTGGTGGTGTCCTTAATAGTTATGGGAAATTTTGGAAGGGAAGGTTTTGGGGAAAAGATAATGACTTCAGTTTTGGATGTGTTGAGGTTAATTGGACATAAAGTAGAAGATAACTTATTAGTACTTGGAGAAAGGAGACTGGAGATCAGCATAAATAGTAGCCAAGTAAGCATATTTGGGAATCATCATATGCAGAGGGGTGATAATTTAATCTCTCAGAATGAATGAGATCATCCAGTGAAATAGAATAGAGGAAAAGGAAAGCCAGTACTCCTATAGTTGGATGACAATTTGGATGAGAAGCTGCACCTAGCAAAGGAGACTGAAAAATGGTCAGATACATTAGAAGGGGAACCATGAGAATGTCCCAAAAAGACAGCAGAATTGTCTGATGTTTTGGCATCTCTTTCTACAACCTGTCCAAAGTTGGGGTCTCCCTAGATAGCTCTTGGATTTTTTGCCATGGTGTGCAGCCTTGGTTTTCTTTTAGCTAGAATGCTCTGCAATCCCCTGGTCAGAAACCATGCCCACTGTCCACAGATCTTCCTATCTGTGCTGACCTGGACTGAAAATATAGCTCACTGTGATTTCTTTTTCTCTTGTATTTCCCAGTCAGGACTCAATCTGGTGTCTTTCCTAGACCTTTGTGGAGTTGTGAGGTAGAACTGGGCTATATTTCCTGCTACTCTGTCATCTTGGTTCTGACTCCTTAGCTCTTAACCAAAGAGAAGAGAGAACCAAGAAGAAGGGGATCAATAGTGTCAAAAACTACAGAGAGGTCAAGAAGGATGAGTAAAGGTGATTGGATATGACAATTAAGACACCATTAGTAACTTTGTAGAGAGCAATTTCAATGGAAAAATGAGACTGGAAGCCAAGTTGTAGTGAGTTAAGAAGAAAGTGGAAAGAAAGGAAGTAGAGTCTCCTGCTGTAGATGTACTTCTCAAGGGGTTTAGCCACAAAAAGCAGAAATTATATGGGACAATACTTAGTGGGGATGGAAGGATCAAGTGAGGGTTTGTGAAGTTTTTTTTAAAGATGAGGGAGATAACATTTGTAGGTAGCAAGAAAACAGTCAGAGGGTGGGATATTAGAGATAGCAATCTACTGAAGAAGATGGGATGGATGGCAATCATTTGGGTAAGTAGAGGAGTTTGCTTTGGCAACGAGAAGGGTCACTTTTTCATGTGAGGCAGGGGTGAAGGACAATATAGTAGTAGAAAGGGAAAGGAAAAGATTTAAGATGAGAGCAAGTTTGTTGCTATAGATCAGGCAGTCTAGAAAGCTCAGTGAAAGGTTTTAACAGTGTTTGGGGGGAACTTTGGGGTAGGTGAATCAAAGGGATAGAAATATGAAATCAAGAAGAGAGATTTTAGATTTAGAGAGATTTTCAAAGTCAATAACATCAAAACTCAATAAAGTCAAGAAATTCACAGTTATGATCTAAGAGTGGAGCCCTTTCAGAGCCTTGAGAAGTTCAAATGAGGGGAATGACAATACTCTCCTTCCCTTGGTCAAGAGACCAGCCTGGAAACTTGATGGATGGTACTGTTTCCCCATACATCAGCAATAGGGGTCTGCTAATACAGAATGATACTTCTCCTCTTCCTACAGGCAAAAGAAGTGTAGGTACAATGGTAAGTCACCCACATCTCCATTTGACATTCCCAGCAGAGACAGGAGATCAAGCATGAAATAGAAGCAGCATATGGAAGGAATGGAGTCATGAAAAGACCCCTCCTTCCTCTCCATTTTACAATCCTATCAGAGAATAGAGATCAGATAGGAAATGGGTACTGGAAGATGGAAGATAGAACAAAAAGTTTTCCTTTGGTCTGAGTTTCCTGCTCTAGTTATTTCAACTTCAGTCTTCAGCTTAGGCTAGGGTCTGGGAGGGAGACCCTACTCAATTCTTGGAATCAGAGCCACTTAGCTAATATGTTTCTGAATTAGTTCCTTACTCACTACACAGCCTATGGCCATAACTCACCCAGGAACCCTAAATCCAGGTCTGCTACTTTTCCTGAACTGAATCTGTGACCCAAAACTGTAGTGAACCACAAAGCTGATATTTGGCACCTGCTTCTACAACCTTCCCAAAGTTGTGTCTCCCTAGGTAACTCTTAGATTTTTTGCCATGATATGCAGCCTTGTTTTTCTTTTAGCTAGAATGCTCTGCAGTCCCCTGTCCACTGTCCCCACTCCCACTGTCCACAGATCTTGCTGTTTGTTTTTCTATACTGATCTGGACTAAAAATATAGCTCACTGTGATTTTTTTTCCCTTGAATTTCCCAATCAGGACTCAGTGGGCTTTACCCAAGAGAGCATATGCCATAAACATGAATGGCTGGCCATATGGAAACTTTCTAGGGTTTCACTTTGACCTTTCTTTCCTAAGTACGATACTTAATATTCTAGCAGAGTTTGTTCTATTAGCATACAAATTGTAACCAAGGAGACTTGGAAAATTCCCTCCACATTAACCAACTCTACTCTGCTGCTTTACCTGAAACCCACTCTCTTTTTTGGTAATATTGATCTTTATCTCATTCCAACACATATGAGGTGTGACTCAGTATGATAAAATAAGCAAAACTAGGGCCGGCAGAATGAAATATGCTTCATATATATGTGAATTGTATTTTTAAAGTTTAAAGTGTAGTTAGGCATTGTGATTAACAATTTTGAAGTCTTATAATAAAGTCAAGGTAAAAGCTTCTGGGGCAGCTAGGTGGTACAGTGAATACCTCTGAGTTCAAATCTGGCCTTGGACACTTACTAGCTGTGTGACCGTAGGCAAGTCACTTAACCCTGTTTTTCTCAGTTTCCTCATCAATAAAATAAGCTGGAGAAGGAAATGGCAAGATACTCCAGTATTTTTCCAAGAAAATCACAAATCACAAAGAGTCAGGCACAATTAAAAGGACTGACCAAAAAAACAAGGACTTATGATAAAACATGCTATCCACCTCCAGATAGAGAACCGATGGACTCCAAGTGCAGTGTAAAGCCTATTTCCTTTCTTTTCTTTGATTTTTTTTTTTGGACATAGTGAATGCAGGGAATTTATTTTGCTCAACTTCACATACTTCACAAACAGATTTCGGTTTCTTTGCCATCTTCAATGGGTAGGTGTGAGGGCAAGCAAAGTAGCATCTTTTTACTTGTTTTTGTTTATACCAGAAAGGATAATGCCTCTGAATAATGTGATTAAGGAGGATCTTCCCCACCCATTGATGGACCTGCCTATTGAGGGAAGCTTCATTAGGGGAGTTGTTTTGTAGGAGGGTCCTAAGTACCTTTTGTTTTTCTGAGGGTGAGGTTTTTTTTGTTTTTTTTTTTTTTTTAATATTTTTTTATTTTTTTAATGTTTAACAATCACTGCCATACAATTGCGATTTTATCCCTCCCCACCCACCCCCCACTACCTCCCTCCCTCCCCACGACTGCATACAATTCTGTATAGATTCTACATATACTTTCCTATTGAGTATATTTTCACTATAGTCATGCTATGTAGTCAGACTAAGATAAATGAAAGAATCCGTATAACAAATCAGAACATGATACACAAACAGATACACATACACAAACATGATCTGCTACATTATGTGAGTGACTTCCATATTTCTCTCTCTGAGTGTGGAAGGCATTTTGCCTTGAGGTCCACCATTGGGATTTTTTTTTTTTTCAGAAGTTCTTGTGTTATTACAAAAATCTGAGTCTACCAGAAAAAGCTCTCACACACTGTGGTTGTTGCTGTGCATAAAGTTCTCCTGGTTCTGCTCCTTTCACTCAGCATCAGGTCATATAAGTCCTTCCAGGCCTCTCTGAAGTCTTCTTGTTCATCATTTCTTATGGCACAATAGTACTCCATTACATTCATATACCATAATTTATTCAGCCATTCCCCAATTGATGGACATCCCCTTGACTTCCAGTTTTTGGCAACTACATAGAGTGCTGCTATAAATATTTTTGTACATGTGGGACCCTTTCCCATTTTTATGATCTCTTGGGGATATAGTCCTAGTAGCGATATTGCTGGGTCAAAGGGTATGCACATTTTTGTAGCCCTTTGGGCATAGTTCCAAATTGCTCTCCAGAATGGTTGGATGCGCTCACAGCTCCACCAACAATGAATTAGTGTTCCAACTCTCCCACATCCTCTCCAGCATTTATCATTTTCTTGTTCTGTCATGTTTGCCAATCTTATAGGTGTGATGTGGTACCTCAGAGTTGTTTTGATTTGCATCTCTCTAACCAATAGTGATTTAGAGCATTTTTTCATATGATTATAGATAGCTTTAATTTCTTCCTCTGAAAATTGCCTGTTCATATCCTTTGACCATTTATCAATTGGGGAATGACTTGTATGATTATACATTTGGGTCAGTTCTCTATATATTCTAGAAATGAGGCCTTTATCCCCGAGCTTAGCTGTGAAAATTTTTTCCCAATTTACTACATCCCTCCGGATTTTGGTTGCATTGGGTTTGGTTGTGCAAAAACTTCTCAGTTTAATGTACTCAAAGTTATCCATTTTGCATTTCATAATGCATTCTATCACCCCTTTAGTAAAGAATTCTTCCCTTCTCCATAGATCTGATAAATACACTATTCCTTGCTTCTCCAGTTTATTCATGGTATCAATCTTTATACCTAAATCATGTACCCATTTGGACTTTATTCTTGTGTACGGTGTCAGGTATGGGTCTATGCCTAATTTCCGCCACACTGTTATCCAGTTTTCCCAGCAATTTTTGTCAAACAATGAGTTCTTATCCCAGAAGCTGGGGTCCTTGGGTTTATCAAACAGAAGGTTGCTATATTCCTTGCCTACTGCATCTTGAGTGCCAAGTCTATTCCACTTGTCTACCTCTCTGTTTCTTAGCCAATACCAAGTGGTTTTGATAATTGCTGCTTTATAGTACAGTTTAAGGTCTGGTAGCGCTAGGCCACCTTCCCAAGCATTTCTTTTCATTAGTCCCTTTGATATTCTGGACCTTTTGTTTTTCCAAATGAATTTTGATATTATTTTATCCAGCTCTAGAAAGTAATTGTCTGATAGTTTAATTGGTATGGCACTAAATAAGTATATTAATTTGGGTAGAATTGTCATTTTTATTATATTAGCACGGCCTACCCATGAGCAACTAATGTTTTTCCACTTACTTAAATCTGACTTTATTTGTGCAAAAAGTGTCTTGTAATTGTGTTCATATAGTCCCTGGGTTTGTTTTGGCAGGTAGACTCCTAAGTATTTTATACTGTCTACCCTAACTTTAAATGGGATTTCTCTTTCTATCTCTTGCTGTTGAACTTTGTTGCTAATATATAGGAATGCAGAGGATTTGTGTGGGTTTATTTTGTACCCTGCAACTTTGCCAAAGTTGTTTATTAATTCAAGTAATTTTTTACTTGAATCTCTGGGATTCTCTAGGTAAATCATCATATCATCTGCAAAGAGTGATAACTTAGTTTCTTCTTTGGCTATTCTAATTCCTTGAATATCTTTATCTTGTCTAATTGCTACAGCTAACATTTCTAGTACCATATTGAATAATAGTGGTGATAATGGACAACCTTGTTTCACCCCTGATCTTATTGGGAATGCATCTAGCTTATCCCCATTGCATATAATGCTTGCTGAAGGTTTTAGATAGATACTGCTTATTATTTTATGGAAAGTTCCCTTTATTCCTACGTTCTCCAATGTTTTTAGTAGGAATGGATGTTGTATTTTGTCAAAAGCTTTTTCTGCATCTATTGAGATAATCATGTGGTTTTTGTTAGCTTTGTTGTTGATGTGGTCGATAATGCTAATAGTTTTCCTAATATTGAACCAGCCCTGTAGTCCTGGTATGAATCCTACCTGATCATAATGTATTAATCTCGTGATAAGATGCTGTATTCGTTTTGCTAAAATCTTATTTAAAATTTTTGCATTTATATTCATTAGGGAAATTGGTCTATAATTTTCTTTCTCTGTTTTGTCTCTTCCTGGTTTGGGTATCAAAACCATATTTGTATCATAGAAAGAATTTGGGAGGACTCCTTCTTCCCCAATTTTCAAGAATAGTGTATGTAGTATTGGAATTAACTGTTCTTTAAATGTTTGATAGAATTCACTTGTGAATCCATCTGGCCCTGGAGATTTTTTCCTAGGGAGTTCATTGATGGCTTGTTCAATTTCTTTTTCTGAGATGGGGTTGTTTAAGTATTCAACTTCCTCTTCTGTTAATCTGGGCAATTTGTATTTTTTAAAATATTCATCCATCTCGTTTAGATTGTCGAATTTGTGGGCATAAAGTTGGGCAAAGTAGTTTCTAATTATTGTTTTAATTTCCTCCTCATTGGAGGTGAGTTCACCCCTTTCATTTTTAATGTTAGTAATTTGGTTTTCTTCTTTCTTTTTTTTGATCAGATTAACCAAAGGTTTATCAATTTTATTAGTTTTTTCATAAAACCAACTATTGGTTTTATTTATTAATTCAATAGTTTTCTTTATTTCAATTTTATTAATCTCTCCTTTGGTTTTCAGTATTTCTAATTTGGTATTTACTTGGGGATTTTCAATTTGTTCTTTTTCTAGCTTTTTCAACTGCAAGCCTAAGTCATTGATCTCCTCTTTCTCTATTTTATTTATGTAAGCATTCAGAGATATAAAACTTCCCCTAATAACTGCTTTTGCAGTGTCCCATAAGTTTTGGTACGTTGTCTCACTATTGTCATTCTCTTGAATGAAGTTGTTGATTGTTTCTATGATTTCTTCTTTAACCCAATCCTTCTTTAGAATTAGATTATTTAGTTTCCAATTGATTTTTGGTTTCTCTTTCCATGGCCTTTTATTACATGTAATTTTTAATGCATTATGATCTGAAAAGGATGCATTGATTATCTCTACCTTTCTGCACTGGATTGTGAGATTTTTATGTCCTAGTACATGGTCAATTTTTGTAAATGTTCCATGTACCGCTGAGAAAAAGGTATATTCCTTTCTATTCCCATTTAATTTTCTCCAAAGATCTATCATATCTACCTTATCCAGAGTTTTATTTACCTCCTTAACCTCTTTCTTGTTTATTTTAAGGTTGGATTTATCTAGTTCAGAAAGGGGGAGGTTGAGGTCCCCCACTAGTATAGTTTTGCTATCAATTTCTTCCTTCAACTCCCCCAACCTCTCCTCTAAGAATCTGGATGCTGTACCACTTGGAGCATACATGTTTAGTAATGATATTGCTTCATTGTCTATGGTGCCTTTTAGCAGGATATAGTTTCCATCCTTATCCCTTTTGATTAGATCTATTTCTGCTTTCGCTTTGTCTGAGATTAGGATTGCTACTCCTGCCTTTCTTACATGAGCTGAAGCACAATATATTCTGCTCCATCCTTTGACCTTTATCCTATGTGTATCCCCCCATTTCAAATGTGTTTCTTGTAAGCAGCATATTGTTGGATTATGGCTTTTAATCCATTCTGCTATCCGTCTCCGTTTTATGGGAGAGTTCATCCCATTCACATTCACAGTTATGATTACAATCTGTGTATTTCCCTCCACCCTCTTTCCCACCATTTGTGCTTTTAACTCTCCCGTCTCCCTTCCCCTCCTCAATAGTATTCACTTTTCTCCCCCTCCTCCTGCAGCCTTCCCCTCCTTCTTTTAGCCCCCCTCCCTTTTAGTCCCCTTTACTCTTATTGCTTCTTTCCTCCCTTTTAGCCACCCTCCCCTTTCTTCCCCCTTCCCCTCCTACTACCTATAGAGCTAGTTAGGCTTATCTACTTAAGATTATTGTTCCCTCCTTTGAACAAATCAGATGAGAGTACCTCTCAAACAATGCTCATCTCCCTCCCCTCCTTCCCTCTACTATAGTTTTGTACTTCTTCCTGTGATATAATTTGCCATTTTCTGCTTCCCCCTTTCCACACCTCCTATTACATTCCCTTCTCATACTTAAATCATATTTTTGCCATGACATCATTTACTTTATGCCCGTTCCCTCTACATATATCCCTTTTATCATAATAGCTGCACAGTTCTCAAGATTAACAGGTATCATCTTCCCTTACAGGGAGGTAAACAGATTGCCCTAATTGAGTTGCAAGTTTTTGTTTTTGTTTTTTCCCCTCTGTTTACCTTTTTATGGTTCTCTGGAGACCTGTATTTGAAGATCAAATTGTCTATTGAGTTCTGGTGTTTTGGTCAGGAAGCTCTGGAAATCCCTTATTTCGTTGAATGACTTTCTCCTTGCCTGAAATGTTATGCTGAACTTTGCTGGGTAGTTGATCCTCGGTTGGAGTCCCAACTCCTTTGCCTTACGGAATATTGGGTTCCAATTCTTTCGATCTTTTAATGTAGAAGCTGCAAGGTCCTGTGTGATCCTGACTGTGTGACCTTGATATTTAAATTGTTTCTTTCTGGCTGCTTGTAGTATTTTCTCCTTCACTTGATAGCTCTGGAATTTGGCAACTATATTTCTTGGGGTTTTGAGTTTGGGATCCCTTTCCGGTGGGGAACGGTGGATTCTTTCGATGACTATTTTGCCCTCTGAGTCTAGTACTTCTGGGCAGTTTTCCTTGATGATTTCCTGGAAGATATTGTCCAGACTCTTTTCTTCATCATGGGTTTCTGGCAGGCCAATAATTCTTAGATTTTCTCTCCTGGATCTATTTTCCAGGTCAGTTGTTTTTCCAATTAAATATTTTAGATTTTCTTCTATCTTTTCGTTCTTTAGATTTTGTTTGACTGATTCTTGTTGCCTCATTGAGTCATTAGTTTCTACTTGCCCAATTCTAATCTTGATCGTATTGTTTTCTTCAGTTAGCTTTCGCATCTCCTTTTCCATCTGGCCAATTTTTCCCTTTAAGGAGCTATTTTCTCCATTTAATTTTTGTACTTCTTTTTCCATTCGACCAATTTTCCCAGTTAGGTTTTGGGTTTCCTTTTCCATCTGATCAATTTTCCCTATTAGGTTTTGAGTTTCCTTTTCCGTTTGATTAACTCTTCCTTTTAGGGAATTATTCTCTCCAGTTAATTTTTGAACTTCCTTTTCCATTTCTTCAATTTTCTTTTTCAGATTGATGTTCTCATCAGTGAATTCTTTTTTTATGGTTTTAAAATCATTGGCCAGTTTTTCTTTTATATCCTTCTTCAGACGTTCCAGGTAATCTAGTTGTGCTTGCGAGAAATTCATAGTCCCATCTGAGGTTTCAGATGGAAGTACAGTCTCAGCTCTGACCTCTTTGGTGTTTGTGTTTTGGTCCTTATCCCCATAGAAAGATTCTATGGTTTTTTCACTTTTCGTCTGCTTTTTCCGATTCATGATGTTGGCTGAGTGTTGTAGCTTTTGGTTCTTTCAGTCAGAAGATACAGATCTTTTAAGTTGAGTTGATGTTTGTCTAGGCTAAAAGCAGGCTTTTTTTTTTTTGTTTGTTTCCCAGATCAACCCTGGGTTTAGCTTGATAGGTGTGTGGGAGGTGTGGTCTGGTCTCAGGATATCTCCTCAGCTGGCCTGAGGCAAAGGCAAGGTCCGGGGATGCTGATCCCAGCTTCCCTATTGTCTTCCCTTTCCCCTGGAGGGCTGGGACATGCCTAGAGGCTAATGCGTGTTCCCGCCCCTCCTGGGGCTCGTCTCCCGGGCTGAGGCTTGCTTGGGTCTCAGTGCGAATTTTTCTCTGCCCTGGGTCGTCTGTCCCTCCAGATAGCCTCCACCACGGTAGGAAGAATCCCCCTTTGCCACCTCTCCAGCCTCTGGTGTTATGAGACCACCCGCCCCCTTCTGCTGTTCCTGCTGATCCAGGATTAATCTGGGGAAGAATTTTATGGTTCCCTCAGGGTCATCAGGGGGGAGGAGAGAGCACTTACTGATCACTCTGCCATCCCAGTTCCTGGAAGTTCAAGTAGTGACCCACCGAAGTCCGTCTTCAGGCTGAAGATTTCAAGGACTGCTGCGCTGATGTCTGGCACTCAGTGGCTCTCACCGGCTCGGCCTGGCTTATCTCCTGCTCCGCTGGTCTTGCCCGCCACTCTCGGGCTCCTCTGGTCCCCTCCGCCCTGCCGTGCCAACCACGCTGCGCTGTGCGCCGGGGTCTTACCCCGGCGGAACAGATCCCTCCCGTGCACCTTCCAGTCCAGCCTGGGCTCCGAATCTGTCAAAGTCCGTCTCCCACTGGATTCTACACCTCCAAAGTCTGGTCAGACTCTCCCCCCAGATATAATCAGAGGAGTTTTTCCAGGAGCTTAGGTGAGTCGTTGCTTTCACTCCGCCATCTTCTCAAAATCATCTTCTACGAGGGTGAGGTTTTACTTTGGGGTTTAGTTTTGGAGAGAAGCTTTGCGTACCAGAGAGACTCTGGGAAACCACTAAGAACTAAGGATCCCCCCCCCACACACACACACACACACACACCCGACCTTGTTGGTACTTCCCACTCTGGTAAAGATGTATGTATGTTAATGGTCAGGCAGTTTGGAAGCACTGCTTGTGGATTTTTTTCTCTGAAATTTTGATTTTCTCTGATACCTGTGCTTGATTAAAGTGATTGTTAACCCCTCAAAAGTTGCCTTTCCTTTTAGAGGAACAGATCAAAGAAGCTGTGGTAGCAGGCCCCTCTATGTATGTTGGGGTGCTTAACTAATACAGTAGATGAAAGGGGGGTAAGAGGAAGAAAATTCGAGGAAGAGAATTCAGAACTGAAAGTAAATTAAATAAAATAAAATAATACTCTCCCTCCTCTGTTAAGACTGTTGACTTCTCTGGCTTCCTTTTAAGTCCCAGCTAAAATCCCACCTCTTACAGGACACCTTCCCCAACCTCTCTTAATTCTAGTCCCTTCCCTCTTTTTACTATTTTTCTATTTATCCTGCAGGTACATTGCTTTGTGTATATTTATTTTCATAATGTCTCCCCATTAGATTGCAAGCTCCTTGGGGGCAGGAACTATCTTTTGCCAGTTTTGGTATCCTTAGCTCTTAGCAGTGTCTGGCACATAGCAGGTGTTAAATAAATATTAATTGATTGATTGATTGATTGATTTCTGAAACTGACTTCTGGATCTAGAAACACAGGTGGGAATTATAAAGACTCAGGTGCAGCCCTTCACTTTATTAAAGTTGTAATCTCTATGTGAAATGTAAGCTGTGTATGGAATTCCTAAACTAGGAATTTGTTTTGGTGATAAATAATCTCTAGTGATTGGCTTTTAGGACAAATTTAAAATTTAAGATGTGAGTCCTGGCAAAATTTTTGATTTAATGTACAAGCCTCGGAGGACAATTGTGTCCTCAGCCTGGGATGGGATCCTTCTGACTCAGTTCCCCATCATGACAGAGGGACTGAGGAAGGAGTCCAGAGTGGTCTCAGGTGGTTTAGGGGTTTCCAACATGGTCTTGATGGAAGTGGCCAGTAACTTGGAGAATTGGATTAACAGGGCATAGTGTTATGCTTCTATGGGCCTCTACAGAGTTAGTACACGTGGCACAAGGTGAGGATTTTCAGTGCCCTTTTAGACAAATGGGACTAAAACTCTTTGGGGGTAATAGACAAAGGTCCCAATTTGGGATAAGGATTTTACATGTTACAAAGTGATGTAAAGGCAAAGAGTGTTAAAACAATTGACTGAATTAATTACTGAGACTAAATCAGAGACATTTTTAGTTTAAGTTTCTTAGAGGCAGGTAACCTCTGGTAAAATTTGGCATTGATGGAAATGTTAAGGTTTTAAAGGTAATTTTACGATTGTTATTTAATCAGGAACAATAATATGTATAGAAAAGCATGTAAGCCACTTAAGACTTGCTTCAAAAGATGTTTCTTAGCCAATGTAAAATTATAGTCATATCTGAAACCTGATTATTGGAACTTGTTATTCTAAGATTTTATGGGACTATTAACTGACTTCTGAGTCTAACTCCAGGTATGGATAGCAAGAAAGGCAGTCTGAGCCTGTGAGATGCTGGCATGAACTGCAAAAGGTGGTCTCATGGTAAGGTTGGGAGAATGGCTGTTCATCCTGGGCTGAGGTAGGATTCTCCTGACTCAATTTCCCCACTGACACCTGGCAGACTTTAAGCCTGGCTGAATGTCAGTTGACAATCTGCTGCTTCCTGGAATTGACATGAAGTTAGGAAGATATTGTTTCGCTTCAATATCCCTACTCTTAGTGGCAATTTCCTATAGTCAGAAGTTTTGTAAGCTTAATATCAGATTTATTAAATTACAGGTTATTGGTAAGGGAACATCTGAGGTTAAGTCTAAAATTAAGCTATTAGGTTTAGGACTTCAGACTTAACAACAATAAGTTAGAGTCTTTTAATTTCTAGTCATAATGTGGAGACCATCAGGTTAATGAGGCTTGTGAGGTTAGCATACATAGTTATTATTATTTTGTCTCAGCTGGTTAAAAGAAAAATGGTTTGTGGACTATATTGTAAATGCTTTAAAAGAAGTATTACCTGATGAATAGTGAAGATGTAAATACTGGATTCTAATGTGGAATTCTTAAATCTGACAATTGGCCAAAGTTCCAATTTTGATTTTGTAAGAGTGATAAGTGTATAAAGCATAAGAATGATCATCTAAAATGATATTAAGGTCAGTTTTGTAGGAGAAGGGACATCTAGATTCCTACAAGAAGATAAAGGGAAGAAGATGCAGAGATGCTGTGCTGAAGACGGCCTGAAGGAGCATCCAGATCAGAAAACTGCATCAGATGAGGTCCCTCCCCAGATGAGATGGAACCTCTGAATGGATAATTCATTGATCTACTTTTGTATTTTAAATTTCTGTATCTGTACTTACAACAAGGGGATAGTCCCCTTGTAATTTCTCAATGTATTGGTTAACTTTGCTCTCTTCCTATATTCATATAAAGGGGGATAGATGAAGGAAAAAATGTATAGGGGAAAGAATGTGAGGATTGGATTTAATTTTAGAGATTGCCCATATTCTAGTCCAAACTTGATCTTCTCCTTTATCAGATTTCCTTTGTTAGCATGTAGGAGAAGAAGGAGTGGTATGAGAGCATAAAAAGTGAAGGAAATCACTTAACAAATAATTTATATTAGTAGTGGTGTGAAAAGTCTTCAGATGATAGAGAAGAGGAAGGATTGAGTGAGATGAGTAGATTGTGAAGACTTTTCATAATTAAAAAAAGTATAGGGAATATTGTATTTTCTAAATAAAATTTCTCTTCCATAAGGTCTCTCTCCCTGGATGCCTGAGTTTAAGGTATCCAGGGCCTGTGGACAGTCAGTTGATTCCCCCACCTTACCAGCTACTAGCTTTCTTTGTGAAAGTACTGTGGGCTGTAGCTGAAACCTGGAAGTTACTCAAATCTCCCCTTTGTTTGTTGTACTGTTGCCACATCAACATTACCAGCTCCCCCTTCTCCTCTCCCCTCCTTTCTAAAGCCACATCAGCAGTTGGGATGGATGAAAATTTCCCTGGGGTTTGTCTAATTTTTCATTCTTAGGTTGTAAGCCCACCTCCCAGTCAATGGAGAGGTGGGATAGTGGGGAGGTGGGATTCTCTGTGTTAGGGTATAAAATTGTGTTTTAGATTTCTGTAAGTTCCCTCCTTCCATCAGATTCCCCATCCTGGTGGATGGATGTCGCTTTCTCTTGAGAATTGCAACAAATCATTTTCTGTTCTTATTGAGAAGCCTGTTCATTTATTTAAAATTTTGCGTAAGGGTCTTTTTATCCCATACATCTTGGGCCACACACTTAACCCTTTTAGGTTTCAATTTTCTCATCTATAAAATGAGAGAGTAGGACTGGAGGGTAGGAGAGAGTAGCTTCTTAAGTTCCTTTATACCTAGAGATCTATGATTTATAATGCTCTACTCCAGTGAAAATGGGAATAGAGAAATATATGCCTCTCCATATATCTACTAGGAATACTGTGAAGAGAAATTGAATTTCCAAAAAATATATAAGACCATCTCCTTTGAGATGGGAATTATATTATTTTTTCTGTGATTTCATAGTTTTGAGGAGCTCCCCACATAAAGAATTCCCACCCCATCCATCATTATCCTATACTAGATAAGAATATATGAGAATAAGGGATGATTAACTGTGAAAGACTTAGCTACTCTGATCAAGACAATGACCCAAGACAATTTCAAAGGACCCATGATAAAAAATACTATCCACCTTCCAGAGAGAATTGATGACTCCTGAATGCAGATCAAAGCATACTTTTTAAAGTTTCTTTCTTTTTCTTGGGTTTTTTTTATCTTCATTTTCTTTTGCAACATGGCTAATATGGAAATACACTTTGCATAGTTATATTACATATACTATATCATAATGATATATATAAAATATACTATAATTGAGATAAAATTGTTTGCCTTTTCAAGGAGCAGAGGGGAGTAGGAAAGATTTTCCTTTGAATTTCAGAATACAAATTCCAAATTTGAATTTGGAGCTTAAAATTTTTTTAAAAGAATGGGAGAGAGTTTTGCCTGTCATTTCCCCTCCTAGTCCTTTGCACTCACCCATCCCAGAACAGATCATTCTGTGTCCTATATGGCTTCAGGAGAGAGGAAGTAGGGAAAGAGAGAGGGAGAAAAAGAGAAAGAGAGGGAGAGAGAGGGAGAGAAAAAACAGGGGGAGACAGAGAAGGAAAGAGAGCTAGGGAGAGAGGGCAGAAGTGGGGGAGACAGAGAGAGGGAGAGAAGGCAAAAGGGAAGAGGGAGAGAGAGAGGCTTTTTATTTTGTTTTTTTCTCCTTAGCAGTACGACTTGATATTTTCAACTTTGGAAGAACTAAAAAATTAATTAAATGTGGAGGGTTTTAGCAAGTTCACTTCTTGTGACAGTTCTTTTGTACAGTGCCCAAAGTAGACAGAAAGAGGTCATGAGCAAATCTGAAGTCTGCTTTCTCACCTAAGGAAGTACCAAGGCCTTGCACTGTATGAGCCATATATGAACAAACAGTAAAAATCATTATAAAGTTGCTATTAGTCAAAGGTAACACTGAGTCTAGGCTTTCTCCACAATAGTGAAGGAGACACTAGATGTCACTACAGCAGTGTACAGTTGCTTGAAGGCACATTTTCAGTATTCCAATGAAGGTGACTTTGTCTGGAGTATTGATGATGTCTATCTCTTGTTCTGAAATGTCTCTTCCTGTATGCAGGATCTGCCACAGTTCCAGGTAAGCATAGCTTACTTCCTGACATTCATTTTTTGACTCCTCAGAATCACTCACCACTATAAACTTCAATTGCCTCTGCTCAGGATTTTTATCTTGCTACATGGAAAAGAAAAATTTCCTTTGGTCTCTGTGTTCAAAAGAAAGTTTCAAAAGAAAGTGCATATCTTCCCTATCTGTGGAAAATTATAAGGCACCCCTATATATAAAAAAATATGAGGCACCCCTGTTTGAAGAAAATTTGAAGAGGCACCTCTAATCTACAAAAAATTATGAGGTAACTCTGTCTATAGAAGATTACAATGAGACAGATTTGTCTATGGAAAGTTATACAAGTACAAGAATATGATAATTGTAATGTGTATTTTTGAATAATCATAGCCCTTAGGAAAATTTTTAAAAGACTTCAGCTTCAAAAAGATTCCTTTCATCATCAAAATCTCTTGGTACTAGCTAAGAAATAGAAGGGTAGACCAGTGGAATAGGTTAGGTACTCAAAATACAGTAGTCAATGAATATAGCAATCTACTGTTTGATCAACCCAAGGACCCCAGCTTTTGGGATAAGAACTCACTGTTTGACAAAAACTGCTGGGAAAACTGGGTAATAACATGGCAGAAACTGGACATAGAGCAATGCCTGACACCGTACACAAGAATAAAGTCCAAATAGATACATGATCTTGGTATAAAGACTGATACTATAAACAAATAAGGGAGCAAGGAATAGTGTATTTGTGAGATTTATGGAGAATGGAGAAATTTATGACCAAACAAGAGATAGAACATTATAACATACAAAATGGATAATTTTGATTACATTAAATTGAAAAGTTTTTGCACAAATAAACCCAATGCAACCAAGATTAGGAGGGAAGCAGAAAACTGGGGAAAAAATTTTGCAACTACAGCCTGTGATAAAGGCCTCATTTCTAAAATATATAGAGAACTGAGTCAAATATGCAAGAATATAAGTCATTCCCCAGTTGATAAATGGTCAAAAGATATGAACAGGCAGTTTTCAGAGAAAGATATTAAAGCTATCTATAGTCATATGAAAAAATGCTCTAAATCACTATTGATTAGAGGTACCACATCACACCTATCAATTGGCTAACATGGCAAAACTGGAAGATGATAAATGTTGAAGATGTGGGAGAGTTGGAACACTAATTTATTGTTGGTGGAGCTGTGAACTAATCTAACCATTCTGGAGAGCAATTTGGAACTATATTCAAAAGGCTACAAAAATGTGCATACCATTTGACCCAGCAATACTGCTACTAGGACTGTATCCCCAAGAGATCATAAAAATGGGAAAGGGTCCCACATGTACAAAAATAATTACAGCAACTCTCTTTGTGGTGGCCAAGAACTGGAAATCAAGGGGATGCCTATCAATTGAGGAATGACTGACCAAGTTGTGGTATATGAATATAATGGAATATTATTGTGCTATATGAAATGATGAACAGGAAAACTTCAGAGAGGCCTGGAAGGACTTCTATGAACTGATGCTGAGTGAAAGAAGCAGAATCAGGAGAACATTGTAGATAGTAATAACCAAAGGGTGCAAGGAATTTTTCTGGTAGACTTAGCCCTTCACAACAACACAAGGACCTAAAATATTCCCAAAGGACCCTTGAGGCAAAATGCCATCCACATCCAGAGAAAGAACTATGGAACTGGAACACAGAATAAAGCAGAATATTTTTTCTTGTGTTATGTTTTGTTTTGGTTTGATTTTTCTCATGGTTTCTCCCATTCATTTCAATTCTTCTATGCAACATGACTAATGTGAAAATATGTTTAATAAAAATGTATGTGTAGAACCCATATAAGATTGAATGCTGTCTTGGGAAAGGAGGGAGGATGGAGGGGAAGAAAATCTAAGACTTATGGAAGGACTGTAGAAAACTGAGAACAAACAAATTAATAATAAAAATTTTTAAAAAAAAAGATTCCTCTTCAGGTACTATGGAAAACACTTGACTAGGACAGGTCCATTCACCAAGACATTAACGAAAGAAAGGCTGGAAAATAATCTCATTCTAGAGAGAACCAGAATTCCTCATGAGAGAGATCTTCTCTCCCTTTAAGGCCACCCTAGGTTTTGCCTCAATACACATTAAAGATTTATCTTGGAACCCAGGGGCCAAGAAGTTAAAATCCTCTAAAAAGGGGTCACAGACAGATGGAGGTGAACAGTTTAGGACAGGTAAGGAGTCTGCATGAGAACTATTTTGAAGCAGAAGAAAGCATGAAAAGAACAAGGTTAAAAAGGCCAAGACGGGCTGGGGTTGGGGAATGGAGTTTGTGTCAAGGAATTCTAGAGCACTTGAGGCCAACTGACTCTACTGGTTTAGCAGAGCAGTGCAATTTAACATAGGGACAGACTTCAACTAGGGGGTGAGGGTTGGGGAGGTAGTATTAAAGGCCCTTCCCAAATGGATGGCAAATGTTTTCCTTCACTGCCTCTATTCCTCAGGCTCTCCTTTAGGTCTTTGAAATGAAAATTTCATTTCAAATGGAGCTTCTCAGAAAAATCAACCATTTGAAATGAAAAACTCTTCATGTCTAGGTTTGAAAGAGTCCAAAGATGAGTCTCAATACATAGGTGCATAACTTGAGAGCTGAAGGGGACTTTAGAGGTTTTTTCATCCAACCCCCACATCTTACTGTATATACTCACCAGAGCTCAGGACACCAATGAGCAGACCAATGGCAGAATTGCCAAAGATGACTATTGCTTTCAGGTTTGTAGATATTGTGAGTCACAAGTCCCTGCCCTACCTGCTGTAACCATTTTCAACATAGTCACATATTTTAAAAGCCTACTTACCTGGCGTCTTGGGAATTTGCCTGGCCTTTGAACCTTGCTCAGAACCCTTTGACTTCTCTTCTTGCTGAGATTTTCAACAGCTCTATCTTCTCTTAACCATGTTTTCTCCCCACTTTTCACAGTTTGGAGTTTACATTCCTCCCCACATCATTTTTAAAATATAGGAAATCAAGTTATCAGCATCTGGGTGCTCTCTTTATCTTGACTTTGTGTGCATGTGCAAATCATTGCTAAAGGAATCTCCCTATAAAGAAAATTACTTCGTGTGATGTATTTATCCAATTAAAAACACACAAACTCTCTCTCTCTCTCTCTCTCTCTCTCTCTCTCTCTTTCTCTCTCTTTCTCTCATATACACACACACACACATACACACACACACACACACACATACACTTCTATGCTTGCAAAGCATGGGATCTTCTAGGTTATACAAGGTTATATCTTCAAGGTTATACAACCATGGAGCTTCTTATATGTAGACCTTCTTTCAGAAAGGCTAGGTTTTGGAGAGCCAGCAACATCTGGCATCACTGGTGCCCAAAATGGTAATATTTTAACGAACCTAGTTGTTATCCCACTACATGCTAATTATAGGTCCAGTTGAAACCTAACTTTTTTCAGCCCCAGCAAATAGATTTAGATTTTTATTTTTTGCTTCTTTCATACTAAAATGGTTTTCTTTCTTTGCGGAGTAATTCTCAATACAAATCTACAAATGATAAGATCAAGTTGTGATTGCTTGGTTAATCAGGCATACTCCCGATAACCTTTAGTCCATTGTATTTGCAAATGAGAATTTAACTGAATTCATCAAGAACTTAATATGCACTTTCTATGTTCAAGGCACTGTATTAGAGGCTGAGAACACGGAGACAAAAAAGATTCTTCTCTCAAGGATTTTACATTGCACTTGGGAGAAACAATATGTACATAGGTAAGAAATACAAACAAATAATTTCAGGGTCCAAAAGTTAACAATTATGGATATAAGGAAAGGTCCAAAGTAGGAAGTGGTATTGGTGCTGAGACTTATGTAGAGCTAGGAATTCTAAAAGGCAGAGGTGAGGAGAAAGCAACAAATGGGGGAAAGCCTGTGAAAAGACATATAGGTAGTGAGAGACACTGGTTAGGCTGGATTGAAAAGTACCTGAGAGAATAATGGGGAAAACATCTGAATATATAGGTCAAATTCAGATTTTAAAGGCTTTAAATTTCTAGATGAGTTTATATTTCATCCTGGGGGGCAATAGGGAAGCATTATAGGTTTATTCCTCTCCAGGACATATTTCTGACTCTTTTTCTCTACCATGACACAATAGCTTCATGTGAATTCACTCTGCCCCTGACCTTCTCATACTTAACGTACACCCCATCCCTGTGACTCCTTCCTCTAACTGGTTGGTTCTTCTGAGAAGCTCCATTTTAATCAAGTGCCCAGAACAGCCATGTCTTCATTCCTCTCTAGGCTCCAAACGTTTTCTACCTCTCCCTGAGCAGATATATTCTCCTTGCTACCGACTGCTTTTCAGTATGTGTTGTGTTCCCTGAATGAAATGAAATGAAAGCTTTTTGAGGGTAGGGATTGTCTTTCTTCTTGGACTTGTATTCCCAACACTTGTCATAGTTTCTGGAATATAGTAAGTATCTAATAAATGCTTTTTGACTTGATTTGAGGAAGGAGGCTGATAATGGTCAAACCTAAATCTTAAGAATATTACTTGAGCATCTAAGTGGAGGCTCAGTAGGAAAGCAGGAATGAGGAAAAGTCATTAAAGCCTAGTACAGTGGTTTAGGAAAGACTTGATGAGCTATAGCTGTCATCAGCATTAATGCTATAGGTCTAATGCTTATATTGACGTATACAGTTTAAACATATTAGCGTTATCCTATATCTATAGAAGCCTTGGGAATACACTATACCATGCCATCTCCTGGCAAATTCACTGACCCTAATTCCCTGAAGAATTAATCTAAGAGCCCATAAATGATCTGAATGATGGTGATGGGAGAGAACTAACAGGTAAGAGAGTTTATGGAAAAAATTTAAACTAGAGGTTCTTCTTAGATTATATTATATATTTCGATTAGACTCATTATTCAGTGACTGGAAATCATAGAAGGGGTAATAGGAAATGCTTTCCCTGCTCAATTTCTCATTCCTAGAATGATGTCCTAGAAATTCCATCCTTAGAAAAGTTTCCAGCCCAATTTAGAAGGTGGGCCTTTCTTATTGTATTCTAGCTCGATCATAAATTACTTTGAGTTTTTCCATTTCAACAAATGGCTCTGGCTCTGCAACTCCACTTCCATTATACGCCATATAAGTAGTGATTGGGGAGAAGGGGAGGAGGGAAAGAGTGAAATGATGAATCATCCAAACACAACTTACTAATATCTTTTTCCATCTATTATTTCTAGGGCACAAAGAAATTTAATTAGTAGTGACAACACAGTCACAACCTGATTTTAGAAAATAGTTTTTACTTTAAAATGTGGCCTCTCTAGGCCAATCCATTAGGGTTTGTGCTACACACAATTGTGTCCCGGTTGTGTTCATAAAACTCAAGTTTCAAACCCCAGTGCAAGTACAGGTTTTACAATGGCCTGTTTACAATGCCTAATTACAATTAGACAGTGTGGAAAGTTATGTAAGATTCAACAGGTTCTTTTTCTTTTCCACTTCCACTTCCACTTCCACTTCCTATACATTTTAAACAAACAAGAAGAATGGAGGGTAGGGAGCAGAAGAAAAAACAGTGCATACAAAACAACAAATATCAATTTTACAAAAATTTTACATTTTTACAGTAACTGAGAATCTTTCATACAAATTTCTTCTAGTGTGGATTTGATGATGCCCATATTGCACAGGAGACTTCCCAGGAGAGGTGACTGGAAAACACTGAACATCATTGGAAGAAATTCAGAAGAGTCCTGGGAACTGAAAGCCATTTCAGTAATACATGGTCTTATCCCACCAGCCTGTAGGGGGAGAAAGAGTCAATAAAAATATGGAACCTGTGGGAGATGTAAAAAGGTAAATGCTCAATAAACCTCAGCAGGGTCTTCCAAATCTGGACCCAAATTCCTTCTTTTTTTTGACATTACTTACTTCCTGGATAGCACCTGACCAGGAGGTTTCGGAACTCATCATATAGCCAGATGACAATGGCATATGGTACGGCCACAAACCAACGCTGAACCCTGGAAATGAAATGGAGCCAAATGCAAGAGTCAAAGTGTATCAGAAGATAAGAACTAGCTTTTCAGATAAATAGTGATGGGGCTATTAACTTCACTGCCTTCTTGGCTCTGGCACAATTTCAGGTGGATTCAGAGCAGGGAAGGCTTTTTTCTAAATTGTCCAAAACCAGCTCTTTTCTTTGAAGGCATAATACAAAGCAACGAATACTCAAAGATGAGGACATAAAGTGTGCTTTTTTCCTTCAAATCTTTCCAATGGGAATGGGGATTTGAATTCATCCTCATTTCCCTCACTGGCTTGAGCAGGCCTAACCATTTTTTCAGAAGGGGTTTTTGGTCTCCCATCATTACTACCTCATTTCTAATCTAGGCATCTTCATCCTACCCCAACCTGGTCCCCAACTCTCCTCAGAATGGGGGCCAGTGTTTTCCCTTCCCAGGGTAGGGCACATAACTCACCTAAGTGTGGTGAAATTCAGGATTGGGATACTTCCAAATCCACAGGAGAGGACTGCTGCTATGATAATTTGAGATGCAATCCCAACCCAGATATATTTATTTCTGTATGAAATATAAACATGAACAGATTTTGAATCCACTTGGTTATTCCTCCCCTCTTCCCAGCTTCCCTGTTATGGTAGGGAATTGCACCACCAAATTCTTAGTTCTTTAGGCTCCCAACTTGCAAGTCATCTCCTCATTATCTCCCTCCCCACCATATCCAATCAGTTGCCAAGCTTATTGATTTCATCCTTGTGAATTTTATATATAGATATAGATAGATATGTATATAGATAGATAGAAATATATATGAATACCTCTTGTATATACTTCCTTCTCTCTAACAATGCTACCACCCTGGTGCAGGTCCTCACCATCCCATGCCTGTATTATTTTAGTGGTCCAATAGTAGGTGTCCCTGCCAAGAGTTCCTCTTAACTTCTGTACCCTCACTAAACTCCCTGTTACATCCAGGATAAAAAAATATATTTTGACATTTCCCAGGACCAGGCCGCAGGCGGCCGCCTTCTCTGCTCCAGAGCTCCCTTTGTCCAGATCCCTGCTGAGAGACCATGCCGAGGCCACGGAAGAGAGCCTCCCGGTGTGCACCCGAGCCAGAAATGGAGGCTCTATCAGGCAAATGTGTCAAGGCCACCAAGACTGAGACCCTACACAAGCCAGTGGTAGAAGCAAAGACCTGTGACTCCCCAGAGAAGGATCGAGCCACTAAAAATTGTGGAAAGGAGCCAAGTGGTTACTGGCTGATGAAATCAGAGCCAGAAAGCCGGCTGGAGAAGGGCATAGATCTGAAGTTTGGCATCAAGGATCTCAAAGCACAGCCTAAACAGACAGCATGCTGGGATGGTGTTCGAAACTATCAGGCCCGGAACTTCCTGAGAGCAATGAAACTGGGAGAGCAGGCCTTCTTCTATCACAGCAACTGTGAGGAACCAGGCATCGCAGGCCTCATGAAGATTGTGAAGGAGGCCTACCCTGACCACACACAATTTGAGAAAAATAGCCCTCATTATGACCCATCCAGCAAGAAGGACAACCCCAAGTGGTCCATGGTGGATGTCCAGTTTATTCGAATGACCAAACGTTTTATTCCCCTGGCTGAACTCAAGGTGCATCACCAGGCCCACAAAGCCAATGGTGGCCCTTTAGAAAACATGGCTCTCTTCACCCGTCAGAGACTGTCAGTACAGCCCTTGACCCAAGGTGAGAGCTAGCCCACCCTTCCTCTTTATACTCATACCAAAACCACCTGACCTCCAGCTCAGACTTTCCCTTTTCCCTCTTTGGTAGAGGAATTTGATTTTGTCTTGAGCCTGGAAGACAAGAAGCCAAGTTAAATGGAAATTTCTTGTTGAAAACGAAGGACTATTTCTCCAAGCAAGCCACGTCTCTCTCTAACAAGGAGGTGAGAGGGATTTGGATTTGCTGGTTACTTTTTTCTTCAGGGTTGGTCTGTCTGTATACCTGATAAGTGTTTTATTATTATTAAAACATCAATATAACAAAAAATATATATATATTTTGTATGTATTTGAATGCATATGTATGTATATACACAAAGCCCTTCATAACTTCCCTTTCCATTTCCCCCTTTCCCACACACATTCAGCATTCTTACACCCTATCACATACTAGTTTGTGTTCCATTGATACCAGCCTCTTTGCTGAGCCTCACACAAGACACTCCATCTCCCAACACTGGGCACTTTTACTGGATGTTCCTCAAGTCTAGAATGCTTTCCTTCCCCATCTCCACCTTCCATGGGAAGCCTTTCCCAATTCTCTTTAAAGCTAATACCTTTCTTCTGTAATTTATCTCCAGTATATACATACATACATACATATATATGTATACAATTATATATTTGTGTATATATGTATATATATTATATATATGTATATATTTGTATACAATTGTTTGCATGTTGTCTCCCTTGAGAGCAGAAATATATCTTTGTCTTTCTTTGTGGCCCAAAGCTTAGCACATTGCCTGTACATGTGGAGCACTTAATGCATATTTACTGACTGACTGAAGCCCATCAGGCTAATATGACCCAGAGCCATGTCAAACAATCTTTTCCCATAGTAGGTATCCTAGCATTGGTCCCTTTGATGAACCAGCAGAATTCCACCCTCTTTGCATGACAGGCCTCTGAAAAGTCTAGTTGATACCTGAAGAGACCTTGCTGGAAAATTGAATTTCTCCGTGTTTTCCTGATGATCACATCTGCAATTTGCTGGACCATAATTGCAACAAAGTAAGCAGTGTATCCAGTCCATTCCAAATACTTCCGCTGATATTTTGTCTGCAAATGATCAGGAAGAGGGATACGTGTGTAAATGGATGGCTACCCAGTTTCTCAGAAAAGGGAACAGTTGAGTAGGAAAGAAAAGATGATGTGATTTATCTTACTTATCCTCATGTTATGTCTTGCAACAAAGTTGTTCTTTTGTGTCTATGGCAAAGCTGATGCATGTCAGCTCTGGCAAACTATTACCAAAAGCAAGGACAAGTCCTGATAAAGTTCAGAGCTATGCAAATAAAACTTTAACTTGCCATTTCCATTCTTGAAAATCAGCTACGTCTCCATTAGGCACAATTCTACACTTGTGTTCTGACCCCTGACCACCTTGAACTTTGGATAACTCTAGGAATCTAAGCTGAACCAGATGATCTCATCTCTTTCCCAAAGAGAACTAACTGCACAAGCAAAGAGCAATTAGTTTCCATTCAGAATCAAAATTTCCTTCCATAAGACTGTCATCTCACTGAGGTTTAAAAAAAAACTGATAAACTTAGTTTTAACAAAAGAAATACATATATATATCCAATTTAATAATAATAACTTACACTTATGTAGCATTTTAAATGTTAAGTAGCTGAATTCTCCCAACAACCCTGTCAAGAAGGCACTACTGTTATCCCCATTACATGTATGAGGAAATCAAGGGTCAGAGAAGTTAAGTGACTTGCCCATGGTAACCTAACCCAGCTAGTAAGTTTCAGACAGGATTTTAATTCAGGTCTTCCTGACTCCAAGCCCAGAGCTTTAATTACTGTGCCACCCAAACTCCAAAAACAGCTAGTGAGATAGTTAGTAATCAACATTGTCCTCTGTATTTACCCGGGTGCTATTCATTGTAGTTTTCCTTTACATATCTCAAGGAAATGTGGACAGTTTCATTCTGTTCTCTTCATTTCCCTCCTTTTTAATAAAAGAAAACAGTTCAATGGAGAAAACCAGTAAAGTGGCTATTTGGCACTCCCCTCTTACTGTCCACCACTTCTCAGATGAGGAGACAGAAATATATTTCATCATCAGTGACCATGCCTTGGGGGTTTTGATCCTTTCATTTTCAAAACTTGCTACCATGACTGCACCTTTTTCTCTTCCCTGAAACCTTTTCCACAAATCATCAGTTCCTCAGGGTATTGTGTACCACCATTAGAATGTAAGATCCTTAAGGGCAGGGGTAGACAATAGTATGTCTATAATAAATGCTTTTGTCCTTAGCATATTTGTATCCCATGCACTCAGTACACTGTCTAGTGCATAGTCCTCACTGAACAAATGTTTGTTGAAGTTTTCATTCACTTACTGATTCTAATAAGGTAGTATCACTAGGGCAGTCTAAAACATGACATTTCAGCATGAATCAGATCAAACAGAGTAGAGAATAAATGGGGCTAAAATTCTGACTTCCCTTACCCATTCTTGTCCATAGCTGTCTTCAAGGTCATTAAGGCTATCACTTTCCCACAATGGCCGTAAGTAAAGGAGCCTGTCAGGTTTGAATCCCTGGACTGTGTAGACAGTGAAGTAGGCAAAGAAGCCTCCCACAGATTGCAACATTCCTAGAGGACAAAGGAGATGTAGGAACAGATGAGTTCAGGATATTCTCTTTCCAATTCTCCCCTTCCCATCCAAAAATAAAATAAAAAGCAGCTTCTGATTGCCTTAGGAAATAGCCTTAGGAAAGACCTTTGGTACTAAAGTGACAGCTGGGAGTTAGACTCAGCATACCAATTTGCAGATAGGAGTACAAAGCCAGCTGATGATTCACCAGTCTGTCCTTCTTCTTGTTGCGTGGTTTCCGGCTCATGATATCACTCTCAGCTTTCTCATAGACTAAAGCAATGGAAGGAATCTATAGAGGGGAAAGAAGAGGGTGAAATCCAGTCACTTACCACTGCCCTGTAGCTAGAACAAAGCCAATTAGTATTTAGATAGCAAATAGAAGAGAGAGAATAAGTGAACCCCAACTCTCTGGAAGCAGCTTGGCCAGAAACTTTCAAGTCTTCAAGTAACAAGAGCCATTTGCTGTCAGTTTCAAAAGAAACTGATCTCTAACTATGCCAAAATGTGTGAGCAGCCTAATATATTACTGTTGTAGAGAAGGAAGGGGGGAGGTTGGCAAGCTACTGGCAAGAGCTATTTCCCTTCCTGTGTCTCTGTTGGCTTTCTCTTATCCACTTAACCTTTATTCATGCTTTTCAAAGTTACATGAATAAAGTACCCTCAACAATGTTGGTTATTCTTCAGTCATTCTTTAGTTATAAATTGTCTGTGGATTTAGAGAACCTGGGTTGGTACCACCCCTGCCTCTGATTAAGTACTTGGTGTGCCCTTACATTAATCATTGAGAGCCAATTTCCTTATCTGTCAAATGAAGAGGTTCAACTGGATGATTTCTAATCTCCCAGCTCTAGATCTTTGATCCTACAAATCAATTTGGTTGATCCTAGATGCAGAGACAGTTAAGGAAATTACACTGGCCTATGATTAGTTCAGATTCCTGAATATGTGAATAATGCCATCCTTCCCATTTTCTACTCCATCCACTAGTCTCCATTACATTTCCTCTAGCAAGTGGCCCCCTCCTTGAGTGGGGAAGATTTAAACTGCCACATGATCTTACGATCAAAGGATCTTGGAAAACACTATAGCTATCCTTTATTGAATTAATAGAGCCTTGGATAAGTTGGGGGCTGTATCCTACAATGTTTCTTAGATTTCTTAAACCTAACTGGGCTCCTAAACATTGGGCAGATGGTCTTGGTGGTAGCTTCACCTATGATCCTTGATCATTGCCCCCAGTTCAGGGATAAGTAACTTGAGAAACAGGCTGTATGCATTTTTGGAGGCTAAGATAAATGGAATGGTATGAAAAGCCTAATTTAGGAGAGCATTGATTTTATTATTGCTCTTTTGACAAGTTAATGAAGTCTTTTCAGGGGACAGAAAAACCAGAAGGAAAAACTATGGTCCCAAAAGTTTATTGCACCTATTTCTTTGATTCCCTAGTTCCTCAGCTACTTACAATATCAGTGTCCAAGTCAATGAACAAGATGGCAATGGTATCAATGGGCAGAGGGACCCCAGCAATAATGAAGATAAGGAAAGGGATAAGCTCTGCGACGTTTTTGGTCAGGGTGAATGCAATGATTTTCTTCAGATTGTCAAAGATTAGGCAACCTATGAGGAGAATGTTCTTGTCAGAGGAGTAACCCTCAAATCAGAAGGTTAAATTAACCTTCTGTAATGGCACCTTTCTATGCAGGGGACCTTACTTACCTTCCTCTATACCTGTCACTATGGAGGCAAAGTTGTCATCCAGTAAGACCATGTCTGCTGCATTTTTTGCTGCATCAGAACCTGCAGTTCCCATGGCAATCCCAATATCAGCCTTCTTCAGGGCTGGGGAATCATTAACACCATCCCCTGTCACTGCAACAACAGCATTCTAGAAGAACAAAGTGGAAATCAAACTTTTAAATTTAAATTTAGAAACTTCAAGGAGGAGCCAAGTTTGGAGTACTGATAAAAAAAACTTTCATCTGATCTGGAAGGTAGGAAGAACTGTAGGAGTTCATTTAGGAGGGCAGTGGAAGGGTTATAGTGCCTCATGACGTAATGAACAAGAGTAATAAGTCTCCAAGCAAGACCTTTTCCAATGAATGGAGGTGAATTATAAAATGGCAGAGGACAGAGATGAGTAACTCTAGGGCTCCTGATAAAATATTGGTCATAGGATCACATTCTTTCCTTAGTTATCTCCATAGTTAGGGCCAGCTAAAATAATTTACTCAACAACGAAGTCATAATTAGAGAATGACAAATAGATGGGCCACCACCTTCTTCAAACTGTGACAGATGAAAACTCATTCAAGCCAAGCCCATGGTATATGAATATAATGGTAAATACTGTTGTCCTGTAAGAAATAATGAAAGGGATCATTTCAGAGAATCCTGGAAAGATTTTTATGAGCTGATGCAGAGTGAAGAAAGCAGAATCTGAATAATTTGTGCATTAATACCATCCAAACAACATTGGATGTTGTCATTAACACAATGAGCAACCACTATTCCAGTAGACTGATGCTTAAAGATACTACCTACCTCCTAACACAGAGGTGACGGAGTCAAGGTCCTGAATAAGACATTTTTTGCACATGGCCAATGAGAGAATCTACTTTATCTGATGATAATATTTGTTAGGGTTTTATTTTTTGATTTTGTCTTTTTTCCCCAATTATTTTTCGTTAGCTGAAAAAACTTGAATACAAGCTCCTTAAGGAGTTGTTTTGTCATTATTTTGTCTAATACCTGGCACAGTGCCTAGAACAAAATAAATACTTAATGAATGCTTGGGAAATTGAATTGAATTTCATTAAAAGAACTACCCATTTCATTTCCTGAGGCTTTGTAAAGGAATCATCGCTGTCTTTTGAGAAAGAGCCTTCTGTTATTATAAGGCTTCCCCTCAGGCTCAATGACAGTCTGAAGGTATTTTACTCAGACACACTGGGGTACCTGTTACTCAGTCAATAAACATTTATTAAACACCTACTATATGCCAGGCACAGTATTGAGCTCTACTTCCCCAATGACTCACCTGTCTCTGACAGCCCTCCACAATTATCAGCTTCTGCTGAGGAGTTGTCCTTGCAAAGACAACTTCAGTGTGGTAGGTCAGGAGCTCATCCAGCTGCTCTGGGCTCATCTCCTTCAGCTCCATCCCACTGACCACAGCAGCCCTTGCCTCCCTGGAAGGGCCAAAGAAAAAACCAGTCAGGAAAAAAGACAACTCTAATGCTGATCAAGGGAGTCCAGTAGATAACAACCCTCTGAAAGTGACAGGCCCCTCATTTATTCACTAATGCTCCCAAAACTGTTGCAAAACAGAGAAGCCTGGCTCAGTAATAGGCTTTGCCATCCCCATTCAAGATGGGGAAATAGAGGCTAGCAGCGGAGCAATTGGAATGAGTACTACCAATCCCTTCCTCTTACACAGGGGACCCCTAAAGAACTGGTAGTGAGAAGCAATGGCTGGCTGCTCCCTGTATTTGGAATGCCCTCCTTCAGCACCATCCTCTGATTGTTGAATTCCTCCTTGTCCTTAAAAACTAACTTTACTCCTCAGTTAAGCTTTCCTTGCTTCTCCCAGCTGGTAACAAGTATTTCTTTTTTTGGACTACCTAGCACTGTGCTTGCTTCTCCCTAATATGTGTATTGTTTTTATATTCAATTCAACAAATCAATATTTAATCGGTTCCTACTGCATGTAAGGCTGTACGCTTGGCACTGGGGATCCAAAGGCAAAATAGACTCTGATCTCAACAAGCTTACATTCCATGGGAAGAAGCAATGAAGATGCACATGATAAATATAGTCATTTCAGGGGGATGTGAGAGAATACAAGCAGCTAGGGGGACCAGAAAAGAATTCCCAGCAGGCGGCCCCTCCGGGGTGAGGTTGAATCTTGAAGGAACTTAGGAATTCTAAGAAGCACAGGGGAGAAGGCAGGACATCTTAGGTGGGGGAGACAACCTATACAAAGGCCCAGAGATGAGTTCAGGAGCAGCTCACAGGCTGGTCTGACGTATGACTAGAATGTAGCAGGCCTGAAGGAAAACAAGTGGGAGACAGACTGGGCAGGACCTTAAATGCCAGGGGAAGAGTATATATTTTATCCTGGAGGCCACTGAAGAGTTTCAAGTAGTCATTGACATGGGTCATTCCTATGTCTTAGGGAGATTAATTTGGCAAATGTATGGAGAGATTTCTATTTTGTCATCAGAAAGAGGGGCAGAAGGCTTTGAAAGTTTTGTTTGGGGACTGCACACAACCACTGATTTGAAAAATATTTGACAAATATCAGATAAATTTTTAATATATTAAAGTGTACCACAAATTCATGTTGGAATGGATCAGAAAGGAACTTGTTTGAATCCTGGTTCCACTAAGTCCTTCCTTCATGACCTTGGGTTCATTCCTCCCCACCTAGGTATCAGTTCAGTTACCTTACCAATATAATAGGGGTGAGTGGATTACACAAGGGATTCTTTACCCTTGTTTTGTCATTGACCTCTTTGGCAGTTTGGTAAAAGCTATGAATCTCTTTTCAGGAGAATGATTTTAAACATGTAAGAACATAAAAGAAACCAAATAAACTGAAATTTAGCTATAAAAATATTTTTTTTTTTAAAAGTGAAGCGTCCTTGGACTAGATGATCTTTCTCCAATGTCTCTCCTAGTTCTAACTTTTTCAATTCTAAAGTGGAACTAAAATTAGATCAAGAATAACACTTTTTTTTTAATTTATAACACCTCTTTTTGTGGTGTCAAAGAACTGTAAATCAATGGATTGCTCATCAGTTGGAGAATGGCTAAACAAGGTGTGGTATATGATAGTAATGGATATTATTGTGAATACTACTTTCACATGTCATGAATATTATTGTGCTATAAGAAATGATGATTTTGGAAAACCTAGAGAGACTTACATGAACTGATGAAAAGTGAGGAGAACAGAAGCAGAATATTGTACAAAGTAATACCAATATTGTATAAGGAAGAACTATGAATAAATTAGCTATTCTCAGTAATATAATGATGTAAGACAATCCCAAAGAACTAATGATGAAGCCTACTATCCACCTCTAGAGAAAAAACTGATATTGTTTGAAAACTGACTGAACCATACTGTTTTTCATTTTCTTCTTTTCTTTCTTTTACTTTTATTCAAGTCTTCTTGTACAAAATGACTATTATGGAAATGTTTTAAGTAATTAGACATGTATAACCTACATCTGATTGCTTACCATCTTGGATATGGGGGAGAAGGAAGGAAGGAGGGAGGGAATTTGTAACTCAAAATTTAAAAAAAACAAATGTCAAAAAATTGTTTTAATATGTAATTAGGGGATATATGTGTGTACACACACATACACACAAATATATATATTATATATGTATATGTATATATGTATGCATATGTATGTGTGTATGTATATACCATTTTTAGTGGCATCCTTGAATGTTTTAGTGGAAAGGCAGTTCTGTGTCTGTGTGTGTGGACATGTATGTATATGTTGATGTGGATGGATATGTATGTATAAAGACATGATATAGCAGCAGCAGCCTAAGAGGCTGTGGTTCAAAGAGAATGAGCCCCTAACACTGCAGCTCTTTGGAAACCAAGAGGTAGATAAGAGTTGCATCACCACTGGTCTTACCTTTTGTTGATCTTCTCTACAGGAATGTTAGGACGTTTTGCTATGTCATCCACAGTCTCGCTATTAGCTGAAATAATGTCCACGCTTCTGGCAATAGCTTTGGCTGTGATGGGATGATCACCTGTCACCATGATAACCTAAAATGAGGAGAAACAGATATAATCAATGAGAAGCAGGTCTAGATAAAGCAGAGTGACAAGCGAGCATGACTACTCTTGGCTGAGGCAAGAGCTAGTAGGATACGTAATAAGTGTTGATAACAGAATTGCTCTTTGAGGGACCTTTGATCTCTTCCTGGAAAAGCCCAGGACCAGTACATTTTCCATATATCTATTTGCCAGTGTTCCTCGATTCTGAAGAAGGGATTTTTTAATTTTTGGTATAGGTCTTACTTGACTTTCTGGAGAAAAAGGATTTGTGGGACAGCCTCAGATTTTTTTAAAAAAATAGCATATAAAGTGGAATTACATAATCTACTTTAAAAGATCACAAAGATAAAAGGAATTAGAAAAATGCTTAAAGATACAGCCTTACCTTTATACGGTACATTATAGCTTAAAAGGCCATCAGTGCTATACAACAATATCAATAGTTTATGTTATAGAGCACTTCAAGGTTTGCAACGTACTCTATCTTCTTTTTTTATGTGAGGAAACAGAAGCTCAGGGAGGTTAACTGATTTGCCCTAAACCACAGAGCTTGTAAATGGAAGAGTTGGGAAGAATCCTATGCTATAAAGCCAAAAACAATCTAAGTCTAAAAAGTAGACTTTTTTTGCCTTTTACATTGCCTGTCAAGGTTCATGAGGAAAACAATGGAATTAAATATGATAATATATGTAAAAAGCACTTTGCAAACCATATAAGTGCTTTATTCAGCCACTCCTTTGACTTTTTTCACAGCACCAGACTCAAGTATTAAGACGTTAGACTAAACAGTCAGCATACTGAGAAAAAGCTCCTCTACATGATACTAATAAACCAATATCCTAATAATCAATAAAAAAAACTAATGTAAACGTAAAAGGGTTGACACTGGATCAGTAGTTTCATTGATAAGGAAATGTCCTCTGTCATTACAGATTGGCACCTTAAGTTACCTAAATCACTGAGAGGTTAACACTGTCCTATCCAGGGTCACTTAGCCAGCATGTGTCAGGAGAGGACTTGAGTCTGAGGGACTTGAATTCAAGTCTTCCTGGCTTTGAGGCCAGCTCTCTTTCCATCCACTTATGATATCTCTCAAATGTAAAATTGAAATAGAAATACACGGGATTGGTAGAGAGAACTTTACTCTAAAAGGAAACTTTCTCAAAGGATCTTTCTCACCTGTGAAGGACTCCAAGAGATAAGAGAAAAGAACTCTACCTTGATGCCAGCACTGCGGCATTTCATAACTGCATCAGGAACAGTGGATGGAGGGGGATCAATCAATGATATCAGCCCCACAAAGCAGAGATCAGAGGTGGGAAAATTCATGGCCTCTACATCAAAGGAATAGGTATCTGGAAACTCATCTTCTGGCAAGTAGAGGTGACAGAAACCTGTAATAGATATGTGTGGGGAAGAAGTAGGGAAGGCATCAATAAAACTGCAGGAGGAGAGACACTGCTTCCATACCACACAAGCACATTAAAGCATCAAAGTTCTTTTTCTTGAATAGAAACTTAGGTCTCTTAACTGCACCTTCTTAATGAAAGGTGCAGTAGATATTTGTGAGAAAGGAATTTCATTAGGGACAAGACAGAATCTTCTATTTATCACAAGAAGTATTTATGTAGCTCTAGGATACTGTAAAAGTCAATCAGGTAAAAAATTATATCATGGAATCAAAGATTTTTAACCTGAAAGAGACAGTGCAGGTCAATTAGTCTAACCTCCTCAGTCTTACTCATAAAAAACTAAGGCCTGCACTTGAAAGTTCAGGTAGGAAAGCTCCTAAAAGCCATCCTAATTGGGTTAAACAGATCTGTTGTTTAAAAGAGATTATATGATAAGGAAATTTTGCCAGGCAAAAAAAGTTTCTATGCTGGAAATCACCGCCCCCCCCCCCCCAATAAAAATCAGTTCTCAACCATTAAAAAAAAATTATAGAACTTTCATTCAAGGATCCATGATTTCATTAATGGCTTCTGCACTAGAGGATTGAGGATCATTAATAAAATCATTGATCCTTGAGGCATTTTTATGAGTATGTTTAAGCACCAAACATGCTTTTCTTTCCCAAACACAAATTCCAATGTCCTTTTGAAACACACACTCCATCAATTCATTTCCTTCCCTTGGTATCACCTTCCACTGTTGTTAATAAACTTGTCCATTTTCTCAACTTAAATCCTTTATGTAGTAGTGGTTACTTCTCTGTCCCCTTCCCAGGTCAACTCACCCAGAACCCTCTCCCCTAAGCCTCCCAGCTCCCTGTATGCAGTTTGGAAGGCCTCTGCAGTGCTTTCATCCAGAGGTTGCTCCTGGCCATTGATCATGATGGTGCTGCATTTCTCCAGGATCCTCTCAGGGGCTCCTTTCATCACCAAGAGGAAGCGTTTGTCGTTGGGGTCATCTGTCTCATGGATGGAGAGCTGGGAGGAAGAAATTAAGTGAATGTGCTAAATGGGACATGTCACTGTTACTGTCACTTCTAAGAGGCCTGAAGAGCTCCTCCATAGCTAGTCATACAGGAGAAGGAGAAGGAAAATCATCTTATTCTTTGTACATTTGACCTCACTGCAGTGGAAACAGGAGGCATATCAATGTCCTTGGTTTGCATTGAAACTTCCTCAATTGATGGGTTCAAGGAGTTAGAGCAGAAAGGGACCTTAGAGACCAGGCTCCTCATTTTATAGTTAAAAGACTTGAAGCCTACTGAGGTTAAATGACTTGCCTCACTTGGGTCACATGGGAAGTAAATGGTAGATGTAAGATGTGAATTTAAGACTTCTCTCTCCATACCCAGCATCCCTTCTATTTTGATTTGCTATTCAAACCCATGGTGATCTCAAAAATCTCCATGGTGCCTTCCCCTAGAAAAGAAGATTGCAACTTGACCCCAACCTAAAGCTGAAGCCTGGGCTTTCATAGGAGAAATAAACAGACCCAAAATGAAACAGTGCCTCTCTCTAAAGAGAAAGAGATGTCCTTTTAAGTGGTGGTACAAATGCCACTGAATGTCATACCCAGGGCAGAATTGTCTACTGTAGGTTTCATAGCATCAGGAGTCATTTACTTCTGTGATCTCTTTCCCTCTTCCAGGTTTCTGGCTATTCTTACAGTCTGTGGCTAGGGAGAGAGACTAGACAGTAGGCCCAGTCTCAACATTAGGGCTGGACACAGTTTCTTGGTGGCACAGGAAACTGAGATCAGCAAATTTTCTTTCTGCTTCTTCCTAACCATAAAATGACTTGCACACTGATATGTTTGCACTAGTCTCATTATATTTCACCAGGGTCTCCTAAACATTAACCAAATTACAGGGTCCTGTCAAGACAGGTGACAGTAAAAAAAATTCCAGGAACTCAGAGACTTAAATTCCATTAGTTTTCAGCATAGTAGCATTCGCTTGAAGGCCTTTCTTTCACATCACTCCACTGTCAATGAAGAGAATCCCATATGTGTGTGTGTGTGTGTGTGTGTGTGTGTGTGTGTGTGTCTACAATTAATTCAAAGAGACCTGAAGAGCTCTTCCACAATTAGTCATAGTTGGAAAATCATCTCTTACTCTTTGTACACTTGACTTCCTTGCAGTGGAAACAGTAAGCATATTGATGCCCTTAGTGTGCACTGATTAGATAGATAGATAGATAGATAGATAGATAGATAGATAGATAGATAGATAGATAGATAGATAGATAGATAGATAAATGGATGGATGAATAGATAAATAGATAGATAGGTAGATAGACAGACAGACAGATGGACGGACGGACAGACAGACAGACAGACAGACAGACAGACAGACAGACAGACAGACAGACAGATAGATAGATAGATAGATAGATAGATAGATAGATAGATAGATAGATAGATAGATAGACAGACAGAAAGACAGACAGATAGATAGACAGACAAACAGATATTTTTTTCTGACTGGAACTGGGAAAATTGTACTACCATGGGTAACCATCAAACCTCATTTAATTAAGTATATTTTAGGAGCTGGAAGGGAAGTGTATGTTTGGGTAAGGGGAAGGCTAGGGATGGGAGGGAGTAGTGAAAAAGGAATTTTTACTTTATGGCAAATCCACTTTAATCCAGACTGAGCAAGATGGCTGCCAGGGAAATTTCTAGCACCAAATAGATTTTTCTCTCATACTACCAACTCCCCCAATACTTTAGACTCTAAAAAGTGATTTTCATTCCCATTCCACTTCATTCCTATCTCCATGAAGGAGATAGAAGCAGTCAGCCTTTGGACATTCCTACACTCCTGAAGTGAAAGCACCAATTACTGCTAGGCTGATTATCTGAGGTATTGGCAAAAAGACCCCATGGAGCCCCAGGACCTCAAACTGAATGGGATAGAATGAAATCTAAAATCTTCTTGGTTTGCCCACCTATGGTCAGAAAGGACATTTGTTTGTCTCTACCTAATGTGATGGAGGCCTACCTACTTTACTGATTTTTGGAGTAAGGCAATCCCTTAGGGAGTGCACTGTCCATCACCAGTCATCTTGATTTTTGTCCTGTTACTGGATTTCCTCAGGAAGAGTGAGGCTGATGACTGTGCAACTCTGCCTCACTCAAATCCAATTGAAGAACAAGGCAAGACATTAAGTATGATGTCATTGGTCCTCTTCAGAAGTGAAGGATAGCTTCTGATGCCAAGACAATGGAGTGAGGAAGGAGCCCTGTGAAATCCTCCTAAATTCCCCTCCAAACAACTAGAAAACCTCCTCAGAGTTGGTCTAGGAGCAGGAAGCAGGTTCCCAGTCCAGAAGCAAAAGTTTATCTCACTGAGTTGGGAAGGGAGTGAGGTCCAAGAACAGCAGTAGCAGCCAGCCTCATAGCAGGTGCCAGCAGCAAGGCTGTTAGCTTGGGGTAATACATCAACCCCCTAGGAAAGTGAGCAGTCTGTGCAGTGTAGCAAGGTCCCATCTGAGCAACCCCACAAGCCACCAGCCAGGCTTTGATCACATTGCTGACTAAGAGTGAAGCACTCCCTCTGGGGCCTACCAGTAGAGAGACCCTGTTTCCATAGCCACCCAACAGCAGGGCCTCACCCCTTGGGCAGACCACTAGCTAAACTCCACACCCAGGGGAGTCTTACAGGGAGCCCCCCCTACAACCCAGAAGGCAACCCTCCAGGGAAAACAAACAACTAAGTCCTGAAACCCAGTGGAGGCCTGCAGTAAGACCCAGAGCCCCAGCACAAAAAGCTTGGGACAGTGCAAGAACAGAGCCCAAATCTCACATAAAAAGACCAAGTTACCCCCCAAAAAATGCAGAAAAAATGAGCAAAAAACAAAAAAAACAAAAACAGCTTGACTATACAAAGTTATTACGGTGATAGGGAAGATCAAGGCATAAACCTAGGAGAGGACAATAGTGTCAAAATGGCTACAGGTGAAGCTTAAAAGAAAACTGTAATTTGGACTTGGGCCCAAAAAGAATTCCCAGAAGAACTTTAAAATGATTTTACAAAGTGAATTATAGAAGGAGAAGAAAAATTGGGAAAAGAAATGAGAGTAATGCAAAAGAATCATAGGAAAAGAGTCAATAACATGGGGAAAATACACAAGGATTACTAAGGAAAATAACTACCTGAGAGATAGAATCAGCCAAATGGAAAAAGAAATACAAAACCTCACTGAAGAAAACAATTCCTTAAAAATTAAAATTGAACAAGTGGAAACTAATGACTCTATGAGACATCAAGATGTGATAAAAATAAAATCAATGTAGGAAGAAGAAGAAAATGTAAAATTTCTCATTGGAAAAACAACTGACCTAGAAAATAGACCCAGGAGAGATAATATAAGAATTACTGCACTACCTAAAATCCATGATAAAAAAAAAAATTTTAAAGCCTGGACAACATCTTTCAAGAAATTATCAAAGAAAACTGCCCTTACATATTAGAACCAGTGAGCAAAATAAAAATTGAAAGAATCCACCAATCACTGCCTGAAAGAAATCCCAAAATGAAAACTCAAGTATTGGAAGCAGCCAAAAAAGAAACAATTCATAATGGAGGAGAAGATGGGTCAGGAAGGGATGACTGGCAAAGCTTAAACCTTACTCTTATCAAAACTGATTCAAAGAGGGAATAATATACACACTCAGTTGGATATAGAAATCTATCTTATCCTAAGGAAGTAAAAAAGGATAGGATAAGAGAAAGGAGAGGAGTGACTGATAAAAGGAAGTGTATATTTGGGAAGGTGGTGATCAGAAGTAAAACACTTGGGAGGAGGGAAAGAGTGGGGAGTAATAAAGGGAAGATAAGCAAGCAAAAAAATAGCATGGAGGGAAATGCAGTTAGTTATCATAACTATTAATGGGAATGGGATGAACTCATCCATAAAATGTAGGCAGACAGCAGAATGAATTAAAAACCAGAATCCTGTATTATGTTGTTTACAAGAAACATATATGAAGCAGGTAAGGGGCTGAAGTCGAATCTATTATGCTTCAGCTGAAGCAAAGAAAGTAGGGGTAGCAATCACGATTTCCAACAAAGCAAAAGTAAAAATAGATCTAATTGAAAGAGATTAAGAAAGAAACTATATCTTGCTGAAAGGTACCATAGACAATGAAGTTATATCAATGCTAAACAGATACGCACCAAATAGTATATCATCTAAATTTTTGAAGGAGAAATTGAATGAATTACAAATAGAAAATAAAACTGTACTAGTAGGGGATCTCAGCTTTCCCCTCTCAGAACTAGATAAATCTAGCCAAAAAATAAACAAAAAAGTTGAGGAGTTAAGAATAAAATTAAATTGAATGGGAATAGAAAGGAATACACTTTTTTCTAAGCAGTACATGGCACCTATACAAAAACTGACCATACATTAAGACACAACGCTTTCACAACCAAATAAAGAAAAGGAAAAATAGCAAATAATGTTTTTCAAATCATAATGCAATAAAAATTGCATTCATTAATGGACAATGGAAACAGATTAAGAATTAATTGGATATTAAATAATGTAATATTAAAAAAGAAGTAGGTCAAAGAACAAATAATAGAAACAATAATTTTATTAAAGAAAATGACAACAAAATTTATGGGATGCAGCCAAATGAGTACTTAAGGGAAATTTTATATCTCTAATGGCTTAAATCAATAACAGAAAAATCAGGTCAATAAATTGGACATGCAACTAAAAAACCTAGAAAATGATCAAATTAAATACAAAATTAAAAATCCTGAAAATCAGAGACTAATAAAATTGAAGTAAAATAAATTAAACTAATAAATAAAACTAGAAATTGGTTTTATGAGAAAAAACAATAAAATTTGATATACCATTGGTTAATTTCATTTTTTTAAAAAAAAGAAAGAAGAAAACCAAATTACTAGGATCAAAAATGAAGAAAAAAATTGAGACAATTGTTAGGAACTATTTTGCCCAATTATGTGCCAATAAATTTGATAATCTAAATGAAATGGATGAATATCTAAAAATATCTAAACTACTTGGATAAACAGAAAAAAGAAATAAAACACTGAAATAATCCGATCTCAACAAAAGAATTTGAACAAGCTATCAATGAACCTCCTAAGAAAAATCCCTAGGACCAGATAGATTCACATGTGAATTCTACTTAACATTTAAAGAACAATTAATCCCAATACTATATAAACTATTTGGAAAAATAGGCAAAGATGGAGACTTGACAAATTCCATTTATGACACAAATATAGTGCTTATACCCAAACCAGAAAGAGTCAAAACAGAGAAAGAAAATTATAGACCAATTTACCTAATGAATATTGATGCAAAAATTTTAAATAAATACTATCAAAGGGATTAGTGTAATATATCATAAGGATCATACACTATAACCAGGTGGGATTTATACCAGGAATGCAGGGCTGGTTCGATATTAAGAAAATTATGAGCATAATTGACCATATCAATAACAAAGCCAACAGAAATCATATGATTATCTCAATAGATTCAGAGAAAGCCTTTGACAAAATACAGCACCCATTCTTATTCAAAACAGTAGAAAGCATAGGAATAAATCATGCTTACCTTAAAATGTTAAGAAATATTTACCTAAAACTATCAGTAAGCATTATCTATAATGGGAATAAGATAGAAGCCTTCCCAATACAATCCAGGGTGAAGCAAGGATGCCCATTATCACCTCTATTATTTAATATTGTACTAGAAATGTTAGCTTTTGCAACAAGAGAAGATAAAGGAATTAAAACAGACAAAAAGAAAACAAAACTAACACTCTTTGCTGATGATATGATGTTAGACTTGGAAAATCCTAGAGAATCAACTAAAAACCTTCTTGAAATTATTAACAACTTCAGCAAAGATGCAGGATACAAAATAAACCCACATAAATCATCAACCTTTCTGTATATTACCAACAAAATCAAGCTGCAAGAGGTAGAAAGAGAAATTCCATTTAAATTAACTGGAGATACAAAATATAAAATACTTGGGAGTTTACTTTCCAAGAAAAAAACAAGAACTATATAAACACAACTATAAAACAGTTTTCACACAAATAAAGTCAGATCTAAACAATTGGAAAACCATTAATTGCTCATAGGTAGGTCAAGCCAATATAATAAAAATGACAATTCTACATAAATTAATCTATTTATTCATTGCCACACCAATCAAACTATTAAAAACTTATCTGATAGAGCTAGAAAAATAATAACAAAATTCACCTGGAAGAACAAAAGCTCAAGGATACCCAGGGAATCAATGGGAAAAAATGCAAAAGAAGGTAGTGTAGTCAAAGCAGATCTCAAACCATATTAAAAAGTGGTAATTATCAAAATAATCTGGTACTGACTAAGAAAGAGAGAGGTATATCAGAGTGGTGTATAGTATAGTGTATACTATAGTAATAATATTAGAGTAATAATATTACTCTAAATGAGTATAGTAATCTAGTATATAATAAATCCAAAGATCCACACTTTTCAAACAAAAACTCATTTTTTGATGAAAACTTCTGGGAAAACTGGAAAACAGTATGACAGAAACTGTATCTCATACCATCTACCAAGACAAGATCAAAATGGGTATATAATTTACACATAAAGGGTGATACCTTAAGCAAATTAAGACAGAGTGAAATAGTTTATCTTTCAGGTCTATGGATAAAGGAAGAATTTAGCACTAAAGAAGATATAGTGTTACAAAAATTAAAAATAGATCATTTTGATTATTTAAAAGGGGTTGCACAAACAAAGCTTGTGCAAGCAAAATTATAAGGAAGCAGAAAACTGGGAAGTGGGGAGGGATTGCAATAAGTATCTCTGAGAAAGGCCTTATTTCTCAAATATATAGAGAACTGAGTCAAATTTATAAAAATACAAGTCATTCCCCAATTAATAAATGATCAAAGAAAATGAACAGGCAGTTTTTAGACAAAGATATCGAAGTTATCTATAGTCACATGAAAAAATGCTCTAAATCACTATTAATCAGAGAAATGAAAATTGAAATAACTCTGAGTTACCACTTCAGACTTATCAGAGTAGCTAATATGACAAAAAAAGGAAAATGTTGGATGTTGGAAGGGATATGGGAAAACTGGGACACTAATGCACTGTTGGTGGAATTGTGAACTGATCCAACCATTCTGGAGAGCGATTTGGAACTATGCCCAAAGGTCAATAAAACTGTGCATACCCTTTGATCCAGCAATACCACTGCTAGGCATATATCCTAAAGACATTCAGAAAAAAAAAAGAGAGAAAAGAGCCTATTTTACAGGAGTACTTATAGCAGCTCTTTTTATGGTGGCTTAGAATTAGAAATCAAAGGGATGCCCATCAATTGAAGAATGACTAAACAAGCTATGATATATGATCGTAATGGAATGTTAAAATTGTAAGAAATGACAAGAGGGAAGATTTCAAAAAAACATGTAAAGATTTACATGAACTGTTGCATAGTGAAGCTAACAGAACCAGGAGAATGTTGTATACAGTAACAGCAATATTGTACAATGAAGAACTGTGAATGACTTAGCTAATCTCAGCAATACAATGATCCAAGAGAATCCCAAAGGACTAATAATGAAACATACTATCCACCTCCAGAGAAAGAACTGATGTTGATTGAATACAAACTGAAGATTGCTATTTTCACTTTCATTTTTTTCTTGAGTCTTCTTGTACAAATGACTAATATGGAAATGGTTTACATAATTGCACATATATATCAGTACTTACCAAATCTGATTGTTTACCACCTCAAGGATGAGGAAGAGGAAAGAAAGAAGAGGAAGAGGAAAGGAAAGATAGAAATTGTTAAAAAATGTTAAAAATTGGGGGGAGGGGGAGCAATGAAAGATAAGCAACTCCCTTAGTGCCTCTGATAATACCTAAGCAACAAAAACCTAGACCCCAAATCCTTCAGCACCAGAAACTAAGAGAGTAGACATGGATGGATTTTTGCAGGGAGACCCATATCCTAGCTTCTTTAGATGCATCCTCCTTTCCTTACTGTGCTTGTGGGGGAAAAAACCAACCCAGACTCTAGACCTGTGAAAACTTTTCATAATTGTAGGTAAGAATACCACTGGTTATATGGAAAAACCTACCTGGAATTTGTTGATGGAGTTAAAAGGAATTTCAGCCATTTTTCTGTTTCTTTTCCTTCTTTCTATCACATCACCCATGATGACTTCTGAGAACTTCAGGAGGGCAGCTTCTGAAGCATCTCCCATCAATGCTTTCTGGAATTTTTTTTTCAAAAAAGAATAAAAGAAATCAGATTATGATCATAATCTGTCTCTTCCATGACTTTTAAAATTATTCTATATTTTTTATTACTTCTATGTGTTTAAGTGCTATAGGTAATAGGGAGAAGAGAGGGGGGTAAGATGCTTGCCCTCAAAGAGTGTATAATCTAATTGAAGACAGAAAACAAGATAATAGGATTGACCTATGAAATTGCATTGTCTAGACAATAAGTAAGTTTAAAAAAAGATGAGATCACTAAGGGCCAAAGCAGTTGAGGTAGAGAGGTTTTCTTTCATGGATCATTTGAGCTAAGTCTAGAAACACCAGAAAGAATAAATGGAGAATTTTTTTAAAGGCAAAAAGAAAAGACAAGAATCACATTTGTCAATAAAGAAAGTAGTGAAACAATCCTGATTAAAGATGGGAAACTGTGGAGAAACGTGTTTGGATAGGATAGGGTGGGGCCAAGTTAAAGAGGGGCTTCATTGTTAATAATTTCGTAAATTAATGAGGCACTGAAGAGTGAACAGAAGAGCAGAATGAAAAAATAAGGCATGGAAGTCTGGCATTGGGAAATAGGAAAGGTTAGAAAAACATGAAATTAAGATCCAGCAGCCCACTTAGGTGATTGTTCTAGTGGTCTAGGAAAGGGTGGTGAGGGCAGAACACAAGAAGTTAGAAGTGAGTGACACTTAAAAGGGGATGCTGGTGGGGGAAGCATTTACAGTCAATCTGTAGATATAGGAAATGAAGGAGACAGTCAAAGGAAACTCCAAGCTTTGGCCTTGGACAACAGGCAGAATGTGGCATTAATAGACAGGGAAACCATGAAAGGACACTGACTTGGGAAGTTTGGGGAGAGCAAGATGGCACAGCAATAATAACAGTAGCTAGAATTTATATAGAATTTTCAGGTTTGCCAACTGTTTTACAAATATAGAAAGAGCATTAAACGAGGTGTCAACAAACATGAGGTTTTTGTTGCCTCCTGATAGTGACAAATTCTGCATCTCTGGGTAAGTTTTAACCTTTCTGAGCTCAATTTTCACTTTCATTACATGAGCAGATTGAACTAAGTGATCCCTGTGGTTCTTAAAACTCTGAGAAAGTGAAGAAATTGAGTTCAATTTTAGACATGTTGTTTTCAGGGTAGGTGCCAGTGAGTAGCCAGGTGGCAATGTCTGGAAACCATTTATTTGGATGATAGAGTTAGGACTAGAGCTTGGGTCAGATAAGATGGGATATGGAGATTTGGATGGTACCAGCATAAAGTTGACAGTTGTAGCTAAAGCAATGAATGAAATTAGTGAGGGAGAAAGAGGCACAGAGGCCCAATGAATAAGCTTTGGTAAAACAGGGGCAGAAAAGGGATGTACAATAGAAGAAAACAGAACAGAGTGGGAAATAAAGAGGAAAAACCAAGGCAGCTTCAATGTGGCAAGAAGTAAAAAGACAATGAAATACAATGAAGTGTTCTCATTTCCAGTAACTCTACCCTGGATGAAAAAAATAGCCCTACAGTTGATCTGATCAGTTGATATCTTTATTTTGTATCTTGATCTGTGGAATATATTGGTGAAGACAACTTCATAAACTAATGCTGAGTAGCACCTGTTCTCCAACTGACAGCCTTAGAGTTACCCAGACATTCCATTGAATTCTAAAATATTTCTGAATAATATAACAAAGAAACTGGTCATGCTAAGGATAGAGAGTAGGGTTATATGAGGAAAGGTGAAAAGTCAATACATTATGGTGGGATAAGGGGATTTTATAATTCTTGAATATGGATGGAGATGGTACTTTTATGGGTAAAGGCAAGTTCTAGGGGATGATCTTCTTTGTATGTGGTTGAGGTACAATGGAGGAGTAGTTCATGAGAAGAGAGTATGTTGAGAACCTGAGTGGTTAGAGTATTTGAAGGAGGACCAATATATTTTTTGAGTCCCCTAGTATGAAGGCAAGAGTTGGAGGAGAAAAAAAATTGAAAGCCAGGTATCAAACTCCTTGAGGAATCAAGGGGAGTGACCTGAGCGTCTACAGACAATAGCAATCAGGATTTTGGTTGAGTGGTAGATATGAATAGCATGAACCTCAAAGGAAGAGAGGTTATTGAGTGAGAGAGGAAGGGAAAGAACCTGGAAGTGGCAATGGGGATCAAGGAATATTCCAGCTCCCTGACCTCAACCAGAGAGCCAATGAGAATGAGTGAAAGTGCAGTCAGTACTAGAAAGGGTGGCCGGGAAGTCATCATGAGAAAGCCAGGTTACAGTAAGAGCTGCAAGACGGAAAGAATGGGAGAGGAATAGATTTAAGATGAAGCTAAGTTTGTTACCTATTGAACAAGCATTCCAGAGGGTACCTTAGAAAAGAAGGAGTTAGGATGGAACTTTGAAGAATGGGATGACAGGGGATGTTGAGTGGAATGTGGATAATGATCTACAGGAGTTCAGAGATAAGCAGAAAGAGTTTAAGAGACAGGTTTAAGAGGTGAACAAAAGGAAAAGAAGAAAATATGTTCTATAAAGCCATAGTTACTTGTGTCCCTGCTCAAGAAGCTTCATTACATCCTTGCTGCATTCTAGGATCAAACACAAACTTTCCTGTTTGTCATTTGAAGCCCTTCATAATCTGGCTATGAACCTACCTATCCTTTCTACTACTTACACATTACTACCCTTAGCAGTCACAGTAGCCAAATTGGAGTGCTTCTTGCTCCTCATAAGCAGCATTCTATCTCCCATGTTCATGCCTCTGCACAGGCCATCTGTCTTGTATGCTGACATACTTTCTTCTCTACTCTGCCTTTTGCTCCTACAATTTTCAGCCCAAGTGTAACTCATATTAAGAGACCTTTCCCTCTTCCCCCAGCTGCTAGTGTTTTTCGCTCATTCTTTGGGCATGTAATTTTCTTCCAGTAGAATGTGAGCTCTTTAAGGCCAGAGACTATGTATGTCTGGTTGCCCTAGTGCCTAACACATAGTAAGTGCTTAATAAATGCTGAATTCAATGGCTTAGATGAGTTGGGTCTTGGAGGAACACATAGGACTAATTTAAATAGTTTCAGTACTAGGGAATAAGATCACAAAATTTCCTTCAGCATGGTGATGGATTCAGTAGGAACCACAATGAACTTCAGCCTTGTTCAAACTACAACACACTACCTGAAGTCAGTATTCTGAGACCTCCTCCACGTTTTTCCCATGACTCTACAAAGCAAAGCAGAATGAAGTCAAGGTACTATTTTGTTACTTAGCTACATGACACATTGGCAATCCAAACTTGCTCTTATGTATACTAATTTTTCCCATCTCATTAAGTGGCAACACAGCAGAAGGGGATGGAAGACAGCAAGATGACCTGGAGATTGACTTTGATGTCACACCCAAACGAGCAGAAGACCTACCTTCATGATGGGGACACTTTCCTGTCCTGGTCTGAACTCAGCTCAGTTGCACAGTGTTACAATCTTGGACAAGGAAGCCCAAGTTGCAGAACTTTGGTCAAAAACATGGTCTGGAAAGCAAGAGAAAGAATGATGTAGAACATAGAAAACTGCTGTGAGAGAGGAGAGTGAGTGTGTACACCACAGGGTCCAAACAGATCACAGGAACAGCCTGCTCACCCTATTAGGGTTGGCATGAACTTCCTATGCTCAGTCCCATATCCTTCAGATTTCTTCCAAAGCCTCACCTTTCTGATCTTCACTTGTATCAGCCTGATACACTTGGTTGTCAAACCATAGATGCGCCACAGTCATTCTGTTTTGTGTTAAGGTCCCAGTCTTGTCAGAGCAGATGATGGAGGTGGAGCCCAGAGTTTCCACTGCTTCCAGGTTCTTCACCAGACAGTTCTTCTTGGCCATTCATTTTGCTGTCAGGGACAGACTCACCTGGAAATGAAAGAAGGAAAGAAATAAAAACCCCAATGAACCAAAATGATAGAAGACTTTTGCTTAACCATTTCTGTAGAGACCAAACTTTGGTCTGTCTGAAGTGGTGGGAAGGAAACCAAAAAGTAGAGACTGAGTAGAGGAACCCTTAGTATTTATAGAATGTTTTAGCCATATATTCTACCAGACTTACCTTCCAGGCAGGTTGTAGAATAAAAGCTAATGTTTTTCATCTCCAAGGGATTCTGATTGGTAATATGACAAGTATGAGACTGAGGCTTTGATTCCCCAGTAAGAGAGGAATTATCTACCTGTAAATAAATTCAATTCAACTTAACAAACATTTATGAACCACCTACTATATTCAAGATATAGTGCAAAGCACTGGAGTTCTTTAAAAAAAATGAAATTTCTAACCTGAAGAATGTTCCTTTCTACAAGGTAGCAGGGAAAAGAGCAGGGTGAGAGAAACAATATGTACATTTAAAGTAAACACAAAGTTTAAACTCAATTATACAAAGTAATTTCATGAAGACAGATATGAGATGTCTAGAATTAGGTACTTTGACTATCTTGCTCATTTGGTTTAATCAAGGACTATTGGATGGGACTGTAGGTTACAGAGACTGGAATCAGATCCAATCATCATTGAAGGGAACTGCAATGTTGCTTACCTTACATTCCTGTGAGGACAGGATCCTGATGTCAGCAGGAATCTGATCTCCACCTTTAATCTCTATAATATCTCCTACAACCAGCTGCTCTGCAGGGATCTCCCTCTTTTTTCCATCTCTGATGACAAAAGCTCTCTGAGAAATCAAAAGGAAAATGAAAAAGCAACTTCAGACCCTGACATGGTATCTTCATCTACCCTTGATCTGGATGCTCAATATCAGAGGATATTGCAGCTTTTAACTACGGAAAGGCTAATAAATACCATTTAAGTAATGCTTTAAGACATTCAAAGTGCTTTACCATGAGGAAACTGAGGCCAAGAGGTTAAATGACTTGCCCAGGGTCACAAGCTAGTATTTGAGACAAGATCTGAACTCATGTTTTCTTGGTTCCAAGTACAAAACTCTATGTCACCTGGCTGTAAGTAGAGCAGTCAGTGTTTCTCTTGGGCCCTGAAGACCTCTAAATGCCAAAGGGCACAGGAAGACCAGAAAACATTAATAAAGATGTGGGGAGGATTGTAGACTTGACAGAGAGAGAGAGAGAGAGAGAGAGAGAGAGAGAGAGAGAGAGAGAGAGAGAGAGAGAGAGAGAGAGAGAGAACAGCTGCCTGCAGCAATTGATGCTCGCTAGCTATAGAGCCTAGGAGGAATGTTAGATTGAACAGCGAAGATATAAGTCAAAATCCAGGATCTTAGATTTAAAGCTACAAGAAATCCTAGAGTCTAACAAGTGCAATGCTTGTGAGAACACAGAGGCCAAGGGAAAGTTCAGTGACTGTTCTAAGATCATGCAGCTGGGAAGTCTCTGAGGTAGCCAAGTCTTCCTGACTCTAAGTCCAGTGCCCTCTCTTTGATGCTGCACCGTCTTTGTGTGATGTTAGTCATAATTGCACCAATGCTGAGCTGGATTCTTCCCTTCTTCATGCAAAGAAGGGATCCCACTCTCTTTTCCCTTACCCAGTTAAGGTTGGCACAGTTCCTTTGGCCATCATGGAGGAAAATGGTCATTTTCAAACATAATAGAAAACCTACCATAGGAAGACCATTCTATGCAATGGAAAAGACATTATGTTAAGCCATTCTGTTGCCTTTCTGGTGGCAACACAAATACAGGTAGGCAAAGAATTGGGGAGAGAAAGGGGTAGAATGAGTAGAGACTCATCCTCCCAGGTGGATATGGTCAGTCACCGTCCTAATAAAAAGCTCATTAAAAGTTACTGTTTGGGAAACAGCTAGGTGGCACAGTGAATAGAGCACCAGCACTGAAGTTAGCTGAACCTGAATTCAAATCAGGTCTCAGACCCTTAATACTTAAGAGCTGTGTGACCCTGGGCAAGTCACTTAGCCCTGATTGCCTCATCAAAAAAAAGTTGTTTGAACTTTTCAGGAGGCACTTTATGAATGAATGAAGAACAAACCAGGCAGAACTATATTAAGATTTAGCAGTATAAATAAGTGGTGTTTGCCAGGACACAGGCTAAGGGAGTTTTGAGCTGCTTACCTGAGGAATCATCTTAGTGAAGCTGGCAATGATGTTGGTGCTTTTTGCCTCTTGGTAATAAGCAAACATCCCAGTGAGGATGACCACCAAGGTGAGCACAACACTTAAAAAGACCTGCATGAAAGAAAAGAGACCTAAGTCAGAGAAGCAGATGCTCAGAATGAACCAGGTGCCTCAGAGAGTAAGAATCTCAACCTGCAAGCAGGTTAGATGCCCAAGTATTTGTTATATAGATCAGTGGGGAATCATTTCGTACACTTTTAGTTGCCAGACCTTATGAATCTCCTAAAGGCTTCTCTGAATGCTTCACTTATTAAATTAAGAAATGAGGAAGTAGGTCTTGAGAGGATGAGGTTAGAGCCCAAGCATATTGATACAGGACCTTTATTCATTAGGAACCCAAGATCCTTTCCTCTTTCAACTCTGTGACATAGAAACAGCAGCTCTCAGTACATCTCTACCCTTACTCCTATCTTATAGATGTAGCAACTACAGCCTGCAGAAGTCTAGCAACATGACCCCACTCAAGAGTAATTCCATGGCAGAATCAGGATTGCATTCCCTGTTTCCCTGACTGTCAGCCCAGGACTGACTAGGAGAAGCATTAGCTTCTGGTATCCCTTCTATGACAGAGAAGTCAATGATTAAAAACCATGGCAGGAAGCCTTTTAGGTACTTACATTATCCATGGAAGCAGACTTATTCTTTGAAAATTCAATCAGATATGCAATGACACAGCACAGCTCCTACCCACAAAAGGCTGGAGAACCCACCCACCATTTGTTTGAGGAATTTGATGATTTCTGGAGTTTCTTTGGGTGGAGAAAGGACATTGGGGCCATCCTGAGTCAAGATCTCTAAAGCTCTTCTGCTAGTAAGACCCTGCAAAGACAAATCCAGGAAAAATAGTTCTTAAAGAATGCTTGGACATTGTTGGCCTTGTAGATGTATAACTCTAGGGAATGATTTGGTTTGGTTTGGTTTGGTTTGGTTTGGTTTGGTTTGGTTTGGTTTGGTTTTTACAGAGAGTTAGACAGATCTATATTTGCATGAAAATCCTGGCTTTGTGTAGCTCCTAGTTGTCTTATAGCTTGTACCTCTGAATTTTTTTTCATAGAAAGGAAAAGACCAATTTAGATTTCTCAAATTTCTATTGTACATGCCCATATAATCAGCAGGAAATATCTTTTCTTGGCTGAAGAGTAAGGATTTGCAGAGAAGAAATCAAAACAGATTGCTGTAGCCCTGGAGTCAGAGGACCTGGATTCAGTCTTCTCTTTTGTAAAATTAGCAGGTTGGGCTAGAAAGCCTCTGGAGCTTTTTTCTAACTGTAGATCTATGATCTTACAATGATAACCAGGGCTAAAATCAAAATAGTTCCTACTCAGAAAAAACAACCTTATTATGCAACCTCTGAAAAATAAATGTTGCTAAACCAGTCCTTTTCTCTATATTTACCCTAGATAGGTATTACCCAGCTATGAAATTCTCTCAATCCTTGAAGACTTCACTCACAGTTCACCTCCTCTGTGAAGCACTGCCTTGTCACCTAACCTGATGTGAATTCTAGGAAATTTGTTTCTATCATGGTATATCCAGGCAGTTTTGATTGTATTACAGTTGTACTCAATACATCTCTACTGTGTATTACATTTATTTGTGTATATGGTAGTCACTTCCTCTCCCTTACTAGAGTGTAAACACTCTGCAAGGAGAAATTATATTTTTTTACCTTTAAATCTCCTTCTACTCCTAACAAATGTTTAATAAGTGTCTGTTGATTGAGTAGTCAGTTCAATATTATCTAACTGGAATGCATGCTCAGGAGCAAGAATGCAAATGATACTAAAAAAACAAACAAACAAAAAATGCCTCATGACAAGACATTTCATATTATGAAGTTCTATCTTAATTGAGACCACAATAGAAAGCAATATTGGTTTTTTGTAGAAAATCGTGGGTGTTTGTGCACCAATATGAACATGGTTGTTTTCATCTTTTAGTTATATATGGCACAACCACTTTCAGGCAGTAAAGTCCATGAGGCAAGAAAGTTGCTTGGTCCAGAGCCTAGGGACCAATCCACTGAAAGGGTTCCAAGTCTGCTGTCCATGGTACTATACTTATTGATGGTGCAACTCTTTCAATCAAGCAGAGAGAACTCACATCCTTTTTTCCTCTCACAAACCCCTTTAAACCTAAGGACAAGAATAGCCCTTGCTTAAGAACTAAGATAAAGTTTAGTCCTTAACTACACACATTGCATCCTTCCCATCACTGATGCTAAGTCATTGCCCCAGTTAAGGTACATCAGGGTGAACCAGGTAACCTTTCTTATCAAGCAGCTAAACAAAGATACCAAGTATACTAGCTTTACTTTAAGCTTCTACAATGAATTCCAGATACTAATGTTCCCCACCTTTCCTCACCCCCAGGAGATAGAGAAGCCAATCCCTGATGTTGCTCCTTCATCCTCTCAGTGACTTACTTGGATGGCATTTGTTCCATACTTCTCTTCTAATTCCTTAGTGCTGAGTTTGTGGTCATCCTAAGATTCAAAAGGAAAAAAAATTCTTACATGAATAAGTTGCTTAATTACATGACTACACTTCTCATCAACCATTGGAACAATGGGACAAATCTGGATTCAGGCCACAGAATCCCAGAACACAAAAGTCTTGGAAGTCACTAATGACCTGGGCTCAAGTCTTGCTTCAGAAACCTAGTGCCTGTGTAATTAGATCACAGGCAAGTCATTTACTGTCTCATTGCCCCAGGTAGCTAAAACTTTAGGTTTATCAATAGATCTCATCTATAGAAAGTAGAGGCATTTGCATACTGAGAATTCTCTACCTAAATTTCAATTTACCCTTCCCCACTAAAAAAAGACATGCTCTTTCTTGCTCTACTTTCTGTAATTCTTCCCATTTTAAAGCAGGGTAAATAAAAACTCAGGGTTTCTGTAGTTTCTTGTCCAATAAGGGCATATAAGAGCTAAAAATCATTCATTTTCTTCCCTCTGACTTTTAGCTGAAACTACTTACAAATGATCTTTCTGACTATGATAACTAAATGTTTGATTTCCACATGGCAGGGCATTCATGCAGAATATAGGAACCATCTAGTAAAGATGGCCTCCAGGCAAAGATTATATCAGCCTAACTTTAACATGGAACAAATTTAATAATAGCTAATATTTATATAAACCTTATTATTTTCCAGATACTGTGCTAAATACTTTACAATTATTATTTCATTTGATCCCCATAACAACCCTAGAAGGCTGGTGCTATTTTCCTCCTTTAATTGAGTCAAATACAAATTAAATCACTTGCTCAGCAGGGTCACAGAGCTCATGAGTGTCTGAGGCCAGATGTGAACTCAAATCTTACTGCCTCCAGCACCAGCACAGCCCTATCTAGCTGCCCAAGTACATTTAAATATTTTTAATCTTAAAATTTTCTCAGGTTCATTTAAAAAGAAAAAAACCTCAGACACTGGGTATTTCTTTTGCTGGTATCTAAAAAAAGGCTGACTCAAGAAGGCTTTGGGTCCTATGGACAACATATTGAAATTAACAGAATAACAGTGACTTTTATTAAGTGTCTAGATTATAAAGACTTGAATCCTAACTCTACTAATTACTACTTGTGTGACAGTCTCTGTGCCTCAGTTTCTTCAGCTACAAAATGATGGTATTGGACTAGATGATTGTTAGGGTCAATTTCAGCTCTAAGCTGTCTGTCCCCTTGGCAGAGCAAAAATGGCATGAAAAAATAATAGGAGAAACTTAGTCAAAGTGGTCCCACTCAGCTTAGGATAACTGACTAGATCAAGGTCTTTCTTGAGTTCTTTTTGGTGATCCTTCTTGCTGTATTTCTTCCTCTTTTCTTTGCCATCACCCTTGGCTGATCTTTCATTGTCTACTGTTTCATGGTTCTTTGTTTCATTGACCTCAATAAAGTAAATTTCTGGTTTTTCCTGAAATAGAAGCAAAGATTGAGGTCAGTTGAAAAATTGGTCTTTTGTGGAGCAAGGGTCTTTGACATCAGTCATCAAAATCAGGGAAGTGGGGAAAAAGAAGGAATGTATCAGGTCAGATATGTAAAAATATCTTCTGACTCTCCCTCCTTTCATCTACAAACCTTAAGGAGAGAGAGAGATAAGTGGAGAATGGAAGGTATCTGGAATGTGGATGGAAAAGTAATCTTCCCTCTCTTAGCCCCAAGGGTCACTACCCTTTTTTCCCTCTTCCTTGAGCAAGACCTTAGGATTTCTTTGCTGCTTCTTAAGAAAGACACTGAACCAGCTCACACACACTCACAGAAAGCCTAAGTAAAACGTATTTTAAATAGATGATTGGGTAAGTTCCCAAAAGTTTTGGCAAGGTGATCCAATCTTAGGGTAGATCCAAAGAAACATTATCCCTTAACTCCACACCAGACCTTCCAAAGAAAGGAAAGGAAAAAGTTTTTATTAATGCTCTCTGCAAAAGTCCTTTCCAAATATTATATCATTTGATGAAGGAGCCCCAGATCCTTCAGATACTTTCCTTTGGGGAAAAAAAAAATATCCCAGTCTAGAAGCCTTCACTATGAAACCCAAGGGATTATGGCCTTTTTCTGAAGAAAAGGAACCTGGGTCTCAATATGAGCTGGAGAAGTTAAAACCGAAGGAAGCTCCCCAGGACTATGTTTCTCCTCTTCCTCACTGCCAAATGTCCTAAGGTTAATGTATTCTTTTCCTCTCTCTTCACAACTGATCTAGGTTAAGATATTCATACTGAACCTGGTGTTTAAGAAAATCGTTATAAACAGTTGGGTGGAACAAATTGATATGGGGATACTCCTTTTCACCTCAGAAGAAACTAATAAAACCTGAGGACTGAGAGATTCTAATGAACAGATTACAATCTCTTATTCCTTGTTTTCTCCATTTTGTGGAATCTTCCCACCCTGCATTTTCCCCTGCATTTCCTGGCCCTGGGGCCTATTTATTCTTTCCAGGTGAAGGCAAAGTGTCCCTAAAGTGGTGTAGCAGTCTTATGGACACAAATTTGCCACACCAGCCTAATCCCTTTCTCTCCTAACTAGCCCAAGAGTATGGAGTAGGGGTCTGTGGTAGGGTGCAACACAACACACACACACACACATACACACACACACACACACACACACACACACACACACACACACACACACACACACACACCTTGCCCATGGATGTCGATGGTGAGGGTCCAAGGCTTGGGTGAGGTGGTGGGGTCCTGGGCTGAGGGAGCAGTGGAGAATTCAAGGAATTGAGCTGCAAGTCAAAGAACTCAGGAGTCCGGCGATCAGGTCACAGGAGATCGCAGGTTGAGTGGGAAAGTTGTCCGGTCCTGGCGGCAAACCAAATGTCAGTTACGGGATGACATCCTGACAGGTTCAGTGGACTGCTCCCGGCAGAGAAGTGTGGTCATGCACTCCTCCGTTTAAAACACCTGGGCCCCTCCCACTCTCACCTCTAAGGCTGCTCCAATCTGGTCTCTGCCTTCTCTAGGGGGACAGGGGAATAATACCACAGGTAGGTGGATCCCTTAGACGAGAAAGGGGTGGGGAAAGGGAAGGAGGGGGAATGCAGAATCTGGAGCTCAGGACTTCTGGGGGATAACTGAGAGAGGAAGGAAGGTAAAAGCTCTCTCTCCTTCAAACTGATCTTTAATTTTCACCCCCTCATATAATAATAAGTAATAATAGAATAATAAAAGTAAGAATGCAGCACCCTATTCTGCAGCCTTAATATAAAGCAGTATCTACGGAACACCTGAGAATGGAAATGATGTTGAGGGTTCTATGAGATGCTCAGTCTTGGACTTCATTCACTTGCAGATTCAAGGGTCCCTGGAGAAATAGGCAGTTGTAATTGACAACATTCTTTTACTTATACTTCAATAAACTCTATCTCTCTTTTCCCCATCCTCTGCTGTATCTGCCATAGGAGTAAGCCTTTCTAGGTACAAGAAAGGTGACACTTTCATTGTATTAAGTGGAATTAAAGTCTTTTCTGGCATACACACTTAAGCTTTCTTGTCTTGGTATCTTCACTTTAAATATAAAGTTTGTTTGCTAAAGGAATGTAGACACATATGTTTATGGGCACACACATTCAACCAAGAGCCTCCTGCTAGGAAGATGTTTTCCTTTTAAAGTGATGTTTATCAAATTAAGAAGCATCTGCTATTTCCCCTAGGTCAATTGTCATGAGCATAAACATGACTTTCTGGTGGTTGTTGCAAGAAAACAGACTTTATAGTCAGTTTCAACTGCAAAGGCTCTTGCATAAGTCTACTACTCCACTCATTACAACCATTTTCAGTAACAACTAAGGAACAGAGAAGCTGATGTCACTGAACCGTGGTGGTCAGGAAAAGTAAAAACCTGAATCACTGATTTTTTTTGGTAGTGGAGAAGGGAGGAGGAGGGAAAATGGAAAGAGAACCCACAGATTAATGGGACAACGTGCCTAGTCATTTCCCTTTTCATCAATTTTGGGAAAGGATTTCTAACTGGACAAAGAGGTTTCCACCATTATCTCATAACCTCGTTCATCTATCACAGGTCCCCTTGGGTGATCTTTGCCCTGAGTTTGTCCAGGGACCCAAATTCATCACTGTGATGACTATGTGCCATCTTCTGAATGCCTGATTCTCAGATGTCCCAGTGGGGTATATGTATTGATGTCCCCTGGGGGAAAACAAATGGTACTTTTCTCCCATGCTTATTCGTTGTCACAAGTCCTCCTACATTACCTTCTGGGTATTCCATAGCACCCAGTCATACAAGGGCGATGATGCACTCTGTAAATTTCCCTATTAACACCAGGTATTTGTGATGCTATCACTCAAGCAACATAGCAAATACCCAGTATGGTCTGTACCCTGTAAAATTGTGGAATGGATTTCCTTTTGGGAAACTATCCCCTTGAGGAAATTTTAAGCAATGGCTCTAGAGTTGTGATGGCTATCTGAAGAAGGGGCGGGAATAAGCATTTATTAAGCACCTACTATGAGATAAGAACTTTACAAATATTATCTCATTTATCTTTACAACAGTCCTATGCCACAGTCACTATTACTATTGTCATTTTACAGTTAAAGAAAATGAGGTTAACAAGGTTAGGCTATTTCCCCAAGGTCACACAGCTAGTGAGCATCTGAGGCAGATTTTGAATTGTAGTTTTCTTTACTCCAAGGCCAGTTCTGTCTCCATAGCCCTACATAGCACAAGGAATATATTCACTTTATATATATAGTCCCTTAACTGTAACTCCCTAGAGGTTTAAGTCTTTAAACAGAAAGGATCTATTTCAGGGGTCACTTCAAGGATTGTCCTGGGGCCATATTCAGGAATAGGCAGTAGTTAAGTATTTAAACACAGGGTTGTAGGTTTGCTACTGGAAGGACCTCAGAGAATTTTTAGTCTAGTTTCTTCATTTTAAAGATGAAGAAATAGGTCCTGGAGAGGCTTACAACTTTCCCTGGCTTATAGAGTTAGATAGCAACAGGGCCAGACTTTGTACAGGTCCTTGGTTTCTAAATCCATCATTTTTTCCATTGTATCATATTAATCATACATATAATACTTGCTATAGGTCACAGGAGGGTAAGCTGTTCTTAGAAGGTTTTCAGCCAATCATCCAAGTCTTCTGGTGTCTCCTCCTTTTACCCAGGGCTATTCTCAATGCTGGGTGGTTATAGAAGAAATATCACAGGCATAATCCTAAATTCAGAGTTTGCAGTCTGATTGGAGAGATAAGACTGACACACACAGTACAACAGGGAACATTACAAAATGCGTAGTACAGCCTCTAAATACTCTAAAGACTTCGTTGGTTGTTGTCCTTCATCTTTGAAGAGGACCAAAGTGACATCACTATGGGTAAGTGAAATTTCAGTGTGTCTGACTGTGTCTGATCAGACCAATATGAGCTCGGAATGCTCTACCAAAGGTTGGGCACCGATAGTCCGTGTAAATATCTGGGGTAGATATCCTGCATTTATTTAGTGTTGTCTCAATTCTGCTTTTCTCATACAGCACAGCACCCTTTCTGATGCGGGCACACCATGCTGAGCGATCCTGTGCCAGTGTCTCCTATGTTGCACAGTCAAATCCAAAGTTCTTGAGAGAGACTTTGCAAGTGTCCTTGTATCGTACATTTTGCATTCGAACAACGTGGCCAGCCCATAGGAGTTGCACTCTCTGAAGCATAATTTGAATGCTTGGCAGTTCAGCTCAAGCAAGAACTTCATTGTCTGGTACCTTATCCCTCCAGGTGATCCTCAGAATCTTCCTAAGTCAGTTCAAATGGAAGCGATTCAGTTTCTTGGTATGGTGTTGTGCACTCAGTGCAGCCTCTGAAGTGAGATACAACAAAGGATGGATCAATTCTCTGATGCCTGTGCTAATTTTGGCCTAATAATTAACGCTGAGAAAACACAAGGGCTCCATCAGTCACCACCATACCATTCATATGTGGAACCATCAGTTACAACAAATGGAGAAGTTTTGAATGCTGTGGATAAATTCACTTACCTTGGTAGTGTACTTTCCAGGGATGTACACATTGGCAATGAGGTTGACCCATGCATTGCCAGAGCTAGCTCAGTGTTTGGGAAACTCAGAGAAAAGTTTGGGAGAGAAAAGGTATTAGACTGACTACCAAACTGAAGGTCTACAGAGCCTTTGTGCTGACCTCATTGTTATATGCTTGTGAAACATGGACAGTCTACTCTAGGCTTAAAGGAGAAGTGGATCAAAAGAGGAACAGTAGGATTTCTTTTTTGGCTCCCTTAGGATTGTTCTTGCTTATTTTTTTTCTTTTCACCTCTCAGGATCTCCATCTTAAAAAGGAGGTGTAGAAGAGAAAGAGATCTCAGCTTAGATAGTACTAGAAACCACACTTTGCAGAACACTCATTTAGAACAAGGGGGACAGCAGGCAGTTTAATGCCTGTGAATTATGGATTATGCATTACCCAAAGAGGATTCCAAAGGATACACTAAACTAGAGGGAAGTGGGGACTTGGGTTAAGAATAGAGAAATGTTTTACTTTCTGCTCCACATGTGGGTCAATTTGACTCATCTGCCCTTCAGAATCCAACTAAGTATGTTGATGCCTCACTGACCCACCTTTGATAATTCTTCCCAATAACTATGTCTCACTTACCTGCTCAGGTAACAGCTAGATCAGTTCTACCTTCCCGCTGAGGAGGGAAAGGGAAAGGGAGAAACAGACAGAGAATGAAAGAGGGGGAGGGATGGAGAGAGACAGACAGACAGACAGACAGACAGAGGAATAGAGGGGAGGGGAGCAGAGTGGAGGAGAGGAGAGGAGAGGAAAGGAGAGAGGGAGGGAGAGAGAGAGAGAGAAAGTAGCTGCCACTCATCACAGAGTACAGGAAACTAGGAATGGAAACAAGCTTTTTCTTTCAGAAAAAAAAAATTGTTATTATTCTTTTTAAGCTCCCTTGCAGGATGCCCTTACTCTATTTCTTTACATCATAAGCTCTTCTCTTCTTGGTCTCATGGAGTCATTTAATTCATTCAGCCTTTCTGTGCTTTGTCTTGGACTAGAGTAGTGAAATTCAAGTCTTACATGAACTTCAATGAAAGAGTCAACCAAGCAATGCAGGACAATTACACAAATGTTACAGGGTACAGTAGTGCACCTGAGGCCCACAGGTGGGGAGCAGTGTAGGTAGCTAGGAAGAAGGAGAGAGCAGAACTTTTTTCTCTGCAGTGTCTGCAGTCTCTTTGGGCTCTGCAGTTCCTTTGGTTTCTTCTGGCTTCAAGAGAGAAGATGGACAATGCCAACTCCAATTTCTGTTCTCACTCTCTTTTTTGTCTCTCTTGGGAACCAATAGTGTAAAACTTTCTGGGTCTTCCGCTTTCCCTCCAGCCACTGTCTTGCCTGCACCTTAGCAACATTCATGACACACGCTTGTGCTGCTTAGATGAACCCATGATTAGGCCTAGGGCTCTTTCTTGTCTCTTATGTTCAGATTTTTTCCCGAAGCATATGTGAATGAATTCCAATTCTAAGGTGACTTTTTTCAGGCTTTGAGGGCAACTTCATAACTCTGAGAGGTCAGGAACTTCTGGGTACTTTGGCTAGAACTGACTGCAGTTTCCCTAACTCCACCTTTCTCAGGGATGGTGAACATGACGAGATAATGAATGAGAAGAGAATATGAACCCAAGTACTGCACTTGCTGCCCAGAAGACACTGTTAGGATTGTGAAGGGCAGAAGTGAAAATGAAACGCCAATTCAACAGTTCCACTAAGGGTTCTATGTTTTAATGTTTTAAGTATCAAGTTCCTGGAAGGTTCTTATAGGAGTTATAGGTTACTGTATGAGCCTCTTGGTGTTTTAAGCATTTTTTTTGTATGAAGAAAATAAATAGCTGTCCTATAACTAGTCTACATTATACATTGCTTACCTTTCTACCCTATATATCAGTCAAACCTATGATTTAAGTGTGATTTTCCCCAATGATTTGGGGTGTGGATTTAAAGAGTCTAAGAGTATGAGGACTAAAGAGATTGATCTCTCTTTAGAGACCAGGCTTCCCGGGACTGAGCCTGAGTAGTCTTTTCCTGAGTCCAGAACTGTAGTCCCTTGGCGGGAGAAATTGTCTCCTTGGGTCAGCACTGATCTACAGTGATACTAGGGAGGAAAACCTGGATGGAGAAGTAAGAGATGGTGGCCTAGTCTTAGCTCTTGTGATAATTAGCTGTATGACCTTGGGCAAGTAAATCTCAATCTCAGTTTCCTCATTTGGATTTCAGAATACAGTAAACCTTTAAATCACACATTTAAATGAAAATCATCATTTTCCAATAAAACATTGCTACTCAGAATAAAGTATAAATACTGGGCAGATATTTAAAATAGGCTGACAGGAATTTCACCATTTTGGTGCTACAGCCACAGGAGCAAAAGATGGATAGGGCGACAGAATGGAGAAAGTATTGAATGAGAATTCAGAAGGCCTAACTGAAAGCCAAACTGGAATCTCAATTCTCCTTAAATTCTATGCCCTTCATAGGGCACAGCAGATAGAATGCTTACCTGGAATTAGGAAGACTCACCTTCCTGAGTCCAAATATGGCCTCAGACACTAACTGCGTGACCATAGGCAAGGTACTTTACCCTATTTGCCTCAGTTTTGTCTTTTGTAAAATGAGCTGGAGAAGGAAATGGCAAACCACTCCAGTACCTCTGCCAAGAAAACCCTAAATGGGGTCAGGAAGTCAGACAAGAGGGAAATGACTGAACAGCCAGAGGCCTTCAGTGCTACCACTCTGGGGCAGGCCCTCATCACCTTGCACTTGGACTACTTCAATAGCCTACAGATGGGTATGAATGCCTCAAGTCTCTCCCCACTCCAACCCATCCTCCATTCTGCAGTCAAAGTGATTTTCCTAAAGTATATGTCACTCCTATACACAATAAACTTCAGAGTTCCCTATCAATTCTAAGATCAAATACAAAATCTTCTGTTTAGCATTCAAAGTCTGCCAAAGCAGCTGTGATTTGCCTAAGCCCACACATGTAATGATGAGTAAAGTTCGGATTCAAACCCAGGTGTTCTGATGGCAAATCCAGTGATCTTTCCCCTACACCACAGACAAGATCCTGAATTCTTGATATGAGAGTAAAACTAGCTTGAAATGCTGGGCTTCTGGGAGGAGGGATTCTGGGGGGGGGGGGGGGGGGAGTGACAAACACAGAAAACAGAGGCAAAAACCCTGAACCTTATTTAATTCATAGTTTAATTCAGAGCTGACCAGAGCAGTGAGTGCGAGTCCAGGTATGGATGACTTCTCTGTCCGATGTTTGCTGTAGGCTGGTTCCCTGGGGGTGAGCATCTCCTGGCATGGGATTCTGGCTGCCATTGCCCAGGAAGCTGTTCAAACTGGCATATTCACCATTCTAGGAGCACAGAAGAATATTCTAACTCTAGCCTCAGACCCTTTGTGTAGGCCATCAATCTATAATTTGATGAGTGTTATCTGTGTCCTCATTTAAGTCATTTCTCCTCTTCTCTTAAAAATCACTTGACCAGAAGAGGAAGAAATGCTCCAAGTTTTCAGGTTGCCATGTGGCCCAAAACAGATGGAATCTTGGTTTCTTCTTTCTGTATCATTTTTCCACTGCATCAACTGCCAGGTCAACCCACTGCTGAGCTGGATAAAGCAGATTGCACCTCAGGGCTGACTCCTCACAGGGCTTAGCTGCCAGCATACTCTGCTGTGCCTCTGGTGGTTGGCTCCTCCAACCTTTCAAACCTCATATGGTCATTTAGCTCCGTCTCCAACATCCCTTCAACTAAGATCAGGAAAGAAGAAAAATGATAGCATTTCTTTCTCTTCTCTTAAAAATCACTTGACCAGTCTTTCTATTTCACAAGGATAGCTAGACTGATAGTCATAAGCTTTGCTAAAATTGATATGTACTATGTCGGTAGCATTCGCCTTATCTGCTTGTCTAGTAATCCTGTCAGAAAGGAAGTGAAGTGAGTCTGGCATGATCTGCTCTTGAAGCCCTGTTGGCTTTTGGGGATCATTCCTTCCTTTTCTAGGTGTCCATTACTTATTAATTAATATATATTCTGGAGTGTTGTCAGCAACATTCACTGACCCCTAACCTGAAGATTCCATTCTCTTCCCTTTTTAAACAAATGGAACAAAAGTTGCTCTTCTACTATCCAGAAGTACCTCTCCCATTTATTTTGATTTTTTCAGTAATCTCTGACAGTAACTTGCAAATCAGATCCACCTTTCTTTCAGTGTGTTAGGATGTAGTATTTTTTTTAAGAGGAAAGAGTCCTTTTCAAACTGAATTATTGAATTCACCCATGTGTTAACTCCACCATCTCTTCCATTGTCTTGAGCTTCTATTCCCAATCATTTTTTTCCTATCCTTCAGTCCATGAAGTATGATTCAATAGTTCTCTGACATGAATGAGCCACAGAAGCAACAGAAACAAACCAGAAAAGTTTCTACTTCTCTAGACTTCTCTCTACTTTCCCTTCAGTCCCTATCAGTCAGACCGCCCTTGAATGTGAAAGAATTCTGGACTAGACTGTGGGCGGAGAGAAAGCAGAATGAGTGGACAAGGACACATTCTTCTAGCCAAAGAAAGAACAGGTACCCTGGGAGGAAAACAGATCAGCAAGAGTAAATCAATGTCACTCTAGTATAAGACAAACATATAAGCAAGTGACCAGAAAAGATAGATTTAATCCAAGAAGGCTCCTCTATAGAAGGTGGATCTGGAGACAAAGTTTGAAGACAAGACTATATATCAGTACAGCATACCTCCTAAGGCAGGATAATAATAGCACAAGCAAAGGCAAAAAGGTAGAACAAGCAATTTCTGGATATCATGACGATGGTGAATAGATGACCTTATAAACCCTGGACTTCTCCCTCCCCCTGGGAACAGCAAACAAGACAATTCCAAATTCTTAACAATATGCGTACAAGTTCTGGAAAGTTGGAATTGACCCAGGGATGCCAGGTCACCCTAGGCAAGTGCAGAAAGGAAGCTGTCCCTAGCTGACCCAGGACTACATGCTATCTGTGCTCTTGAGTACACTTTATAACTTTTCTTTCTTTTTCTCTCTTCTTGTCCTTTGACCTTCTCTTGTTTCAGGGGTATTGCTAGTGAGGTTTTAGGAACAACAGTGCTCCTTATCCTGACATTTGTGCCAAAACCCTCTTTCTTTGGAATCTGCCCCATGCAACACAGGGAGCCACAATGGAGGAGTCTTGGGGAGTCCCACGTCCCTCCCTAGTATGTGCTCTTCAGAAACAGGTGAGCCCTCCCTTCTTCCACCCTCTTCCAACTTCTCTGGGGCAAATGAGCTGGGATTTCTGTGGTGAGGACTGCCCACTGCACCTACTGGCCATGCTATGCTTTATATCCAGTGGGTACTCGGGTTTGACCTTGGTGCCTGCTGTAAAATTATTATTATTATGCACAGAGAACTATACTGCATAGATGCTGAAAGGGATACAAAGACAAGTAAGAGTATATCATTGGTAGAAAGCCCAGTGATTCTTAGGGATGACTAAGGACTATCAGGGGTGGTAAATCTGTGGCTTCAAGGCCACATATGACCCTCAAGGTCCTCAATTTAGATTCAGTCAAAAGGCTGCACCCAAGAACCTAGAAGGCCACATGTAACCTCAAAGTCACAAGTTCCCCACCCCTAGCTCAGACTTTATTTGGGAGCCACAGAAGTGTATTGATCTGGGAATTGACAGTACTGGAGGTTGTTTCTAGACTCTGTCTACTTCTGGTCTTATTGGAGCCTTAAATGAAAACCATCAGTCATCCCTCCTGTGGTAAAGAGCTAGTGACACACAAGAATCTGTATATGTTTCCAAATATACACTTATGTCTATTTAATGCCAAAGGTGTTCCACTGACTATTAAGCCCTGTCTTTCCCTTTCTTTCTCCAGTCTTCCATTCTAAGATGCTTTCAGCATTTGGGGTTTTAGGGAAGAACCACCTGCCAAGGAGGACATTTTCCTAGGATCAGTTGCCATATCAGGACTGCAACATAACTGCCTTTCCTTTAAGCTCCCAACTGTCCCTCATCTCAACTTATACCTTACAAACAGAAACTCAGGGACACTAAGTCAGTATTTATTAAGCACTTACTATGTGTCAGCATTGGGGATAGAAAGGAAGCAAAAGAGACAGTTCCTGCTCTCAAAAAGCTTAATCTGTAATGGGAAAGACATGAAAAAACTATGTACAAATAGGATATATAGAAGATAAATTGGAAATAATCAGCAGAGAGAAGGCACTAGCATTGGAACAAAGCTTGAAGATCATGTAGGCCAGTGCTTCTTAACCTGTGGATTATGACCCCATATGAATTGCATAGCTGAATGTGGGGGTTACAAAAAATTTGGCAACAGTAAAGAGTTTCTGAATGCACAACAACCAAAAATTAATTCGAAATCACACATAATGAATCTAACATGTTTCTGGCAGCACTAGCCTGTGTTACATTGCACAAGTTCACTGCAGCTTTGGTTCTGAACACTCAACAAGTGCACTTATAACAGCAAGGCAAGTAGGATTTTTTGCTGCTTTTCTGGATTGAGTTTTAGCCAGTCAGGTGCCTTTGATTGAGTCTTGCCTTTGATTGAATCAATCAAGAATCTTTGATTAGGAACAATAGATAGATAGATAGATAGATAGATAGATAGATAGATAGATAGATAGATAGAAGATAGATAGATAGATAGATAGATAGATAGATAGATAGATAGATAGATAGATAGATAGATAGATAGATATTGCTTCACTTGGAGAGAGAGGAGAGCAGTCAGAAGCAGAAGAGAGAGAAATGACCATGAGCCTGCTAGGGGAACTTGCCTGTGGGGAGGCCTAATGTTTGTGATGTCAGTACTCTGTCTGTTGGTCTGTATTACTTTCTCAGACAGAAGTCCTGTCTATTGATCTGTGATGATTTCTCAGACAGATGCCCTGTCTGTTGGTCTTTATTACTGAATTGAGATGATGGTGCTGGAAATGTGTATAAACGTTGTTAGAACCCTGTTAAGCTTTGTTTCTCTAGAAACAGAAGCTGCAGACCAAAACCCCTGGAGTCTGCTATCAGGGAGAAGCAGGAAGAGTTTGGAGTGGAACAGTCTCCATGAACTGGGACAAGGAGCAGGAGCAGAGAGCTGCCTACATGTGAACCCCAGGCAAGAGGTGGGAGCGGAGGATTTTTCTTGGACACTGTGAATTAAGGAGAGTGTTCTTACAGTGACCTAGGCAGTGGATGGTGTGGTATTTCCAACTACCCCTTAAGGATGCATCATGCTAGAGAAGACCCTTGCCTGGGATCCCCTGACTTTGGGATTGCAACGATATATGCTATGCACCATATGACATATTAAGTGTTAATAGATATATATTTGTATGTTGCTATGATTATTATGCTTTACTTTATTAAACAATGCTTAGCTTATTGCTAAATAAATAGAGAGTTGACTATACTATGCAATTAGACCCTTAAAATTATTCATAGCAGCAGTCCTCAGGTACGCTGCTGTGAGTGATTGACTTTACAGAACTTTGCACTGTGCATGCCAACACACCACACAATGCCAATGAACACAATCAGAAACACGTTGGCTCAGATTTGAGACTGTTGTATGTTGTAAATTGCAGCATTTTTACTGCACATACAAAATTGTTAAATGAATTTTGGCTTGGGATTAGGACAGAATTTCCAATAATTTCTGAAATGGCCCTAAACATACATCCGTCATTTTGTACTAAGTATTTATGCAAAGTGGCGTTCTCAGCGTTGACAATTATAAAATCAAAACATTGATCAACTCTGAAAAAAGATGAAGATGTTTTACATCCTGCAGTACCAAATATTCTGTCAAGATTTAATTCTTTATATAAAAATAAACAAGTAAATCCATGTCATTAGTATGCAAATTTGTTTTCATCTTTAATAAATGATAAAAATATATGTGTACCAAAGAATTGTTTTAAAATAATTTATTTATGATTTATTATCAGTAAATGCTTGATCTCTATACCTAATTTATGTACATATATACCCAAGGGTGTGTAAAAATTTTACGGATGAAAAGGGGTTGTGAGTGGGAAAAGTGTAAGAAGCCTTGATCTAGGCCAAAGAAATTTTAGTCCAGGATTTCATGGGGTCCATTATCTTGAGTAGGGAAAAGTAATTGCATCTGTATTTTAGTATAATTGGTCTGCCTTGTAATCCTATGTCTCCTTTTTAATTTATGTACTTAAAAACATGATTTTGAGGAGTCCATGTGGTCCTTCACCAGACTGCCCAAGGAATCCATGACACACAAAAAGTTAAGCCCCCTGACCTCTCCCACCTGTATCTGATTAAGAATCCCATCTACAGTACACCTGACAAATGTTTATCCAATCCCCTGCCTCATGTGAGGAGAAGCTCATTACTGCACAAAATACCCATTATACTTTTGGGTAACTCTAGCTCTTAGGAAGTGTTTGGGTTTTGGTTTTGTTTTACCTGGAGCCAAAATTTGTCTCCCTGCGACATCTACTCTTTGCTCCTAGTTATACCACCTTGGGCCACAAGCCCACTTCCTCTACCCCATGACAGGATGTCCTAGACTTAAAGAGAACAGACCTGTCTCCTCTAAGGCTGCTTCTCTACAGGTTAAACATTCCTATTTCTTTCAGATGATTTCTAGGTCTTTCACTATGTTGATCCCTTGCTCTCTTCAGCTTGTCAATATGCTTTTGAAAAATGTAGTCCCCAATACTGTATACTGAGCACCAGATGTGGTCTGGCCAGGACAGAGGACAAGGTAATTGTCATTTCCTTCTTCCTGGACACCAAGTGCCTCTCTTAATGTGACCTAAAATAGCATTAGCTTTTTAAAACTACTATATCACTCTGTTGACTAATGCTAAGTATGCAGTCCACTAAAACCCCTTGACCAGAGGTGGGGAACCTGTGTCCTTGAGGCCACACATGGCTCTCTAGGTCCTTAAGTGTGGCCCTTTAACTGAATCCTTTGTTCTTTGAAGTTTGAATTCAAAGGACTGCACTTGAGGACCTAGAGGGTCACATGTGGCCTCAAGGGCACATGTTCCTCAGCCTTGCCCCAGACCTTTCTCACATGGACTGTTGTTTAGACATACCTCCCCCATCTTATACTTGTATCTCTATACATATATGTATGTGGGTCTACATATGTATGTATATATTTGCATATATTTGTATACATATGTACCTATTCAGCCCATATATACTCTATCTCCTTTCCCTTTTTTCTCTCTCTCCCTCTTCCCCCTCTCTTTGTCTTATTGTCTCTCTCTCCTCTCTTTGTCTGTGTCTTTCTTTCTGTCTCTGTCTCTGTCTCTCTGTCTCTCGTTCTCCCTCTCACACATACCTCTCGCAGGAGCACATTCAGCTTAGTCTGAGATATTCTCGGGGGCGGAGTGAAAGCAATGACTCACCTAAGCTCCTGGACAAATTCCTCTGGATATCTCTGAAAGGAGAATCTGACGAAACTCTGGAGGTGTGGAATCCAGTGGGTGACAGACTTTGACGGCTTCAGAGCCCAGATTAGACTGGAAGGTCCACGGGAAGGATCTGTTCCGCGGGGGTGAGCCCCCAGTGCACAGCGCAGCACAGTGAGCACAGCGGGGTGGAAGGGACCTGACAAGCCTGAGAGCGGCAGACGGAACCAGCGGAGCAGGAGACCAGCCAAATCGAGCCGGTGAGAGCCGCTGAGAGCCAGATATCAGCGCAGCAGCTCCTGAGACCTTCAGCCTGAAGATTAAACTTCGGTAAGTCACCTACTTGAACTTCTGGGAGCCAGGATGGTGGAGTGATCAGTAAATGCTCTCTCCTCCCCCCTGATGTCCGTGAAAGAACCATAAAATATTTCCCCAGAAAAATCCTGGATCAGCGGGAACAGCAGAAGGGGGCAAATAGTCTCATAACACCAGAGGCTAGGAAAATAGCAAAGGGGGATTCTTCCTACTGTGGCGGAGGCGATCCGGAAGGACAGAGGACCCAGGGCAGAGAAAACTCACACTGAAACCCAGGCAAGCCTCAGCGCCGGGAGACGAGCCCCAGGAGGGGTGGGAACATGTATTAGCATCTAGGCGTGCCTCAGCCCTCCAGGGGAAAAGGGAAGACAATAGAGAAGCTGGGATCATCATCCCCTGAGTTTGCCTTTGCCTCAGTTCAGCTGAGGAGGTCTCCTGTGACCCGACCACTCCTCCCACACACTTAACAAGTTAACCCCAGGGTTGATCTGGGAAACAAAAAACAAAAACCTGCTTTTAGCTTCTTCACACATCAGCTCAACACAAAGTTCTGTACCTTCTGACTGAAAGAACCAGAAGCTACAACACTCAGCCAACATCATGAATCGGAAAAAGCAGACGAAAAGTGAAAAAACCATAGAATCTTTCTATGGGGATAAGGACCAAAACACAAACACCAAAGAGGTCAGAGCTGAGACTGTACTTCCATCTGAAACTTCAGAAGGGACTATGAATTTCTCGCAAGCACAACTAGCTTTCCTGGAACAGATGAAGAAGAAAATAGAAGAAAAACTGGCCAATGATTTTAAAATTATGAAAAAAGAATTCACTGATGAGAACATCACTTTGAAAAGGAAAATTGAGATATTCTCTATGATGTAAATGGATAACTTCTCTACAATTAATAGTTTTACAGAGTAACCTGGGGGTATTGAGAAGTGAGGCTTGTCCATGGTCATAGCCAGTCCATTGACACATTTGTGGGGATTTGAATCCAGATCCTTCTGACTCCAAGACCACATCCCTATACATTATGCCATGCTGTCTCTCTGTTGATTCTTTAGAATGACAATTTAGGATGACAGTTTGTATCCTCTTTTGCATATCTTGTAACTCCCATGAAGTTTTCATTTAATGCTAAGATGTATCAGTGTTTGCTAGTCCTGATTCCATTCTCCCTCCACACCTGTTTTGTCAGATGGAACTGGCCCAACGAGGAAAAATGGTAGTCCCAAGCTCCCCTGAAGCACTTCTTGGATCCTCTTTTATCCTCTCTAGAATCAAGTCTTATATTCCAGCTATGCCAGACATCTTACCACACCATCTCCTCCTTCACTCCTATCTCATATGAAGAGGTAGATCTTCTCTTTTCCCCTCTATGTGCATCCCTTGATCCTATCTTCTCTAATGTTCTCGGCAGATTTCCACCATTATCACTCCCATTCTCTCTATCTTCAGTCTCTCCCTATCTCTTGACTTTTACCCTCCTGGCTACAAACTTAACTTTGTAACAATCCCTTACCTGAGCTAGCTATAACCATATATCTCTTCTCCCCTTCAAGGCTAAATTCTTTGAGAAAGCAACATACCTCGGATATTTCCACTTCCTTTCCTCTCACTCTTTCTAAGCTCTCTCTAGTCTAGCTCCCAAATTCATCATTCAGTTGAATTAATCTTTCCAAAGTTACCAGTGACCTCTTATTTGCCAAACATATTTTGCAAACTTTTGACACCGTTGGTCACTTTTTTCTTGATACTCTCTCCTCAATAGTTTTTTACACTGCTCTCTCCTAGTTTTCTTACTGGCTTTCTGACCATTTCTCAATTTCTTTTGTTGATTCTTCACATCACAGGTATGCCTGGCTGAGGCAGGAAGATAGATGAGGTGAGAAGAGGTGCCTCTGTGAGGTACACCACTCTGCATGCTTTTAAAAACTATATAGTAAATGCTGACTGACCTGGGGTGATGCGGGGCCCTTTTGCACTAACAACAAAACAAAATATCTTTAGACTATAACAGAATGCCCCAATTTCATAGATGTATGTCAAAAGAAAGGGAAGGGCTAGAGAGGAAGGCTGTATGGAATTGGAAGTGCCCAGCCCTCTTTCCTGAAGTGAGGAATTTTTCCCCGCAATTGGATAATGGGTTTGTTCTTAGTGGTGTGTTCTTCCTTTGTTGCCAAAGAAGGCCAAGTTATCAGAGAAACAGTGACATGACTTGCACTTGACTTTTTTTTTTGAGTGAGGGAGGGCTGTGCATGTCACCAGCCTCGCTTCTCCTCCAGAGTCATCTGAATACAGCGACCAGATATTCATCAGGATGACTGGAGATGACCCAGTATGAGGCAATTGGGGTTAAGTGACTTGCCCAAGGTCACACAGCTAGTGAGTGTCAAGTGTCTGAGGTGAGATTTGAACTCAGGTCCTCCTGACTCCTGCACTGGCGCTCTTATCCACTGCACCACCTAGCTGCCCTCAATGGGTTTGTTAATGCCATCCTGAATGATTAGGACTGGACACAGAGTAAAAGAGAAAAAAGCACTTCTACGTAGCCAGAGCAAGGCTTTCCCATGTCCCCCTTAGGAAAGAAAAGCCCTTGACTCTAAGAACCTATCTTGCTTCTTTTGGTAGAAGGGTAAGGGATTGTGGATGCAGAATGTCATATAAATTATCAGATTCAGTTTGAAGGTTCGGCTTAACTGCTTTCTCTATGTTACAAAGTAGGCGTCAATGATTAAATAACCATCAAGAATTTATTAAGTACTTAGTGGCCAAGAAATGTGTTTAGCAGTCAGAGTAGACAGAAGGGGTTTCTCAGGGGAGTATTTTTGGTCTGTTACATCTGTAGCAAGACAGTTTTGAGAGCTGACTTGTATAGCTTGACCTCTGGATTGAATATGATAACTTTGGGAATCAATAGATGATAATTCTGTGGTTACAAGATAACCACAAAAACAAGATAGTCTTGTTTTTACAAGAGAAATTCTTCAGAGGCCAGCTTGTTCTTATGATAGGGAGAGATAGTTTACTTTACTGGGGGCCCACTCATGAGTAATTGAGGGGAAAGGTAGTTTTTCTTACTGGGGCCCACTCATGAGTTATTGCTAGGCATACTGTTCTTGGACTGGAAAGTAAACTGTCAGGGAGAGTGTTTTGAAGCTAGGGAGAAATGTGATCTTGGAATTGGGATCCAAGTACAAGCACCCAAGCACCCCATCAGAGTCTTTTATTTTCCCTCTTAACCCCCACTCTTCATTCTCCTACCTAGAGTCCCTCAGGTAGTACATTCCCTTGTTGCCTTAGTTGGAAAAGGGTATGGCATTATGGTGAAGGGAGCCTTTGTAATAAAAGGCTAACATCTTTGTTTCCTTTCTCTAGGAATTTCTTCAAGAACTGAACCATATGGAACTTCAAGGACTGGAGAGGACTGGAAACCCCAAAAGCAAAGACAAGGCAAAGAAAGGCACTGAGCATAGTGAACAATTCCCAAGAAACAACGTTACACGTTTCCCAGAGGGGAGCTGGCAGTGAGAGACAGGAGGAAAGGAAAGCAAGGGCTGTGGCTAAGGTGCTTGAGGGTGAGGGGTGGGGAGAATGGATGCCAGAAAGAACAGGGATTACCCTATTCTTTAACATTCAATCTTTAGTTCCGGTGCCTTGGGCACTATACTGATGCACAGACCAAGTGAAAAGTGTAGCCCACCATCAAGTGAAAAGTGTAGCTGTGCAGAAATGCTATAAAACATGGCTGAGCATTCTGAAAATAATAAATTATGATAATGTAACATAAAATATCAAGAAACCAAGAGAGTAAATATTCGTGCGGAAGACTATACTGGATATTCAATGATGAATGAATAAATGAACGAATGAAAAAGCATTTATTAAGTACTTGTTATGTGCCAAGCACTTATTATGTTCCAGACTAGGGATATAAATACAAAAACCAAGGATATTGCCTGGTCTCAAGGAGTTTACATTCTAATGGGAGAGTCAACAGAGAGGGAGATTTTGATTTGGAAAGTTATCAGAATAGGGAACGGGGTGGTATGGGAGTATATTGAAGCACCCTTTCCAAGAGCAACGATGGAGTTGATCTGATTATACTTTTAGACCTGGAAAGGGGAGAGAGTAGAAAAAGGGGAACAAGCTGCTCTTGAAGCAGCATGGTGGCTGGTGAAGAGAAATCTAGGGAGTGAAAGGAGTAACAAAGTATAGCTAAAGTCTATACCTAAATGCGGGGGAGGAAGACCAGAGGTAACCACCTATCAGGACAGCAGACCCCAGTGTGGGAGTTCCATTCATGAAAGGGCTCAGTTTTTCAGGGCTTGGTTTCTGTCCCAGGGAACTGGTAAGGAGAAGTCCAGGAACTGATATGATTAATAATTAGCAAATCATAAATCTATTCAAACAAATGATTATTAAATATGAGGGTCTATGTGTTAGAATGCTTATCAATATCCTCTTTCCCATGGATATCCATGAGGTTGAGGGAGGAGAGGGAAGCAGACCACATTACCAACACCAATAGACTTTTAGGAGTCTGCTTAGAGAAAAATATCTGGCAGAAGGCAGGTGGCAGAGCCAAAGAGAAAGAGACACACAGTGACATGCCATCTGGTGTTTAGCAAGTATAAGTAAGGATCTGATCAGGAGAGCGGCCAGCATTTTATAAGAAATAGATGCTTATGACAGAGAAAGGAACAATATCCTTTTTCATTTTGTCAGATATTGTCCTCTGCATTCTGAGCCCCAGAACATTTGGTTTTTAAACCAAATTTGGTTTTTATCCATTCTATTGCCTTGGGCAAACACTATAAAACAGGATTGGGGAAAGCAGAAGGAAAGACCATCCCAAATCAACTTTCTAAAACAGATTTACACAAGAGGCTTCAAGCTGAGATGTCGCATCTCAAGACATAAAGCCTTGTGGTGCCTAGGCAGAGATTGAGAATGGAACGAGGAGACAGAGACTTGAGCATACTGGGGAGACACTGTTAGGGAAGCCACTGCTATGGGACTGAGGAAATGGAGGTGTTGAGGTTTGGGGTGGTGTGGGGATCCCATAATACCAACATGCCAGGTCCTGCTAGAATAAATTCAACACAAGCCTTCTTAAAGCCAAAGAAAAAGAAAGTTTATTAAAGATTCACCATACTGGGTTGACTCTTAAGGAACCTAAGCATTTGTAATTCTTGTATTCACGGACCAGATAGAATCTCAGCTAGACAGAGTCTAGCTGGATTGAATCTGAGTGCCTTCATGGAGGCGAGATGGAACTTAAATACAGAAAAAGACTGAGGGAAGAATACAGGTGTTGCCAAGTTATCCAGGGTAGATCAAATCCAGGGAGGATCCTGATGGGAGTGGCCAGTAGTCCAGATAATCCACAATCCAGGCCAGGCAACTTGGACTTCAAGAGAATGCTAAATAGTCGGGAATATCAAAAGGATCAAAGGAAGAGAATGCCAAATGGTGATAAGATAGGGAGTATCTGGACCGGGAGAAATGGAAGGGGAATCCCAGGAGCCCTCCCCAAGACCAGACTTTCCAGGGGCCCTTCAGACAAATGGGACAAAAGCCCTCCAGATGCAAGGGGAAAAAGTCTTGGCTTGGGCTTGTACCCCATCAGAGGAAGAAGAGACCCTGGCAGGGAGGAAGCAAACCAACTGGTATATTTAATTAGTTATTCTGGTTAACTCAGGGTGCTGATCTCACTTGTTCTACCTGAAGAAGGAATACAAGTGCTTGTAACTTTTTCCTGTTCTCCCTGTCCCAGGCATAGCTCTAGACTAAGGAATGGTTTCTAGGGACTTAAAAGGAGAAGGCAAATACATTTGCATATTTACTTGATTGGATGATAGTTGGGATCTGGATCCTTCTTTTGTCCATCTAGCACATGCTAACCACACTACCACCACCACTACCACACTCCATCCCCCTACACACAGCTGCAAACTATACCCAGGATATCAGCCATTTTCACTAAAGAGACCAACAGGCACAGGAAAAGATGAACCCTTAGTCCATTAGTCATATATGTCACCTCTCCCCTGTTTATTCAAGTCTCCCCTACAGATTCTGGGTAAATTCACTGTGCCTAGAAACTGCATTAAAATCTTTAATAAGAAGTCCCTCTTTCTACTTCTCTTTTTTGTGAGAGAAGTAGATAGTTGTTGTTTAGTCTATTAATTTTATCTGACTCTTCATGACCCCATTTGGAATTTTCTTGGCAAAGATACTGGAGTGATTTGACATTTCCTTCTCTACTTCATTTTATAGATAAGGAAACTGAGGCACACAAGGTTAAGTGACTTGCCTAGGTCCAGCTATTAAGTGTCTGAGGAAGATTTTAACTCACTTCCTCCTAAACTCCAGGGCCAGCACTCCATACACTATGCCGTCTAGCTGCAGGAGAAAATAGACTGAAGCCAAATAAGGAAAATAAAATCATATAGGTAACTTGGACAAATTTAGACTAGTGAAATAAATGGTAGACTGAATTTAAGAAAGAGAAATCTGGAAGAATTTGAAGAAATTTTAAGGAAAAATATTGCCAGACTCAGATAAGTAATCCCAACTTTATTTTCTTTGATTGAAAGAGGATCAAAATCAAGAATTGTTCTCATAATTGAGGACATAAAAGAGGTTAAAAGAAGATTAGGAAAGTAGCACCTAAAGAGGGTAGACTCAAGAAGGAAAAGAAGAAAGTACTTGGCAAGACAAAGCAAGGTAAGTAAGGAAAGGGAAGTGGAACAATTGAAGAATAAAGAAATATTGCAATGATGATCAACTGTGAAAGACTTAGGTACTCTGATCAATACAGTGATCCATGACAATTCCAGTTCCATTCATGATGAAAAATGCTATCCACCGACAGAGAGAGACAGAGAGAGAGAGAGTACAGATTGTGCATATTGCAGAGAATGCAGAGAGGGTACTCTGAAGTATATTTTTTACTTTCCTTATTTTTTCACTTTTGGTTTTTTATTCATTCATTCATTCATTATTTATTTATTTATTTACTTATGTTTGGTTCTTTTGCAGCATGGCCAGTATAGAAATTTGTTTTACCTCATCATATGTAAAATGGCTATTATATTCCTTGCCTTCTCAATGGGTGGGGGAGTGGCTAAAAGGAAAGAGAATTTGGAACTCTAAATAAGAAAATGAATGTTAAAAAAAACAAAAAATGAAAATGGAATCTAAATTTTTTAATTCCATTATAAAAAGAAGAATCAGACTTGAAGGAATTTAATAAGAGATTATTGGTACCTTTTAAAGAGAAATTTCAGTTGAATGATGAGGTTGGAAGCCAGACAGTAAGAGAAGTAGAGTCACCTATTTTAGATGGCCTTCTCAGTGAGTTTATGAACAAGACAGTTGGGAGGGAGGGTCAAAGCAAATGACAGTTTTTTGAGGATAAGGGAGATATGGGTATGTTTGTAGAAGGAAAGGAAGCAGAAACTGGATAGGGGATATTGAAGATAAGTGAGTGAAGATGATAGCAGGAAAATCAGTTTGAGGAGGTAGAATGGAATGATATCACTTGTGTATGTAGTTTGGTTTGCCTTAGCAAGAGGATACCTCTTTAGTGAATGAGAAATGAATGAAGGAGAAGAGAGAGGTAAAAGGCATATGAGTAGTGTGAGATAAGGAGGAGGGGACATGGCCTCCATTTTTTTCAGTAAAATATGAAGTAGTCTTCAGCTTAGAAGGTGAAGGGAAGGGCAGCCATGGGACATTATTCCTCTCTCTGCTCCCCTCCTAACTTTCAGGACTTCTTTCTGTACCATGACCTAGCTGGGAACCTTCTCCCCCAACCTCCTGCTTTTCAACCTCCTGATGTCTTCTCTTTAGAATTTAAGCTCCTTGAGGGCAGAATTATTTCTCTTTTTGTATTCTCCATGCTGAACATAGTGCCAGGCACATGATACTTAAATGCTTGTTGATTTGGTTTGTTAACTGGAATCACAATTCTCCCCCATCCAAACTACTACCCTCCTACTTAGGAACCTCAACAGATATCTTGATATTCTTTTGAAGACCTAGGCCTCCCAGCTGAACTTCTTCAATTCCCATGATCTGCATCTTCACTTTATCTCAGATCCTCACAGAAATAGTACCCTGTCATCACACTGCAACCTCCAAGATAAAGAATTCTAAAATTTCCTTCTCTAGTCATCATTTCCTGTTCTTATATCTCTCCCTTTGCCTCATTCCTAATAAATCAATTCATTGTCCTCACTATGACCTTCAGTGCCTACAGACCTTGCTTCTCATTCTCCATGTCTGTTCCATCTTTTTCTAAAGTGACTTTACTCCTTTTACAACCTCATTAACCTATATAGACTGTCCTTCACCCCTGAATCTCTTAATTCCCTCAATGAACTCTATGCTCCAACCAAACTAGACTACTAACTGTTTCTCAAACTCAAAACTCTGTCTTCTACCTCTGGGGATCCCCACAAGCCATCCTCTATGCCTAGAATGTTCACTCTACACATTCTTTCCTCTCAGAATCCTTATCTTCTTTCAAGGATAAGCTTAGGGGAAGACCTTCAGATTCTAAAAATTCTTGGAGTTATCCACTGTTTCTCGAGGATATCAGTGATATGTCTGATATCCCAGTCCTAGAAGTGGATTCCCATGGCTGCAAAACAAGAGAATATCAGTATCATAGAATCTCCAACTTTAAAAGGTCCTTGGAGGTCACCACTCATTCAGAATCAAATAGCCTTAAACACCATTTATCTACCTTCTTTCATTCATCTAATATCAAGGACTTGGGTCCAGAATCACAATAATTGAGATAGTTGGAGCCCAAGAGTGGCCATTTCACTTTGGTATAGCTCAAAGCTGCTAGAAAGTTCTTCTTTACATTAAACTGAAATTTGATTTGTTGCAAACTTCACACACTTTTCTGCCCTCTGGCACCAGGCAGAACCAGTGGAATCTTTCAGATACTTGAAAAAAAGCTATCATATCCTCCATAAATCATCTCTTGTCTAGGCTCAGAATCCCAAGTCTATTCAACCAGTCATCACAGGCCATGATCTCAAAGCCCTCTGCCATCTGATCCCTCCCCCCGCTGGAAGCTTCCCAAATAAGCCACTGTAATTCCTAAGAAAAGATGGCATCCAGAAATTTCCATGCAAATGCTCTAGGTGAAGAATCACAGAATCTTAGACTTGGAAAAGACCTCAGAGGCCTTCTATTCCAATCTATACCAGAACAAGAATTCTACCTATAACATACCGAGAAGTGGACATTCAGCCTTTGGTTGAAGGCATTCAGTGAAGGAAATACAACAATTCCTAGGGCAACCCATTCCACTTTTAAATAGCTCTAAGTATTAGAGGGTCATCTAGATGGCTCAGTGGGTTACTACTGCTTTCTGTTGTTTGTCCTTCCTTCTCAAAGGGAGGTGATTATCATGACAAACAAGTGAGCTGGATTTAAGTGAGGGAGGGCTGTGCAAAGTCACCAGCCTCACTTTTTCCTCCAGAGCCATCTGGGTCCAGTGACCAGATAGAGATCAGGACAACTGGAGATGGCCTTGATGCAGCGGGGACCTTAGCCTTTTGTAGCCAAGGTCTGGTCTCAGTTTAAATGAGGCAAAGCCCAGATCCAGAAGCCCAGGAGGTAAATGGGAACTAAGGAGAGGAGAGGTCAGTTGCAAGATTTCTTTCGTTATTCCACTAAGACTACTCAAAGTTAGATTTGCTCTGCCTAACTCCAGAGGGCAGAGCTAGGATAAAGGGACTTACAAGGACAGATATCTGCTCATAGCAAGAAAAACTTCCCTAATCATTGTTCAGTTGTTTTCAGCCTTGTCCCATTCTTCTTGACCCCATTTGGGGTTTTCTTAGCAAAAATATGTGAGTGGTTTGCTTATTTTACAGATGAGGAAATTGAGGCAAACGATGTTAAGTGACTTACCCAGGGTCACACAATTAGTAAGTGTCTGAGGCCACCTTTGAACTCAGTTCCTCCTGACTCCAAGGCCAGCACCCTGCATTGTACCACCTAGAGACCTCCTCTAAATCTTTCAAAAAAAAAAAAAAAGTAAGAGGCCAGCTCAGTGGCTCAGTGCACAGAGAGCTGACCCTGGAATCAGCAGGATCTGAGTTCAAATCTGTCCTCAGGCACTTACTAGCTGTGTGACCCTGGGCAAGTCATTTAACCCTGCTTGTCTCAGTACCTAATCTCTAAAATAAACCAACCCCTCCAGTATCTTTGCTAAGAAAACCCCAAATGGGGTCCAGAAGAATGGGACAAGACTGAAAACAACCAAATAACAATTGTTAGGGAAGTTTTCCTTTCTTTGAGCACATATCTATGTCTTGGTAATTCCCAACTACTCTTTGTAGCTCTGCCCTCTGGAGTTAAGCAGAGCAAATCTAACTTTGTGTAGTCTTAGTGGAATAACAAAAAGAAATCTTACAACTGATCTCTCCCCTGCTTAGTTCTCTAGTATCTCCAGGGTTGCACTGAGGTAAGGAAATCTTCCCTGGAGTCCTTAGGTCCAGATACTTCTATAAAGGTTTAATTATATGTATGAGTTTTTGGGCTTTGGCTTCAGGCATTTGTATCACTTTTTTTTTTCTCTTCTGCTATCTGGGAGTTATGTTACCTCTAGTACTGTTAACCTCTTATGGATCAATAGTCTTTGAGAGAGACCTGGGAACAAGAGAGAGAGAGTTAAGAAACCTAGTAGCGTTTTCCAAGCTATGATCTGAGGAACCTTGGAGATTTAGCAAGTGACAGGAGTAGGTGGCTTTCTTTGGTTTCTCCATCCCTAATTCTTTCTCTCAACCTCACTTGTCTTTAATATATTTTTTTCTGGTCTAGGAGATCATGCTAGATTTGGAATGGGAGGATTAGGACTTGAATCCTGATTTTTACCACTTAAAGCCTGCATGGACTTTGGCAACTCACTTAATCACTCTAGGACTCAGTTTCTTTATTATATAATGCATCTATAAAATGAATAGATTGAACTAGATGTCTTTTAAAGTCTCTCAGCTATAAATCTTTCTTTTATGATCAGATAAATAAGTTCTGGTTAATTGATTTATTTGTTGTCCAGTAATTTCTGTCCTGTCTAGCTCATCATGACCCCATTTGGGGTTTTATTGGCAAAGATACTGGAACAGTTTGCCATTTTCTTTCCCAGCTCATTTTACAGATAATGAAACCAAGACAAACAGGGTTAAGTGACTTGCCCAGGGTTACACAGGTAGTAAGCGTATCTGAGGTCAGATTTGAATTCAGGAAGATGAGTCTTCCTGATTCCAAACCTGGCACTCTATCCACTGTTCCACCTAGCTATAGAGCAGGTATGTGCAATATTTTGGAGAGAAAGTGGAATCAGCTCCTATATGGATTCTTGAGATCTTTCAGACCCAAGCCTATAAATCAAACAGGTGGTTGAGTCTTTCTACATCACAGGGAGCAGGTCTTTCCCTTGATATCCCTACAACTTGTAGGGATATCAACACGGAGTAGGTCCTTAATACTGAATAAATCAATTGTGGAAATAGTGGAAATTGAGTGAACCACACTGATCTACCTCATGAGTCAATTCTAGGTCTAGCTCAGTTCCCTTTCTATTCAGTTATGGGTCTCTTCCAATATCTGTCTTGTGAGAAAATTTTATTCAATTTTGGGAACTGTAAGAAAACTTTATTGTATTGTTTGAACCTAGTCCCATGTGACTGGGAAGCTGAACCATCTTTACCTGTTGCTTTAAGACTCTTAACTAAGGACCTAGGTTATGATGACCAGAAACCCAGTCAGATCCAAAGATGATGCAAGGAGTTTTCTCATAATCATACATCTCAAGCAACCCATTTGTTTTATCTGACCTGTACTGATCAATCAGTTACTGTTTCTTTGATTGAAAACAGTCACTTGGGGGGAGTGGGATACCTCTTTTTCTGATTTCAGGGAATTGCACCTGTTCATTCTCCCCCTCGCAACTTGGAAAGCCCTTATTCATTACTCCCCTTAGAAATCAGATTGCCTAATTATACATCTATTTTATATCCTGCTTATTGTTATCTTTTAATGCATTTGAATCTGTCTCCCCTTGTATTTGGGGTCCAGCGTCAACCTGAAGAGGCCTGATCCCAATTTGTTGCACAATTGACATTCATTGCTTAATAAATCCATATGCTTAGAATTAGAAACTCAAAACTTTGTTTCCTTAGCTATTTCAGAATTCACCTCTCACACAAATGAAAGTCTCTGTTGTTCTCTTTTCCCATGATGTGTCTCTCCACCTGCCTTTCTGCTGCCTCTTTTTGTGATTTTCAGATGGAATTTGACAGAGCTATTGCAGTCCTGGTGAAAGCCCCTTCCCTCTCATCCTGGACATCAGCTGAGGCCAAGGAGAAACTAAAAGACCAAAAAGGTTTAAAAGTCAAGTGAGCTCAACAGATCATGCAGCACAGATTGGTCCATTTTTGACCATTTTGACTTACAATTGACTTGCCCACTCAAATCACACATACACACATACACATGTTCTATGCTATGCAGAAGTGATGGTGCTTACTGCTTGCTTTCTAGTGATGTGAATGCAACCCCCTTACTTAGGGATGCAAAGTTAAGAGCCCCTGTTGATAGGTCAGTTCTAGCCACCACTACCCTCTGGTCCAAGGTAACTGCCTAGAATGAACTCTTCTATTTTGTTTGTGAATTTTCTAACAATCTAAAGTACTCAAGATTCAGCCATTTTAGGCAGTCAAGGAGATCTTTCAACTTCAGACTCAGAATTCTTTTATTGTGCCCAGAGGAAGAAGATAATGTTCTTTGCCTTCAAACAACTCTCAACCTCATAGAGGAGATAGATGACATTCAAGATCAATTCATCATGGAGGAATCACAAGAAGAGAATCACATGAAGGAACAGTGTCCATAATTAGTAACAACCGTAGAGAACTAGTGGTTTCTTGATTACAGGGGGCACAGCTGAATAGGGTTTGTTTGGGTCCCATGTCATAATGAATTTATTCCTTTTAGAAACTCTCTCTTACATCAAGATGGGAGGATATGTTTCCCAGGAAACTGAGATCAGTCACAGGTCCAAGTCTATATCAACAAGAAACCAGATTCCCACTCAGAAACCTGAAGCTCCCCCTCTGGCAGTCCCCCTTATCGCCCTTCCTCTTCTCACACTATCTTATTATAAAGTCTCTGGAGCAGGATTTCTTAACCTTCTTTGTGTCATGGGCTTCTTTGGAAGTCTGGTGAAGCCTGTACCCCCTTCCCATAATAATGTTTCTAAATGAATAAAATAAAATACATAGGATTATAAAGGAAACAATTATACTGAAATTTAATTAACAAAATATTTTTTGAAACAAGTTCACAGACTCCAAGTTAAGAAACTGTCCCTATTTTAGAAGGAGAGAGTTCCAAGGCTGTCTCCTCCTTCCAGCATTCTGAGCAAGATGGTGACCAGCCCTTCTCAGCCAAACAGCAGGACCCCAGACAGGTAGCTGAGAAACTGCCCATCTCCAGTGAAGAATGCCCAGAAGCAAGGTATGGAAATTCTGACCCACTCAGGTTCATGACTGACTCTACATGTATTCTCTGGAGAGAGTTATTAATATTTGGCATCAAGGATTTCAAATATTTTTAAAGTTTACCTATTAAATAGAGCTAATTCTAAATCCTAATCAATTCAAAGTTTAAGTGTTTAAGAGGTCAGGTCCTACAATGAAAAACATGCTGAATTAGGATGCAGATGATCTGAGATCTAACTAATAATAGTAATAATACCTAACATTTATATAGCACCTTCTATGTATCAGGCACTATGCTAAATACTTTGCAAATATTATCTCATTTAACCCTCACAACAAACTGGAAAGTAGGTGCTATTATTCTCATTTTTCAGTGTTGACTTGATTTAAAAGAACTCTAATTACACAACTACCATCTTAGTTTGGACCCTCATCAACCTTTCTGGCTCTTAATTGATTTCTCTGCCTCTAATCTGTCACCATTCCAGGCCATCTTATACACTACTACCAAAGTACTTTCCTTTGGCTGAACAAGTTGTGGTATATGAATGCAATGGAATACTATTGTGCTATAAGAAATGACAAGCAGGTGGATTTCAGAAAAACCTGGAAAGACTTGTATGAACTGATGCAAAAGGAGCAGAATCAGGAAAACATTGTACACAGTAACAGCAACATTATGCTATGAGATCAACTATGAATAACTTAGCTCTTCTCAGCAATAAAATGATCAAAACAACTTCAAAGGACTCATGATGGAAAATGCTATCCACATCCAGAGAAAGAACTGATGTAGTCTAAATGCAGATCAAAGCATACTATTTTCACTTTCTTTATTTTTTGTAGGTTTTTTCCCTTTCCGTCTGTTTCTTCCCTCATAGCATGAATGATATGGAAATATGTTTTACATGATTTACATAATATATAACCTATATCAAATTGCTTGCCATTTTAGAGAGGGAGCAGGGGAGGAAAAAGGGGGGGCAGGGAAGGAAGGAGAAAATTTGGAACTCAAAACACTTTTTAAATGAATGTTTAAAAATTGTTTTTACATGTAATTGGAAAAAATAAAATCCTATTAAAAAATTTTTTTTCCTTAAGTCCACATTTCACTATGTAATTCCCATACCCAACCAATTGCAGTGGCCCCTTCTTCCTGTAAGATAAAATATAAACTACTTTGATTAACTTTTAGAGCCCTTCACAGCCTGGTCCCTATCTATCTTTCCAGTCTCTTTGAATATTACTTCCTCTCTCACATTCTATGATCTATCCTAACTGGCTTTCTCTGGTTCTCAAACATGACATTCCATCTCCCATAACTGTGCTTTTGCCTTGGCTGCCAACTATTTCTGGAAGGCACTCCCTCCTTACCTCTGCCTCCTAGCATCCCACTCTTTCCTCAAAACGCAGCTTAAGCACCACCTTCTATATGATGCCATTCCTGATTCCACCCCCCGCAAATGCTAATGCCCTCCTTCTCAAAATATTTTGTATTGAACTACTTTTTATTTATTCTATTCATTATTCATCCTGCATATACTTATATATAAAAGCAGCATAATGTAGTGGGCAGAGTGCTGACCTCCAAGTGCTGAGTTCTAGTCTCACCTCTAACATATATAGGCTACGTGACCTTTTAAACTCTGAGTGTTCTAAGAACCTCACTACAAATAGAAGTTGTAGATAACCTTCATTGGTAGAGTAAGTTCCTCATCTGGAAGTTCCCTATATGGTTCAGTTCCTTAAGTAGTACTACTTCAATTCATTGTTTTTTAGACAAAAATCTTGCAGTTGAGGCATCAATATGGACAAAACAGAAATCATTGACTCCAAGAGAGACCAAGAGATATAAAACAAAATCAAGAATGAAAAAAATAGAGAAAAATGTAAAATATTTGATATCAGATACAATTGACCTGGAAAATTTGTCAAGGAGACATCATTTAAGAGTCACTGAATTACCTTAAAACCATGTTCTTAAAAAAAAAAGCCTGAATATTCAAGAAATATTAAATGAGAACTGCTTAGTTGTATTAGAACCACAGGACAAAGTGAATATAGAAAGAATCCAATGATAACCTTCTGGATGAAATCCCAAAAAGAAAAGCTTCAGGAATGTCAAAGCCAAAATTCTGAGACCTTACAGCAAAGAAAAACGATTGGAAGCATCCAGAAAAAAGAATATAAAGCAATCAGTCAGGATTACATAAGTAGTAGCTTCTTTAAAAAAAAAAAAAAAAGATCTTGGAATATAATATTCCAAAAATCAAAAGGGCATCTGATGAACCTCATTCAACTGAAATAGACAAAGCAGTGTTGAAAACACATTGGTGTAGAACTGCATCTAACTCAATGGGATGAAAGGTATAAAGATGGAGTATGACTATTTCTCTGCATCTTAAATGACTGGAGTAGAGAAGACAGGAGACAGCAATAGTGATGACTCCTCAAAAAAGAGGGTCATTGTAACTTTTTTTTATGTGAAGAAGAGGACATAAGAAAGACAGTTTTGAAAATAACATAAAACTTATTTAAGAGCAAGTATATGAGATGGAAATTCATATAAAGTCCTCTACTGTATTTATGGGAATATTCTCTCCCCACCGCTTTTGGTTTTTAGGTACAAATTTCTATTTTAGAATTTAATGTTTTAAAAAGAATGCAGGATGATATCAATACCTCCACTGTAATAGTATATTATTTTTGGCTGACTATTCTGCAGGGAGAAGACAGACATTTAGAGGCTGGTTAGAGATCTTGGAATTTGTAATCTTTCCAGGCTAAGAAGAGACTGGAAGATAGTGAGAATGACCACGCTTACTGTGAAGGGAGAGCACTGAGCCAAGATGCTTAGGCTCTAGATCTGATTTCAAGAGAAAGAGGCACAGGGCTCTAGGGACAGGAGTAAGTAGCAGAAGTGATTGTGGCAGATGTGGCCAACATGATGGAGAATTAGATGCTTTATCTGAGCCTCACAACCTCCGAAAATACCCCTAAATAAGATTTATGCACAATAAATTAAGTAATTTCAATTGTCTGTATGGTGTAAAACCAAGAACCCTAATGAGATAATAATTCAATGAACTAATAATAGCAGAGAAGGCAAATCCCTCATCCCTAACATGCTTACTCTGCACCCCTTCTCCTACTAGCCAACACAATCTGGCAGTGATGCATACACCAACCCACAGGCTTGCAAAAGAACTCGACTCTCCCTCCCAGCTCCTCAGCTTTCTCTGTGCTATGAAAACCAAGCATTCACACTCTGCTTCAAAGAGTGCAACTCCAATGGGCTGGCCACATTTTTCAAATGCAAAATGTATGCTTGCCAAAAAGACTTTTATGCAGAACTCACACAAACATTCACATGTGGTCAGGAGAAGCAACACAAGGACACCCTCACAATCTCTCTTAAGAATTTCGGAACTGATGTGTGACAATGAGAGACACTGGCACAGAACCACTCAGCATGGTGTGACCAAGCAGAATTGAAACAGCTCAAAAGAAATACAGGATGTGCAAATTTAGAGTATACACCCCAAGTGTTCATAGAGATTATTTGTGCCTGATCTGTGATAGAGCATTCCAAGCTCTTGTTGGTCTGATCAGACACAGTCAGACACGTTGAAACTTGACTCTAGAGTAGTGATGTCATTTTGGTCATCTTCAAAAACAAGGGACAACAACCAGCCAACTATGAAAAACCACAAAGCAGAACCTTGCTCTGCTGGCAGTGCAGTGTGGTAGTACTCTGTACAACAACAGTACTCCTCCACAGAAGTGAGAAACAGAGGAAACTAGGGAAGGATACCAGTGTATATATGTGGATCCACCAGATCTGAAACAAAGGGGACTGGCATCCAACTAGAACCAGTTCTGTCCCCCTAGAAGTCATTTGGGGCAAAGACTAAAGCAAAGTAAAACATTCCCTTCTCAGAAAGGGAAGAGGCACAGAGAGCTTTGAGGTTCATCCCCCAGGGAAAATAGCATAGAAGCAAAAGTATTCAGAAAGTGAGTGAAAGGAAGAATATAAGGTAAGAAGACTAAAATTACCAAAGATTTCAGGAGGGAGAAAACTCAGTTAAAGACGTAAAATATAAGGAAACAGGGAATATGTTATCGTAAAAAAGGATGATGGCCTGCAAATCATCTGAATGAATCCAGGCATCTATGAATAAATATTGCAAGAGAAAGAAATCAATGTATGATGAGGCAGAGAAACCTGCGAATTCTCAAGAGATCGTGGAACTAGAGCAAGATATTTATAAATAGTTTAAGAGAGAAATAATAATTATAAGAGCAAAATGTATGGCCTAAACAGCAGACATAATTGGTAGAATAGAAAAACTTGAATACAAGGTGACCAGCCTCACCACAGAAACAAAAAAGAGAACAACAGATTGGGAATGTAAATTTTTCTTTTTGCCTTTTGATTCCTGCATACATTGGATTTAAGTGAGGCAGAGTTGCACAAAGTCATCAGTCTCACTCTCTCCTCCAGAGTCATCATAGTCCAGTGGCAGGACAGAGTCAAGACGGGGCTGATGATGGCTCAGGGTGCAGTGGATGACCTTCCGTGTCTAACCAAGCTCTAAGCGCTCCTCATTGCCTGCTTCATCTGCCTTCATGGCTGTTGGAACAGATTGTTCTCATCCACCCAGGGAATGTAAATATGCAGAGATGAAAGACAATTCGGAAGAAGAGAAAACAAAAAGCTATATATAACATTAAAAGAAAATATAATCTCTATATATACAGTATATACATAGAGACAATTCTTAGAACACAAGTCAAAAAATCTTAATACCATCATGAAAGAAATAATATAAGAAAACTACCTAGAACTTCTGAACACAGAAAATAACATGCCAATCAAAAGAATGCACAGATTGTCTCCAGAAAAAAATTCTATGCTCCTCACTCCAAAGCACATATTGGTCAAGTTAATAAATCCAATGACAACAATTTTGCAAGTGATCAAGAGAAAGACTTTCAAATATAAAGGAAAGAAAATCTGAATAACATAAGACTATTCTATACTCACAGGAAACTAAGAGGAAACATAATAATGTGTACTGAAGAACAAGAGTTCAAGATGCCACTCAAGCTGATATACCCTACAAACCTGAGCCTAATCACTAGTGAAAAAAAAGATATTCAAGAAAAAGAGTTATTTGATGTATTCCTCCAATGAAAATTAGACCTGAATAAATTATTTGCTTTGCAAACACTGCAAGCAATAGAAATATTAAAAATGCAAACAAATACCGCAACAAAGCAAGACATAGGTAATAAAATTAAATACCCCAAAAGAAAAAACTAGTTGCAAATTGGAGGAAAATAATCATGGAGAGAGCAAAGGGCAGTAAACAACTGCACAATCAGGTACACAAGAAAATTCCTAGCATGGGGCAATACTTTTATTCTGTCTATCACTTGCAAGAATTAGTTTTCACAAGACTAGAGAACAATAGAAAAAGAGGATTGGGGCAATAACATAGAAACTCTTTTGAAAAAGGAACTGAAAATGAGTACTTTAGAAGCTTTAACTAAATGAAGAATGCAAGGACTAAAAAGAAGTAAATAAGTGTAAGGGACATGGTTCAAAGAATGAGAGTCTAGAATAGACAGAAAGGGAAGAAAATAATGAAGAGAATGGGATAAAGAAATCCTTTGTTTTTTTTATAAAAAGGCACAGAAAATGAAATAAAAAACTAACAGAAAAGATTGAAGGGAAAGAGAGATCTTAATTGACTACTTAGGGAAAAAAAGGGAAAGAATTCAAAAGCTAGATAAAGGGAAGGTATAAAAAGAAATTTAAAAGTAAGGCAAAGTTCAAAATGTAGGAAAAGGACTTCCAAATGAGAGGGACTTGAGAGTGAAGAGAAAAGAGCTGGTGGGAATAGGGTTGCCTTAAAGTAGATTAAGCTAAAATAATTGAGGGGAAAAAGTATTGTCTTCACAGAGGAAAAGAGAAGCATACTAATTGGGGGGAAAGACAACATTAGAGACAGATGGGTTAAGCAATCCAATAAAACAAAACAGAATAATAGGTTGGATAAGAAAACAACATCTCCTATTTTGTTGCTTACAAGAAACGTTTAAAAATGAAGGTACCCACAGAATAAAAATAAGAGACTGGATTTTAGCCACTAGAACAAAACTTACTCTGCATCAGGTGAATTAAAAAAAAACAAACAGGAGTTGCAATCATGCTGTTATCCAAAGAAAAGTAAAAAGTCTTAACATAAGAAGAAATAAAGAAACCATAGAACACAAACCAATATCAATATTTAAACTTAAATGCTACAAATGCCTTAACATTTAAATTCATAAATGAAAAAAACTGAATTATAGAAGACAAATTAATATCATAGCAGGAGTTTTTAATGTCCCACTTTTAGTTTTGGATGAATCTAACAGAACCAGAAACAAAAGGGAAAAATATAGTATTAACAAACTGCTGGAGAAATTAAATCTAAAGGACCTATGATGTCTTCTAAATGCGATTGCTAAAGAATATGAATATTTCTTAATACCACATAGAATCTGGACAAACATTGACTATGTGTATTAGTGTACAGAGATGTAGCAAATGAATATTAAAAACCATTAATTGCAAATACATAATTTATAGATCCTAATGAAACAAAACATCATAATTAGTTGAGGGAATAAAAAAAATGGCAAAGACCCAAATAGAACCTTAACAATGAATCCTAAATAGGAAGTAGTTCAAAGAACAATCAGAAAAAAATTAATAATTGTGTAAAAGGAAATGATAATGATGAAGCAAAATAATTTCTAGGATACAGTTAAAGTAGTCCTTGGGATTAAAAAAAAATCTCTGAAAACCTACATTACAAAATAGAAAAGGAAAGTATTGATAAATTTTTATAATTAGAAAGCCAATGGATAGAGAAACCTAGTATAAGCACAATAGAGGAAATATTAAAAATTAGCACAGAAATAAACTGGGAACCAACAAATTCTATATAAATAATAAATATAACTAAAAGCTAGCTCTCTGAAAACACTAGTAAAATGACAAAACAATGTGATTAAAAAGAAGAGGGCATCAAATCAATAAAATAGCAAATGAACACGGTAAAATCACAGCAAAACCAGGAGATATAAGAAGAATTATCAAAACACACTATGTAGAGTTAAAGGCTAACAAAACCCAAAGAATAAAAAGGAATACCTTCAAAAATATAAACTACTCAAACTAACAGAAGACCAAAGAGAGATCATAAATAACCCAAATAGAATTAGCTGTAAAAAGAGAAACAAACATTTAAATGCCTACTACATGCCAGGTACCATGCTAAGTGCTTTACAAACACTAAGTTATTTGATTCTCACCTTGGAAGATAAGCGCTATTATTGTCTCCACTTTACAAGTGAAGAAACTAATGTAGACAGAGACTACATAACTTTCCCAGGATCACACAGCTAGAAAATGTCTGAGGCTAAATTTGCAATTAGGTCTTTCTAACTCCAGGTCCAGAGTTTTATTCACTTCATTACCAAGTTGTCTCCTATAGGGAAAAAACCTCCTAATCCTAATGGATTCACAGGTAAATGCTCTTAAACTTTTAAAGGAACAATTAAATCTAATATTACATAAATCATTTACAATAACTGATAAAAACTCTCTACCAGATTTCTTTTATGAGACAAGTATAGTCCTAACGCCTAAATCAAAGAAGGACAAAGCACAGGGGAAAAAAAACCATAGACTAACATGATTAATTCCAATTTAAAAATTTTGAGTAAAATTCTACTAATCAGTCCACACTGATTCTTTCAAGAAATAATTTATTGTTACCAAGTTAGATATTTGCCAGGGATGTAAGAATAGTTCAACATTAAGAAAACAATCATATTAAAAACAATAATATACCAAACCCCATAATTGCTCAAGAGACATAGGAAAAAATCCTTTGACAAAGTACAACAGTCATTTATATTAAAAACTCTACAATGTATATAGGCAGGAATGGACTTGTTTTTATTGTCATAAAAAACATCTATCTCATATCAAAAGAATGTATCATATACAATGTGGATACACAGAAAAGTTTCCTAGAGTAAGTAAAAGTGTAAAGATAAGTAAAGAGGAAATAAAGCTATTCCTATTTGCTGATGACATAATGGTTTACTTAGAAAATCCTAGAGAATGAGGAAGGATACTGAGAAAATAGCTTCAGCAAAGTTGTAGACTACAAAATAAAACAACAAAACCAACAGCATTTCTATATAATCTATGAGACAATAAAAGAAAAGGAAATCCCCTGCCAAATAACTACAGATGCAATAAATATTTGAGATTCAGTTTATCATAGTGCACAAAATATTTGTGTAGATTCAATTACAATGTTCTCCACAAGGAAAGAAATAACAACTTAAGTAGCTAGAGAAATTGCCAATATAATAAAGATGGCAATATGACCCTATCAACTGGGAAATGGCTGAACAAATTGTGCCATGTAATACGGTGGAATACTATTGTTCTATAAGAAATGATGAGCAGGCAGATTTCAGAGAAACTTGGAAAGACTTGCATGAACTGATGCTGAGTGAAGGAAGCAAAACTAAAAGAACACTTAACATAGTAACAGCAACATTGTGCAATGACTGATTTTGTTAGACTTAGCTCTTCTCTGCAATGCAATGAACTGAGAAAATTCCAAAAGTCTCATGATAAAAATGGTGTCCACATACAGAGCAAGAACTATGGAATCTGAATGCAGATCAAAGCAGGCTATTTTCTTTTTTTTCCTTTTTTTCTTTCTCATGGTTTTTCCCTTTTGTTCTGATTTTTTTTTTCACAAGATGACTAAAGTGGAAATATGTTTAATGATTTTACATGAATAGCCTGTGTCAGATTGCATTTTGTCTTAAGGAGGGAGGTGGGAGCATAATTTAGAACTCAAAATCTTATAAAAGTGAATGTTGAAAACTAAAAATAAATACATTTTTAAAAAATATTACAATATTAGCAAAGTTAATTTACAGTCTGAATGCCATAACAAATTATTGAAGAGATATTTTACAGAGATTGGTAAAATAATAAAATTCATTTAGAAAAATAATATATGTAGAAAAGGGGTATTGTGAAAATTGGTAGGGATGTAGCAAGAATACCATTTCTAGACTTCAACCTATATTATAAAGCAGCCATCATCAACACTACCTGGTATTGTGCAGAAAATACAAAGGCAGATCAATGGGGCAGATTAAGACAAAGGAAAATCAGAAACAATGGAACCCAGTAACCAGGTGTTTGATAAACTGGAAAACATAAATTACTTAGGAAAAGATTCCCTATTTGATTAACTGCTGGGAAAATTGGAAATTAGGCCGAAAATGTCAGGTTTAGATCAAGACCTTGTACCATGTTTCACAATATGGATACAAGATCTTAATGTTAAAAATCGGATCACAAAATATCAGAAGAGAAACAGATCATAAATATATATGCCTTTCACAACTATAGATATTAGGTGAATTCCTAACCAAAGGAAAGAGACGATCATAAAAGATAAGAGAAATAACTTTGGATAAACTAAATTAATGCACCTAAACAAAAAAGGAAGTGGTTGAATAGGAAGCAAATCTTTTTTCAAATTTTTATGATAGGAGTTTGGTATCCAAGATATGTAAATAATTAAAGATACATGTGTCTTTCATTGCTATTAAAGATTACATTTTATTAAAATTAAAGATTATATAAAATATATAAGTACATCTATCTATCTGTCTGTCTGTCTATCTCCAAAAGCTACTCCCCCATGGACAAGTGGTCTGAGGATATGAGCAAACAGTTTTCAAAAGAAGAAATGAAGACTATTACAGATTATATGAAAGGTGGGACAGCTAGATAGAGCAGTGGTGCACGAGCCCTGGAGTCAGAACTACCTGAGTTCAAATCCAGCCTCAGACACTTACCAGCTGTGTGATCCTGGACAAGTCTCTAAATCCCAATTGCTTCCAAAAAATAAAAAACAAAAACAAAAAATTATTTGAAAGGGTAGAAAGATGGAGATTGAGGGGTGGGATCAGGGCGTGGACTTCTAACCCACCTTCATTTATTTCTCCAGCTGCTCCCTCTGCTGGTATGAGTTCTGCTTTAGAAAAGTGCTAGGTGCAGCAACCCACATCAGAAACATCAGATGACAGCCAGTATTTGAAGAGAGAAAGCAAATCCAAGCTTCCATCCAAGATACCCAAGAAGAAGAGGTTAGCAAAGAAAACTGGCAAGATTGTCAGCTAAATTGGTCCCTGTAAAAATTGACCCTAAGCCCCAAAAAACAGCAGGGATGGGTAAATCTGAGGACAAAAACATTCATGAAAAAGGAGAAAAAAACAGGCAAAAGGAAAACAAGTAGAAGTGACAAGTAGAAGAGATTAAAGATGACTTGCCTGCAGAAAATGGTGAAACTAAAATAAAAGGAGACCCTTCCTAGTCTCTATTTCAGGAGAGAAGGAAACCAAATCTGAATAACCTTTAATAGTTGTCCCAGTTACTGCTCTTCTTGTGAAGTTCAGAGGGATATTTTTGTCAACTATTTGGTAAATGGGAGAAAGGAAGTGGAATAACTATAGAGATTTGTCTGGGGGCTCTGCAGGCCTTGAGGAACAGAGAATCTTCTGAGGGGAAAACTCAGATCAAGAAAGGGGCCATTGAGATTTTTGTGGGGATTATAATTGCCCAATCTACAAGAAAAATCACTGAGAAAGAGCTCTGAACCAATGGCAGTTTATTAAAGGGTCCATGGTCCCCACTAATGAAATGGACCTCAGGTCTTCCTCACCAACTGAGATGACCCTGGTCCCGAAGACCTTGTTTTTATAAGGTTCGATATTCAAATATTCAAAATAGGCATGGTAAAATACAGGATCTCATTGGTTGATAGACCTTTCTTTTGAGGGCCAAAAAATGACATCAGCAGGGGCAGAATCACAGGCTGGGTGAAGCATGGGGTATCTCCACTGATGAAGTGGCCATAAGATGGTCACTTGCTCATGTTGGACAAGAAAGAGTGGTATAAAAATAAATTGGGGGACTTTACAGATCATTCACTCTTCTCCATGTCAGGCCCACTCCCCCATGTGCTCTTTGGGATGTTCTAACCCTGCATCATAAGCCCTGCAATTACCCTATTTGCCACAAGAGGGAGAATGTCACTAAAGAGAATGAGGAGAAATACTTCACATTCATTGGGGTTATTGTTACAAGCTAAGTTGCCTGAGATGAAGAGCAATGGAATAAAGGGGTAATTTTTAAGTATCATGGTATGAGCAGAAGTGACTGAATGTGTAGCAGGAAGTTCTATGCAACATAATTCTAACGTGAAAATGTGTTTATTAGAATGTATGTGTAGAACTCATGTAAGATTTCATGTCATCTTGGGAAGGGATGGGGGAGAAAAATCTAAAACTTATGGAAGTGATTGTTGAAAACTAAAAACAAATAAATTAATAATTAAAAACAAAAAAATATGTAGCAGGAAAAAAGCTTTCCTTCGTATATAAGACAAGCTTCTTACCCTCTAAGGGGTTACAATCTAGGTGGAGAGAAAACAGCTAACATGCATGAAACATTTGCTGGGAACTTCTGTGGTACCCTCAGGGTAACAGCTTAGAGAAGGGGCAATATATCAATGTGGACTGTTGTAGCTAAGGAAGGCTCAATGCACACAGGACTTAAATTGACCTTTAAAGAATGAGTGAGATACATATAGATGAAATTTCATAGGGAGGGAGGGATACAGACAGATCAAGACAGAAAGACAGAGACCTAGTGAGCCACTAGGTGGTGCTATGGATACAACACTGGACTTGAAATCAGGAAGACTCATTTTTCTGAGTTTAAATCTGGCTCCAAACACTTAACAAAGCTGTGTGACTGGACAAGTCACTTAACTCTCTTTGCTTCTGTTCCCTCATCTGTAAAATGGACTGGAGAAGGGCGCAAACCACTCCACTCTCTTTGCCAAGAAAACTCCAGATGAAGAGTCAGACATGGCTAAAATGACTGAACAAAAACAACATAGATATGTAGTAACATCTGTATCTAATATATATAGATATAGTAATCTCTCTGTGTGTATCTGTCTCTATCTAGATAGACTATCTACTGGATAATAAGGAGGACACTGAGTATTTATGTGCATGTATAACACACACACACACACACACACACACACACACACACAAATATACACTTTGTATCCTCCCCATTAGAATGTATGCTCCTCAAGAGTAAATTGTTTCTTATTCATTTTATTTGTATTCTCACTGCCTATTCCAATACCTGGAAAATAGTAAGCACTTCATGTATTTGTCAATTCATTGATTGATTATTCATAAAATTTCTCTTCCTCTTTACACTCTACAAGGGATTTTGCACATAAGCTAAAATTATCTTAATGATGGTCTGTTCTTTATCACTCTTATGCTTCTCAGAACCTGTAAACCATCCTTCCATTTAGCCACAATTTCCTTTTGTTTCTGATACCATCTCCAGTGGATATGTCTATGGTTCAATTACTTTAGTAGTACCTCAGCTGATTGTTCAACAAAAATCTCACCTTTAGGGTATTAATAGTTAAATTAGTATTTATAAATACTCCAAGATTGTGTAATTCTTAGTATCCTTTAATTTCTTTGTCACACTCCACGACTGTCATTACAGAAGCCAAAGGGAACCACTGAAAACTGATGATTATTCTTTATTTGTCTTTCTTTAAAAGTTTCCTACATCCAAAGCATTGATTACCAAGATGGCCAGCCGACTAGAGATGAGCCTCTGCTTCTTAAGCTAGGCTGACTTCCGAGAGGAGACAGTCTGTTACCAGAATCATACTCAAAAACTTTTCAGATTAGAAGAGCCCTTCTAAGCTTCTACTTGGCTAACACAACTTTTAAGAACCCAGAGGGATGGCTTCTGGCCAAGATGGGTACCTAAACAGGGAACATATTATTCAATTCCCAAAAACCAGAAGTACTTTGAAGTGCACACCAGACCAAATTACAATTAAGAAATTCAATGAGCAACTATAACAAATGACATCTTCCACCTCTAAACTGCACAAAAATGACAGCTGGAAACCCACAGGCAATTGAAAAGGGGAGAAGGATCCAGCATTCTGAATATCAAAGAGAGGAGATCAAAACCTGGGAGGTAGAATTAAGAGCAAGAATTTATGGGGTCCTGGGCAAGATGAAATAAGATTGACCACCCTACCCAAAAGTGCAGCAGAGGGCAGAGTCTAGTCCTGGCCTCAGTTCAGGAACTGAAACTAAATAGATGAATAAAAAGAAAATGCCAATCAGCATCAAACATTATTATAAATCTAGAAGTCACTCAAAAGAGTCACTTCATAACAACTTAGTGTTATTGTTACTGTTGTCCTTCATTCCCAAAAAAGGACTGTGACATCAGAAAGGTGATGCCATGACTTTGCAAGTGAATTATGATTAAGTGAAGGCGGTGCTGTGCAAAGTTCTCTTCTGGAACCATTTGGGTCCAGTGGCAAAATATGCATCAGGACATCAGGAGATGGCTCTGGATGTCAAATGGTACAACAGTCACAGTGCCCAATCCTTAAGTGAATCGTGTAAAAATAATTCCATCATGATTGGGCTCTGAGGTCCTTTCCAACTATGCAGCTCTATGATCTTTCAATGGTAACAACTGCAAACAGAAGCTTAAAGAAAAAAATAGATTTTCCACAAGGACTGCACAAGTATTTGGAAGAAATGAATCAAGAGATAAAAAGTGAAATGAAATCTCTGAGAGAAAGAATTGGGAGGAGAATAAGCAGCTTAGAAGAGAAAATGATAAACCTCATCCAAGAAACTGACTCCTTCAAAACTAAAATGAAACAAGAAGAAATCATTGACTCTAAAAGAGAGCAAAAAAAATATAGAACCAAATCAAAAGATTTTTTAAAAGGGGGATATGCAAACATATTCTTAACCAAATAAGCTTACAAAGGATAAAATACATTACTAGATTATTTTGATTATATTTGAAGGAGGGGGGAGGAAATAAGTATTTATATAACTCCTAATATATATCAGACTCTGTGCTAAATGTTTTTACAAATGTAATCTCCTTTGTTCCTTAGAACAATTCCAGGTAGATGCTATTATTATCCCCATTTTATAGTTGAGAAAACTGAGGCAGACAAGAGATTAAGTGACTTGCCCCAGGGTCACAGTTAGTAGTTGTCTGAGGTTAGATTTGAACTCATGTTTTCCTTGACTCCAGGCCCAGTACTCTATCAACAACAACACCTAACTGCCTCTGAAAGGCTGGAAGATTAGTACATTAATACTTTGTTGATGGAACTGTGAATCAGTAAGATCATTTTGGAAAGCAATGTGGAATTATGCAAATAAAGTGACTACAATGCCCATAAACTTTTGACCTGGAGATTGCACTACTAGGCTTATACCCCAAGGAGGTCATTGACAGAAGAAAGTCCCCATATACACCAAAATATTTATAGAAGCACTTTTATGATAGGAAAGATTTGGAAACAACGTAGATGCCCATCAAATGGGGAATGCTAAACAAATTCCTCCTGTACAAGAATGTGTTGATCTGATAGTTTAGTTAAAAAAGGCCAAGAGACTGAATGTATATTGTTTCTTCCCTTAAAGCTAGTGGTTACATGATCATGGAGCCAGAAAAACTTCTGACTGACTAATACAAGAATGACCAGGCTTAAATCTGTTTAAGACAATCCAAGGTTGTCTGTGTCCTTCAGATTTATGGTCTCCATGAGTGATAAACTATAACATGAGAAAGGAATTTCTTAATTGGATAGGTTGTAAATACAATAAGATAAGAGAATTGGTAAAGTGTCAATTGAAATTACAACTCAGAACCTCTGTGTTTTCTTTATCATTAACATGTCATAACATAGTACATGTCCACAAGATAAGAAAAAAAAGTCCCACTATTCAAGATAGTGTCTCAGGTTCAACATCTCATAAAGTATGCTAAGTCAGCCCCATCTGGCCTTGTTGACATAAGAACAGGTATTCTCTAAGTTTACTTCAGAGAACAAAGAGACTGTTAGGTCCAGACTCTTCTTCTGATTGATTAATTCAGGCTCTGGCCCTTATTGAAGTCCAAAAATGATATTAAATATTATCAACTATAATGGAATATTACTATCCTATAAATGTGGGGAAGCATGGAAAGATCTATATGAACTCATGAAGACTGATGTAAACAGAGCCTGATAAAATGCATAATGACTATAACAATATAAACAGAAAGAACAACAAAAATCAAAAGGAAATGTTGCCTAAATACAAAAAAAAAAAAAAAAAAAGCATGACTTCAAAGAGATATGAGAAGACACATCCCACTCTACCTTTTTGTGATAGGGAGGCCCAGGAGTGTAGTACATTTCACATATTTTCAGACTTTTTGAGAGGCATTGAATAGTTATGCTGATTTTCTTTCTCCTTTTATTTTGTCTTTTTAAAATATTATCTGTTATGTGAATGACTGTTTGGAAGGGAAAAGGGGAAGGATACTGGGGAAGTTTTTGAAGATATAAAAAACAAAATAAATCAAAGCAAATTTATTTTTAACCAAGAATTGTCATTGTTCCCTCAACCCACACACCCCATCCCCTAAGAAAGAAGCAGTTGTAGCTAGCTGACGGAAACCCTAAGACACATGCACAGACTTCAGGCAATACAGAGGAGAATGATGTTTAGCACTCCCAAGCTCCAGGAGGGCAATCAGCATCTTGATCTACTTGCCCCTACTTGATCTAGGGGCAGATGAGAGAGCTGAGACTGGAGTATGGTGAACTTTCCCCTGACCAAGAATCCAGGTGTCTGGTAGAATGCCTCCTATCTCTTATTTCTTCCCACTTTCTTTCCTCCTGAAAAGCAGTAAATTAATTGAGAATGTTTAACTATTAAATCTCCATTTCATTTTATAAGCAGAATCGAGGAAATGTACATCTATCCAGACAGCCAAAATTTTTATCTTAGCCTGGGCGCTCAAGAGCTATTATGCTTTTATTAACAATTTTAATACATTTCCCAAAAGGAACAGTTTAAACTGGATTCCCTCCTTTCCTTTTGTCCTAGTCAAAGAAATTCATTTTCTATAGCTAGATCCAGGTTGTTTCCCCAAAGGGGGGGGGGGGGGGTCCTGGGAGGACTTAGAGTTACACATGATATAACATTTCCAGCCAAATTTTGCCCTCCACAATTACACCTACTGGTTACATCATGATGAAGCATCAGAGCAGGATTTATGAGGAGGGCAACAGAAATGTAAATTATAAAGTTTTTTTGAAAATCAGGCAAAGAAACTTGTCCTTGACATAATTATAGGCATTGAAGGCTCTTTGGCAAGGTAGTAGTAATATGACAGAAAAAAGCAGTAGGAAAAAGTCCCCAAACCATCAAGTTCAAATTATAGTTTTAAAAGTTATAATTTTGTCATATATAATATAGGGAAATGAAATAAGCATTTATGTAGTACCTATTGTGTACCATGCACTGAGCTAGATGCTTTATAAATATCTCATTTGATCTTCACAATAAACCTAGCAAGGCAGGTGCTGTTATTACCTTTAATTTGCAGTTGAAGAAACTGAAGTCAACTAAGATTAAGTGACATAGCTATCTAGGATGGAGTCCTTCTGAAGAATTTGAGGCATAACAAATTTATGTTCTCAACTGAGAAAAACCCCTGCCATAAGGTTTTTTTTTTCTATACAAGAAACAAGAAGAAAAGGTATAAATGAGGGGGAGGAGGGAGGGAAGATACGAGTGTTTAGGCAAGAAAGAGTAGTGAAGGCGGTTGGAAGGAAAGGAGAAAGGCCCTACTTCTTTGGCTCTATGGGTTTTTGGGGGCAGCTAGGTGGCATAGTGAATATAGCCAGGCCTGGAGTCAGAAAGACTTTTTCTTCCTGAGTTCAAATCCAGATTCAGACACTTAATAGCTATGTGACCTCGGGCAATTCGCTTAAATTTTTTTTTGCCTCAGTTTACTCATTTGTAAAATGAGCTTGGCAAGGAAACGACAAATCACTCTAGTACCTTTGCCAAGGAAACCCCAAATGGGGTCACTAAGAGCCTGACATGAATGAACAACAACAAAAATGACTTCTTAGCCTTTCCATGGAGACAATCTGCATGGTGAAGCAAATTCACCAGGAACTTCCTAAGCCAAAGAAATCATAGGACCAGTGTCTGCCTCCATGGCCATTGTGGGGGGGGGGGGGGAGCACAAACCCCCTTACTCAAATTGACTACTCAGAGGCGTCTCAAGCTAAAAACAGAAAATCTCCTTTATTCGGTTCTCTAGAGAAACCGGGCAGTCCCTTCACCAGTAAAGTTGGAGAAGGGAGGCACTTTACAGAAGCAGAATGGCACTTTATATAGACCCTGATGCAAAAATCTCCCTCTCACCACTGACCATTATTCTCACTGGCTGAGAAGCAAGATCTTGCATTCTAGGTGCGAAATCTAACCAATCCCTTTTGAAACCCAGTTCAAATTTCCCGCTCCTGGATGTTACAAAGCCCACGAAAATACACATCATTATATGCAAACTAGGCATTGAGGAGTTAGTGAGTCATAACCAATCACTGATCCTAATGCAATACATAGCCTTATACGGAAATCACCAGACTCTGGAGGAATGGAAACCTGGGCTTAAGGTCTCTTCCACTCCAGGGAGAAGACTCCATATTCCTGAGAAGTCTTCACTAAATCTGTTCCCATTCACCATGGAGCTACCTAGCCTGTGTATTCCAATGAATTCTGGATTCACCTATTTTTCATTGGTTTACTAAGGAGGCCTGAGTGCGTCAGCACCTGGGAAAGCAGTGGGTAACAGTGGACAGTGCCAGCTTTAGAATTAGGGAACCTGGGTTTAAGCTCCAGTGTTGGGGGACAGCTCTGGACCGGGGTCCCCCGTGAGGACCGTGAGATGCCTGAGGGTCCGAACCTGCTTACGTGGCAGGCTAGCTGGTCTAGCAAGCCACGAGGTACTGGGATGGCCCTGGTAACAGGCTGGCTCCACCCACGGGGAGGCACTTGGGAGGAGCTCGCCCACCCATGGGAGGTACAGGGGAGGAGACAGGGGATAATAAAATGGGATGACCATGAGAGCTGGAGAAAGAAATGGAATAAAGCTTGCTGACTGCAACTCCTTTCGGGTGCTCTGCCTGTTTATTCCCCTTCCCCAACAGGGAGAGGGAATTCCCTCCCCCGAACCAGGAGGAGGGCCAGAGACGTCTGAGGACCGGGGATAGGTAAGTAGAAGGCGAAGGCCCGGGAGTCGCCCCGGGCATCTGGCGCCCCGAACAAGGGACCGCCGTAGGGAGAGGAGAATCCGCCTTGCCCCGCAGTAGTAGCCTTGCTCCGCTACTGCGGGAAGATTCAGGCAGCCTCAGTATTGAGAAGTGGCCTTGACCCGCTACTGCGGGAAGATTCAGGCAGTCTTAATATTGGGAAGTGGCCAGGATGGGTCAGGGAAATAGTTTTCCCAGTTTAAAGCCCGAAGATAAAGGAGTACTTGCTTGTCAGCTGTATAAGTTTTGTAAGATCTATGGGCTTAAGCCCCACATTCGGGACTGTAGAGCATTTGTGGAAAAGATCTGGGATGTTTCCCCTTGGCTAGAGCATTGTGGGTTATGCCCAGTTAAATGGGACATAGTGGGACAACAGATGGTTGCCTGTGAGAGGGTGAACCCAGGTGTATTAACAGAGGAGGACTTTACATTCTTTCAAGTGGTCTCTGCACTTTTGTGCTCGGATCCCCGTCCCCTCTGGCGATCAAACGGTGAGACCCAGTCAGGGCAGTCCCTTCAAGGGACGACAGAAGAAGAAGAGGAATCTGATGAGGATGATCCCAACCCCAAGCCCTTATATCCATGGGGTATGTTAAGAGAATGTGCAGGCAGGGACTCTAGAGCCCCGAGGGGAAGAACAAAAGGGAAAGTTGAAAAGAACTTTGAAGAGAGAGTTCAAGAGGGTGTGAAACCGTTGAGAGGTGGCAGAGACCGATAGTTAACAAGTACCGTAAGGGAAAGTCTGATGAGGGAACGCCCAAGAGGGAGTGGAAAGCACCCGAGACAAAGGGAAAGTCTGATGAGGAGGGAACGCCCAAGAGGGAGTGGAAAGCCCCCGAGACAAAGGGAAAGTCTGATGAGGAGGGAACGCCCAAGAGAGAGGGCTGGGGAACTCGCAGGAAGAAGTTTCAACGGAATTTGGGAACTCCCAGTCCTCCCGAGGTCGGGCTGAATGCCCTCTCCTTCTCCCCAGCCGCAACGTCCTTGTTACAATCATCACAAGGAACGCGGTCATTTACCTACGGGCGGTCTGGGCCCTCGGAGCCTCTGAGCGTACTCACTCAGAGCCTATCCGCAGCTTTGGTGGAGGGACAGGAGATAGATTTAGAGGAGTGGGGGGGGCCTCCGACCCCAGAAACAGATCTTCACAGTGGAGGCTGTAGGCCCTGTCCCTGCCTCCCAGCCCGGGAATTCTGTACCCCTATCGTTCCCGCAGCAGTATCAACAGGCTCTCCAAAAATTGCAACCCTAATATGCACGTCTACCATGGATTCCCCCGATGCCGATTTAGTTATAAGACCTTGGCATACTGAAGGGATCGACGTGCCCCCGCTCCTTTCCCCCATCTGGTGGTGGGACCCTCTGGCTATGTGCCATTCATAGTCCATACTCAATTGTTGTCCAGCGGGTCCTCCACGATTTATTTGACTAATCCGCATTGTTATCCTATAAATATTGCCCCAGGAACTCCCGTTGGGAGGGGTATCTATCTGCCTTGGGTTGAAGAGTCCGGGCAGGAAACCCATCAAGTTAATTGGTGCTCTCCCATTGTAGGCGGTCGCCCCATGATACAGATTCTGGTTGAAGGACGCCCAATCATGGGTCTGCTCGACACCGGAGCAGATATTTCAGTCATCAATGCATCCCAGTGGGACCCCAGTTGGGCAGTGAACGATGGTGCTGCCCAGGTTGCTGGAGTAGGGGGTGCCAGTTTGGCACTACGGGCTGCTAAACATTTGAATTGGACCTTTGAGAATCATCAGGGGTATTTTAGGCCTTTGAAATTGACCGGCCTTGCCTACGCCCTTTGGGGGCGCGACCTTCTTCAGCAACTTGAGTTATACCTCACCACCCCAGAGCACCTTCAGTTAAACATGCTGGGGCCACTGTGACGGTGAGCAGCCCGCATATAACATGGAAAACTGAGACCCCTGTGTGGGTTGAGCAGTGGCCCCTAACCCCTCAAAAGCTCACCGCCTTACGCTTTATAGTTGCTTCCCTTTTGGAGCAGGGCCGCATTGAGCCCACTACAAGCCCTTACAATTCTCCTGTTTTTGTTATAAAAAAGAAAAATGGATCTTGGCGCATGCTCATAGACCTTAGAGAGATTAATAAATGCATGCTGCCTATGGGGGCGCTACAGCCCGGTCTCCCTAGCCCTGCTGTGATCCCCCAAGATTTTAGTATGACAATTATTGACATCAAAGATTGTTTCTATAGCATTCCCTTACATCCACAAGATAGAGTCAAATTTGCCTTTTCCATTCCCTCGGAAAATCGCCAGCAGCCATATGAAAGGTATCATTTTACCGTGCTCCCTCAAGGGATGGCAAACAGTCCTAATATGTGCCAAATGTATGTCCACACCATCCTCTCCCCACTCAGACAGTGCTTCCCCAAGGCCATTATCATTCATTATATGGATGACATTCTTATTGCCACACCTAGTCAGGATTCCACGATGGCGCTTACTCAACTTATGGTCAATACCCTAGCTGCCCACGGGCTAACTGTGGCTCCAGACAAGGTACAGACTACACCCCCTTTTCAGTATCTTGGCCATGTATTGAAACAAGGACGGATTGCTCGCCATCCTCCGAGCATTGATCTTTCTCAGCTCACCACTCTCAATGATTTTCAAAAGCTGATTGGCGCTATACAGTGGATGCAGGCAGTTATCCCTATCCCCGATGGTGATCTGTACCCGCTGTATGACTTGCTGCGAGGAGATCCCGCCCTACTCTCACCCAGACATTGGACATCCGAGGCCTTAATGGCAGCCAAGAGCATCCTCAACAGATGCTCCACAGTTGTTGTGCGGCAGGAACCCAACCTACCCATTTATGCCACTATATTAAAAGCCAGTACTTTCATTGGGTGCCTCTATCAATCACATGGCATTTTGGAGTGGCTGTACCCCCCTCGCAACAAAAAGGCCCTTCCACATAAATGACGAATGGTCGCCCAATTTTTTCTTTTAGGTGCCGAGCGCTGCCTATTGGCTTTTGGCAGATTTCCCATTTTGAATTTAGAGGCATCAGAGGAAGCCTTAAGGTGCTTCTCCGATGAGATTCCAGAATGGGCCTCTCTTTTATGTATGTGTAATACCATAAAGCTTCCGCTCCCCCCAGCGCTTAGAGGATGCGAAGTCCTTCCTATCCATATGCCTTTTACTATTGTATCTCTACAGCCAGTTACAGGACCCACTGTTTTTACAGATGCTACTAAAAACCATAGGGCTGCGGTTTATATCCCTTCCAGGCAATTCCTTAAGGTGTACACCACCGAGCATTCCTCAGCCCAGAAAAATGAATTGCTGGCAATACAATATGCTCTCTCCATATTACCTAATGAGAGCTTTAATCTTGTTACTGATAGCTTGTATTGTGCAAATGCTATTGCTGCTTCACCTTTTGCCCTCATTAATCCCCGTGCTTCAACTATAGCTCAAATCCTATATGATATTCAAGAGTCTATGTTACAACGCTCTACTCCTCTTTATGTATTGCATATTCGCTCACATATGTCCACCATATGACCCATTTATCAGGGTAATGATATTGTAGATAAAGCCCTTATATTCCCTCTGCATTTAGAAGCACAGGCAGCCCATGATAAGTATCACCTATCTGCACAATCTTTGCGACGCCTTTATGGATTGTCCAGAGAAAACGCTCGCCAAATAGTCAAACAGTGTACCAATTGTGCTCCATTTCGCCCTCTTGCCCGAGACACCGCAATTAACCCCCGTGGTGATCTCCCTAACGATCTTTGGCAAATGGATGTAACACAGTTTGGCAAAGTTCTTATGCATGTTTGTATTGATACGGCCTCCAATTTTATTATGGCCTCTATACAGCCTAAGGAAACAGCCCGTGCAGTGATCGACCACCTCTATGGTTGCTTTGCCATGGTTGGGGTGCCTCGAGCCATAAAGACAGACAATGGGCCAGCTTATATTTCCTCTGCCTTTGCCGCCTTTTGTAGAGAATTTTCTATTATTCATATTACTGGCATCCCATATAATCCCACAGGTCAGGCCATTGTTGAGCGTGCTAACCGCACTATAAAAACTCTTCTGTTAAAACAAAAAGGGGGAGTAAGGGCAGCGGGGCCCCTCTCCCGAGGTGATCTGGCACAAGCCGTCTTCACTCACAATTTTTTGCAAATCCGAGACGATGGCACATGCCCCGCACAAAGATTTTATCTCCACGAGATGGGAGCAAGAAGGGAAAGGCCGTTAAAGGCCCCTACTGCCTGCCTCACCGGAGCTCGAATCCGGTGGAGGGACCAAGAAGGCAAATGGCATGGCCCTGGAGTAGTTATAGCGAGAGGTCAGGGGTATCTTTGCGTCCAACCAGATGGAGCTGACCCAGGGACGGAGATCTGGATCCCCACACGATGGGCAGTTGAGCTGCGAAAAGCCGAAAGCAAGGAGGAGACGAGGGCGGAGAGGAAGGCACCGTCCGAAGCGGGTGTGCAAACAGCGTGAGATAACCATGCTCACACTTCTGATGGCCTTACAACAGTTCCTTCCTGGGTCCGAGGCTGTCCAGTCCAAATGGTACAACGCCACCCCCGCAGAGCAGCGAGCCGCGGATCAAAGGGGCGACACCTACTGGACTTTAGCACAGGGACTCCCCGCCTTATGGAGACTCAACATTCCTCAACCTTCCCCAATCAATGGCCGGCAGTCCGCAAAGCCCTCCAGGGGGCTATGCTGGCTTATAACGCCACAGATGACATCCATCAGTTGGACTTGCTCATTGATCAGCTGAATAACCTTTCCAGAACATTTGAGGAAAAGCGTGAACAAGAAGAGCGTTCCATCTTCGATTGGTTACAACGAATCCTGGACTTGCATTGGCTGCCAGGCGTGCTCTCCTCCGTTGCAGTTCTTGTCCTTATGTGTCTCGTCCTGCCGTGCCTCCTGAAGTGCCTCCTGCAATTATTGACACGGGCACTAGAGAGTCTTAAAGGCGATGTTTTGTCTCTGAGACATCGCAAAGACAGGTCCCCGTGGGGGGAACCACCCAATCTACCCATGTAAAACAAAAAGGGGGAGATGTTGGGGGACAGCTCTGGACCAGGGTCCCCCGTGAGGACCGTGAGACGCCTGAGGGTCCGAACCTGCTTACGTGGCAGGCTAGCTGGTCTAGCAAGCCACGAGGTACTGGGATGGCCCTGGTAACAGGCTGGCTCCACCCACGGGGAGGCACTTGGGAGGAGCTCGCCCACCCATGGGAGGTACGGGGGAGGAGACAGGGGATAATAAAATGGGATGACCATGAGAGCTGGAGAAAGAAACGGAATAAAGCTTGCTGACTGCAACTCCTTTCGGGTGCTCTGCCTGTTTATTCCCCTTCCCCAACAGGGAGAGGGAATTCCCTCCCCCGAACCAGGAGGAGGGCCAGAGACATCTGAGGACCGGGGATAGGTAAGTAGAAGGCGAAGGCCCGGGAGTTGCCCCGGGCACTCCAGTACTGTCTCTTCCTGCCTGGGTGACCCTGGATGAAATGCTTAACACTTCTGTCCCTCATTCTCCTTGTCTGTACACTGAGGAGATGGACACAGTGACCTCTAAGGTCCCTTCAAGCTCTCGACTTAGCATGGATATTTCCCAGAACAGTCTTGGCCTCCTCAGTGTGGTTTTTCTTGTGATTTTCCTGTGGTTTGGTCTGAAATTTGTGCAAAGTCTCTAGGCAAAAAGGTTATATTGGGTGAATTTGAATTCTGATATTGATGACTTTAGTATTTATAACAGGAGAGAGTAAAGTCTTCTATGATCCTTCTCCAATGATCACACAGGGATTCAGAAGAAATGGGGCATCTGTGGAGACTAGGAAGAGCTGACTGTAAGCCATGAATGTGAGCATGTCATTGGCCATAAAATGGGCACTATGATTTCGGTGTCATTGAGCAAGGTTCTGTAAAGCTGCAGAGGAGATGGTGAGAAAGAATGCCAGTCCTCCTACGAGCAAGACCTATGAGACTTCATAGTCCCAGACAGGTTAAAGTGACTTGCCTAGGGTCGCACAGGTAGTAAATAGCAGAGCTGCATCAGAACTCAAACCCTCTAACTACAAAATTAATCAGTCTGGGAAAGGAAGACTCTCAGGGTTTCTGGCCAAAACAGAAACAATCGCTATTTACTCTAACTCTGAGTCAGTCAGGGACCAAACAATGACCAGGTGGGGCTGGACCTGGCACCTATTGTTAGCCAACCAATGAGAGCCAGAGTGATTTGGGTTTAAATTCAGCCTCCTTTCTTACCTAGCCTTAATCACTGAATGGGGTTGTTGTCTCAGTCAAGCTGAGAGGGTGAGCCTGGTGACTTTGAAGAGCCCTGCCTCACTTAAATCCAATTCCCTTGTAGGTCATGGCATCACCACCCTAATGTTATGGACCTCGTCCATAGCGAAGGAAAAACAACAGCTCCAAAACAATAATCTTTCCATACTACTTTAAGAGTTCCTAAAATGTGTCATAATTTAGTGGAAAAGCACAAAGAAGAAATAAGAAATCATATTGGTTGACTTAGCTATTCTCAGCAATACAACAACTCTGAAGGACTTTAGGATGAAAAGTGCTATCCATCCCCAGAAAAGGAACTGATGGTGTCTGAATACAGATTGAAGCATGTGTTTTTTGCTTTATTTTTCTTGAGGGTTCTTTTTATCTATGTTTTCTTTTGCAACATGACTGTTACGGAAATTTTTTTTCAAGTTTTTCATGACTATACTGTATAATTGATATCAAATTGCTTGCCTTCTCAATGGGGTGGAGAGGGGAGGGAGGAAGGGAGAGAATTTGGGACTCAAAATTTTATCAATGAATGTTCAAAATTGCTTTTACATGTAACTGGGGGAAAATAAAATCCTAAATGAAAATAAATCATATTCGTCACTGAGTGGGATAGACTTGGTGAAGACTCCTCAGATTGTGGTTTTCTCCCAAGGGTGAGGTGGGGCCTGGAGGCTCGGGGCTGCAGTGTTTTTGGAATAGAATAGTTCCATATAAGGTATAAAACTGTGTGGTGTACTGGGGTCTCAATGATTGGACAAAACTTGCGTAATTCCTCGATGTCTTCATTTCAAAGGGATTGGTTAGATCTCATGTCTAGAATGTAAGACCATATCCTCAGCTAATGAGGATAATGGTCAGTGGGGGGAGGAGGGACTTGCGTTAGGGTTTATAAATCACTGTCCTGATTTTTATCTTCGGCTTTCCTACTCCAGGTGAACTGCTGTGGGATTGTCCAGATTCTCGAGAATCGAATAAAACTCTTTTCTGTCATCACTTTGAGAGGCCTCTGAGTAATTGATTTATGTAGGGACCTGAGCCATCCCACACAGTTTGGGGGCACGTACCGGGATCTGTGACCTTTCTGAGAGACGGCTGACAGCTCAGTCCAAGGACTTGGGCGCCCGTGGGGAGATTTCCCCATTGTCCTTGAAAGGAGCTGCCGGGCCTCCCTCTCTGCAAGGTAACGACCTGAAGCAGAGGAACTCAGTGAAGACAGAAAAGAATAGAGATAAGGACTCCAAAGACTCCGAAGCTGTGAAGTGTGTAAAAATGCCAACCAGTTGGTGTTGAAGTTTGCAGTCAGGCAACTTGTACGCGTATACAACCCAGCGGTAAGCGCGGGGGGGGGTCTGGGGGTCAATTCGTTGAGTCTTAGATAGACTCGGGGAGAAGGTGACGACTCCCAACCAAATTAGTGGACTGCGGGACCCCAGGGTGAAGGGCCCCCCCCAAAAACGTTTGCTGGGTGACTGTTGGTGACGGGCGACCCTCACCTGAGAGCTGGCAAGAGAAGCTAGCAAGGGAGCTAGCATAATTCGTTGAGTCTCAGACTCGGAGGTGTTGGCGACAACCCTCGACCAAAGGAGCCAGCAGGAGAAGCTAGCAAGGGAGCTAGCATAATTCGTTGAGTCTCAGACTCGGAGGTGTTGGCGACAACCCTCGACCAAAATGGGACAAAAGCAGTCCAGGAATAGAGCTTCGGAGTGGAGTCAGGAAGAAATACCGGTAAATAGTCCCTTGGGAAACCGATTACAAAATTGGCATGAATTACCAAAATTATAGAGAAAAGAATGTAGAAGAAGATGATTAAGTATTGTTGTTTCATATGGGGTGAAAAGACATCGGAGGAGGAGGAGGCACAATCTGGCCCAAATGTGGTTCCTCCGAGGACTGGGTGTGACAAAAATTTAAACCTATATGTCCTATTCTATTCTGTTAAATGTTTTGTCTGTATATGTTGTGTTGGTATTTCTGTGTGAATGAAAGTCTGTGTGTCTCTGTTTTCATCTGATAAGGTTGTAAATTTAGCCAGCCAGCCAGCCAGCCAGCAGGAGCAGAAAGGCTGAGCTGAACTGTCCTTGAAATTCCTGTTACTCCCTTTCTTCAGCCCCTCCAGACTAGTTTCAGAGGGGCGGAGGGACAAGGAGAGAGAAAGGAAAAAAAAAATCTCAAGTAAGCAACTTAGAGCTGAGAGTTTTGGATTTAGGTTTAATTAGGTCAATATATTTGATGCCAGACAATGCATTTAAAGTAAAAAGACAATAAGTTTAGGTTTTTCTTTTTCTTTGCAGGGTGGGAGGGCCAGAAAGGGGTGGCCTTGGGAATCCTGGCACAAATAAGAGGAGGGCAGAGACACCCAGCAGCATTTCTGCCAAAAATGTTAGCTCCATTAACAAAAGGATAGGTATTTGTTAGATGCAACATTAATCTAATAGATTGGGGTTTTAAAAAGATGTAATAGAAATTTGATAATTTGAAACTTAGAAAGAGCTGAATAGGTTAATGGCTTCTTTTAAGTTTTAAGTAAACTTAAATAAGTTTAAATTTTTAGGTAATCCATCTAAATATTGTATTAGAATTTGCATTGTTAAGCTAGTTTGTGAATTGGTTAAAAAGAGTTGTTATGAATTGTTTTTTTTTGTAAGAGTTTTCTTGTTGTAGCATTCTTATTAAGAAAATGAGAATGCTTTAAAAATGTACGGGTATATATATATATATATATAGGTGTGATTTTCAAGCCTATTTCATCTGAGCATGTATTATGTTAAAAGTTGATTTCTGTTGTTGAAAAGGAAATTTTAGCTAAAATTGTTTTTGCCATGAATCAAGCATTTACTCTAAAGTTATTTTTGTAAAAGAAAGTTTATGGGCAAATATGAAAAGGCTGTGGATTTAGGTCTTGTGATTTCTGTCAATTAGTTTCAAGGGGATTGTGATAAATTGTAAACTGTTCATAAGAGAAGAAATATTTGCTGTATTAAGAAATACTTTGTAAAATCTTTCGTATGGGTTTTTGAAAGGCCTATCCAATTCATATTTGTAAGTTACAAAAGTGGGAAGAATTTAGTTTCTCTAATAGGATATGAAAATACAATTGATGTCATCTGAAATTTATTGTTCGGGTTCATAGCTAAAACAATTTGTTACCACTTACAAAATTATGTTTGCCATTTGTAATTCTAATGCTAAAACCTAAAGCTGGTACACTGTGTGAATATGTGGGGGAAAGAAGCAGTCCTCAGGCTAGTAACAAGTACAGCCCCAGCAGCTGAGGAGATTGTATATAGAACTTGCTTTGGTGAGAATTTGAAAATGTATAAGAAATGATCTTCAGTGATTGGCTCTTTAGGGCAAATTTAAGATCTAAGAAGTAAATAAAATCCCTGGGGACATTCTTTCTAAATCTAATGAGAATAAATAGATATTGTATCATTGTTACACAGAACAAAATTGGGATTCAAAGTTAGCTGTAATTGTATTTTATTTACAGGGGGATTCAAGGAAAGGAATCCCTTATAAAAAGGGGGGGGGGGGGCCAGGTGGTCTGGGAGTTCCAGGAATGGTCTTGATGGGAGTGGCCAGTAAACTGGAGATTTGGACTGATAGAATTAAGAGTGGGAAGTAGAATAGACTTGGCTATAGTGATAAGAGTGGACCTTAGGAGAGCCGGTTCACGTGGAAAAACCAAGGAGTTTTCAAGGTGAGGTTTTCCAAGGCCTTTAGACAAATGGGACTAAAACTTTTTGGGGTAATGGACAAAGGTCCCAACTTGGAGTGAGATCTTTACAGGTTACAAAATGATGTAAAAGCAATTAGTATTAAAACAATTAACTGAATTAATTACTGAGACTAAATCAGAGGCATCTTCAGTTTGGGGAAAGAATTTCAGTCTAATTTTCTTAGAGGTAGGTAGCCTCTGGTAATATTTGGCATTGAAAGTTAAATGATTGTTTTGATTTGAATTCAGTACATGAACATAAAAATTCAAGTTAGTGTTTGAACTTATCACATGTGTAGCTCATTCTTTTAGATTGAGCAGGGTTAGAAAGGGATAAAGTAGTTTGGGAAACAGATATAAATCTATTAGAGCAATGACTTATGATTGTTATTCAATCAGGAACTAGAACATGTATAGGAAGGCATGTAGGCTACTTAAACCTGCTTCAGAGATGTTCCTTGGCCAATGTGAAATTAGTCATGTCTGAAACTGATTATTGGAGCTTGCTATTTTAAGATTTTTGTGGGACTATTAACTGACTGTTTTTCTGAGTCTAACTCCAGGTGTGGATAGCAAGAGAGGTGGTCTGAGCCACTGATCCATGATGCCAATAAGCCTGTGAGATGCTGGTATGAACTGCAAAAAGGTGATCTCATGGGAAGGTCGGGAGAGCGACTGTTCAGTCTGGGCTGAGGTAGGATTTTCCTGACTCAATTTCCCCACTGACACCTGGCAGACTTGAAGCCTGGCTGAACGCCAGTTGACAATCTACTCCTGCCTGGAATTGACATGAAGTGAGGGAGATGTTGTTTCCCTTCAATGTCCCTACTCTTAGTGGCAAATTCCTAAAATCAGAAGTTTTGTAAGTAATAATACCAGATCTGTTGAATAATAGATTGTTGGTAGGGGAACATCTGAGGTTAAGTCTAACATTGAGCTAACAGGTTTAGGACTTTAGAACAACAACAATAAGTTAGGGTCCTCTAATTCTTAGTAATGGTGTGGAGATGATTAGGTTAAGGGCTTGTGAGGCTAGCATGCATAGTTATTATTTTGTCCTAGTTGGTTAATGCTAAATGAAAAATGGTTTGTAGACTATATTGTAAATGCTTTAAAAGAAGCATCACATGATCAGAAGTTGGAATTGTTTTATGATGTGATATGCACTGTGTTAAGAATGATTATTTATTGTATTTATATAAGTACTGGAGCCTGGTGTTGACTCCTTAGTGAAATCTCATCTTCCTAATGAGGGAATGAATAATGACTTGCTGTGAAATGTAGAAGCTGCATTTTAATGTGAATTTCTTATTTTTCTTTAAAAAAAAAATGATAATTTGTCAAAGTTTCAATTTCGATTTTTGTAAGAATGATAGGATTGGTAATCTAAGATGGTATTAAGTTCAATTCTGTAGGAGAGTGGACATCTGGATTTCTACAAGAAGATAAAGAAAAGAAGATGCTGAGATGCTGTGCTGACGACTGTTTGAAGGAGCATCCAGATCAGAAAATTGCATAAGATGATATTTCTCCCCAGACTGCTGTATGAGATGGAACCTCTAAATGGACAGTTCATTAATTTAAATCTCTGTATCTGTACTTATGACAAGGGGACTGCCCCCCTGTAATTTGCTAATGCGTCAGTCAACTTTGCTTTCTTCCCATATTCATATAAAAGGAAGATAGATGAAGGGAAGGATTCATAAGGGAAAGAATGTGAAGAGGTATTTATTGATTGGATTTAGGTATGGAAAAAGGAAAAATAAGAGGAGGGGAGGAATATGGGTAAGTTGAACCTTGAACTATCTATTCCCCCATACCAATTCAGAAAATGTTTAGCATGATTGGGAAGCCAGTAGACAAAGTTATGGAAGGTTATTGCATTTAAAATTTTAAAGTTGTTTACTTTCATTTATAATTATTGCTATTAGTTAATAACTCTCAAGCTTCATGCTTGGAGACACACTTTGTCAGTATTAAAGCTCCATTTGAAGCGTGTGTGAGAACACACAGAATTTGGAAAAGGATGGCCAACTTGCATACAGGCTGTGGCAGCCACTGCCCTCCTAGTAGAAGAAAGTAGAAAAATCACTTTTGGAGGCTGTTTGATTGTGAGTGTACCTCATCAGGTGCGATCTATCTTAAATCAGAGAGCTGGGAGATGGCTGACAGATTCAAGAATTTTAAAGTATGAGGCCATATTATTAGAAAAGGATGATTTAATACTGTCCCAAGACCATAACCTTAATCCAGCTAGTTTTCTGTCAGCCTCACCCGAGGAACCTGTAAATTTGGAACACTGCTGTTTGGATATAACTGATTATCAGACAAAAGTGCGGGAGGATTTACAAGAATCCCCTTTGTTTGAGGGAGTGAATTGGTTTATAGATGGGTCCTCCCGGGTGATAGAAGGAAAGAGACAGAATGGGTATGCCATAATAGATGGAGATAGAAGTTCTCTAGTACAAGCTAGTAGCTTACCTAAGACTTGGTCAGCACAAACTTGTGAACTGTATGCTTTGCATCAAGCTTTAAAATTATTAGAAGGGAAAGAAGGATATATATATACAGACTCTAAGTATGTTTGGGGAGTAGCACATGTTTTTGGAAAAATTTGGGAAGAAAGAGGAATGGTAAATAGTAAGGGAAAGGAACTAGCTCATACCACCCTACTGACTAAAGTATTGAGTAGTTTACTGTTGCCCAAAGCAATTGCTATTGTGCATGTGAAAGGACATCAAATAGGGAATACCTTTGAGGCTAGAGGTAATCGCCTTGCTGATGAGGAAGCGAGGAAGGCTGGGGAAAAGGAACCTGGACAGACTGCAATGTTGGTATTAATTCCTACTTTGCCTCCCAATCTCCCCTCCCCATCCTATACTCAGGAAGAGAAGAAAAAGGCTCAAGACTTGGGAGCCAAGGAGACAGAAGGAGGGCGCTGGTTTCTCCCGGATGGCCGTGAGGTACTGACCAAGGCAGGGATGAGATGAGTCTTGCAATACCTACATCAAGGTAGTCATTGGGATGTCCAAAACCCGTGTGATGCTGTATTGACAAAGTTTGTGTCACCGGGCTTATACACACTGGCCAGACAATTGGTGGAGGGTTGTCTGATTTGTCGAAGGACAAATAAGACTGCTCAACGCCATCCCCCCCCCCCCAAAGGGGGCAGGCCCCCGGGATACAGACCCTTCCAAAGCATTCAGGTGGACTTCACCGAACTACCATCAGTGGGCAGTCTCAAATACCTGCTAGTCATAGTAGATCACCTGACCTCATGGGTAGAAGCCTTTCCCTTATCACGAGCTACTGCCTCCTCAGTTAGTAAGATATTATTGGAACAGATAATTCCACGGTATGGCATGGTGGAGAGGATAGATTCGGACCAAGGCACTCACTTTACTGCCAAGGTTTTGCAGTCATTAATAAAAGCACTGGAGATTACTTGGGGGAGTTTCACACTCCCTGGCATTCTCCTTCCTCAGGCAAAGTAGAAAGAATGAATCAGGGAAACAGCATCCAGGGGTTCCTCTATATGATGATCTAGCAAAAAGAAAGAGGAACATCGACACCTCCCTCACTCAGACTGGAAATGCAAATGGGTGGGGCGATACTTGGCCTCCTGAGAGGATAATCAGAGAGTATGGGCCTGCAACTTGGGCTCAAGATGGGAGCTGGGGTTATAGAACCCCTATATATCTATTAAACAGACTAATCAGACTTCAAGCAGTAGTTGAAATTATAACCAATCAAACAGCAAAGGCTTTGGACTTACTGGCTGATCAAGCCACACAAACTAGGGAAGCAGTACTGCAACATAGATTAATCTTAGATTAGTTACTTGCAGAAGAAGGAGGAATTTGTGGGAAGCTCAATTTATCTACATGTTGCTTAAAAATTGATGATAATGTAAGGATAGTGAAAGAGATCACCAAGAATATCAGGAAGGTTGCTCATGTTCCCATACAAACTTGGGGCTCCCCTTTCAATACATCCTGGTGGTCCTGGTTTGAGGGGAGCTGGTGGAAGAGGTTACTGTGGTTTGGCCTTATAGCAATTAGTGGTATTGTATTATTTCCTATTTGTCTACCTTGTTTGATTTCACTAATTACTAAAATAGTTAGAAATTCTTTACTAAAACTTGTTAGAGTAGAAGAAAGGACTGAAGGAGCCATTCGACTGATGATATTAAAAAAGGAAGGTTGGGTACCTGTGGAGACAAGAGACATGAATGATCCTGATTGGGATGAGGAGATTAATAGACAGTGTGAGATTATGTTACAGAACTTTGGTTAAAACATCCGTGAGAAGTCTTCAGGCTGATAAAATAAGAGGAGGGATTGAGTGGGATAGACTTGGTGAAGACTCCTCAGATTGTGGTTTTCTCCCAAGGGTGAGGTGGGGCCTGGAGGCTCGGGGCTGCAGTGTTTTTGGAATAGAATAGTTCCATATAAGGTATAAAACTGTGTGGTGTACTGGGGTCTCAATGATTGGACAAAACTTGCGTAATTCCTCGATGTCTTCATTTCAAAGGGATTGGTTAGATCTCGTGTCTAGAATGTAAGACCATATCCTCAGCTAATGAGGATAATGGTCAGTGGGGGGAGGAGGGACTTGCGTTAGGGTTTATAAATCACTGTCCTGATTTTTATCTTCGGCTTTCCTACTCCAGGTGAACTGCTGTGGGATTGTCCAGATTCTCGAGAATCGAATAAAACTCTTTTCTGTCATCACTTTGAGAGGCCTCTGAGTAATTGATTTATGTAGGGACCTGAGCCATCCCACACAGTCACTATTCTCCCATCTACCCCACACTATCCTGACATTCCCTCCCTGGTTCCTGTGACCCATATTCAGCCAACACCATGAAGCTTTGCTTCGTACTCTAAGTCTGGAGATTTGGGCCTAAGATCCATGAATCTCCAAGGCAGCTATGTGGCACAATGATTAGAGTGCTGGGCTTCATCTTCCTGAGTTCAAATCTAGCCTCAGACACTTACTAGGTGGGCAAGTCACCTAACCCTGTTTGCCTGGGTTACTTCATCTGTAAAATGAGCTGAAGAAGGAAATAACAAACTACTTCAGTATTTTTGCCAAGAAAACCCCAAATGATGTCATGAAGAGTCAGACGTTGCTGAACAGCAACCACCATGAATCTCTAGATAGATTTCAGGGTATCCACAAACTTGGATTAAAAAAAAAATACATCCTTATTTTCACTAACCTTTAAATAAAATTTAACATTTTCTTTAATTACAAGGGCCTTTGAAAATTATTCTGTGAAGGGTTTTATAGTTTCCCCCAACTACCAAAAGAGTCTAAGACAAAAAGGGTTAAGAACTTTTATTCTAAATTATGGAGAAAAGAAAAAATTGCTCCTCTCACAGGATTCCCCTGGATTGCCACATGGAAGATATTTCTTGGACATCAAATGGGTATTGAAATAACCAGGTATGAAAATAAGTAGAGACTGAGAGGATCATAGAATTTAAAGCCAGAAGGAACCTGAGAAATTGTCTAAAGAAACACTTTTAATTTTACAGATGGAAAAACTGAGGCCCAGAAACATGAGGTGAGTTACCCAAGAACGTACAAGAAGTATGAGTCAGGATTTGAACCCAATTCTAGTTGTATAGAAATAAATATCTGGTTAAGAATATTGTGTCTGAGAATGTAATGTGGAATTTTGGACCATCTAACAAGGATTAATTAAAATCTATTCACCTTTATAAATTGTCTTATAAATTATAAATTTATAAGATTGTCTTTATAAAGACAATCAAAAAGGTTTTAAACTGAAAAGAAAGTGAGGAGAAAATTGTCTATACCTAATTGAACACCTTAGAAAGCCACTTATGGTACTGGATGAAGAGAAACACTAGAGACACTAAAGGGAAACCAATATACTAAGTTAGCTAACCAACAAAGTGAAAACTAGTTTCTAGAATAGAAATGTTGAAAACATTGAGTGGAATAAGTTTAGTGAAGACTTCTCAGATTGTAATTCTTCTCCCAGGGTGAGGTAAGACTGAGAGGCTCAAGGTTACTATATTTTTAGAGTAGAATAATTCCATATAAGGATATTAAACTGTGTAGTACATTAGGGTCTCAATGATTGGATGAAACTTACATAATTCTTCGATGTCTTCATTTCAAAAGGGATTGGCTAGATTTTGCGTCTCGAATGTAAGATCATATTCTCAGCTAATGAGGATAATGGTCAGTGGGGAGGGAGGGACTTGAGTTAGAGTCTACATATATATATATATATATATCATTGCTTCTCCTTTGTCTTCGGCTTTTCCTGGTAGAGGAATTGCCCGATTCTAGAGAATCTAATAAATAAACTTTCTGTCATCACTTTGAGAGGCCTCTGAGTAAATAATTTAAGCAGAGATTTGAGCCATCCCACACAACATTGAGTGAAAAAAAACATTTCATTTTAGAAATTGTGATAGAAAAGGAGAGGAAAACTAGCCATATACTCCCATATGCCCTAGATTTTTGGAGAAGAGATTGTAAAGTGTTCACAGAAAAGATAGATAGGATTTCATGGACTCAAATTCTGTAGGGGAGTCAATAGAGGAATTCAGGGAATTCAGTTCAGGTGGAATGGAAAACTCCCAAGAACAAAGTCCTGAAGACATAAAGAAATAGTCTGATAAAGAACAAAAGTGAAGGGCAAAGTTAATGCAGAAGGAATCCATCAATCAACTTAGACTTTAAAAAGAGATGAACAAAAGACATGAAAATATGAAAAAAAAGACACGAAATACTGGAACTTCAATGCAAAAGTATTGCCTTGATTCAACAGATCACCAGTCCAACCTCCAGCCCAGACCTCACATGTATTATCCAGGGAAGAAACTTCTATAGAGAAAGGGTCAGCCATCCCCACCAACTGCCAACCAACTATCACCACAGGACAGGCAAGTCAACCTGGCTGAGTGAGGCAGAAAGACACTCTGAGGGAGAGAGAAGAGACAACATGTGCCAGCCAAGTCAAAACACCACCACCACCTAGACCCCCACGACCCTTTATGCAGACAGCCTAGGACCCTAAACACAAGAGGCTTGGGGGTGGTAGTGCTTCCCACCCAGCACTCAGAGTCATCATTTTAGGAAGTAATTCTGTGTGAAGATGCAGCTGCAGCCTGGTAACCTCATCAGCAGGTGTTATGGCCACAGCAAATGAAGGCTATGAAAAGAAAATCCTTGCCATCCAAGTCCTTGACACTCACAAGGCTCAACATCAGAAATTGATATGAGGTTGCTGGGTGATTTTGTTGTTTCATCCTAGTAGGGGCTGTGGACCTTTTCCATCTGACTTGCATTTGAAGCCTTCTATATATGTAGTCACTCCCATTACAATGTGAGCTGTCTAGAACAGGGGCTTAGTGCAGCGCTTTGCACACAGTAAGTACATAATAATTGCTTTATTTATTCCTTCAAGATTATCAGGAGTTCTAAGGATGAAATGAATATGGGAAGGACAACAGAAAGGGTTTAGAGTTGTTTTTTGTTATGTTGGGGGAAAGAGAAGAATGAAAAATAGGCTAGTATTACTGCAAAGGGTAGATGGGACAAGGATAAGAAACTCTGGAGAGCAGACACAGTTGTTTCACTATTATTTTTCTTCTGTTTTCTCTGCCGAGGTGCATGATCTTTGGAACAGAAAAGAAATGGAATGAAAATAGCTATTAGGAAACTGATATTTAAGATAAGTAGCGAGATCATAGTTAATACTCTAAACTTTACAGTGTTTTAGCGTATTATCTCCATTCTCCAGATGAGGAAACTGAGGCAGAGAGTGGTTAAGAGACTTGCCCAAGATCACACAGCTAGTTTCTGAGGCAGGATTTCAATTCAGATCTTTCTGACTGCAATCAGGGCTAGTACCCCATCCACCACTCCATCTGGCTGCTTAGAGTACAAGATACTAGCTAGGGTTCTCCTGGCAAACTTTGACAAGTTCTAATCACCAGGCCCAAGTCAGTTACTTCTAAGATAAGTAAGTGCTCAGCCATTTTCAGGCAGCTAGGTGGCACAATGGATAAAGCTCTGGGCCTAGAGTCAGAAAGACCTGAGTTCATAATCCTGCCTCAGATATTTACTAGTTGTGTGATCCTAAGCAAGTTACTTAACCCTATTTGCCTTAGTTTCCTCATCTGTAAAATGAGCTGGGGAAGGAGATGACAGACCACTCCAGTGTCTTTGCCAAAAAAAAAAAGGAGAGAAGGCATTCAGAAAAAGTCTGACACCTCTAAAGCAACAGCCACAAAGAGCCATTGTCAGTGATTTCTGAAAGACAATGGAGAAACTAGAAAGGAACTTAAGGGGAATAGAGAAAGGCAAATAGATGATTATTGAACTTTTTTTTTTAGGCACAACTAAGTGGCAGAGTAGATAAAAGACCAGGCCTGAATTCAGGAAGACCTGAGTTCAAATTCACTTAGCTAGCTATGTGACCCTGAGAAAGTTACTAAACCATGTTTGCCTCAGTTTCCTCATCTGTAAAATGAGCTGTAGAAGGAAATGGCAAACCACTTCAGTAGCTTAGTCAAGAAAACCCCAAATGGGGTCATAAAGAATTGGACACAACTGCAAAAGACTGAACAAAAACAAAAACAAATAGCATGACCTAGAGTGAGAAGTTAAGTTTCTCAGTCTGGATGTGGATTATGGTGCTCTGATCACAAGAGAAGATGCCCCAAGCGGTGGATTTCAGAGGAAAGAAAATGAGCTTTGTTTGTGGCATATTAAGTGACTTCATTTCTGGACTCATTGTTCGACTCTTCATGACCCCATTCAGAGTTTTCTTGGCAAAGATACTGGAATGGTTTGCCATTTCCTTCTACAGCTCATTTCACAGAGGTAGAAACTAAGGCAAACAAAGTTAAGTGACTTGGTCAGGGTCACAGGGCTAGGAAATGTCCCAAGGTCTCATTTGTATAGGTTTTAATCTAATCTAAAATATGGTGTCATTGTCTTGAGTCACTTGAGGGGAGAAACTATTCAGTCCACTAAAATATAAGCTTTTTCTCTTCTGTTGACATTGAAATAATGCTTAAGATTTTTATGCAAAATAGAGAAAAAACAAGTGAGCACCTGATTAATTTATGCTAATAATACTTAGGTGAATCAATTTCCCTAAAACCCATTCCACCCAAGGCCAGATTATCTGCCTGTGAGCTCTGATGACTAATTGCCATATGATCAGTGCTTGGTGCTGGACCCTATGGAAAGGCACAGAGGGACAGTAACTATTGTTGAGTCTTTTCAATCATGTCTCACTCTTTGTGACTCCACTGGTTTGCCATTTCCTTAATTTTTATAGATAAGAAAATGAGGCAAACAGGGTTCAGTGACTTGCCCAGGGTCACACAATTGGTATCTGAGGCTGGATTTGAACCCATCAAGATGATAATTCCTGATTCCTAACCCAGTACTCTATCCACTGTGCCATCTAAATACTCACAGAAAGTAGTTTAATAGACAAAAGCCTTTTTCCTGGATTCTAATTCTGGTCCATCTCCCTGACCAGCTGTGTGGTAAGTGCATTGGGTAAGTGAATTCATTTCCTTAGCTTTCATTTGTAAAATGATGAAGTTGGAGTTGATTCTGAATGCCCTTTACATCTCTGTAAGTCCCTAAGTGTACAGACTGAAAAACAGACCTGAATCACTTTAATGGGAAGATATAGACAAAGTCTCTGATGTAGAAAATGTACACTTTCCATAAAATCACCTCTGCCTGCAATAAATTATCTGATGACATGCTAGCTTGATGATGGCCATAAATAGAGATCTTTCCCTGGTTTTGTCAGCATAATTTTCTGCCATGCATTTCCTTCCTACCTCTTCCTCCCTCATTTTTGTCATTACCCTTTTTTTCTTGGATGACTGAAATGCGTCAGAAGGAGAGTCAAAAAGTTGAGACATAGAGCTCCCCTAGGTTTTTGATCAGTCCTTTGTTTTCCCTACTTTTCAAAATTCATTTTTCTGGTTCTTTCAGCTCTAAATCCTATGAGCCTATGATTTACAGAAAAGCATTCATAAAAACCCACTGGATAAGGAGGCAGAAATGGGTTGCAATTAGCAATGGTGAAGGGAGCACCAATGCCAAAAGATTATGTCACTACTGACTGAAGTATTCTCTATCAAATTGATCAAAGTTAGGGTATGGGTAGGGAGAATGAGGAAAGGACTCCCCATATGGTTACATATCCCTAAGCCATGGGACATGCAGAAGTAGCAGGAGCCAATACCAGAACCTTCTTCATCTCTCTAAGTGTGGGTTTCTGAGAAAAAGGAACAGAAGGAAATAAGCATTAATTAAGCACCTGCTATGGGCAAGGTACTTTACAAATATGACTTCATCTAATCCTCACAATCCTGGAAGATATTAACTATTATTATTCCATTTTACAGTCTAAATTCCTTTTCCTGTCTTCATCTGGCAAAGAAATTAAGAGTTACTGGCTGAAATGGTTTCTGATAACTCTCAACCTTCTCATTAAAGCAACTACTTTAGATCAATTAAATTTTTGTTAGAAATAGTGACAATCAAAAAAACCAGCATCTTTATATTTGTCCACTTCCCATTTTTTGGCATTAATAGTTTATATAAATAGGTTGATTTAGAACTTTTATAATTCAATAATATTGATCAACTGTTCAGTGTTGAAACAAATAGAAGTGAGTACTTCTGAAGCAGTGGGCTGATGAACTGAATGCCTGACCAAATGGGGCCTTCATGACAAACAAGTTCCTGGGACCCCACACGTAAAGTTGATCAATAAGGGCTTCCACAGAACAGCCAGCCAGCCAGTCAATAAACACTTATTAAACACCAAACACTGTGCTAAGTACTAAGTAGGTTCTCACTGCTGTGGGCGAGTTGGTTGGTTGTTGTCCTTCATTTCTGAAGAGAACCAAAATGACATCACAATCATAAAGTGAAGTTTTAGTGTATCCAACTGTGGGTCTGATCAGACCTATACAAGCTCAGAATGCTCTACCACAGGTTGGGCACAGATAGTCTGTGTGAATATTTGGGGTGGATACTCCAAATCTGCGCATCCTACATTTACTTTGTGCTATCCCAATTCTGCTTTGTTCATAGAGCACAGCACCCTTTCTGATGTGGGCACACCATGCTGAGCAGTCCTGTGCCAGTGTCTCCCATGTTGCACAGTCAAATCCAAAGTTCTTGAGAGAGACCTTGAGAGTGTCCTTGTATTGCTTATTCTGACCACTCTGTCTGCCCCGTGTGAGTTCTCCATAAAATAGTCTTGACAAGTGTACATTTTGCATTCAAACAACATGGCCAGCATATCAGAGTTGTGTTCTCTGAAGCATAGTTTGAATACTTGGCAGTGCAGCTCGAGCAAGGGCTTCAGTGTCTGGTACCTTATCCTGCCAGGTGATCCTCAGGATCTTCCTAAGACAGTTCAAATGGAAGCGATTCAGTTTCCTGGCACGGGGCTGGTAGACTGTCCATGGTTCACAGGCATACAACAATGGGATCAGTACAACAGCTCTGAGATATCAGTGGTCACCTTAAGAAGGATGATTAAACTTTTTTATTCTGATGAGGGAAAGGTGACTTGTAGAGAGAACTTCTCTTCCTCATGAACTTGATCTGACAAGAATGTGAAATTCCCAGGATGAGTAACTTCAGATATTTGATGTCTTTCAATGAGCACCTTTGACATATCATATGTAGAGGGACAATTAATCCTCCCTCTGAAACATGGTGGCTGCTTGGATATTGAACACAATAACTATCACCATAGATTGCTGTATGGCAGATTTCGCTGTAACATATTGAATTTTTTAAAATACTAGTTACTGGTTGTTGTCCTTCATTCTTAAAGAGGACCAAAATGGCATCACTATGCTAGAGTTAAGTTTCAGTATATCCAACTCTGGGTGATCAGACCAAACTGAGCTCAGAACATTCTACTACAGGTCTGGTACAAATAGTCCATGTGAACATTTAGGGTAGATTTTTAAAAATAACCAATTGTCAAAAATATACAACACTATCTTCAATCTTTATCTCTTCTATTTAGGCACTTATTGTTTTCTTTAGTCTAAGTACTCAATGATCTAGCTTCACATAGACAGCAGATTCTTAAATGACCTACTAACTAGTCATTTCCTTTCTATTAAAAACTAATTCATTTCATTTTTTTTCTGATGGTACTTGGTTTTCATTGTGTTGGGTGCCTTCCAAAACTCTTTTTGAAGAAAGTATCCATGCTATACGGGTGTGAAGTTTTTTGAATATTCTATAATTCTTTGACCTCTTAAATATCATTATGAGATGTGCAATGCATGATAACTGAGTGTCCCCACCAAATAAATAATGTGTCTTATAGATCCGTTAAGTTTCTTACTATTCCTCATTTACTCAAATGCCATGTTCCCATATCACTCCTATATCAATAACAATGACGTGGTAGGTTTCCAACAATAAAATAGGCTGGCTCCAGAAGAAGGGATTTAAACTGTGGGTAGGGATCTGGTATATGAGTTAGCTGCAGCACAGAGTTGGAAGGTGTAATTAAATGGATTGACTGAATTTTGGGGGTAAAATATGTGAAGTATTCTTTTTTCCACATGATGAGCAACACTTCAGTAGTATGTGATAGCTTCTACTATATAGTTTCAAACACAGGAAGGAGCTAAATGATTTAAAGAAATGTGGATAGTTCAACAGCAAAAGCTTTCCAGGAATCAGGAGGCTTCCTGAAGGGCTAAAAAGGAGATTGGAATTGTAGACTGAAAAGAAAATCATCCAATGGGTCAATCCCAAATCAACATGAATGGGTTCTGGTGCCCGACACTCCTTGGGGATCATAAGGTAACCAGGGACCATGAAGTAGACTGTAGACATGTAGAGGACCACAAGGGTCAAGTCAGAACTGGGCAACCTGAAGTTAGAAAGATAAAGTACCACACAGTCTGGAATATAGCAGTTTCCTTTTTAAAATAAATTAGATCTGTAGTTTCATTGGAGTAGGTATTTTTTGGTAGAGAAATTCCCCTACCAATGCCAGTGGCACATTCTTTGCCGCTGATAGTCTTAGACAGTTGCCTAAGGCATTGCCAGGTTGAGTAACTTATTGTGGATCCTGTATCCAGTGTGTGAAAGGCAGGTCTTCAACCTAGATCTTCCTGGCTATAAGACCTCTTCTGTACCCAGTACACCCCGCCACATCTCTTTCTCTTTTGGGCACATCTAATTACTATACCCTTTTGTATCTGCATATTCTTTTTCCTTGTCAATTACCCTTGCTTAAAGCCAAGAGAGCTGAGATGTGGTAAATTGAAAATAAGATTTGGTACCAGATTCAAGTACCAAAATATAGTAGCATTAGCAAAGAAAGATTGGTAGAGTCTGGGATTATAGTGAAGGTTATATAATAAAGTGATTAAAGAGCACCTGATCTCTGAAATCAATAAGCTAAACAGGCTTTGGGAGCAAGAAGGTTACATGGGACTGCATGCCACAAGCCAAGGGAGGACAGGATGAATAGCAGTGAATATAGTTAGTTCTGCTATGAAGGTGACATATGCTTTCCAAAAAGCATTGCACTGTGTTTTCATAAATTAATCTCATTTGATTTTCACAACAAATATGTGAGGTAGGTGCTATTATTCTCCCCATTTTCAGTGGAAGAAACTGAGGCAGACTACAGTTAAGTAACTTGCCCAGGGTCTCACAGCTAGGGTCTGAAGTCAAATTTGAACTCAGGTCTTCTAGACTCCCTGCCTAGTGCTCTACTTAGCTGTGCTAGGTTTTCTCTCTCAGATTTACTAAGACTAGGAAGAGATTTTTTCCCCACTCTCTGCTTTAGGAGTAATGGCAGCAAAGAAATGAGCTGCTTGCTGGGTGAGACCAAGTCTGAATCTTAGGACCCTAGCTGCTGCTTCTATTTTGTGTTTGTTTCCCTGATCACAGGTGATCAAGTCATCCTACTGAGATGGGTGTTTCTGGCCTTGGTGGCTGCTGCCTGAGTTTGAGAGCTTTGGGGTCACTGAGAAGGTCAGGTGCTAGAAGAAAGAGGGGCTTCATGCATCTCTACTCCTTCTCTGAAGAGATGACCATTGATGGAAGGATCAGCCATGCATACTTATTAGTCCAGAAGAAAGGGACCTTGAATAAAGTGCTCAGACTGCACATAGCTATGGTGAAAGTGAAATACCAGAGTGTTTCATGGTAGAAGTATCAACCTCCTAGTACAGTGTAATAGGAATGATGGGTTACTATTTGATGATATAAGTTCAGGTCAATGTGAGCTTAATAATTTTTTGTGTTTTTCTGCATTATGTGTGTGTGTGTGTATGTGTTAGAGGAAATAAATAGCTGTCCTATACCTAATCTACTATGTTTATAGGATTTTAGAAGCTATCTAGTATCACTATAAACAAGATTCATAATCATTCACAAGACTTTGACCTAGTTATTCACCCAGAAAAAACTAAATGGATGAAGAACATTTATTGTCCATACTGTGTTATGAAGGTGAGTAGACAATGCTTATTGGATAAACATTGCACATAGATAATGATTGGGTCCAGAATTAAACAGGAGGAAGATATTACCTTTAGAAAATTGTACAGTGCTTTTAATAACCCCAAATTTCTCCCTGAAACAAAAACCCATTGAAGATATAATTAAAGAATATCTAAGAAGGAAACAAATTTTTTTTCAATAAACTCAAATATATTTTCCCTTCTACCTCCTTTCCTCCATTGAAAATCAAAAGAAAAACTATTCCCTTCTAATAAACATGCATGGTCAAGCAAAGCAGATTTCTGCAGCCAGTTTTCACTCCAAGTTCATCACTTCTCTGTCAGTAGATGAGTTGAATGTTTCATCCTGGGTCCTCTGAAATTGTGGTTGTTTATTTATATTGATCAGAAAGTTAGTTTTTCAGATCAGTTTTAAGACTGGTTCAATATCCTTTTCTAGGCATCCACTAAAGATGCCTTTAATTATTATTAAGATATAATCTAGAATTTTGCCAGGAATCAAAGACAAGGTGACTACCCTATTGTTTGCAGACTCCACTTTCTTCCCTCTTTTGAAATTTAGAGAAGCATTTGCCCTTACTGTGTCCAGTGGCCTCTCCCACTCTCCATGATCATTCAAAAATCATTGAAAGTAGCTGAGCTATAATATCAACCAGTTCTTTCAGTCCTTTGAGAACTCTGGGTGGGAAGAACCACTAGGTTATCTGGGCCTAGGGACTTGATCTTAAAGGCAGCTGTTATCTCCCTATTTACCTTGAATGTCAGCTCTCTTTTAGTAATTCCTATTATGTCCTTTCTAATACAATGGTCATTCTCTTTGGCAGAGATAACAGTAAATTCCTTATGTTGATTTTTTAAAAACTACCACTGAATTTCAGATTTAGAAGGACATCCGGTGCCAACTTAAACCTCCAAAAGAATCCCAACTATAACACACCCAACAAGTTGTCATCCAGTTGGAGGACCTGTAAAATGAGGGACCACTCATCATCTCCCGAGGCAATTCTTCTCATTTATGTCGTTGTTGCAGTTCAGTCCTTTCAGTCTTGTCTGATTCTTCCCAAACTGATTTGGGGATTTCTTGGCAAAGATACTAAAGTGATTTGCCATCTCCTTCTTTAGCTCATTTTACAGATGAGTAGACTGAGGCAAATAGGGGTTAAGTGACTTTGCCCAAGGTTACACAGCTAGTAAGTATCTGAGGTCATATTTGACCTCAAAACTTCCTGACTCCAGGCCTGGTGTGCTATCCTTGCACCACCTAGCTGCCCCACCTGGCATGTAGTGCTTAATAAATGTTGATTGATTGATTGATTATTCTGAAATCCTGGAATATACTTTCCCAAAATCTAGGGGTTGCATCAGACTAAGCCCACATCTCCTCTCTTCTATCACAAATTTTAAGATGTGAGGGGGACCTTCACAGTTTTCCATCATTTTCACCCTACACACCAGTAACCTTGCTAGAAATAATTGGTCCAGAATAGCAATTTCTCTAACTGGTTCCTGTAACTACTGAAAGAGGAAGTATTTGTCTTTCCCTCTGACAAAAAAAAGCCTTCTCATCCTCAGCAAAAGTTTCTTCAGATAAAACAACCAACAAATAAGGTTCTGGAAAAAAAAGATTTTAGAGAAAAAGATGCCAGTCTAGACTGTTGAACAAGTGTCTTTTACTGACATTGAAACATCAGTGAGTAGACCACTTCCCACATCTTAACTTGAAGGTTGCTACCAACTCCCTATCACACAAAATCAGTTGTCAAGTTAAGTGTCCTTTCTTTGTTGTCAGTTATGTGACTGGGAAATTATGTAAATTAATTTCATCTCTGTTCTAAATGTACATAGAATAGTATGTATGCTATGTATACATAGTTGCCTTGGTGGTTTCTTGGATTATGTCTGCCTCGCAAGACTTGCTTAGAAGCCCATAGAGGTGAAAGTCAGAATCTAGAATGGTTTGAACTGAATCCAGTCTTTTAGGTCATGCTTTTTTCATGTTTCTTCAGGTGGTGCAGTGGATAGAGCACCAGAGCAGGAGTCAGGAGTACCTGATTCAAATCTCACCTCAGACACTTGACACTCACTAGCTATGTGACCTTGGGCAAGTCACTTAACCCCAATAGCCTCATCCTGCGTCATCTCCATTCATCCTGATGAATATCTGGTCACTGGATCCAGATGGCTCTGGAGGAGAAGTGAGGCTGGTGACCTGCACAGCCTTCCCTCACTCAAAACAAAGTCAAGTGCAAGTCATGTCATTATTTCTCTGATGGCATGGTCTTCTTCGGCAACAAAGGATGAACACACACGCATGCGCGCGCGCGCACACACACACACACACACACACTGGATAATGTGAAACTGGCCCTGTAGACCAGATGCCAGATTCTGGAAGAGATAGTTCTCTGCCCAAAGTAAATTACTTCTCCATGAATAGATAGAGGAATCCAGAAGAATGGCACAGAACCTTGTTGCTCCAGTCTCAATCAATCCCAAGTTGGTGGTGGCAGGTGAACAAGATTGCTCTCCTGCCAGTAAAAAGGGCAAAGGGAGGAGGAAAGGAATTTGCACACAGTTTTCATAAGAGCTAGCTAGGGATTTCATAATTAATGAGTAATTTTACATATGATATTAGAAATGTATGGTCTCTCCCTGACAAGCCTAATGAAATTTCCTTATGTGGATAGAATTATTTAAAATAGAAGAAAAATGTTTGATAATTATGGTTTTGGGGATGAAAGAAATGGGTCGCAGTTACAAAGACTAGAAAAATCTGTGCATCATATTTATATAGATGGACCAGTGGAGAGTGTGCTGGACCTGGAGGTAGGACTACTGGAGTCTGATCCTGCCTTAGGCAATTACTAGCAGTGTGACCCTAGGCAAGCCACTTAATTTCTCTCAACCTGGATTTCCTCTTGGTAAAATGGGGAGATAAAAACAGCCCCAATCTCACAAACAATATAAAGTAGAGATTATCAAATGAGGGAAAGCTCTAGCATTAAGGGATTAGCAAGGCTCTAACATTTAGAGGGATTAGGAAAGATTCTTTTAAAAACTAGGATTTTAGCTGGGATTTGAAAGAAGTACAGGAAAGAGTAGGTTTGGAGACTACACAGTGAAAATGCCCAAAGATGAGAAGAGTCTGCTGCAAGGAATAGCAAGGGGGCAGTTTCCTTAGGTTGAAGGCTTAAAGCTGGGAAAGGGGGAGTAGAATGCAAGAAAACTTGAAAGGCAGGAATGGATCACATCATGGAGAGCTTTGAATGACAGTTTATTTTATATTTGATCCTAGAAATGATAGGTGTTGAGGTTTGGGATGCTTGGGACCCCAAAATACCAATACCCCAGGTCCTGCCCAAATGAATTCAACTCAAACCTTCTTTCAGCCAAAGTAAAACAAAGTTTATTAAAAATCTGTCATATTGGGTTGACTCTTAAGACACCTCACCATTTGTGACACTTGTATTGACAAGCAGGCCAGATAGAATCTGAGCACCTTCACAGAGGCAGGATGGAGTTTATATACAGAAAGATTGTTGGAGGGATCTAGGGGTGGCCAAGTAGTCTGGGGTGATGGGGAGGAGGGGTTTGGGAAGGGTCTTGAGGAAGAGTCTAAGAAGGATCTTGATGGAACTGGGGAGACTAGAGGTCAGAACCAAGAGACTGGGATTTTGATGGGATCAAGGGTAAGAAACAGCCAGAGGTGATTCAGAGGCAGAGGGCTAGGTTAGGTTAAGGCTATTTTGATGAGATCAGGGATGGGAAGTAGCCAGAGGCAATTGGGACCGAGTGATAATGAAAGATTTATGGCCTCAGATGAATGCCAGATCAAGTGGGAAGATTCAAGAAGAGCTCCAGGGGGTTCATAGAGCCTGTACCCCATCATAGGGAGCAACCGGAATTCACTAAGTGGGAGGTGGAGATGGTAGCATGGTCACATCTGTGCTTTAGGAAAATTAATTTGTGAAGAATAACAAGAGTGGGGAGAAATTTGAGGCAGGATTAGAGGAATTTTCTGGCAGTTTTGATCAAATCTCCTTAGTTCCCCATTCAGAGCCTTCCTAGATTTTTTTTGCTATGAAAATTTTACATGAAAATACATCCCTAAAAACTGATGGAAGCTGGCTTAGCTCCACCAAAGCAGTTTGCAGTACAGAGAAAAGGTGACTGGATTTGAAGGCAGAAGAATTAGATTCAATTGCTGACAATAACTCTAGTGCCAGTATTGACTTGGGTAGAGCTATTTAAACTGGTCTCAGTTTCCTCATTTGTTAAATGAGGGGTTAGACTAAAATATGAGTTCTAAATTTATCACCCTTTGATCCTAGGGTTCTACCATAATCTCTGCTTTAGAATCGGCTTATTTCAGGACCTCCTACTATATACTTTGTACACTATGCTAGGCGCTGGGAAATACAAAGACAAAAAAAAAAATTGGAACAGTATATCCCACACCCCTTCACTACTGCATTACTGTCACTCTTGAGACTCCCTCCTATTTACCCTTATATATTTTGCATATCTTTAGCTGTTTTCATGTTGTCTCTCCATAAGAATTTGAGCTCCTGGAAGACAAGGACTTTGTTTTTGCTTTTCTTTGTACCCCCACGCATAGCCTAGTGCCTGGTATATTTGTTGTTGTTCAGTCATTTCAGTTGTGTCCGACTCTCTGTGACCCCATTTGGGGTTTTCTTGGCAAAGATACTGGAGTGGTTTGTCGATTCCTTCTGCAGCTCATTCTACAGATGAGGAAAGTGAGGCAAACAGGGTTAAATGACTTGCCCAGGGTCACACAATTAGTAAGTGTCTGAGGCAGGATTATAAACTCTGATTTTCTTGACTCCAGGCCTGGTGCTTTATCCATTGTACCACCTAGCTGTTTAGTATATAGTAAGGGCTTAGTAAATACTTGTTCACTGACTGATTGACTTCCCTCAAGGAACTTAGAAGTCTCTTGAAATGTCACCAGAACGTTAGGCCATGGTACCAATGAGATCAGAGAAAAAACGTTTTTCCAAGGCATTTTTCCCCCCATCTTTAAGTGGTCAGCGTATTAGCCTCAGTAAAATGTCAAACTCCAGGGCAGAGGTGTTCAAAAGGAAAAGTCTAATAGTCAAAACCAGGAAATGTCAGACCAATACAGATTTCAGATAGTATCAAGTCCACATTCACAGATATACACCTACTTTGCTGATGCCTCTCTGATGGGGTACAGACTCTTGGGACCTCCTAGAATTCTCCTTGAATCCTCCCACTTAATCTGGCCTTTCATACTCAAATCTGTTGCCCTTGGCCTAGCCTGGCCTTCCACTGTCTGATACCTCCCAATTGCTTCCAGCTGTTTCCCACCTTGGATTACATCACTAGTTACCCCAGTCCCATCAAGATCTTCCTTAGACCCTCCTCCCAGACCACTAGACTACCTCTAGATCTTTCCTATGGACTTTCTGTATATAAATTCCATCTCTCCTCCTTGAAGGCTCTCAGATTGAATCCAGCTCTGACTCTGTCTAGCTGAGATTCTATCTGGTCCGCTTGTGCATACAAATGGTTACAAATGCTTCGGCTCCTTAAGAGTCAACCCAATATGGCCTAATCTTTAATAAACTTTGTTTTTCTTTGGCTTTAAGAAGGCTTGAGTCGAATTCATTCGAGTAGGACCCAGGTGTCAGTATTTTGGGGTCCCCCAGCACCCCTGAACTCCAACATCTCCACCTGGACTAATCTTAACAATTCACTTATTCAGTACCATACCAATCACACTACCAAAAATTATTTGAAATAGCTAGAAAAAAATAACAGCAAAACTCATCTGGTAACAAAAGGCTAAGAGTACCAAGGGAATTAATGAGAAATGCAAAGGAAGGTGGCCTAACAATACCAGATCTCAAACTGTTTTACAGAACAGTGTTGAGCTGAAAGTTTGGTTAAAGAAAAGGTACCAGGCTAAATGCATACACTTTTGTTCTTAATTATAAAGGTTATTATTATCCTAATTATTCCCTTAAGTTAACGGTACATGATCATGGAACCAGAAATGAAAATTTCTGATTACCTCAAACAAAATTGACCAGTTTTAGGACAATCCAAGGTGGTCTATATCCTTCAGACTTATGGTCTTCATGAGTGATTAACTAGACCATTAGAAAGGAATTTCTTAATTGTAAGATAACAGAGTTTGACAAAGTTTCAATTGAAATTATGACTCAAGAATGTCTGTGTTCTCTTTACCATTAACAGGCTCTAACATAGTATATGTCCACAAAATATTAAGATATAGCAAACATTCCATTATTCAGGATAGTATCTTGGGTTAAAGGTCTCCTAAGGGATGCTATCAGCCCTATCTGCTTTGTTGACATAGCAAAAGGCATTCTCTGAGTTTACTTCAGAGGCTATTAGATCCAGGCTCTTCTTAATCAGGCTCTGGCCCTTATTAAAGTCCAAAGTTTATATTAAATGATTACCAACAGTAACCATCAAAAGTATCTGGTACTGACTAAGAAATAAAGTGGTGGATTAGCAAACTAGATTAGATACACAAGACACGGTAGTAAATGACCATACTAACCTAATGTTTGATAAACCGAAGGACTCCAGCCTCTAGGATAAGAATTCACTATTTGACCAAAACTGATAGAAAAACTGGAAAACAATATGGCACAATCTTACACCATATACCAAGATGAGGTCAAAATGGGTACATGATATAGATATAAAGGGTGATACCAAAAGGAAATTAGAATCCTCCATTCAGCCACTAAAATGATTTTCCTAAAATGCAGGTCCAATTATGTCATGCCACTCCACCTCAATAAATTCCAGTGGCCTATTGCTTCCAATATCAGATACAAAATACTCTTTAGAATTTATAAACTAGCCCTTTCCTGTTTTCTTACACCTTACCCCCAAAGTACACTTTGATCCAATGACAATGACCTCCTGACTAATCCAGGTTTAAGTCATTCTACCTCTAGGCTTTGGGCATTTTCTCTGGTTGTCCCCTGTGCCTGGAATGCTCTCTTTCTTCCTATCCAATTACTGATCTCCCTGGCTTCCTTTAATAATTTATTTTTAAGAGGCAATAAGGGTTAAGTGACTTGTCCAGGGTCACACAGCTAGTAAGTGTCTGAGGCTGAATTTGAACTCAGATCCTCCTGAATCCAGAGCCAGCACTCTATCCACTGTGCCACCTAGTTGCCCCTTCCCTGGCTTCCTTTAAGTCCCAAAGAAAACCCCACCTTCTATGGGAAGCCTTTGCCAATTCCTCTTAATTCCAATGTCTTCTCTCTGTTAATTACTTCCTATTTATCCAGCTTGCTCTGTACGTATTTGCATGTTGTCTCTCCCACTAGTTTGTAATCTCCCTGAGGGCAGGGACTCTTATGCATCTTTTCTATATCCCAGTATTTAGCATTTATTATTTAGTATTTAGTTGGTGCTTAAAAAATGATCATTGAGCTGTAAAAGGAGGACTTTAGAGAACCTCTAAAATCCCTTCCAGGTCTATAATCTACGGTTTATGATGTGATGTCACCCCCATATTTTATGCAATCCAACAAAGTTAATTATTTTGGTAAGCATTGAAACTATGATGCCGCATGATATTATTGAAAAGAGCACTGGATTTGGAGGCAAACGATAGATTAAAATACCAGCTGTATCACTAATTATCTGTGTGAACTTGGGCTTTAATTTCTTTATATTTAAAATAAAGAGTTGGTTGTGTTTTTTTTCCATTCAGATTGGGGGCGGTGTGGGAGGGAGAGGAAATCAATGGTTGTTTATGACAGTTTAGCACAAGGCCTGGCATATGGTAGGTGCTTAGTAGTTGCTTGTTTACTTAACTTGACTGAAAAAAAGAAAAGGAGGGGAAGAAATCGAAAAGCAGAGGGGAGGTGTTGTACTAGATGACCTCTGGGATGCCTTCTAACTCTAATTCTATGATGCTCAGTACTCACATGTCACCAGAAGAGTGGGTCAGTCATTGAGGGGAAATAAACACTTAGTTTACAGACAGGTCAAGCGCTGCCTTAGTAGCCAGGAAATATTAAAAGAACCAGATAGTATGTAAGGTTTGCAAGATAACTCTGCATAAGCTATCTCATTTGGCCTTTCCCAAAATCCTGGGAAGCAGGTGCTATTATTATCTCCATTTTATAAATGAGGAAATTGAGTTAGAGGTTAAGTACTTGCCCAGGATCACCCAGCTTCCTCACTCTGAATTTAGGGCTCTCTCCCCTGGGCCACCTTTGTTGTTCAGTCGTATCCAACTTTTTGTGACCCCATTTGGGGTTTTCTGGACAAAGATATTGGAGTGGTTTGCCATTTCCTTCTCCAGCTCATTTTAGAGATTAGGAAACTGAGGCAAACAGGGTTAAATGACTTGTCCAGGGTCACACAGCTAGTAAGTATCTGAGGTTGGATAAGGTTGGTAAGTCTTCTGAACTTTCACTCTAGCCACTGCACCACCTACCTGACCTTGCCCAATAATAATTAACATTTATACCGCCGTGTAAGGTTTGCAAAGCACTTTGCTTAGTTTCCTCAGTACTCAAAATAGCCCATTTCCAGATGAGGAAACTGAGGCTAAAACAGGGTCAGTGATAGTGACATTTATTAAGCATCAGCTATATACCACACCTTGAGTTAACTGCTCAGTATATAAACATATGTAAAACGTAGTCCCTGCCCTCAGTGCTCTCACAAATTAATGAAAGGCAAAGCACATAAATAACTATGTAAAAACAAGCTATAAGGGTAAATTAGAAATGCCTGGTTGTTGTTCGTTTTCAAAGAGGACCAAGATGACATCACCATGATAAAGTGAAATTTCAGTGTGCCCAGCTGTAGCTGGTCAGACCAATACAAGCTCGGAATGCTTTACCACAGATACTAGTGTGCGTAAATGTGTGAATTTGGGCACAGATAGTCCATGTGAATATTTGAGATGGATACTACAAATTTGGGCATCCTACATTTACTTTGTGCTGTCTCAATTCTGCTTTGCTCATAGAGCACAGCACCCTTTCTGATATGGGCACACCATGCTAAGTGGTCCTGTGCCAGGGTCTCCCATGTTGCACAGTCAAATCCAAAGTTCTTGAGACAGACCTTGAGAGTGTCCTTGTATTGCTTATTCTGTCCACTCTGTGATCGCCTGCCCCGTGTGAGTTCTCCATAAAATAGTCTTTTTGACAAGTGTACATTTTGCATTCAAACAACGTGGCCAGTCCATCGGAGTTGTGATCTCTGAAGCATAGTTTGAATACTTGGCAGTTCAGCTTGAGCAAGGACTTTAGTGTCTGGTACCTTATCCTGCCAGGTGATCTTCAGCATCTTCCGAAGACAGTTCAAATGAAAGTGATTCAGTTTCCTGGCATAGGGCTGGTAGACCGTCCATGTTTCACAGGCATACAACAATGGGATCAGCACAACAGCTCTGTAGACCTTCAGTTTGGTAGTCAGTCTAATACCTCTTCTCTCCCAAAACCTCTCCTAATACCTTTTCTTCAGAGCCTCCCAAACACTGAGCTAGCTCTGGCAATGCATGCATCAACCTCATTGTCAATGTGTACATCCCTGGAAAGTGAACTACCAGGGTAAGTGAACTTATCCACAGCATTCAAAACTTCTCCATTTGTTGTAACCAATGGTTCCACATATGGATGGTGTGGTGGTGGCTGATGGAGTGCCTGTGTTTTCTTGGTGTTTATTATTAGGTCAAAATTAGCACAGGCAGCAGAGAGTTGTTCCATACTTTGTTGCATCTCAGCTTCAGAGGCTGCATTGAGTGCACAATCACCTGCAAACAGAAAATCATGTACCAACACTCTCTCCACTTTGCCTTGACTTGTAGCCTTTTCAAGTTGAAGAACTTACCATAAGTAAGATGACCTTGACTCCATGCTCAACTTCATTGAAAGCATTTGACAGCATGGCTGAAAACATCATGCTAAAAAGCATGAGAGCAAGCACACATCCCTGTATAACTCCTTTGGTGACTGGGAAGGCGCAAGAACATTGTCCATTATCCAGAACACAAGCAAACGTGCCATCATGAAATTGACATGCAATATTCCTGGCTTAGTAAGAAGGCAAATGAAATTCAGTTTTATGATGGCAGTAGCAATCCAAAGGGCTTTTATGATTCCCTGAAAGCTATTTATGGACCAAAAACCTAGGGTGCATCACAACTACTCAGTGCTGATGGAGCCACATTGATTAGTGATAAGAACATGATCCTAGAGAGATGGACTGAACACTTCCATAGTATTCTCAACAGACCATCATCAATCAATGCTGAGGCCATTCACTGTTTACCTCAGCTTGAAGTCAATCCCTCCTTAGCTAAACTTCCAACTGAAGAAGAGGTTTTGAGGGCCATTAGGCTCTTTTCTTGTGGCAAAACACCTGGTAGTGATTCTATTCCAGCTGAGATTTATAAGGTAGGGGGACCATTGCTCATACAAAAGCTGACTGAAATTTTCCAGGTTATATGGCAAGAGGAGGTTATCCCCTAGGATTTTAAGGATACCTCTCTTGTTCATCTCTATAAAGGTAAAGGGAATAGATTGTCCTACAACAATCACAGGGGGATCTCTCTCTTAGGCATTATTGGCAAAATTCTTGCTAGAGGCCTCCTTAATAGGCTGATCCTTCACCTGGAAGATGGTGATCTACCTGAGAGCCAGTGTGGCTTCAGAAGGGGCCAAGGAACAGTTGATATGGTATTTGCTGACAACTCCAGGAGAAATGCCAGGAGCAGAACAGAGGTCTGCATACAACGTTTGTAGATCTGACCAAGGCCTTTGACACTGTTAGTCATGAGGGCTTATGGAAAATTATGTCAAAATTTGGTTGTCCAGAGAAATTCATCTATATTGTACATCAATATAATATGTCAACATTGTATGTCAAGGGTAAACTAGAAATAATCAGCAGAGGAAAGGCATTAAAATTCAGAGGGACAGGAAAAGACTTCCTGTAGAAGGTGAGATTTCAGTTGAGACTTGAAAGAGCCCAGAGAAGACAAGAAGTCAAGATGAGGAGGAAGAGCATACCTGGTTTGTGGCAAAGTCAGTCAAAAAGCCTGGAGTCTAGAGATAGAGTATTTTGTACAAAGAGATCAGGGTCATTGGATTCAAGAATACATGAGGGTGTGTAAGGTATAGGAAGACTGGAAAGATGATGAAGGAATGCTAGGTTGTAAACAACTTGAAAGACAGATTTTTAGATTTCATCCTGAAGGTGACAGGGAATCTCTATACAGATGACATGATCAAATCTGATCTTTAGGAAGATCACTTTGACAGCTGAGTGGAGGATAGGCTAGAGTGGGAGAAACTCATGTGGCAAAAAGAAAAACCAGTTGGTTATTACAATAGTCCAGGCATGAGGTGATGAGAAAATGACTGGGTAATGGCAGGGTCAGGGGAGAAAAGAGGACACATTGAGAAATATTACAAAGGCAAATCAAAGTGATGCTCATAGGGAAATTTAGATGGCTCATTATCTCTCGTGGTAGAGGGCATTGTGGAATACCCAGAAGGTAAGGTAGAGAGATTTTTAATATCAGAGCATGAGCCTGGAAGAGGATACCACTTATTCTCCTTGAGACATGTCTACATATACACACACTCTTCTGGGACACCTGAGAATTGGGCACACGGTCACCACAGTGGTGACTGAACTTGGATCCCTAGAACAGTTCAGGTCAAATGTCACCCAAAGGGACCTGTGGTACCAGAAGGAGGATAGGAATAGATGGTGGAAACCTATACATCTAGTTAGGCAGAAACTCTTTTCTAAAATTAATGAGAAAGGGAATGACTAAGCACATTCTCCCATGCTCAGTTTTTAAAGGTATTAAAGTCTGTGAACTCTCTTTCCATTTCATCAAATAAATCTGAGTTCAGTGACATTAGTTTCTCTGTTCCACAATTATTACTGAGAATCATTGCTTATAGAATAATAGTATTCCATCACAATCATAATATAACAACTTGTTTAGCCATTCACCCATTGGTGGGCATCCCCTTAATTTCCAATTCTTAGTCATCACAAAAAAAAAAAGCTGCTATAAATATTTCCGTACAAAAAAGATTTTTTCCCTTTTCTTTGATCTCTTTGGGCCACAGACCTAGTGGTGGTATTGTTGGGTCACAGGGTATGCATAGTTTTAGAGCCCTTTAGGCATAATTCCAAATTGTTCTCCAGAATGGTTGTACTAGTTCACAACTCTACCAACAGTGCATTAGTGCCCCAATTTTACCATATCCTTTCCAGCATTTCTCATTTTCCTTTTCTGTCATATTAGCCAAAATGATAGGTATGAAGTAGTCTCTCAGAATTTGCATTTCTCTAATCTATAGTGATTTAGAGCATTTTCATGTGATTATTGATAGTTTTGATTTATCTTTCTTAAAACTGCCTGTTCACATCCTTTAACCATTTATCAACTGAGGAATGGCTCTTATTTTTTATAAATTTGTATCAATCTCCTACATATTTGAGAAATGAGACCTTTCACAACACTTAGATTCCAAATGAAGATACCAATGAAAGGATGGGTATGCATGCCAATAGAAATTTTAATGCCACTATATTCAAAAGGGATTTCTTTATGCCTAAATGTGCCACTTAGGGGCTTATTTTTATAACAGATACAGGCAGCAGAGAGAGAAGAAGAAATTTATTAAAACACAAATAACTGAAAGATGTCAATTAGAGCTGCCTATTTCTCTAGGGACTTATTGGCCATTGAATGAACAAGAAAATGTGACTCATGTCGGAGTATCTCATAGACAGTCAACCCCTACCCCAAAACCATTGCCCTTCTCAGTTACACTATAAATATTGCTTAAATTAAGGCTGGAGAATGGTGTTGTGCTATTATTTGCTTATATGAGTAGGTGAAAATTAAAGACTAGTTTGAAGGAGAACTCCTTCCCAGGCCCTAGAAGCCCTTGAGTCTGCGTTAGATTCTGCATTCCTAGCCCAAGGGATTTACGTACTTGTGGTATTTATTTCCCCACCTCCCTAAAGAAGGCAGAGACTAGTTTGAACCAGCCCTTAGAAGTGAGAGTGGGAGGGTCCCAGGTATAGATTTAAAAGGAGGAGAGCAGGTGCTTGCTTCTAGAACCTGATAACTGCCCTACCTAAACCTGTAAGCTCCTGTGACCTGATCTTTGGACTCCTGAGTTCTTTGGCTTGGGGCTCAATTCCTTGAATCCTCCACCTCTCTCTCTGAGCAAGACTCCACTTCACCTCGGTGGAACCTCCTCACAGCCTTTGTTGCTAATGGGCAAGGTGTGTGCTGTGATCTACTGATCCTCAAACCCTTACCCCCCCCACCTTAAGGACATTGTCTGCCTTTGCTTGGAAAGACTTGACAGGTCCCAGGGGCTGGGAAAAGAAGGGAAAAAATGGGGTTTGAAGGGTTTCTACAGAGTAGAAAAAGCAAGGAATAAGGGTTTGAAAGCTGTTCATTAGAATCCTTCTGTCCTTATATCTTGTTAGTTTCTTCAGAGGTGGAGACCTATTCTCACATCAATTTTGACAATTCAACTGTCTACAAAATTTATAAAAATTCAGGCTGAGTGTGAATATCTGAGCCTAGATCTGTTGTAGGGAGGAGGAAAGAATACATTTATCTTGGAACTTGACAGTGGGGAAGAACTAAAAGAGAAGGGTGGAATCATGGTCTTCGGGAGCTGCCTTCTCTTTAACTTCTTTAGCTCATTGTCATTCAGACCTAGGTCCCTTTTCTCCAAAAAGTGGACGTACTCCTTCACCTTATATGAGTAGGTGAAAATTAAAGACTAGTTTTAGATTTAAAATGAGGAGAGCAGGAGGGCAAGTGAAGTCTTGGCTTCTAGTCTAGGATTTTTTTTTTTTTAGCAAAAGGAAAGTAACAGGAATCTGAGGCTTCTTGATCAAATGAGATAGTACTTAATGGACTTTTGCAGAGTGCATGACACTTAGTAGGCACTTAAAAGATGCTTGTTCCCTTTCCCTTCATTAGAATGTCTTCCTTCTGGTTATTCTGAGACTGAATCACCACGCCCAAACTTGGGAACCCAATCATCCATTTAAAAGAAGTTTTGCTTAGCCTGTCTGTGTGTGTTGGTCCAGTGCTTTTATTAAGGAGTAGCAAAGGAATCCTAAGCTCTTTCCCTAAGAAGAAAAGGAAAGCAGTCTCTGGGGCTAAGGGAAGGGGAAGATTATTTTTCCATCCATACTCCAGATATGGTCCCTACTCCACTTATCTTGCTCTCTCTTTATGGTTGTGGAAATGAGAGGGAGGGGAGTCAGAAGAGATTTTTACAGACCTGTCACCTTGACCTCAAAGACTCCAGCTTGACAAAAGACCAATTTTCAACTGATACTTATTCTTTCTTCCCATTTCAGGAAAAATCAGAAATTTACTCTACTGAAGTCAATGGAACAAAAGACATTGTAACATCAGACAAGGGTGATGGCAAAGGAAAGTTGAAGGAATATTTGAGAATTCACAAGAAGGACCAGCAGAAAGAACTCAAGAAAGACTTTGATCTGGTCAGTCCTGATGTGACTGGAAGTATCTTGGCTAGGTTTCTTCTACTTTTTTTCATGCCACTTTTGCTTGGCCAAGGGAACAGATAGCTTAGAGTTGAAATTTTTAACTATCTAGTCCATTTTGCAGATGAGGAAACTGAGTCAAAGAGCGTATCATACTGTTATTAATTAGTAGAATCAGGATGCAAATACCTATCCAGACTGTAAATAAAATCCAATGCTTTCCCAAATAATTATGCTATGTTGTTCAGAGGACCCAAGGCCTGCTTTCATCTGCCACTTATAGATACTTCTTGCAAAAAAAAAAAAAAATCCATTGTCTGAGGTTTCTTAAAAAATGAACCTCAGATTGGTTCAGTAGACAGAAAATGAGCTCTGAAGGCAGGAAAACCTGAGTTCATATGTGATCTCAAGACACTAACTGTGTAAACCTGGCAAATCACATAATCCCCATTGATTCCCCCCACCCCTGCAAAAAATACACCTCAGTAATTTAAAAAATTAATTTATTTTTTTAAAAATGTACTTGATTAGCTGAATGAGGCAGTGGGATATAGTGCTAGGCCTGGAATAAGGAAGACTTGAATTCAAACATAACCATAGAAATTCACTAGCTCTGTGACTATGGTGAGTAAGTCACTTAAACTGCCTCAGTTTCCTCAACAGCAAAATGAGGATAATAGCTCCAACTTCCAGGATTGTTGTATGGATCAAATGAGATAATTGTATAGTATTTAACACAGTTATTATATGCAACATAATAACATAATAAACACATAACACAGGCTGTATAAATGGTAGCTGTTAATGTTGGCTAGTGTTAAATTTGTTCCATGTTAAAATTAGGCTGATAAAATCTTTGCCCAGAGGCCATCTTTACTAGAAGGTTTCCTTAGTCCTCATGTAGACACTATAGGGCAGAATTCAAAGACTGCATTATCCTTAATAGAAAGGTCATTGACCCCTTAGTTTTGATCTAATTGGGCAAGCCACTAATTCACTACTCTTGTTTGTGTAAATAGGAACAAATTCTACTGACTGAGGAAGGGTATACTTAAATCTTGGGGTAGAGAATTCCCAGTATGGAAATACTTCTAATCTTTGCAGGTGATTCTCTAGTGAACTTTAAACTTTAAGATGCCTGAGGCAAAGAGAGGGTGACTGATTCAGCCTAAAATCAAATTACACAGCCATTATATATCTGAAGCAACCTAGGTCATCCATGACTTTAGGGTCCTTTCCTGTTCTGGGATTCTGTGGCCTGAATCCAGCTTTGTCCCGTTGTTCCAATGATTAGTAAGAAATAGTCACTTAATTTAAGCAACTTCTTATTCACAGGGTTCTCTCTTTTTCCTCTTGAATTTTAGGATGACCACAAACTCAGGACTAAGGAATTAGAAGGGAAGTATGGAATAAACATCATCCAAGTAAGTCAGTGAGAGGATGAAGGGCCAACATCAAGAACTTGCTTCTCCATCTCTTAGGGGGTGAGGAAAGGTGGGAAACACCTTTAGTGTCAGTAATTCATTGTAGCAACTTAAAGTAAAGCTAGTGGATTTGTTTAGCTCCTTGATAAGAAAGGTTGCCTGGTTTTCTCTGATGTCCCTTGACTGGGACACACACTTAGTCATCAGTAACTTTGGAAGGGATCCTTTGAATGATGGGAAGGATGTAATGTCTCTAGTTAAGGACTGAACTTTATCTCAATTGCTTAAACAAGGGTTATTCATGTCCTTGTGTTTCTGGGGGTTTATGAGAAGAAAGAAGGATGTGAGTTCTCCCAGCTTGATTAGAACAGTAGCCCATTAATAAGTATAATATAGTACCATGGAACAGCTGGCTGGGAATCCTTTCAGTGGATTGGTCCCTAAGCTCTGCACCAAGCAACTTTCTTGTCTCATGGATTTTAAAATTTCAAAGTGGTTATGCCACGTATAACTGACTAAAAGATGAGAACAACCAGGTCCAGATTTTTCTTCCACAAAAAATACTACTTTCTATGGTGGATCTCATAGCATAGAACTTGATAACAAACAATGTCTAACATGAGGCAGGTTTTAGGTTTTGGGGTTTGTTTGTTTGTTTTAAGCACTGTGTACATTCTTTTATTTAATTTAATTTTAGTTTTCAACATTCACTTAAAGTTTTCAATTTTCTCCCCCTCCCTCCCTTCTCTCTCTCCAAGTTGTCATTCAATCTGGTATAGGCTGTATGTATACATTCTCATTAAACATATTTTCACATTAGTCATGTTGCACAGAGGAATTATAATGAATAGAAGCATGAGAAAGAAAAAAAAAGCAAAAAAGAAAATGGGCTGCTTCAATCTTCATTCCAGCTCCATAGTTCTTTCTCTGTGGATGTGGATGGCATTTTCCATCATGAGTCCCCTGGAATTGTTTTAGCTCCTTGTATTGCTGAGATGGGCTAATTCTGTCAAAGTCAGTCATCACACACTGTTAATAGTTACTATGTACCATGTTCTCCTGGTTCTGCTTACTTCACTCAGCATCAGTTCATACAAGTTTTTCCAAGTTTTTCTAAAGTCCGTCTTTTCATCATTTCTTATAGCACAACAGCATTCCATTACATTCATATACCACAACTTGTTCAGCCATTCCCCAATTGATGGGCATCACCTCAATTTTCAGTTCTTGGCCACCACAAAGAGAACTGCTATAAATATTTTTGTACATGTGGGTCCTTTTCCTATTTTTATGATCTTACTGGTATACATCCTAGAAGTGATATTGCTGGGTCAAAGGGTATGCACATTTTTATAGCCCTTTGGGCCACCATATGCATTCTTGCTCCTGAGCAAGCATTCCAGTTAGATAGTATTGAGTTGATTACTCAATAGACATTTGTTAAACAGCTCTCTTAGGTGTAGAAGGAGATTTAAAGGTGAATAAAATATAATTCCAACGCTCAGAGTGTTTGCATCCTAGTAAGGCGGAGGAGATGGCTACCGTGTACACAAATAAATATAATGCGAGACAGATACATTGAGTACAACTGTGGTACAATTAAAGTTGTTCAGATAGGCTATGACAGAAACAAATTTCCTAGAGTTCACATGAAGTTATGTGACAAGGCAATGCTTCACAGAGTAGGTGAAATGTGTGCAAGGTCTTGAAGGATTGAGGGGATTTCAGAGCTAAGTAATACCCTACCTAGGGTGGACAGAGAAAAGGACTGGCAACATCTATTATTCAGAGATTACATAAGATTTTTTTCTAAACAAGAACTCTTTTGATTTTAACCATGGTTATCATTGAAAGATCATAGATCTAAACTTAGAAAAAAAATTCTAAGGATTTCTAGCCCAATGTGTTAATTTTATAAAAGAGAAGACTGAGGACCAGGAAGATTAGTTCGATGTCACAAGATGGTTTCAGAGGCAAGATTTGAATCCAGATCTTCTGACTCCAGGGCTACAACTATTTTGTCTTAATCTCTATAAATCCTCACTCTTAAACCAAGAAAAGATATTCCTCCTTTTTATTTAGGCATGTAAGATAGCTCTTTGGGAGATCTAAATTGGTCTTTCTCTTGCTCTGAAAAAAATAGAAATTCAAAAGGAAAAGTTATGATACCTAGGAGCTTCACAAAGTCAGGATTTTCACTCCAAATACAGGTATCCCTCCAACCCCCAACAAAAATGAAATTTAAAAAAAACCCACCCCCTAGAGTTCTACATCCACAAGGCTAAGAATGTCTAGTCATTCTTGAACACCTATTTTTCCTGGCTTTCTCTTTGCAGGGTCTCACTAGCACAAGAGCTTCAGAGATCTTGGCTCAGGATGGCCCCAATGTCCTTACTCTACCCAAAGAAACTCCAGAAATCATCAAATTCCTCAAACAAATGGTGGGTGGATTCTCCAGTCTTTTGTGGGAAGGAACTGTCCTGTGTTTCATTGCATATCTGATTGAGTTTCCAAAGGACAAGTATGCTTCCATGGATAATATAAGTACCTAAAAGGCTTCCTGCCATGGTTTTTATCATTGGCTTCTCTGTCATAGAAGGGATACCAGAAGCTAATGCTTCTCATAGCCAGTCCTGGGCTGACAGTCAGGGAAACAGGGAATGCATTCCTGATTCTGCCATGGAATCACACTTGAGTGGGGTCATGTTGCTAGACTTCTGCAGGCTGCAGTTGCTACATCTATAAGATAGGAGGTAAGGGTAGAGATGTACTGAGGGCTGCTGTTTCTATGCCACAGAGATGAAAGAGGAAAGGATCATGGATTCCTAAGGAATAAAGGTCCTGTATCAATATGCTTGGGCTCTAACCTCATCCTCTCAAGGCCTACTTCCTCATTTCTTAATTTAATAAGTGAAGCATTCAGGGAAGCCTTTAGGAGATTCATAGGGCCTGGCAGCCAAGAATGTATGAAATGATTTCCTATTGATCTATGTAGCAAATACTTGGGCATCTAACCTGCTTGCAGGTTGAGATTCTCACTCTCTGAGGCACCTGGTTCTTTTTGAGTACAGCTACTCTGACATAGGTACCATTTTCTGTTCTTGAAGTTCTTTTTAGGTGTTGTACTCATCCTGGTGGTCATCCTCACCGGGATGTTTACTTATTACCAATAGGCAAAAAGCACCAACATCATTGCCAGCATCACTAAGATGATTCTGCAGGTAAGCAGCTCAAAACTCCCTTGACCTGTGTCCTGGCAAACACCACTTATTGCTAATTATAAATGTGAATATAGTTCTGCCTGGTTTGTTCTTCATTCACTCATAAAGTGCCTCCTGAGAAATTTGAAAAAATTATTTTTAATGATTTTTTTATTAGGACAGAGTGACCATATCTGTGTCCTCATTCTACTCCTTTCCTCTCTCTGATTCTTTGTCTGCTTACATTAATGTTGCCACCAGAATGCTGGCAGAATGGCTTAACCTAATGCCCTTCCCATTGCATAGAATGGTCTTCTTATGGCAGTTTTTCCTGCATGATGGCCAAAGGAACTGTGCCAGCCTTAATTAGAGAACAGAAAAGGGAGTGAGATCCCTCTTTTGCATAAAGAAGGGAAGAATCCAGCTAATCACTGGTACAATTACGATATATCACATAAAGACAGAAGACATTAAGGATAGGGCACTGGACTTGGAATCAGGAAGACTTGGCTACCTCGGATACTTCCTGGTTACATGATCTTAGCACAGCCACTGAATTTTCCCTGGGGCTCTGTGTTCTCAACTTGGTAATAAAAGAGTTTTGAATTTGTTGTCACAACTGAAGAGCTGTAAGATTCCTTACAGTTCTAAATCTAAGATCCTGAATTTTAACTTTTTTCACTGTTCAATCTAACATTCTTCCTAGGCTCTATAGCTAGCATGAATTTCTGCAGGCAGCTGTCCTCTCTCTCTCTCTGTCAAGTCTACAATCCACCCCAAATCTTTATTAATGTTTTCTGGTCTTCCTGTGCCCTGTGGCATTTAGAGGTCTTCAGGGCCCAAGAGAAAAAACTGACTGCTCTACTTACAGCCAAGTGACATAGAGCTTTGGACTTGGAACCAAGAAAACCTGAGTTCAAATCCTGCCTCAAAAACTAGTTGGTGACCCTGGGAAAGTCATTTAACCTCTCTTGGCCTCAGTTTCCTCATCTGATAAATAATACTAGCAGCTACCTCTTAGGGTTGTTGTGAGGGTCAAATGAGATAATATGGTAAAGCACTTTGCAGGTCTTAGAGCATTATTTAAATGCTACTTGTTAGTTTTGCAATAGCTAAAGCTGCAATATCCTCTGATATTGAGCATCCAGACCTAGGGTAGATAAAAAAGATGCCATGTCAGGGTGTGAAGTTTCTTTTTCATTTTGATTTCCCAGAGAGCATTTCTCATCAGAAATGGAGAAAAGAGGGAGGTCCCTGCAGAGCAGCTGGTTGTAGGAGATATTGTAGAGATTAAAGGTGGAGACCAGATTCCTGCTGATACCAGGATCCTGTCCTCACAGGGACGTAAGCTAAGCAATATTGCAGAGTTCCCTTCAATGATGATTGGATCTGGTCCCAGATCTGTAACCTACAGTCCCCTCCAATAGTCCTTGATTAAACCAAATGGACAATACAGTGCCCAATTCTAGACCTTTCTCAAATATGTCTTAAGAAAATTACTTTGTATTATTTAGTATAAAATTTGTTTACTTTATATGTACATATTTTTTCTTTCACCCTTCCCCCACTTAGTAGAAAGGAAAACCCTTCAAGGTAAAGATTCTTTTTTTTTTTTTTTTTGCATATAGTAGGTAGTTAATGTATGTTTGTTGAATTGATTGAATTTATTCACAGGTACATAATTCATCTCAGTCTCGTTCTTGTGATCTTACCCACGAGAATCCCTTAGAAACAAAGAATGTTGGCTTTTACTTTACAACCTGCTTGGAAGGTAGGTCTAGTGGAAAATATAGAGTAAACATTCCATCAAAATTAAAGGCTCTTCTACTCAGTCTTTACCTCTTCGTCTTCCTCTCTACTTCATACAAGATTTTTTTCCTAAGGAAAACCAAAAACAAGTAGCTATACCCAATATGCCAACACTTGATCTAATAATATGCAGTTCTTCACATCAGGGCAATGCCTTCCTGGCAGTCACGTCAGGCCAGAAGATGAAGACAAAAGCCCAAGCAGTCTGTACCCCTTACAGGCAAGACCTTCTGGAACATCATCCATATACTTTCCATCCAGGAACAGCAACTGGAGTGGTCATCAATACAGGTGACCAAACCATCATTGGAAGAATTGCCTTACTGACTTCATCTGTTGGCCATGAGAAGACACCAAGTGCCATTGAAATTGAGCACTTTGTCCATATTGTAGCAGAGGTAGCTGTTTCTCTTGGCATGGTGTTCTTCACCATTGCAATATGCACAAAATACCAGGTCCTAGATGCTGTCATCTTCCTCATTGGCATCATTTTGGGCAGCGTACCAGAGAGTCTAGTGGCTGCTGTCACTATAAGTCCATGATGTGATCTGTGCTCTCTGACTGGATTCTTAAACTCCTGAACTCATAGAATATTCAATCCCCAACATGAACTGGTATATTGCAAGCTATTTCAGTGTTTTAAAGTAGAATACTTTCCCCTTTTGGAGGCAATACCTGAATGACTTAAATAGGTTGAGTGTTGGAGGAACAAATAGGGTTACTTAAGATAGTTTCAAAATTAAAATCCAAGACCATAACATACAAATCTTCCTTTTTAGGAGATCTGTAAGTAACCTTATGCATAAGTTTATCTACTCTAGTCTTGCCTGAAAGCAAAGAGAGAAATCCAAAGAATGAACTTCAAATTATAAAGCAGTCTCTGCGTTGATCTCCTATCTGAACCTGAGCTATAAACTGATGTGTAGAAGATAATGAACCCTAGAATGTATTCAAGAAGATACATGATATCTCCTTGAAGATTCAAAGCATGAGATGAATGCTTTGGGATGTCCACTTGGGCACAGCTCCCTTACAATCTTTCTGGAGAAGGACAGAGTTACTCAAGTTGACCCAAGATCAAATGATGATTTTCATCCACATGGTACAGATTTGATAACCTTTCCTTTGTACCTCGTCATTATGGATCACTTTATTCAAAAGAGGAAACAATCACAATTAGGATTTTGTTTCTTTAAAAATAAGTTTCTTAACCTTGTTTAACCAATAAAACACCCAATATTTCCATAAAAATACTATAACTGTTATCCCCATATTTATCTAGCTACAAATAATTGAGCCATGGTCATTCGTAAAAGATAGGTCAAAATGTGTTCTCTATAGAAATGGTTAAGCAAAAGTCTCCTATCATTTTGACTCACTGGGGTTTACATCTTTCCTTCTTTCATTTCCAGGTGAATCTGTCCCTGACAGCAAGACGAATGGCCAAGAAGAACTGTCTGGTGAAGAACCTGGAAGCAGTGGAAACTCTGGGCTCCACCTCCATCATCTGCTCTGACAAGACGGGGTCCCTAATCCAAAACAGAATGACTGTGGCCTATCTATGGTTTGACAACCAAGTGTATCAGGCTGATAAAAGTGAAGATCAGAAAGGTGAGGCTTTGGAAGAAATCCCATGGATATGGGACTGAGCATAGGAAGTTCATGCCAACCCTGATAGGGTGAGCAGGCTGTTCCTGAGATCTGCTTGGACCCTGTGGTGTATAGACTTCACTCTGCTCTCTCACAGCAGTCTTCTATGTGCTACATCATTGTTTCCCTTGCTTTCCAAACCTGGTCTTTGACCAAAGTTTTGCAACTTGGGCCTCCTTATCCAAGATTGTGACACTGTGTAGCCAAGGTGAGTTTACACCAGGACAGGAAAGTGTTCCTATCATGAAGGTAGGTCTTCTGCTCATCTGGGTGTGACATCAAAGTCAATCTCCAGGTCATCTTGCTGTCTTCCATCCCCTTCTGCTGTGTTGCCACTTAATGAGATGGGAAAAATTAGTATACATAAGAGCAAGTTTGAATTGCCAATGTGTCATGTAGCCAAGTAACAAAATAGTACCTTGACTTCATTCTGCTTTGCTTTGTAGAGTCATGGGAAAAAAGTGGAGGAGGTCTCAGAATACTGACTTCAGGTAGTGTGTTGTAGTTTGAACAAGGCTGAAGTTCATTGTGGTTCCTACTAAATCCATCACCATGCTGAAGGAAATTTTGTGATCTTATTCCCTAGTACTGAAACTATTTAAATTAGTCCTATGTGTTCCTCCAAGACCCAACTCATCTAAGCCATTGAATTCAGCATTTATTAAGCACTTACTGTTTGTAAGGCACTAATGCAACCAGACATACATAGTCTCTGGCCTTAAGGAGCTCACATTCTACTGGAAGAAAATTACATGCCCAAAGTATGAGTGAGGAGCACTAGCAGGTGGGGGGAGAGGGAAATGTCTCTTATGAGTTGCACTTGCGCTAAAAATTGCAGGGAGCCAAGAGTAACAAAAGGCAGAGTTGAGAAGAAAGTGTGTGTCAGCATACAAGACAGATGATCTGTGCAGAGGCAAGAACATGGGAGACAGAATGCTGCTTATGGGGAGCAGGAAGTGCTCCAATTTGGCTACTGTGACAGCTCAAGAGTAGTAATGAGTAAGTAGTAGAAAGGATAGGTAGGTTACAGAGCCAGATTATGAAGAACTTCAAATGACAAATAGGAGAGTTTGTGTTTGATCCTAGGATGCAACAGAGATCTAATGAAACTTCTTGAGCAAAAGAATGATGAGTCATAAACGTATATATGATATGATATATGTGTGTGTATATAAATATATGATATATTTTATTTACTTGCCTTTTGTGTATCAAAGAAGGTGTAATAAGGAAGATGTTCTCTCTTAGATCATTCAGAAATAGAAGACCCTAAATTGAACGGAATGCCCTAGGTAACTTTCTAGACTCTCAGTTATAGAACAGATACTGCTATGCGTTGATAGAAGGGAATTGCCTATGCCAATACAATTACTTATAAAGGTATTGTGTAATCAGATCAATTAAAGAATTTTTCTCATCCAAGGTGTAGCTGTTGGAGCTCTTAACAGAGATGTGCTAGCATTGTCTCTTCCCTTCTCAGCAGAATTGCAGCATTGAAGCTGCCTTGGTTTTTCCTGTTCTTCTCCCACTCTGCTTTCACCTTTTCTGTCCCTAACTATGGATATTTTTCCAAACCTTAGTCCCCAGGGTTTTGTGCTTCTTTCTCTTTCAGTTCATTCATCCATTCCTTTAGCCGCAATCAATGCCACATTCTATCTGTTGTCCAAAGCCAAAGTTTGGCGTTTTCTTTGAATCTCTTCCTCATTTCCTATAGGCACAGGGTGACTCTGAATACTCTTTTCCCCTTTACAATGTCACAAACCTGTAACTTCTTGGGTTCTGCTCTCATCACCTTTTATCTTGACTGCTGTAACATTCACCTGACTAGGCTGCTAGACCTTTCTTGCTGTTCTAATACTTCCTATGTGCTACTGACAGACTTACTCTCATTAAATAATTTTTATCCTGCTCTTCTGTTCTCTTCAGTGGCTCATTAGTCTATTACATTTTCTAAATTCTGCTTAGTTTTCAAGTCTCTTGTAACACTCGACCCTATTCAAACTGGTTTCTCCCCTATTTTCTAGGTTTAATTAATTTTCTAGGTGTAATTACTCTTCTCAATTGACAATATCCCACACTTGTTTTTTCTTCATGATGCATTTATATTTTTGCCTTTTTTCTGTGTCTCCATTTATACTTTTTGATGTTCCTAGGCATAGCCATGAAAGAAAACTGTCCTACCCTAACTACTTTTACAATTAGTGATCTCAACCTTTCCACAAACTTATCTACTGTCTATACTGGCGCGAGGAACCTGTGGCCCTCTGGGTCCTCATGTGCAGCCCTTTGCCTGAAATCAAACTTCATAAAACAAATCCCCACCATTGGACAACTCTATTTAATTCTGTACAACACAATCCCCCTTAATTACAGCCAACACTTAAGTCGAGGCCAGCCATTCCATAAATACCTATGGATTAATCTTAAATACCATGGAACAGCCAGACTAGTTAAAATTTGATCTGATTTACCCTTGCTTTTTGTATTTTTCTTTTTAATCTCTGGAAAATAGTGATGGGAGATGCCTCAGAAACTGCCAAAAGTTCTCAGAAGTCATTATTGGTGATATGATTAAAAAAAAAAAAAGAAAAAGAAACAGAAAAGTGACTGAAATCCCTTTTAACTCCATCAACAAAGTCCACGTAGCTTTTTCCTCATGACCAGGGATCTTATTTCTTAACCCAGGGATATTCTTACCTGCAATTAGAAATGACTTTATAGCTATAGAGCGGCTACTTTGGGCTGTTGTTTTCCCAGAAGCACAGTAGGGAAAGGAGGATGAATCTGGAGAAGAAGCTAGGAGGTGGGTCCATGCCTGACCACTGTCTTATCTGGGGCTGAGGGACTTGTGACCTAGGTTTTTGTTGCCCTTCTCGACTGTATGTGGGAAAAATAGGAACTTTCTAGATTTCATTCCATTCTGCGCACTTATTCTATGAGCTGGGGATCTGTGGGTTCTTTCACTAATATGAAGTCACTCTTCAGAACCCAAAGTGTTGAGTTACCTGGTGGTATGAGTAGTTAATGTTAAAAATTCCACTGGGGGCTTTTTTGCTCAGTCTGGAGCAAAGTGGAATTGAGCCTTAAAGTAAGAATTCCCTTATCCACCCACACCTAGCCCACCCCTAGGCAGCTAAGTGGTGCTGTAAAGTACCTGTCCTAGAGTCAGGAAGACTCATCTTCCTGAGTTCAAATCTGGCCTCAGACACTTACTAGCTGTGTGACCTTGGGCAAGTCACTTGGCCCTCTTTGCCTCATCTGCAAAATGTGGTAGAGGAGGAAATGCCAAACCACTCCAATATCTTTGCCAAGAAAACCATAAATGGGGTCATGAAGAGTCAGCTGAAATGACTGAACAACAACAGTCCTCCCCTCACACAGACATATACTTTTTCTCCAATCTCCTAAAATACAGCTTAATAAATGAAGTTTTGATGGTTATCATGTTGGTACCATTCTCCTGGTGCCCTGTCCCGGAGAGTGCCTATATGTAAGATTGTCTTCATTGATAGTGGGTGACAAGAAAGAAAGAGTCCCAGGTGAATGTAACTATACTAAAAACTAATGGAATTTAAGTCTCTTGGGGCCCTGAAATTACTTTTCGTGTCTTAAAGGTCATCTCTCTTGACAGAACCCTGTAATTTGGTTAATGTTTAAGAGGCCCTGCTGAAACACAAAGAGACCAATGGGTGCCCAGAACATTTCACAGATGGAAAGAAGTAGAGGGAAAATTTGTTGGTCTCAGTTCTTTATACCATCAAGAAACTGTGTCCAGCCCTAATGTTGAGACTATGGGCCTACTTCCCAGGCTCTCTCTCTAGCCTCAAAATGTCATAACACTCTGAAACCTGGAAGAGGGAAAGGGATCACAGAAGAAGATGATTCCTGCTGCTGTGAAACCTGCAGTAGATAATCCTACCCTGGGAATGACATTCAGTGGCATTTGTGCCACCAACTAAAAGGACCTCTCTTCCTCTTTAGAGAGAGGCACTGCTTCAGTCTGAATCTATTGATATCTCATATGAAAGCCCAGGCTACAACTTTAGGTTGGGGCCAAGTTACAGTCTCCTTTTCTAAGGGAAGTCACCCTGGGGATCTTTGAGATCACCATGGCTTTTGAATAGCAAATCACAATAGAAGGAATGCTGGGAATGGATGGAGAATTCTTGGATTTAAATCTTACCTCTGCCATTTACTTCCCAAATGGTCCAAGTGAGGCAAGTCATTTAACCTCACTAGACTTCAGGTCTTTCATCTATAAAATGAGGAGTCTGAACCATATGGTGTCTGAGGTCCCTCCTGCTCTAGCTCCTTGATCCCTTCAATGGAGGAGGCTTCAGTACATACCAAGGGCATCTATATGCCTCCTGTTTTTACTGCAGGGAAGTCAAGCATACAAAGAGTAAGACATGATTTTCCTTCTTCTGTGTGGCTAGTTGTGGAGAGGCGCTTCAGCCCTCTTAGAAGTGACAGCAACACTGATATGCCCCATTGAACACATTCACTTAATTCCTTTCTCCCAGCTCTCCATCCATGAGACAGATGACCTCAAGGACAAATACTTCCTCTTGGTAATGAAAGGAGCCCCTGAGAGGATCCTGGAGAAATGCAGCACCATCATGATCAATGGTCAGGAGCAACCTCTGGATGAAAGCACTGCAAAGGCCTTCCAAACTGCATACAGGGAGCTGGGAGGCCTAGGAGAGAGAGTGCTGGGTGAGTTGGCCACTAATACTTAAAAGATTTAAGTTGAGAAAATGGACAAGTTTATTAAAAACCGTGGAAGGTAATAACAAGGTAAGGAAATGAATTGATGGAGTATGTGTTTCTAAAGGACATTGGAATTTGTGTGGGGAAAGGAAAAGCATACTTAAACATTCATAAAAATGCTTCAAGGACCCCTGATTTTATTAATGGTCCCCCATTCCCTAATGCAGAAACTATCAATGAACTCATGGATCCTTGAATGAATAGTCTATGCTTTAAAAAAAAAATCTTTATTTTATTTTGTTTTGTTGATTTTATTTATTTCCAGTGTTCTACAATCACTACCATATAACTTAGATTTTTTTCCCCTCCCTCCCTCTTACCTCTTTCCTCCCTCCCTGAGACAGCATACAATTTTATATAGGTTCTATACATACACTCCTATTAAATATATTTTCACTATAGTCATGCTGTAAGAAGAAAAAAATCTTTTTTTTTTAACAGTTGGAACTTAACATGGGGGATTCCCAGGAAAGAAACTTATCATTTTTTTGTCTGACTAAATTTTAATACCTTAGAACCCATGTCTCTGCCCTCTAGTCATAGGGTTCAATGAGAAAAGCTGAGGGTACTGAGATGTATATTTCAGAAAGATTCAGTCTTGCAGCATAATGAGATTTTCCCAATGATAAGCCTGGGAAAGGAAGAAATGTTAGAGAGTTTTAAAGAATTGTAGGTCCTAGAAAATGGAGAGATTTAAAAATATTAGATCTGTTTAACCCAACTAGGATGGCTTTTAGGGGCTTTCCTACCTGAATTTTCAAGTCTAGGGCTCAGTTTCCTTATGAGTAAAACTGAGGAGGTTGGACTAGTTGGCATGCAAGGTCTTTTTTCAGCTTAGATACCTGATTCTTTGCTCTAATTTTGAATTTGATTCCCGAATGGCTTTTACAATATCCTATGGCTAGACAGCTAATCCTTGTCAAAAGGAAAGGACTCCAGATTGTCCCTAAGATTACTTTCCCACAAATATCTACTTCATCTTTCCTGTGGAAAGTACAGGGAAGGGACTCAAGTTTCTATTCAAGAAAAAGCAACTTTGATCCTTCAATGTGCTTCACATGTGTCTATTCCAGGTTTCTGTCACCTGTACCTGCCAGAAGACGATTTTCCAAATACCTATTCTTTTGATGTAGAGGTCATGGACTTTCCCACCTCTGATCTCTGCTTTGTGGGGCTGATATCATTGATTGATCCCCCTCCATCCACTGTCCCTGATGCAGTCATGAAATGCCACAATGCAGGGATTAAGGTAGAGTTCTATTTTCCTACCTCTTGGAGTTCTTCACAGGTGAGAAAGATCCTTTGAAGAAGTTTCATTGTACAGTGAAGTCCTCTCTACCAATCCCATGTATTTTCCTTTTCCTGTTTACATTTGAGAGGCATTATAAACTGAATGGATAGAAAACTGGCTTAAAATCCAGGTTCAAGTCCCTTACACATGACAGACTCAATCTTCCTGACACATGCTGGCTAAATGACCCTGGATAGTACACTGACAACCTACCAGTGCTCTACACAGCTCTCTTGAGAGTTGCCAATAAGATGCCAGTCTACAAATGTTAGAGGACATTTATTTCATCATCAATGAAATTACTGGTCCAGCCTCAACCCTTATTCCTTTTATGTTTTCGATGTTAGATTTTCATTGGTTATTGGGATATTGGTGTATTGGAATACTGCAGAGAAGTTTCTTCTCAGTACAGTTACTGTTTAACACCTTAATACTTGAGCCTGGTGCAGTGGAGATAGCCAAAGGAATGGTTACATAGAGCAGTTGTATGATTTGCAAAGTCTTGACATATATTATATTGTTTAATCTCATTTTCCCAATGAACTATGAAAGGAAATGAAAAGACATCAAAGTATTTTTTTAAATTAATGTTTATTTTCCACATTGTGGCATAGAACTCTTTCCAGCCCCTCCATTTACTAGCTACATATAGGTATCGTTTGGGGCAAATCGCTTAACCTCTCTGAGATTCTTAAAAAAAAAAAAAAAAGATAAAGGACGTTGCAAACCTATATAAATGTACTCTATAAATATAAACTATCCTAATTGTGGTTACTTATTAGTAGAAACAATGACCTTTTAGCTATAACATAGTATATAGCCAGTCTACATAAATGTAGTTATATCTTTTATCATTTTCCTAATTCTACTTTTCTTTGTGAGCTTTAAACTAGAATATATAATTCCACATATATTATATGTAATATATATTACCAAATCCTTTTTCTCAGAAAACCAGAAAGAAATTGCACCAAAATTTTCCTCCTATGAAGAAGGGAAAGAAGGGACAAGGGACAACGGGGCAAGCAATTATATAGAAAATGTATTGGTACTGGTCTTTTCTAAGGGGAGGAGAGATACAAGTCACAACTAAAGCTCCCTCAAAGGGCAATTATGTTATCAACATTGATTATAACCTACTTGGATCCCCAGTGCCAAGCATACCTTTGATTCCAGAATGGCTTTTACAATATCCCATAGCTAGTCAGCTAATCCTTATCAAAAGCAGAGGACTCTATCCTACCCTAAGATTACTTTCCCACAAATATCTACTGTACTTTTTCTATGGAAAGTGCAGGGAAAGGACTCAAGTTCTTTAGGGGTCCCCTGTGTAAGGGGAGGGGACATGGTAGTACTCATTCCAATTGCTCCCCTGCTAGCCTCTGTTTCCCCATCTTGAATGGTGATGGCAAAGCCTATTACTGAGTTACAACACAGTTGGGAGCATTAGTGAAGAAATGAGGGGCCTGTCCCCTTCAGAGAGTTGTTACCTACTGGGTTCCCTTGATCAAGGAGGGTCTCTCAACATGAGAGCTGTCCTTTTTCCTTATTGGGTTTTTCTTTGACCCTTCTAGGGAGGCAAAGGCTGCTGTGGTCAGTGGAATGGAGCTGAAGGAGATAAGCCCAGAGCAGCTGGATGAGCTCCTGACCTACCACACTGAAGTTGTCTTTGCAAGGACATCTCCCCAGCAGAAGCTGATAATTGTGGAGGACTGTCAGAGACAGGTGAGTGATTGCAGGGATAGAGCTTAGGGCAGTGCCTGACATATAGTAAGTTCTTAATAATTGTTTATTGACTGACTGACAGGTACCCAGGTGAGACATCTTTAGACTTCCATTGAGCCTGGGGGGAAGTTTTATGATAACAGAAAGTTCTTTCCCAAAACATAGCTGCAATTCCTTTATAAGAAAGAAGAAAAGAAATGACTAGTTCTTTCAAGGAAATTCAATTCCACGAGCATTCATGAAGGATTTGTTTTGTTCTAGACACTGTGCAGATTAGAACTACAATGACAAAATAACTCCTTAAGGAACTTATATTCTGCTTATATTTAGTATTTTCAACTAACAAAAATCCATCCCCCCCCCAAAATGGGAGAAAATAGACAAAAGAGAAAAATAAAATTTTTATAAATAAATGTTATCATCAAGCAAAGCAGATTCCCTCACATGCCCTGTCCAAAAAATGTCTCTTCTGACCCTAGACTTCACCACCTCTCTGCCAGGAGATGGGTAGCATGCTTCATTATTAGTCTGCTGGAATAGTGGTTGATCATTGTGTTAATGACATCGTCCAATGTTATTTGTCTTTACAATGTTATTATTGTATAAATCATTTAGATTCTGCTTTCTTCACTGTGTATCAGCTCATAAAAATCTTTCTAGGTTTCTCTGAAATGGTCTCTTTCATTATTTTCTTACAGTACCATAGAATATAACCTTAGGTTCATATATAATGGCCTTAACTTGAATGAGAAAATGGAGGCCCATCTAACAATCTTTCTAATGTGACTTCTAATCTGGTGACTTCTCTGTTGGGTGAATTAATTTAGCTTGGCTTTGCCGTGAAGATAACTGAGGAAAGAATGTGATCCTGTCTTCAAAATTTTGTCAATTGGAGAAGCCAATCTCTGCTGTCCTTCATCTCCATTTGTTAAAAAAGGTCTTGTTTGAGGACTTAATATTCTTTACATCACAAAGTGATATAGCACTTTCCAAAAAAGGGACTCTAGCAGAACATGGAGTCTTTCCTAACTTCCAGAGGAGAAGGAGGTTATTATTTTTATTAATACTCCAAACTTGTCTCAATCCCTGAAGTTTCTGGATTAAAGTTTTGAATCCCATGTTGTTATCCTAGGATACTGTTGTTGCAGTGACAGGGGATGGTGTTAATGATTCCCTAGCCCTGAAGAAAGCCAGTATTGGGATTGCCATGGGAATTGTAGGTTCTGATGCAGCAAAAATGCAGCAGACAACTTTGCCTCTATAGTGACAGGTATAGAGGAAGGTAAGTAAGGTCCCTTCGAATGCTCTTACAGAGGATGAGCTGAGAGCTATTTCTCTGAGTAGACAACTCTCCTCATAGGTTGCCTAATCTTTGACAATCTGAAGAAAATCATTGCATTCACCCTGACCAAAATTTTTGCAGGCTTATCCCTTTCCTGATCTTCATTACTGCTCAAGTCCCTCTGCCCATCAGTACTATTGCCATCTTGTTCATCAACTTGGGCACTGACATTGTAAGTAGGTTTCTGGGGTACGAAGGAGAATATAGCATCAGATGACATAAAGTTTGGGGCCATTTTTCCCCCTTCTGGATTTTATTTCTTAAGAGATCTAATATAATTTGTCAAAACATTGATCTAATAAGAGGTAAAGGTAGTATTTGGACCAACCCACGCTCTCTAAATCCACAACAGACAATTCATGACTACTGAATCACTAAAGAATAACCAACATTGTTGAGGACAATGAGGACAAATTATTAATGTGGGTTTGGAAAGCACAGGTAAAGGTTAAGTGGATAACAAAAAGCAAAACTTAGTAACCAAAGAAGTGAAATAACCTTTACCAGCCTTTCCTCACTTCTCTATAAGTAGTAATATACTGGCTTGTTGATGTATTGTGACATAGTTAGAGATCTGTTGTTTTATTTTATTTTTATATATTTTTTTGCATGTGAAACTAATACCAAATGACTCTTGTTGCTTAAAGGCTTGAACGTGTTCTGGTCAGGCTGCTTCTAGAGAGTTCAGATTGATTTCATCTCTACTCTTGTTATCTAAATATTAACTGGCTGTAATCCTCATACAGAGCAGTGGTAAATGGATTTTATCACCTCTCCCTTCTATGGATTCCTTCCATTGCCTTAGCCTATGAGAAAGCTGAGAGTGATATCATGAACCAGAAGCCACACCACAAGAAGGACAGATTGATGAATCATCAGCTGGCTCTGTACTCCTACCTTCAAATCGGTATGCTGCCGTCCAACTCTTCTCATTTTGGTATCAAAGGTCTTTCCTAAGCCTTTGTTTCCTAAAGCATTCAGAAACTGGCTTTTTTGGGGGTGGGGGGATATGGGGGATAATTGGAAAGAAACTATCGTAAACTCATCTGTTTCTAAATTCCTAAAATATTCCTATATAATGTAGGAATCTTGCAATCTGTGGGAGGTTTCTTTACCCACTTCACTGTCCATGCAGTCCAGGGAGTCAAACCTGACCTGCTCCTTTACTTACGGCCATTATGAGAAAATAATTCTTTGAATGACTTTGAAGATAGCTATGGACAAGAATGGGTAAGGAAAGTCAAAGTATTAGCCCCATTTATTCTCTATTCCATTACCCATTTGGCCAGATTGATGCTGAAATGCCCTTCTCTAGACTGCCTTAGTGATACTATTTATTCAAGTCAATCAGTGAATGTAAACATTAACAGGCATTTGTTCAGTGATTACCATCCACCAGGCAGTGTACCAAGTGCTTGGCACACAAATACAATGAGCGAGAAAGCATTTATTAGAGACATTCTAGAGTCTGCCCCTCCCCTCAAGAATCTTATATTCTTTTTTTAAATTTTTGTTCAAGTTTATTTAACATTTTATTTTTCTCCCATTACAAGTAAAACCAATTTTTAACATTCCTTTTTAAAATTTGTTCTAAATTCTCTCCCTTCCTCTCTACCACATCCCCATTGAGAAGCCAATCAAATCAATATAGGTAATACATGTGTAGTCATGCAAAACATTTCCATAACAGTCATGTTGTAAAAGAAAACATAAGACAAAAAAAAAAAACCTCAAGAAAAATAAAGCTAAAAAAGTATGCTTCAATCTGTGTTCAGACACTATCAGTTTTTTTCTCTGGGGATGAATGGCATTTTTTTCATCATAAGCATCTTACATTCTAACAGGGGGAGACAATATTTTAAGGAACTGATGATTCCTGGAGTATACTTTGGTTCCTTCCTTCTCCTGGGTATAAGGCTATAAGAAGAAATTGACACACATATGTAGGAATAGTGGTAGAGTTGAATCTCATCATCGTTCTAGAAGTAGAGGCAGCTTTCAGCTTACAGCCATGGAAGCAAGTCTTGGAGATGGCCACCTCTAAAGCATGGTCTGTAATGATGAAATAGATTCCTGTCTTCTCAGTTGAGAGGTGGTGAACAATTGGAGAATGCCAAATGGACAATGTTCTGGTTTTCTCCATTTAGCTGTTTTTCTTTACAAAGGTGGGGTAAGTGAACAGGACAGTTACTGGGAAATGATTTACAGGGAAAAATTGTATTTTTCAAGGAAAAAAATAAATTAATACATAATGAAGAAAATGGAATGAAAATACCCACATTTGCCCTGAGCTATGTAAAAGAAGACTACACCAGATTTCAGGTTAATACAGTGAATAATGTTGATTCTTTCTTCATTAACTATTTTTGGAGTTTGCGGGTCCCAGTGGTTAGAGCTCTGGTACTAGGAGTTAGAAAGACCAGAAACACTTGCTAGCTAGGTTACCATGGACAAATTACTTTATTTCTGTAAATCCTTAGTTTCCTCATTCATAAAATGAGAATAATAATAGTGCCTATTGACAGGATTGTTGTGAGGACCAAAGGACATAACATTTAAAATGCTACATAAGTGCTAGTTGCTACTGTTAAAATGAATATACATGTATATTGTTATATGTATATGAATATATTGTTATACATATTGTCATATGTATATATATGGTTATACGTATATGAATATATACGTATATTGTTAAATTGTTCAATTTATTTGTTAAAACAATTTATTAGTTAAAAATAAAAAAAAATACACTCACTGCAATGAGATGAATCTTATGGAGGGAATCTGATTTTTAATGGGATCTGACCTTTGGGTGTGCAATTCCTCAGAAGAAAGAGATAATGCCTGACCTTTATCAAAACTTGTCCTTGCCTCTCATAGTTTGCTAGAGCTGACTGACATGCATCAGCTTTGTAACAGACATAAAACAAAAACTAGGCTGCAAGGTACAACATGTAGGCATAAATAAAATAAATTGCACCATCCCCTCTTTCCTACTTAACTGTTACCTTTTCTGGGTCAGAGGAAAGAAGGAAATAAATACAAGAGATGCCACAAGATTGAAATCAAGTCTTGGCAGCAGATTGGGTGGTGGAGGGATAGAAATCAGGATGACTTGTAGTTTGGGAGCCTGAGGAACTAGGAATTTGGTGAAATTCTCTACAATAAGAGGAAAACTATGAAGAGGGGAGGAATAACCAAGTAGAATCAAAATCTGTTCATGTTTATATTTCATGCAGAAATAAAGTCATCTGGGTAGGGATTGCATCTCAAATTATCATAGCAGCTATCCTCTCCTGTGGATTTGGAAGTGTTCCAGTCCTAAATTTCACCACACTTCAGTGAGTTATATGCCCTGCTGTGGGTAGGGGAAACCCTGGCCTCCAGTCCAAGGAGAGTTGAGGACCAGGTTGGGGTAGAATGAGGATGACTGGAGTAGAAATGAGGTAGTAAGGATTGGAGACCAAAAATCCCTTCTGAAAAAGTGGTTAGGCCTGGTCAAACCATTGAGGGAAATGAGAATGAATTCAATCCCCATTCCCACTGGAAAGATTTGAAGGAAAAAAGTACTCTTTATGTCCTCATCTTTGAGTATTCCTTGCTTTGTGTTGTGCCTTCAAAGAAAAGAGCAAGTTCTGGACAATTCAGAAAAAAGCCTTCCCTGCTCTGAATCCACCTGAAACTGTGCCAGAGCCAAGAAGGCAGTGAAGTTAATAGCCCCATCACCATTCACCCGAAAAGCTGGTTCTTATCTTCTGATACACTTTGACTCCTGCATTTGGCTCTATTTCATTTCCACGGTTCAGCATTGGTTTGTGGCAGTACCATATGCCATTGTCATCTGGCTATATGATGAGTTAGGAAAACTCCTGGTCAGGTGCTATCCAGGAAGAAAGTAATGTCAAAGAGAGTATTTGGGTGCAGATTTGGACGACCCTGCTGGGATTTATTGAGCATTTGCCTTTTTACATCTCCAGCAGGCTCCATTGTTCAGGTTCAGTTCAAAGACTCTCTTTCTCCCCCTACAGGCTAGTGGGATAAGAACATGTATTACTGAAAGGGCTTTTGGTTCCCAAGACTTCTTAGTTTCTCCCTGATGAAGTTCAGTGTTCTCTAGTCACCTCTTATGGGAAGTCTCCTGTGAAATACGGGCATCATCAAAATCCACACACTGGAAGGATTCTTTAATTGTTACAGTTAATGTACTGTACTGTATAGTTAATGTACAGTAAAAATGAGATTTGACTTTTTGTATAGGTTGTTTTTTCTTCTGCTCCGTGCCCATTGTCCTTGTTTTTTCAAAATATGTGAACTCTGAAGGAAGTGGAGAAGGAAGGAAATCTGTTGAATCTGTACATAACTTTCCACAATATCTAATGCAGTTATAAAACCTGCACTTGTCTTGGATTTGAAACTGTTTAGTTTTATGAAGACAACTTGGATACAATTGTGTGTAGCACAAATCCTAATGGATTGACAGTATTTTAAAGTAAAGTGTGTTTTATAAACTGAAGTTGTGACTGTTCTTAGACTCCCTGAAAAGGTGCTCTACTTCAGCTGGGAAGGTATTTGAAAGCTACTAATTAAATTTTTTTGTGCCCTGGGAGTAATGAAAGGAATGAATAAATTGTGTTGGAGTGACTCATTTCATTCTCTGCTTTCTCCCCCTCAACCCACTACTTAATACAATAAGTGGTGGGAGTTCGTTGCAGAGCCAGGAAAGCTGGATAAGCTGACTTACTGTTAATTGAAATGGAAAAACTCAAAGTAAAAGAACAGTTCATCAGACTGTTCATAAAAATCTACTGCTTCCAAATTGGATCAGAAAATTCTGAGAATGGAATTTTTGGGACTCTATTCTGGGGATGAGAAATAGACCACGTAAAGTATTTCCTACCACTCCTTCTGTGATTTCGTTATTGCATAGTGAGTCTAATTCAACTAGAGCAGAACCTAAGAAGAACTTTTGGTTTAAATTTTTACATAATGTAACCTGCCCTGTTAGCTTTCTCCCATCATCATCTGGACCATTCTGAAATTTTTTTTGATTGATCAGGGAATCTGGGTCAAGGAGTTTGTGATAGAAACGCATTATATAAAGTACAATCCTGAGGTTAAAACAGAAATGCTTAAATTATGCAGACTAATCCCAGCATTAACCTTACAGCTCATTCATTTGAATCATTGCTTCCAGTGAAGTGATTTGGCCTCAACTGTCAGTAGGCTGGTGTGTAGCCCTACTGTAAGAAAATGACTAAATGCTGTAGGGCAGCAAGGTGGTACAATGCATGGAGTTTAGGGTCTGGAGTCAGGAAGACTCATCACAAATCAGAAAGATAGATTTTACTGTAGTTTATTATACTCAGAATGTGGCACACAATACCAGAAGTTGATGGAAATGTGTCAGTCACAATTTGTCCAGTAGTATTTAGGATTTACATGAAGAAGAAGGAAAAAAGATGGTTACTCATAGTATAGCTGGTGCTACAAGGGAAAAAAATCATGCATGCTTGTTAAGGAGAAAGTATTGTATATCACTAGTTATAGGAGATAGAAAAGTGATGTGTCCTTAGTATAGGTAGTTTCACTAAAACAAAGGGAACAAATACAGCAGGCTAAAAAAAGGGCAGGGAGCATTCCAGAGACTGCTGAAGTTGAATTCACTTTCAAAACTTGTAAGTTTGAACCTATGTTGTGAAATCCCCGAAGAAACTTGGATAAGAAAGTCACAATGCGCGTGATGAAATGCGCAGTCCTGAGGAAGCTGGAGGAAACTCAAGGATTATCTTTTGAATTTGAACCTTGAAACAACCTTTCCTAAATTCCAGAGCTGCCAATTAAATTCCATTTGAACCATAATAAAAATGATAGACATCTATCCCAGGTAATAAACTATTTTTAATAATAGCATTTTTCCAATTATATGTAAAAACATTTTTAACATTAATTTCTAAAAAACTGAATTCCAATTTTTCTCCCTCACCACTCCCTCCATAACATGATAAGCGATTTGATATAGGTCATGTATGTGCAATCATGTAAAACATTTCTGTTAGTCATGTTGTGAAAGAAGAAATAGGCTAAAGAAAAGAACCATGAAAAAATAAAAAGCTTTGATCTGCATTCAGACATGTGGATAGCATTTTCCATCATGAATCCTTTGGAGTTGTCTTGGATTATTGCTTTACTGAGAAGAGCTAAGGCATTCATAGTCAATCAACAAGGTTGTTGATACTATATCCAATGTTCTCCTGGTTCTATTCCCTCTACTTACATAAGCCTTTCCAGGTTTTTCTGAGAGCATCCTGATCATCCTTAAAGCACAATAGTATTTCATTACATCCATACACCACATCTGATCAGCCATGGGGTGAGGGGCATCCCCTTAATTTCCAAATATAAAAAATATAAAAAAGTTGCTATAAATATTTTTTGTACATGTGGGTTCTTTCCCCTTTTTTATCTCTGGGATACAGAGGTAGTAGTATGCTGGATCAAAGGGTATACACAACTATCTGTTCTCAACTATTCTTAAATTGCAACAGTGTTCTTAACTATTGGGCAGTGTGATTCATTAGAAAGAGCCCAAAGCTGAGAATTAGAAATTAGGAAACTCAGCCAGGTGCTTTGCCAGGTGCCAGGGATGTTTGGCTCAAAGTTCACTGCAGATGGCAACTGCAGTCATGAAACTGAAAGACAATTGTTCCTTGGAAGGAAAGCTAAGGCAAATCTGGACAATATACTAAAAAGCAAAACACTTTGCCAACAAAGGTCCATATAATCAAAGCTATCATTTTTCCAGTAGTAACATGCGGCTGTGAGATTTGAACTATAAGGAAAGCTGAGTGTACTACAGAATTAATGTTTTTGAATTGTGGTGCTGGAGAAGACTTTTGAGAGTCCCTTGGACAGCAAGGAGGTCAAATCAGCCAATATTTAAAGAAAATAATTCTATTTACCAGAAGGCCAAATACTGAAGCTGAAGCTTAAATACTTTGGCCACATAATGAGAAGACAGGATTCTTTGGAAAAGACTGATGCTGGGAAAGATTGAAGAAAAAAGGAAAAGGGGAGAGTAAAAGATGAGATGGAGAGATAGTGCCATGGGAACAACGTAAGCTTGGATAGACTTTCAAAGAAAGCAAAGGATTGAAGGGACTGGTATGCTATGGTCCATTGGGTTCACAGAGACATGACTGAATGACTGAACAACCAACAGGAACTACCGGGTATCTTAAGACAAATCACTTAGCCACTTTGAACTTCAGTTTCTTTCTTTATAAAATTGAGGGGTGGGAGTGGGCAATGATTATCTCCAAGGTCCTTTGACTGGTGTGACATTTTATAACTATTCAATTCAATAAATCATAAGAGCCTAAGAAATACAAAGAATAGTTAAGTTTGGGATTTTTCAGTCGTGTCCAATTCTCTGTCACCTCATTTGGAGATTTCTTGGCAAAGATATTGCAGTAGTTTGCCATTTCTTTCTCCAGCTCATTTTACAGATGAGGAAACCGAGTAAGTGCCCGAAACCAGATTTGAATTCAAGAAGATGAGTTTTCCTGACTCCAGGCCCAGCAATATATACTCAGTGACACCTAGCTGCCCCTCACAGAACTGTTCCAGGTACTAAAATGGCATAGTCTCTGCCATCCAGTAGGGCTTGTAGAAAAATAACTGCAATATGTATTGTTATGAAGTTAAATGATTGAATAAAAGCAAAGTATAAGGACAGAATAGAAAAAAAGTGAACATTTCTTTGGGATGTGTAGCAAGAGGGGAAGATCAGGAGAGAAACTAAAGGAGCAGCCAAGTAGTTTAGGAGATGTCTGAGTTCTCTTATTTCTGCTCCTACCTCTGTGTAAATTGGATCAAGTCACTCGCCCTCCCTGAGCCTCAGTTTCCCCATGTATAAAGTGAACACAATTCCTGGTCCCGTATCTCTGTCCTGTTGGGGGAATGAATTAGATGAAGAAGATCCCTTATTCCCCTAATTTGGAACCAAAGTGCAAGTTGAAGGCAGATAGATGGGTGGTGAATAAAAGATACTTCCTTTGTGTCTATAAAAAGGCTATACTCTATAAGGAAAATGGCCAAACTAGGACAGTCCCTGAGGATTACCAGAGATTTCACTGAAAGGAAGAAGTAGAAACCCAGGGCTGTGAATGGCCCAAAACATCTCACTGTCTTCAATGTCATAACAATGACAGCTAAGGCTCTGCTGTTTCGACAGAGCCATACCTAAGCTGTAGATGGTGTGATTACTTTATAGGGCAAGGTAGACGAGAAAAAATGGGCCTAATTTGAGACCTTGGTTGGGGCCCTTGTAAAATTAATACAAAAAAGCAGAATCAAGAAAACAATACATACACAATGACTAGGATACTGTACATTAAAACAGCACAAAAAGACAGCAGAACTCAGATTAATCTTGGTTCCAGAAAGTAAATGGTAAAAGACATCAACTTCTTGTCAGTTAGTAGGGGGTGGTGAACTATGGAAACAGAATGCTGAATATACTGTCGGACAAGATCATTTTGTCAGTCAGTTTTGTTTTGTTTGACTCTTTCTTCGTTATTAGGAAGCGCTCTCCCCAGTGAAATCTATGGCAAAGAGGGTCTGCCAGAGTGGAAGGGGAAGAAGCATTGATCAAATCTTCTTCCATTGTGGAGATAAATTAATCAACAAGTGTTTATTAAGTAATTACTCCGTGCCAGGCACTGTGCCAGGACCATGTACTAAACAATCCCTAATTGCCAAGAACTTACATTCTAGTAATGTATGTATATTTTGCTAAATATAAAGCACTATATAAATGTGAATAATGATCATTATTGCCATAATTATTAATATCACCAGCATTGACCACTCTAAGCAATGCCATCTTTAAGCAGCCCAAAATTAACAAACATTCCTTCAGAGTGGCTTGCCAGGTGTCATTTCCCAGAGCCAACATTCTAACCACTCTAATTCTGCATTTGCTGTGTTGCTGTTCAGACTTTTCAGTCGTATCCGACTCTTTGTGACCCCATTTGGGGTTTTCTTGGAAAAGATATGGGAGTCGTTTGCCATTTCCTTCTCCAGATCATTATACAGATGAGTCTTCTCGTCTCCAGGCCCTCCACTGCACCACCTAGGGACCCAATTATACGTTATGGGTGTATAGTGTTTCTTCCTGTTACTGACACCTGGATCAGGGCTTATATAGATAGCAAGGGCAGCACAAGGGATGTGGTCAGGATAGAATGTCACAGGCCAGGATTCCTGTAGTGTGCATGAGAATTCTGTATGGCTATCAATTAATCAACAAGCATTGATTTAGCACTTACAATGTTTCAGGAGTATCCTAAGTGCTGAGGATAAAATGGATAAAAACAGTCCCGATCTTCAAGGAGATGATATTCTAACGCAGAAGACAACATATTCATGAGTCGGTACATTTGAGAGCACTGCCTTAAGTGGTGTTAATTAAGTGACTCTGGACCAACACAGGATAGCAGATAGAAAATTACCTTGGAGTCAGGCAGACTTGGGTTAAAATCCTGTCTCTGACACATACTTTCAGGCAACTCTAGGAGATTATAAGCAACAGCTGAATAAAGCTGGTCCTTATTGATAGGATTACAGGTTTAGATCCCCCCCCAAATTGTGACAGTGGGTGAAAATTGAAGGCTTAGAGGTGACAGGAATGGAATTCTGTCACACCTACAAGCATATCTATTCTACCTGTAGAATAAATCAAGAAGCAAATCTCATCCAGGGTGTGAATCCTTCTGTGAGCCACGAGCCTTTCTCCTCCACGGATTTGCTCATGTGTTCATGGACCCAGGCACATATGTGTTCCAAGACAATGGACGACCTGAAAGCATTTTCATTGTGTTCATGTAGCCTGGATTATCCCCACATATAGCCCTCCTCCTCATATCACCTGGCCAGACACGGAATCCTTAAACATCAGCCACCGGACTTGATCACAATTACAGGTATGTACCCTTGAATAAAATTGGTCAAGCAGCCAAGTCTCTGGGTTTTTTGAGAATGGATTTACCATATCTCCTTCAAATTGGAAGTATGAGGAACATACTTCCTGAGACAGGTCCAGTGGTTAGGAAGTCTTTTCTTATATTGAACTGAAATCTGTATCTCCAACTTCCCCCTATGGTTCTTAATTCTTACTTCTCTGAGGCCAAAAAAGCACCAAGCATCATCTCTTTCATGGAATAGCCTTACCTTGAAGATCATTGAATTTACACCCCTCATTCTACAGATGAGAAAATTGAGGCTTTGAGGTACTTGGTGGCACAGTGGATATAGTACTGGGCCTAGAGTCAAGAAGACCTAACTTCAAATCTGGACTCAGACATAGCTGTGTGATTCTGGGCAATCATTTAACCACTTTATCCCAGTTTCCTCATCTAGAAAAAGGAAATAATAATAGCACCTATTTCCCAAGGTTATTGTGAGGATCAAATGAGATAATAATTTTAAAGTTTTCACACAGTGCCTGGCACATAGCAAATGCTATATCAATGTTAGATTTTTTTTTTAGAAGAGATCTGCCCAAGACTCCACACAGGTGGTATATGGCAGAGAGGGATTTGAAGACTAACCTTCTCTTTTTCTAACACACAGTACTCCATGTCTTTACACAGGTCATCTCTCTCATCTAGAAAGCACTTGTTCCGTATCCCAAAATCAAAGAATTTCTTTCTTCCTTCAAGATGCAGCTCTGCCTTCTAAATGCAGCCTTTCTTGATTCCCTCTAACTGCTAGTACCCTCCCTTCCTAATTAGTCTATATTCCATTACTTAGTGTTTAATATATGTATATTATGCATACATATATTTGTAATGGCAAAGTAGGATTTTTTGCTGTTTTTCTGGATTGAGTTTTAGCCAGTCAAGCACCATTGATTGAGACTTGCCTTTGATTGAATCAATCAAGAGTCTTTGATTAGAAATAGTACATATAGTGAAGATAGAGTAGAGAGAGAAGCAGAGCTGAAAGAGAAGCAATTGTGAGCAGGCTAGGGGAACTTGCTTGTGGGGAGGCCTAGCAGAAAGTATATGATTTCAGTGCTCTGTCTGTTGGTCTGTGTTAATTTCTCAGACAGAAGCCTTGTCTGTTGATCTGTGTTGATTTCTCAGACAGAAGTCCTGTCTTGATGGTGCTGGTAATGTGTATAAATATTGTTACAGCCCTGTTAAGCTTTGTTTTCCTAGAAACAGAAGCTGCAGGCAGGAGCCCTTGGAGCCTGCTGTCAGGCAGAAGCAGGAAGAATTTGGAGTGGAACAGTCCCTCGTGAGCTGAGACAAGGAGCAAGAGCAGTGTGAACCTGCGTGTGAACCCAAGCAAGAGCTAGGAGTTATCAACCCATGAAGTACTTGTGGCGTTTGGAAGTCAGCCTCAAGTGAAGGTGAGAGAGGACTTTACTTGTACACTGTGTATTGATTAAAGAGATTGTTCTTATAGCAACCTAGGGGTGGATGGTGTGATAAATTCTGCTACCCCTTAAGGATGCATCATACTAGGGAAGAACCTAGCCTGGAACCTCCTGACTTTGGGGATGCAACGATATACGCTATCCACCATATGACATACTTAGTGTTATGAGATACATATATATATATTAAATGATATGTTTTGCTTAACAATGTTGGTATGAATGTTATGCTTTACTTTATTGAACAATGTTTAGTTTATTGCTAAATAAATAGAGAGTTCATTATACTATGAGATTGGACCCTTAAAATTATTCACAGCAGCAGTCCTCAGGTGTGCTGCATGATTGGCTTTACAATATTCTGCATATATTATTCCATATATACTTATACATGTACATCTCTCTTGGCAGAATGAAACAGATTGCTATGAGGTTTTTGCACTTATATTCCCAGTGCCTATCACAGTGCCTGGCACAAAACAGATACTTAATAAATGCTTGTTAATTGATTGATTGTTCATCAAACCCTGACTCTCTTATTCCAAATCCAGCATTCTTTTCCTGTACCACATGGTCCCCCAAATTTTTCTATCCTGATGTTTTAAAAAAATCTGATATCCACCTCAGATTTACATGATTTGATAATTTGATGAGTGTTATATGTGTCCTCATTTAAGTCATTGATAAAATACTAACCATTATACAGCCAATGACAGGTCCCTAGAACACTCTACTAAATCTCTCCAAATTTATATTGACTCATTGATTATAGACTTTTTGATCTTATCTCAAAATCAGTTTAGAATCAAACTAACTATATTGTAAGTTAACTATTAAGTCTCCACACTACCCAGAAGTGTAGTACATATAGGTTCTGAGTTCATTCTCTCAACCCCAATACCATTGGCAGACTGGATCCCTATATAGCTGCTGCTCCAATTCCCTTCAGGGTTCTAGAGGTACCCATGAGGGGCTTTGGGGTTCTTCTAATGTTTTGGGTCTCAAGCCTAATCCAGCATGTTCCTTAATATCAATTTTATCATTTACTTTACCCTCAGTATCAATCAATTATATCAATGAACTTTTCCAGAGCTATGTTTACTGAGAAGATAGAGCAAGAAATAAAGATCTCCAAAATAGGAGCTCATTCTCTTCTACCACTACCTCAGTCTCTGGAGAGAATAGATTCAAACTTAAATGGTTGCTACAAAACATTTCTCCTACCAAGTTCACTCAAGAGTGTGGTATATCCAATGGACAAGTCATTTCCTTGGATACAGTGCATCAGCTGCCAGGTCAACCCATTGCTGAGCTGGATAAAGCAGATTGCCCCTCAGGACTGGCTCCTCACAGGGCTTAGCTGCCAGCATACTCTGCTGTGCCTCTGGTGGCTGGCTCCTCCAACCTTTCAAGCCTCATATGGTCATCATCTCTTTAGATCCATCTCCAACATCCATTCAACTAACATCAGGAAAGAAGAAAAATGATAGAGAAAGAAGGAACCAAGATTCTATGTGTTTTGGGTCACATGATAACCTGAAAACTTGGAGAATTTCTTTCTTTTCATTTAAAAATCACTTGGCCAATCTTTCTATTTCACAAGGATAGCTAGACTGACTGTCATAAGCTTTGCTAAAATTAATAAGTACTATGTCTGTAGCATTCCCCTTATCTATTAGTCTACTTATCTTGTCAGAAAGGAAGTGAAGTGAATCTGACATGACCTGTTCTTGAAGCCCTTCTGGCTTTTGGGGATCATTCCTTCTTTTTCTAGATATTCATTAACTATTTCTTAATTAATATATAGTCTAAAATGTTGTCAGGAATTAAGATTAAGCTCACTGACCTCTAACCTGAAGATTCCATTCTCTTCCCTTTTTAAAGAAACAAAACAAAAATTGCCCTTCCACAATCCAGAAGTACCTCTACCATTTATTTTGATTTTTCAGTACTCTCTGACAGTGACTTGCAAATCAGACCCACCTTTCTTTCAGTGTGTTAGGATATAGTTTGTTGTTGTTATTTGGTTTGGTTTTTTTTTAAGGGGAAAGACTGCGTGGCAAACTGAATTTATTGAATTCACCCATGTGCTATCCTGCCATCTCTTCCATTGTCTTGAACTTCTATTCCTAATCATTTTTAACCTATCTTTCAGTCCATAGATTATGATTCAATAGTTCTCTGGGCATGAATGAACCACAGAGCCAACAGAAAAAGACCAGAAAAGAACCTATGTCTCCAGCTTCTTTTTACTTTCCCTCTCATCCCTGTCAGTCAGTCAACCCTTTCTATAGAGCAAATCCATGTGAAAGAATACTGAACTAGGCCCTGGGTCAAGAAAAAGCAGAATGAGGAGACAAGGATCCATCCTCCTAGCCAGAGAGAGAATAGTACCCTGAAAAAAAAAACAAAAAAAAGAGATCAACTAGAACAAATCAATGTCATTCTGGTATAAGACAAGCACATAAGCAAGTGATCAGAAAGGACAGGATAAATCCAGGAAGGTTCTTCTTTGAAAGCTGGTCTTTAGATAGACTTTAAAGAGGATACTATAGAAAGTACAGAGTACCTCCTAAGGCAGGATAATAGCACATGCAAAAGCAAAAAGGTAGGAACAAGCAATTTCTGGCTGTCTTGATGATATTAAATAGATGAGCTTATAAGACTTGGACTTTCCCCTCCCCCATAAAGGCAAATAAGACAGTTCCTAATCCTTACCAATATACATACAAGTTCTGGGAAAGTCAGCATCAACCTAGAGATGACAGGTCTCCCTAGAATGGAAGCTATCCCTATTAGACCCTGGACTACATCCTGTCTGTACTCTTGAGAACACTGAATAACCTTTCTTTCATTTTTTTCTCTTCCCTTCCTTTGACTTTCTCTTATTTCACAGGTATTGCTGGTGATTGGGTTTGGAATAGCAGTGTTGCTTATCCTGGCATTTGTGCTAAAGCCTTCACTATCTGGGTCTTGCCCCATAAAGCACTGGAAGCCACAATGGAGGAGTCTTGGGGAGTCCCACATCCCTCCCTAGTATGTGCTCATCAGATAGGTGAGCCCTCCCTTCCACCTCTCTGGGGGAAATGAGCTGGGATTACTATGGTGAGGACTGCCCACTATACCCTATAATACCTAAGATGTACTTAATAAATGTTTGCTGTGTTGAATTGAATTATAGTGACCCATCCTTTAGCCCTTGGTTCCTGATATCAAATATGCTTTGTTTATTATACACAGAGATCTAATACTACATAGATGCTATAGGAGATATAAAGATAAGTAAGAATACACCATTAGTAGAAGGGATCATGAAATTAGAGCTGGAAGGTACTCCAGTATTTTCTAATTCTCTTGTATTTTACAGAGGAGTAGACTGAGGCCTAGAGAAATTCAAAGACTTACCCAAAATCACATAGGCAGTAAGTGACATAACTGGGGTTCACACTCAGGTCCTTTGATTCCAAATCCATCATTTTTTCCATGGCACTATACAATGTCTCCTCTCTAGGGGCTCATAGTCTAACAGGGTAGGAAGATCACTTTGGGTAGGACCACATACGTGGATAATTATAGTATAAGACAGAATGCGCTAAGTGCCAAAGACAGGCACAAATAAAACAATAAATAATGGTTCAGAGGAAGTCAAGCTCACATGGGGAGGAGGGTAGAGAGATTAAGGGGGAAATTAGAGAAGGCTTCATGAAAGAACTGGCATTTGTCCAGCATCTTGAAGGTTCTGACCAACAGGAATTGAAGGGGAGGCCATGTAGGTGAAGGATAAGGCTTGAGCAAAGTTACAGAGGCAAAAGTGCAGAATTTGTTCAGGAAATAGTTAATTGGGAGCCTAGAATACACAGGAGTTAAGGCTAGAAAGATAGTCTAGGATCATATTATGAGCTGCTATGTTATTGTTATGTTTGTCCTTCTTTCTTGAAGAGGCCCATGACATCAAGATGATGACATGACTTAGACTTGACTTTGATTTAAGTGAGGGAGGGCTGTGCAAGGTCAGCATCCTCACTTTCTTCTCCTGAGCCACCTGGGTCCAGTGGTCTGATATTCATCAGAACAACTGGAGATGACCCAGGATGGAATGTGAGACCCTGCCTCTTTCAGGCTAAGTCTTATCACATTCTTACTTTGAGTGAGATACACCCATTCAATGAATAGGATTCTTTAAGTAGTTACTCAAGGAATGACCCTTTAATCAAAAAAAAAAAAATCAAACTGAGAGGGGAAGACCCTCAGGGTTCCTGGGTGAAAGAGAAATAATTACTACTTAGTAGAGGCTATGAATAAATTACTATTTAGTAGGAGGCTATGAATAAATGAATGAAGTAAATAAATTTTAAAATTCATTAAAAGTTTAGTCTGTGCCAAGCATTGTGCCAAGCACTAGGGGTACAAAAAGAAAATAGAGATTGTGCTTAATCTCAAAGTGCTTAGGTTCTAATAGGGAAAGATGACATATACAGCAGAGTTCAGCCACAGCCTGGATGAGAGGGTCTGGTGATACTTGAGGTGCATTGGTATGGCAGATGGCAAAGCCCGGTGGTTCTTAGGGATGACTGAGGAGTTCAGGTTTTATTTGGTAGCCACAGAATGGAATTGGGGTGGTTTTTAGACTGTGTCTTTTTCTGGTTTTGTTAGAGCCTTAAATAAGCCCAACATTCTTCATGTGGTCAAGAGCTGGTGACACACAAGAATCTGTGTGTGTTCCCAAATATACAGTCATATCCATTCAGTGCCAAAGGTGTTCCACTGACTTCTAAGACCCCTCTCTCTTTCTTTCTCTGTTCTCTCTCCTATTCTACAATGCTTTCAGCACTTGGGGCTGTGGAAAAGGACCACCTATCAGGAAGAAAGACATTTTCCTAGGATCAGTTACCAAGGTAGGAATGCAGCATAATAGCCTTTTTCTTTAAGCTCTCAACTGTCCCTCACACTCACTCATATCTCCCAAATGAACAGAAACTCAGAGTCAGTCGTTTAGTACCTACCATATGTCAGCACTGGGGATACAAGGAAAGCAAAAGAGACATTTCCTGTTCTCAAGGAGCTTAAACTCTAATGGGGAAGACAACATGAAAAATATATAAATAAAATATATAGAAGAAGAATGAGAAATAATCAACAGAGAGAAGGCACTAGTATTAGAATGAGCCTTGAAGATCATCTAGGTCAAAGATTCTTAGCCTGAAGTCTAGGATTTCATGGAATCTGTTATCTTAGGTGGGAAAAAGTAATTACATCTTTATTTCAGTATAATTGGTTTCCCTTGCAATCCAAAATATGACTCAGAGAAGGGACCCATAAGGGTTCTTCATCAGACTATCCAAAGGGTTCCTGATGCACAAAAAGTTAATCCCCCCCTGCCCTATCCCAGCCCTGACTTGATTAAGACTCCTTTGTACAGCACACCTGACACATGGTTATCCAGCCCCTGAGTAATGACCTCAGTAGAGGAGGAGCTCATTATAGAATAAGTTGCCCATTATACTTTCAGGCAGCAATAGCTCTTAGAAGTTTTTTCTTACCTGGAGCCAAAATTTACCTCCCTGCATCATCCACTCTTTGCTCCTAGTTCAGCCCACCTTGGGCCAGGCAAAACAAGCCCAATTTCTCTTCCCCATGGCAAGATATCCTAGAATTGTAGAGAACACATCTGTCTCCCCTAATACTCCTTCTTTTCAGGTCAAACATTCATACTTCTTTCAGATGATCTCAAGGTCTTCTATGAGTCTTGGTCTCTCATTTTTTGATATGTTCATATCCTTTGACCATTTATCAATTGAAGAATAACTTGTAATCTTATAAATTTGACTCAGTTCTCTATATATTTGAGAAATGTGGCCTTTATCAGGGACATTAGCTATAAAAATTGCTTCCCAGCTTTCTACTTTCCCTCTAATCTTGGTTGCATTAGTTCTGTTTGTGCAAAATCTTTTTAATTTAATACAATCAAAATTATTCATTTTCTATTTTGTAATGCTCTCTGTCTCTTGTTTGGTCATAAATTCTTCCCTTATCCATAGATCTGACAGGTAAACTATTCCTTGCTCTCCTAATTTGCTTATGGTATCACTCTTTATGTCTGTCATGTACTCATTTTGACCTTATCTTGGTAGAAGGTGAAAGATATTGGTGTACACCTAGTTTGTACCATATTATTTTTTAGTTTTCCCAGCAATTTTTGTCAAATATTGAGTTATTATCCCAGAGGTTGCAGTCTTTGGGTTTATCAAACACTAAGTTACTATGGTCATTTACTACTGTGCCTTGTGTACCTAATCTATTCCACTAATCCATCCCTCTATTTCTTAGTTGGTACCAGATAGTTTTGATGATTGCCACTTTACAATACAGTTAAATATGTTACTGCCAAGTCATTTTTAAAATTAATTCTCATGATATTCTTGACCTTTTTTGTCCTTACAGATGAATTTTGTCATTTTTTTCTAGCTCTATAAAATATTTTTGGTCATTTGATTAATAAAGCATTGAATAAATTATTTTAGGTAGAATTGTCATTTTTATTGTTATATTTATATATCATAATTATCTTTATTATATATTATTTATTTATCTTTATTATATTATATTATATCTATTATTATTATTATATTATATAGGCCTACCCATGAGCAATTGATGTTTTTCCAATTGTTTAGAGCTGACTTTATCTGTGTGAAAAGTGTTTTATCATTGTGTTCATATAGTTCTTGGGTTAGTTTTGATGGGTAGACTCCTAAGTATTTTATATTCTCTACATTTATTTTAAATAGAATTTCTAGATGTTGTTTTAAATTAGGCTAGAGAATAGTATGTTTTATTCTTGTTCTTATTTGTTTATGTAAGGAGGTGAAACGTAAAGATCAATTTGAAGGAAAGAGACTTCTTTCTTTCCTCCCTTTTCCTTTCATCTCCTAGGACTCCTGGGTTCCAGATTCTGCATTCTCTGACTAAGGGATCCACCTCCCTGTGGTATTACTCTCTGCATCCCTACCAGAGACCAGATTGGAGCAGCCCTCAGAGGTGAGAATGGGAGGGGCCCAGGAATTGATTTAAAAGGAGGAGTGCATGGGCACATTTCTCTGCAGGGAGCAGCAGTACACTGAATTCATCAGGATGTCTGCAGATTGGCAAACCTACAGCTAAGCACTAGAACCTGGTAACTGCCTTGCCAGAATATGTGAACTCCTGCAACCTGATTATTTTCTTTGACTTGCAGCTCAGTTCCTTGAATTCTCTACTGCTCCCTCAGCCCTGGAACCCACTGCCTCATCCTAGCCTTGGACCCTCGCCATCAACATTCACGGGCAAGTTGTGTGTTGTGCTGCAGCCTACCTCAAACCCCCACTTCACACTCAGACTTGTCAGGGGAGAAAGGGATTGAGCTGATGTGGCAAACTGGTATTCACACAGCTGCCTACACCAATTTAAGGATACTTTGCCTTTACCGGGAAAGAACACACAGGTCCCAGGGGCTGGGAAAGGCAAAGGAAAATGAAGTATGAGGGGATTCCACAAAGTGGAGCAAGGAGTGAGGGATTGAAATGTGTTCATTAGAATCTCTGTGAACTCCAGTTCTATTAGTTTCTTCAGAGGTGAAAAGGAGTATTCTCATGTCAATTTCCCCAATGCAACTGTCTACAAAAAAAATTTCTAAAAAATTCCAGATTCAGTATGACTATCAAAGCCTAGATCTGTTGTGAGAAGGAGAGAAAAAAAGAATAAATATATCTTGGGAAACTTAGTAGTGAGGAAGAGCTGAAGGAGAAGGTGGAATTGTGGTCCTGGGGAGCAGTCTTCTTTTTTAACTTCTCCTGGTAATGTCATTAAGACCTCGGTGCCTTTTCTGCAGAAAAGGGACTTACTCTCAGGTTTCATAGTGAAATCTTAGCTTCTGGACTGGGGTGTTTTGTTGTTTTGTTTTTCTTAAGTCAAAGGAAAGTATCTGATGTAACTGGGGCTCCTTGATCAAATGAGAAAATACTTGTAAAGGACTTTTGCAGAGTGCCTGATACATAGCATTAATAAATGCTTGTTCCCTTCATTGGAAGGTCTGTCCTACAGTTAAGGGACAATGTTCCTTCTGGTCCATCCTATGATTGGATCACTCTGCCTAAATATCTGGGAACCTATCTAATCATCCATTTAAAAGTTTTGCTTAGCCTACCTGTGAGTATGTATATAATTTGGCTTAGTGTTTTGCTTAAGAAGTAGCAAAGAAACCCTAAGGTCTTGCCCTAAGAAGAGGGGAGAAAAAGGAAATGGTACTTGGGGCTAAGGGAGGGAAGATTACTTTTCCATCTATATTCCAGATACTTTCCATTCTCCACTTATCTCTCCCTCTTCTTAAGATTTGTAGATGAGAGGAAGGAGAGGCAGAAGATAGTTTTACAGACCTGTCCTGATACATTACTTCTTTTTCCCACTTCCCCAATTTTGATGACCTTGACTTCAAAGACCCCAGCTCCATAAAAAACCAATTTCCAACTGACACCCAATCTTTACTTCCATTTCAGGAAAAATCAGAAATTTACTCTATTGTGATCAATGAAACAAAGGACAGTGAAAAAACAGATGTTGAACCATCAGACAAGGGTGATAGCAATGGAAAGGGAAAGGCACACTTGAGATGCAGCAAGAAGGACCTTCAGAAAGAACTCAAGAAAGACCTTGACCTGGTCAGTTATCCTAAGTTAAGCCAGAGCACTTTGGCTAAGTTCCTCCTATTTATTTTTTCATGCCACTTTTGCTCTACCAAGGGAGCAGATGGCTTAGAGCTGAAATTGACCCTAACAATCACCTCCTAGAGTTTTGCATCCATAAGGCTAAGAATATCCAAGCATTCTTTAACAACTACTTTTCCTGGATTTGTCTTTGCAGGGTCCCATTAGCACAAGAGCTTCAGAGATCTTGGTTCAGGATGGCCCCAATATACTTATTCCACCCAAAGAAACTCCAGAAATCATCAAATTCCTCAAACAAATGGTGGGTGGGTTCTCCAGCCTTTTGTGGGTAGGAGCTGTCCTGTGTTTCATTGCATATCTGATTGAGTTTTCAAAGGACAAGTCTGCTTCCATGGACAATGGAAGGCTTAAATGGAAGGCTTACCTAAAAGGCTTCCTGCCATGGTTTTTAATCATTGACTTCTCTGTCATAGAAGGGATACCAGAAGCTAATGCTTCTCCTAGTCAGTCCTGGGCTGACAGTCAGGGAAACAGGGAATGCAATCCTGATTCTGCCATGGAATCACTCTTGAGTGGGGTCATGTTGCTAGACTTCTGCAGGCTGCAGTTGCTATATCTGTAAGATAAGAGTAAGGGTAGAGATGTACTGAGGGCTGCTGTTTCTATGTCACAGAGTTGAAAGAGGAAAGGATCATGGGTTCCTAATGAATAAAGGTCCTGTATCAATATGCTTGGGCTCTAACCTCATCCTCTCAAGGCCTACTTCCTCATTTCTTAATTTAAGAAATGAAGCATTCAGGCAAGCCTTTAAGAGATTCATAGGGCATGGCAACCAAAAGTGCTGGCAACCACTGACTTATATAACAAATACTTGGGCATCTAACCTGCTTGCAAGTTGAGATTCTCACTCTCTGAGGCACCTGGTTCATTCTGAGCATCTGCTTCTCTGACTTAGGTCTCTTCTCTTTCATGCAGGTCTTTTTAGGTGTTGTGCTCGCCTTGGTGGTCATCCTCACTGGGATGTTTGCTTATTACCAAGAGGCAAAAAGCACCAACATCATCACCAGCTTCACTAAGATGATTCCTCAGGTAAGCAGCTCAAAACTCCCTTAGCCTGTGTCCTGGCAAACACCACTTATTTATACTGCTAAATCTTAATATAGTTCTGCCTGGTTTGTTCTTCATTCACTGGTGAAGTGCCTCCTGAGAAGTTCAAACAGTAACTTTTAATGAGTTTTACTAGGACAATGAGTGACCACCTGGGAGGATGAATGAGTCTGTACTCATTCTGCCCCCTTTTCTCCCCAATTCATTGCCTGCCTGCTTTGATGTTGCCACCAGAAGGCTGGCAGAATGGATTAATCTAATGCCCCTCCCCTTGCACTTAGCTTTATCTTAAATCTATTCCTTTCCCATTCCTTCCACCTACTAGCTCTTACTGTAACCTGGCTTTCCCATGATGACACAGACTACCTGGCCACCCTTTGCAGTATTGACTGCACTTTCACTCATTCTCTTTGGCTCTCTGGTTAAGGTCAGAGAGCTGAAATATTGCTTGGAACATTGCCACTTCCAGATTCTCTCCCTTCTTCTCTCACTCAGTAACCTCTTTTCCTTTGAGGTTCATGCTATTCATATCTACTACCCAATCAAAATCCTGGTAGCCATTGTCTATAGACCCTCAGGTCACTCCCCTTAATTTCTTAAGAAATTTGATACTTGGATTACAATTTCTCTTTCTTCCCCAACCTTTATCCTAATACTAGGGGACTTCAACAAATGTATTAATCCTCCCTCAAATACCCTAACTACTCTGGTCTTCAACTTACTCTCCTCCCATGAGCTACTCTTCTACCATAACTCATCCCAAATAAAGAGAGTCATCCCCTAGATCTTGCCTTTATCCACAAAGGTGCCATCTCCATCCATGTTCAAGATTTCTGAATTTCCCTTGTCCCACCATAATCTGTTGACTTTTCACCTTTGCTCTGCCTTCCCTCACATAACCTACTCTCCATCCTCACTGTGACCACCAATTTCTTGACCCCTCAATTCTTTACCTGGTCATCTCCCCTGAACTAACCAGCCTCTTTCCCTTATCTTGACTCCTTGATGAACAAATGTAATTCTATGCTGTCCTCTTCTCATGAAGACATACCACCTATTATGCCTAACCAAATCTCGACCTTGGATCACTCACCATCTGTCACCTTAGTGCCTACACACATACTGTTGTATGTGACAAGTGCTGCTAAATGAAATTGAAGAAAATTCCATCATATTTTCTCTTTCCAAGAAATTGACCCCTCCATTGTCCCTAACATTTTACTTATTTTCAGTCTCCCTCTCCCTACTGGTTCCCTTCATATTGCCTACAAACATACCCATGATTCTGCCATCCTTAAAAAACCCTCACTTAATTCTTCTACCTCTGTTAACTATTATCTGATTTCTTTTCTACCCTTTGCAGATAAACTCATTGAAAAGGAGGTCTACAGTTGGTGGCTATGTGTTCTCTCTCTCTCTCTCTCTCCCCCGCCCCCCCCTTCTCTCTCCTTAACCTCTTACAATCGAGACACCAATCTTATCATTCTACCAAAATTGCTCTCTCCAATATTATTACTGATCTCTTTGCCAAATCAAATGGCCATTTCTCAGTCACCATTCTCTTTGACCACTTTGTAGCCTTTGCCACTGTTGATCACTCTCTCCTACTTGATACTCTCTTCTCTCTGTCAGGACCTCTCCTGATTTTCCTTCCATCTATCTGATCACTCCTTCACTGTGTCCTTTGGATCCTCCTCCAGATCATGCCCTCTAACTGTAGGTGTCCCTTAGGGTTCTATATTGGGTCCTTTTCTCCCACTACACTACTTCACTCCTCAGCTCCCATGAATTCACTTACCATCTTTATGCTAATGATTCTCAGTTCTACCTTTCCTGCCCTAATCTGCTGATTTCCAGTCTCCCATATCCAACTTCCTTTCAGAAATCTTAAACTAGATGTCCAGGAAACATCTTAAACTCAGTATGTGCAAAATAGAACTCATTATCTTTCCCCTTACACCCTTCCTACCACCTACCTTCTCTATTACTATAAAGGGCAATACCATCCTCCTAGTCCCTCAGGCTCTCAACCCAGGGGTCATCCTGGATTCTTCACTGTCTCTCACTCACCATATCTAACTTGTTGCCAAAGTCTGTCAATTTCACTTTTGCAACATCTCTCCAATATACCCCTTTCTCTTCTAATACTGCAATCACTATAGTGCAGACCCCCATCACTCCATGACCTTTCTCCTGGATTACTGCAATAACCTCTTGGTGGGTCTGCTTGCCTCAAGTAGCTCTCCACTCCAGGCCATCCTCCATTCAGTCACTAAAATGATTTCCCTAAAACATAGATCTGATCCTGTTATACTCCTATTCAATAAACCCCAGTGGCTCCCTATTTCCTCAAGGAGCCAATATAAAATGCTCTGTTTGTCATTCAAGGTCAGTCATAAGCTAGCCCCTCCTACTTTTCCAGTCATTTTACACCTTACTCCCTCACAGTCAGACACACTTTACCCCAGGGTAGTGATGTCACTTTGGTTCCCCTTGAACATAAAGGACAACAGCAACACCTTACTCCCCACCATATACTCTTTGATCCAATGACATTAGCATTATGGATATTTCATTTAAAAGACAGTCCATTTCTCATCTCTGGGTATTTTCTCTGGCTCTCCTCTATGCTTGGAACCCTTTCCTCCTGTACTCCAACCACTAACCTCCCTGGCTTCCTTTAAATCTCAACTAAAATTCTATCTTCTACAGGAAACCTTCTATACCCCTCTTAATTCCACTTTTTTTTTCCTTTTTAAATTATTTCCTATTTATCCTGTACATAGCAGATTTTGTTTTCAGGTTGTTTCCTCTATTAGATCATAAGCTCCTTGAGGGCAAGGGCTGTCTTTTGCCTGTTTTTGTATCCCTAGCACTTAGCTCAACACCTGGCACATAGTATACACTTATAAATGTTTATTGAATTGAATTTGCTGAATTGAGTCTTAAACAGCTATAATAAAGAAAATATTTCTTTGTTACATTATTCAGAAATATCTGAGACATTTAATTCAATGGAATGTTCAGGTAACTCTAAGGCTGTCAGCTGGAAAGCAGGTGCTAATCTGCATTAGTTTATGGAATTGCCTTCACCAACATATTCCACAGGTCAAGATACAAAATAAAGATGTCAGCTTATCAAATCAACTGTAATTCTCATCCAAAATAGAGTTATTGGAGATGAGAACACTTACACGCTTCAGTGTATTTCATTCTCTCTTTGCTTCTTGCCACATTGAAGCTGCCCTGGTTTCTCCTCTTCCTGTCCCACTCTGTTCTGTTTTCTTCTGTCGTACATCCCTTTTCTGCCCCTGTTTTACCAAAGCTTATTTATTGGGCCTCTGTGCCTCTTTCTCCATCACTGATTTCATTCATTGCTTTAGCTACAACTTTCAACTTTATGCTAGTACCATCCAAATCCCGATATCCCATCTTATCTGACCCAAGCTCTAGTCCTATCTCTATCATCCAAAAAAATGGTGACCAGACATTGCCACCTGGCTACTCACTGACACCTACTCTGAAAACAACATGTCTAAAATCAAACTCAATTTCTTCATTTTCTCAGAGTTTTAAGAAACATAGGGATCGCTTAGTTCAATCTACTCATGTAATGAAAGTGAAAATTGAGCTCAGAAAGGTTAAAACTTGCCCAGAGATACAGAACTAGTCACTAGCAGGAGGCAAGAAAAACCTCAGGTTTGTTGATGCCTTGTTTAGTGCTCTTTCTGTATTTGTAAAACACTTGGCAAACCTTAAAGCTCTATATAAATTCTCGTTATTGTTAGTATTGCTATGACATCTTGCTCTCCCCAAACTTCCCAAGTTAGTGTCCTCTCCCTATCAATGCCACATTCTACCAGTTGTTCAAGGCTAAAGTTTGGAGTTTCCTTTGACTCTCTCCTTCATTTCCTATATCCACAGGGTGACTGTAAATGCTTCCTACCTCCCCTCCCTTTAAATTGTCATTCAATTCTAACTTATTGGGTTCTGCCCTCATTGTCCTTTTCCAAGACCACTAGAGCAATCACCTAACTGGGTTGCTGGATTTTAGTTTCATGTTGTTCTAATCCTTCCAACATCCCACTGCCAGGCTTATATGCCTTATTTTTTCATTCTGCTTTTCTGTTCCCTCTTCAGTGACTCATTAGTCTACTATATTATTAAAATTACAATTAAATTAAATTAAAAATCAAGCCCCTCTTGAACTTGGCCCCACCCCACCCTATCCAAACTTGTTTCTCCACGTTTTCCTATCCTTAATCAGGATGGTCTCAATATTTTCTTGATTAACAATATGCCATTCTTGTTTTTTCTCTTTTTGTCTTTAAAAAAATTCTCCATTTATGCTTTCTGGTGTTTCTAGGCCTAGCTCAAATGATTCATGAAAGAAAAAATCTCCCTACCCCAACTGCTTAATGATTTTATCTTTCTTTAAACTTATTTATTGTCTGAGCAATAAGGGTTAATTCAAGGCTTAATCCTATTGTCTTGTCTTATTCATTTCTCTTCTATCTTCAATTAGATTATAAACTCTTTGAAGGCAAGCATCTTTTCCCCTCTCTCCTCCCCATTACCTACAACACTTACGCACATAGCAAGTGTTTTTGCAAAAAAAATTTCCAGAAAGCAGTGATGGGAGATACCTCAGAAGTTGCCCTCCTGAAGTTCTCAGAAGTCATTTTTGGTAATGTGCTAGAAAGAAGGAAAAGAAACAGAAAAGTGACTGAAATCCCTTTTAACTCCATCAACAAATTCCACGTAGGTTTTTCCTCATGACCAGGGATCTTATTTCTTAGCCCAGTGGTATTCTTACCTGCAGTTATGAAAAGTCTCCACAAGTCTAGAGCCTGGGCTACTTTGGGCTTTTGTTTTCCCATGAGCACAGTACATAAAGGAGGATGAGTCTAAAGAAGCTAGGATATCGGAGTCTCTGCAAAAATCAATCTCTGGCTGCTGTCTTAGTTTCTGGTGCTGAGGGATTTGAGGCCTAGGGTTTTGTTGCCTAGTTACTTATCAGAGGGCACTAAGGGAGTTGCTTGTCCTTCATTTCTGAAGAGGACCAAAGACGTCACAGGTAATGTCTTGACTTGTGCATGAACTGGATTTAAGTGAGGCAGAGTTGTACAAAGTCATCAACCTTACTCTTTCTGAGTGAAATCCAGTAACAGGACAAAAGTCAAGATGACTAGTGATAGACAGTTCACTCCCAAAGGGGCTGCCTCATTCCAAAAATCAGTAAAATAGATAAGCCTCCACCACATTAGGTGGAGACAAATAAATGTCCTCTTTGACAGTATGTGGGCAAACCAGGAAGGTTTTAGATTTCATTGTATTCCATGTAGTTGAGGTTCTAGGGCCCTGTGGGGTCTTTTTGCCAATATCTCTAGAAATCAACCTAGCAGTAATTGGTACTTTCACTTCAGGAGTACAGGAGTGTCCAAAGACTGACTGATTCTATCTCCTTCATGGAGATAGGAATGAAGTGAGATGAGGAGATAGGAATGAAGTGAGATGGGAATGAGAATCACTTTTTCAGAGTCTAAAGTATTGGGGGAGCTGGTAGTATGAGAGAAAGTCTATTTAGTGTTAGCAATTTCCCTGCTGGGCATCTTGCTCAGTCTGGAGCAAAATAGATTTCGGCCATAAAATAAAAATTTCTTTTCCCCGCCCTCCCTACCCCTAGCCATCTCCTCACACATACATGTACATCCTCTTCAACCTTCTAAAATATAATTAATTAAATGAGGTTTGATGATTAGCATGGCGTTACAATTTTCCCGGTTCCTGTCAGAAAGAATATATGTATATATATATGTATGTATATATATATATATATATATATATATATATATATGCATATATGTGTGCGTGTGTGTATGTATCAAATTCTCTTCATTAACAGTGGACTGCCATGAAAGAAAGAGATTCAAGTGAATGCAATTATGCCTTCCCTACTTGTTCCCCACATATATCTATTCCAGATTTCTGTCATCTCTACCTGCCAGAAGATGAGTTTCCAGATACCTATTCCTTTGATGCAGAGGCCATGAATTTTCCCACCTCTGTTCTCTGCTTTGTGGGACTACTATCATCGATTGATCCCCCTCGATCCACTGTCCCTGATGCAGTCATGAAATGCCGCAGTGCCAGAATCAAGGTAGAGTTCTTTATTTCCTACCTCATGGAGTCCTTCACAGGTGAGAAAGATCTTTTGAGGAAGTTTCGTTTTGCAGTAAAGTCCTCTCTACCAATCCCATGTATTCTCCTGTTCCCTTTTATATTTGAGAGGCATCATAACTGATACTGGATAGAGAACTGGCTTCAAATCCAGGAAGACCTGGGTTCAAGTCCCTCAGACATGACACACTTAAGTCCTCTGCTGACGCATGCTGACTAAGTGACCCTGGACAGGACACTGACAACCTCCCAGAGGACTGGGACTCATGGTAACTTCACAAAGCAACTCTCTGAGACTCTAATCTTCTGAAAAGGTGCCAGTCTGTAATGGCAGAAGGCATTTCCTCATCAATGAAATTACTGGTCCAGCCTCAACTCCTGTTCCCTGTTTACAGTGTTAGCTTTTTATTGGTTATTGGAATATTGATTTATTGGAATTCTGTAGAGAAGCTTCTTCTCAGTATAGTTACTGCTTATTATATTACAGTATACTATTGCTTAGTCTAACACCTTAGTATTAGGTACAGTGGAGAGAGCCAAAGGAATGACTGAACAGAGCACTTCTGTGGTTGGCAAAGTGCTTTTTACATATGTTATCTTATTTCATCCCATTATATTTTCCCCATAAACCATAGCAGGCAATGAAAAGGCAAAAACAAAAAGTCTATTTTTTTTTAATCAATGGTTGCTTTTGGCATTATGGTGTAAGACTCTCTTCCCAATGCTTTCATTTACTTGCTCTGTAATTTTGGGCAAATCACTTACCCTCCCTGAACTTCTGTTTCATTGATGATGTGGATTTACTTTATAGCCTACTGCTCTGCAAAAATTACTAATTGTTTCAACTTATTTTCCAAGAATATCACCATATTACCTACAAAAAGAGATAGTTGTATCACCTTATTCTCTATTCTGAATCCTTCTATTTCTTTTTGCTAGGATTTACCATTTTGAATTATATTGTTGACATTGGGCATCTTTGTTTCACACCTGATCTTACTGGGAAGGCCTCTAATTTGTCCCTATTACAAATAATACTTGCTGATGTTTTTAGATAAATGTGTTCTATCAATTATAGAAAAAATCCATTTATATCAATATTTTCAAGTGCTTTTAATGAAAATGAGTGTTGAACTTCATCAAAAGCTTTTTTTCTGCATCTATTGATATAATTTAAAATTTTTTATTATTGATATAATTAATTGTGTTAATAGTTTTCCTTATGTTAAACTATCCCTACATTCCTGGTATAAATCCCACTTGATTATAATGTTTAATCTTTGTAACACATTGCTGTAATCTTTTAACTGGCATTTTATTTAGGACTTTGGCATCCATATTCATTAAAGAATTTGGTCTCTAATTTTCTTTTTCTGTTTTTACCCTTCCTGGTTTAGGTATCAGTATCACATTTGTTTCATAAAAGTAGTTCAATAAAATCCCTTCTTAAACTATTATTCCAAATAATTTATTTAATATTGGAATTAATTGGTCTTTAAATGTTGATCAAATTCACTTATAAATCCATTTGGTCCATTTTCTCTTAGGAAGCTCATTTATATAACCTGTTCAATTTCTTTTTCTAAAAAAAGGTCTATTTATATATTCTATTTTCTCTTTTTCCTAGTCTAGGCAATTTATATTTTTGTAAATATTCTTCCATTTCACTTAAATTGTTAATTTTTTGGCAGATAACTGGGCAAAATAACTCCTTGTGATTGTTTTAATTTCATCTTTGTTGGTGATATATTACACTTTTTCATTTTTAATACTCTTGATTTAGTTTTTTCTCACTTTAAAAAAAATAAAATTAACCAATTGTTTATTTTATTTGTTATTTTCATAAAATCAACTTTTAGTTTTATTTATTAATTTAATATTTTATTTTCTCAATTTTTTTACCTTTAATTTTTAGGATTTCCAATTTAGTGTCTAACTGGGGATTTTTATTTTGGTTTTTTCTAGTTTTTTTAACTGCACACCCAATTCATTAGTCTGGTTTTCTCTATTTTATTGATGTAAACCTTTTCCTCTAATCACTGCTTTTGCTGTGTCCCACAGGTTTTGATATGTTGTCCCAATACTGTCATTCTCTTTAATGAAATTATTAAGTGTTTCTATTATTTGTTCTTTAACCCACTTATTCTTTAGGATTAGGTTGTTTAATCCCCAATTAGTTTTAATATATGTTTCCTTGGTCCCTTATTAAATATAATTTTTTTTTGCATTATGATCTGAAAAAAAATAGTTGTGCTTTTCTGCTTTTAACTATAATATTTTAATGTACTAATAGCGAGTCAATCTTTGTAAAGGGACCATGAGCTTCTGAGAAAAAAGTATATTCCTTTCTATTTCTATTCATTTCTCTCCAAGAATCTATCATATCTAGTTTATCTAAAATTTTATTTGTTTTCCTAACTTCTTTGTTATTTATTTTTTGGTTAGATTTATCTAATTCAGACAGGGGAAGATTAAAGTCCCCTACTATTATAGTACTACTATTTATCTCCATCTGTAATTCCTTTAACTTTTCTTTTAAAAATTTAGATGCTATAGAATTTGGTGCATATAGGTTCAGTATTGATTTGGCTTCTTTGTCTATGGTGCCCTTTATCAAAATGTAGTTACCTTCTTTATCTCTATTAATTATAACTATTTTAGTCATAACTTTGTCTGAAATCATAATTGTTACCACTGCTTTTTTGTATCAGCTGAAGGATAATAAATTCTATTCCAACTTTCCACTTTAACTCTGTATGTAACTCTCATTTTTAAATGTGTTTCTTCTAAACAATATAATGTTGTATTCTGATTTTTAATTCATTCTGCTATTCATTTATGTATTATGGGTGAGTTCATCCCATTCGTATACAAAGTTATAATTGCTACTTGACAATTTCCCTCCGTCTTATTTTTACTCACTATCTTCTATCACCTCTCTAGAAGTTCAGAAAACTTCTAAACCTCTTCATAAATGTAGATATAAATATAGTTTCCTCTTCAACCCAATATTACCAGCTCTCCACCCTGACCTGCTTCCTCTGTATTGGTTCATCCTCTCATACCTCATTTTTCTGAAATAATTTCTTTTTTAACCTTTTCCTATTCGATTTTGTTTTTTTAGAATTACATCATCATACACAACTCAGCCTCAACCTTTCTTTCAAACTACCTTGGTAATGATAAGTTTTAAGAATACTATTATTAATAATCAGTGCCTTATAATTAGTATTTAATGATTTTTTTATTTTTCTTCTGGATCTTTTATTCTCCAGGTCAGTTGTTTTTGTAATAAGATGTTTCAGATTTCCTTCTATTTTTTCTAGTTTTACTAAGTCTTTAGTGTCTTATAATGTCATTTGATTCCACTTGCCCAATTCTAGTTTTAAAGGAGTTATTTTCTTCCTTAAGATTTAGTTTCTCTTTTTTTACTTGGTTAACTTTCTTTTCAAAATTTTCATGGATTGCTTTTTAAAATTTTTTTCTCAATCTCTGTTATTTGAATTACAAATTCCTTTTTTATGTCCTTTCTTAAGATTTTATCTCTTTTTCTAATTGGTTAGCTATCTTTCTGTAATTTTCTTGAATTGCTTTCATTTTTTCCCCTTATTCCCCTTTTTTTCCTCTTATTTGATTTTTTAATTTCTTCCAAGATTTCTTTTGGGGCTTGTGTCCATTGGAAGTTACTCTTTAGTGTGGGAGTGGCTTTGTTTTACTTCTCTATCTAACTCTGAATATGAACCCAGATCATTTTTTACACCAAAGTAGCTATCAACAGTCAGGTTCTTTTTCCTTTGCTTACTCATTTTTATTTTTGTATTATTTTATTTTTAGCAACTTAATATTATTAAATTGTAATCCCAAAACGAGGGTAATGTAGCCCTAAGCCTCAAGTCCTTCTTATTGTTGTTTTCTGAAACCACAGGGACTCCTTTATTTCTCCCAGAAGCCCAAGTCACACTGTACCAAAATGTTCTTGCTCCCTCCAGTACTGGCACCACACTTACTGGGCTTCTACTGACTCTGGACACAGCAGAGGGTCCCTCAGTCTTCCTCCATTCAACAAGTGCTATTCTTTAAATGAAAATGTATGAAGTGAAAGTTCATGAGATGAAAGTTCCTGAGGTGAAACTTCTTGAGGCCATGAGTGAAAATTGGGGTGAAATGCCTTGAAGCCTAGTCTGCTTCCCTCGGGTCTTACTGCTTGATTCAGGGAGCTCCCTTGATCAAGGAGGGTCCCTCGGCATTAGAGCTGTCCTTTTTCCTCACTGAGTTTTTCTTTGGCCCGTCTAGGGAGGCAAAGGCAGCTGTGGTCAGTGGAATGGAGCTGAAGAAGATGAGCCCAGAACAGTTGCATGAGCTCCTGACCTACCACACTGAAGTTGTCTTTACTAGAAGAAGTGATCATTGTGGAGGTTGTCAGAGACAGGTGAGTGATTGCAGAGATAGAGTTTAGGGCAGTGTCTGGAATATAGGAGGTGCTTAATAAATGTTCATTGACTGATTGACAGGTACCCAAGTCAGATACTTTCAGATTGCCACTTAGCCTGAAGGGAAGCTTTATCATAACAGAAAACTCTTTCCCAAAGTATAGCTACAGATTCTTTACAAGGCTCAGGAAAAGAAATGGCTACTTCTTTCATTGAAATTCAATTCCACAAGCAATCATTGAGCATTTATTTTGCCTAGGCACTGTGCCAAGTATTAGAAATAAAATGACAAAATAACCCCTCAAAGAACTTATATTCTGCTTATATTTGTTTTTTCAACTAACAAAAAATCATTTTCTCTCTCCTCATACCTCCATATTAGGGGGGAAAGGGACAAAAGAGAAAAAAAACATCTATAAATATATATCATCAAACAAAGCAGATTTCCTCACTAATCATGTTCAAGAACTGTCTCTTCTGGCTCTTGACTTCATCACCTCTCTGCCAGGAGATGGGTAACATGCTTCATCATCAATCCATTGGAATAGAGGTTAATCATTGTGTTAATGACATCTTTCAAAGTCATTTGTCTTTATAATGTTATTATTATATAGATTATTCTGATTCTGCTTTCTTTACTCTATATCAGGTCATAAAAATCTTTCTAGGAATTGATCCTTTCATTATTTCTTACAACACATGTGTGTATTCATGTGTATACATATTTATGTGTGTGTATGTATATACCATTACCTTCATATACCATGACCTTGGCTTGAATGAGTTTTCATCTGTTACCGTTTGAAGAAGATGGTAGCCCCTCTATTGGTCATTCTCTAATTATGACTTCTGTGTTGAGTAAATTAGTTTAGCTGGCCCTAGCTGTGGAGATAACTGAAGAAGGAATGTGGTCAATATTTTATCAAGAGACCTAGAGATACTTATTTCTATCCTCTACCATTTTATCATTCATCTTCATTCATTTCAAAAGTCTTTCTTAGAGACTTAATATTCTTGTTCTTTACATCACAAGACAATATAAACATTTTTCCCAAAAATGGACTCTTATAGAACATGGAGTCTTCCTAACTTCCAGAGCAGATGGAATCTGTTATTTTTTTTATCAATACTCCTAACTTGGCTACTGCTTGAAGTCTCTGGATTTAAAGTTTTAATTTCAGTGTGTTCTTCCAGGATGCTGTTGTTACAGTGACAGGGGATGGTGTTAATGATTCCCCAGCCCTGAAGAAGGTTGCTATTGGGATTGCTATGGGTTTTGCAGTTCTGATGCAGCAAAAAATGCAACAGACATGGTCTTACTAGATGACAACTTTGCCTCTATAGTGACAGGTGTAGAGAAGGTAAGTAAGGTCCCTTGTATACAAAAGACATCTTAGATATACCCTTATAGAGGGTTGATTTAAACTTGTGGTTTAAGGGTTAATCCTCTGACAAGACCATTCTCCTCATAGGTTGCTTAATCTTTGACAATCTGAAGAAAATCATAGCATTCACCCTGACCAAAAATGTCTCAGAGGTTATCCCTTTCCTTATCTTCATTATTGCTGGGGTTCCTCTGCCCATTGGTACCATCGCCATCTTGTTTGTTGACTTGGGCATTGATATTGAAAGTAGCTGAGGAACTAGGGAATCAAATAAGTATTGTGTCAGGTGACATCAACTTTGGGGACCACTTGTTTTCCTTCTAGTTTTCTTTCCCCTGAAGAGATTTAATTAATTTGTTGAACTGAGCTTTTCAAACAATTCCATTTACCTTACTCTCTAAAAATATACCACCAAAACAGTCTGCCCAATATTTAGAGGCCGAGACAGGTTTAAGAGGTCCAAAAACATTGTAGGACACAGCCTCCAACTAATCCAAGGCTCTATCAATTCACTAAAGGATAGTTATAGTGTTCTCCAAGATCCTTTAATCCTAAGATTAATATATTGCCTTTACATGTGGCAGTTTAACTAAATATTTTCCACTCAAGGAGGGAGCCACTTCCTAAAGGAAATGTAATGGAGACTAGTGGATGGAGTAAATGAGTAGGAAATGGGAAAGATAGCATTATTCACATTTTCAGGAATCTTCAGGTCTAGTGACAAAAGGCTGATCATAGGCCAGTGTAATTTCCTTAATTGTCTCTGCATCTAGAATCAACCAAATTAATTCATAGGATCAAGGATCTAGAGCTGGGAGATTAGAATTCATCAAGTTCAACCTCTTCATTTTATAGATAAGGAAACTGGGGCCCAATGATTTGTGCAAGGGCACACCAAGTACTTAATAAGAGGCAGGGGTGGTACCAACCCAGGTTCTCTAAATCTACCACAAACAATTCATAACTAAAGAATAAGTGAAGAATAACCAACATTGTTGAGGGTACTTTATTCATGTAACTTTGGAAAGCATTAAGTGGATAAGAGAGCTAACAGAGACACAGGAAGGGAAATATCTCTTGCCAGTAGCTTGCCAACTTCCCCGCTTTCTTCTCTATGATAGTAATATATTGGGCTGCTCACACATTTTAGCATAGTTAGAGATTGGATTTCTTTCGAAACTGACAGCAAATGGCTCTTGTTGCTTGACGACTTGAAAGTTTCTGGCCAAGCTGCTTCCAGAGAGTTGGGGTTCACTTATTCTCTCTCTTCTATTTGATATCTAAATACTAATTGGCTTTGTTCTAGCTACAAGGCAGTGGTAAGTGCCTGGATTTCACCCTCTTTCCCCTCCATAGATTCCTTCCATTGCTTTAACCTATGAGAAAGTTGGTATCATGAGCAGGCAGCCACGCAACAAGAAGAAGGACAGACTGGTGAATCATCAGCTGGCTTTGTACTCCTTTGTACTCCTACCTGCAAATTGGTATGCTAAGGTCTAACGCCCAGCTGTCACTTTAGTACCAAAGATCTTTCCTAAAGCTGTTTCCTAAGGCAATTAAAAGTTGCTTTTTATCTTATTTTTAGGTGAGAAGGGGAGAGTTGGAAAGAGAATATCCTGAATTCATCTGTTCCTACATCTCCTTTGTCCTCCAGGAATCTTGCAATTTGTGGGAGGCTTCTTTGCCTACTTCAATGTCTATGCAGTCCAGGGATTCAAATCTGACAGGCTCCTTTACTTATGGCCATTATGGAAAAGTGATAGTCTTAGTGACCTTGAAGACAGCTATGGACAAGAATAGGTAAGGGAAGTCAAAATTTTAGCCCTATTTACTCTCTACTCTGTTGCCCACTTGACCTGATTGATGCTAAAAAGTCTTGCTCTAGACTGCCCTAGTGATGCTACCTTATTAGAATCAATGAGTGGATGAAAACTTCAAGAAGCATTTGTTCAGTGTGCACTAAACAATATACTGAGTGCATGGGTTAAAAAAACAGCTAATGAAAAAAACATTAGACACATCACATGTAATATTACATATTACATACATATTTATTAGACATACTAGAAGCTGCCCCTGCCCTGAAGGATCTTACATTCCAATGGTGGGAGACAATACCCTGAGGAACTGATGATTTGTGGAGGAGATTTCAGGGAAGAGAAAAGGGTGCAGCCATGGTAGTAAGTTTCAGAAATGGAAAGACTGAAACCTCCAATACATGATCGCTGACGATGAAATATATTTCTGTCTTCTCAGCTGAGAGGTGGTGAGCAGTAGGAGGGGAATGCCAAATAGTCAATTTAGTGGTTTTCTCCATTTAACTATTTTTCCTTATTAAAAAAGGAGGGAAATGAAGAGAACAGAATGAAAGTATTCACATTGCCCTGAGATATGTAAATAAGGACTACAGTAAATAGCACCAGGTTAAATACAGTAGACAATGTTGATTACTACCTCACTAGCTCTGGGCTTGGAGTCAGGAAGACCTGAATTAAAATCCTGCCTGAAACTTACTAACTGAGTTACCATGGGCAAATCATTTAACTTCTGTTACTCTTAGTTTTCTCATCCATAAAATGGGTGTAATAATAGCGCCTTCTTGACGGGGTTGTTGGGAGAACCCAATGAAATAATATTTAAAAAGCTACATAAGGGGTAGTTGGGTGGTACACTATATAGAACACTAGCTGTGGAGTCAGGGGGAGACCTGAGTTCAAATCCAGCCTCAGACACTTGACACTTAACAGCTGTGAGACCCTGGGCAGGTCACCTAATCCTGATTGCCTCTCCCTCTCCCCCAAAATAAATGCTACCTAAGAGTTATTATTATTAAATTGGATACATGTTTTTGTCTTTTGTTAAAACAAAATTTATTCATTAAAAATTTTTAAAAATAGTAATGAAATGAGAGTCTCATGGAGGGAAGCTTTGATTTTGAATGGAAACTGCTTGCTCTTTGGGTGTACAATTCCTTTTGAGAAAGAGGTGAGATTATCTGGGGCTCAGCCTAGATTCCTATTATTCTATTATCCTATTATTCCTATTATCTGTATTTCAAGGTGGTCAGAGGGTAGACCATGAGGGTAGAATTGTGTCTAATGGAGACGTAGCTGATTTTTGAGAGTGGGAATGGCAACTTAAAATTTTATTTGAATAGTTCTGACCTTTATCAGGACTTGTCCTTGCTTTTGGTAATAGTTTGCCAGAGCTGACACGCATCAGCTTTGCCACAGACACAAAAGAATAACTTGGCTGCAAGACACAACATATGAGGATAAGTAAGATAAATCACATCATCTTTTCTTTCCTACTCAACTGCTACCTTTTCTGGGAAGCTGGGTAGCCATCCATTTACACACATATCCTTCTTCCTGATCATTTGAAGACAAAATATCAGCAGAAGTATTTGGAATGGACTGGATACACTGCTTACTTTGTTGCAGTTATGGTCCAGCAAATTGCAGAAGTGATCATCAGGAAAACACGGAAAAATTCAATTTTCCAGCAAGGTCTCTTAAGATATCAACTAGACTTCTCAGAGGCCTATCACGCAAAGAGGGTGGAATTCTGTTGGTTCATCAAAGGGACCAGTGCTAGGATACCTACTATGGGAAAAGATTGTTTGACATTGCTCTGGGTCATATTAGCCTGATGGGCTTCAGTCAGTCAGTAAATATGCATTAAGTGCTCCACATGTACAGGCAATGTGCTAAGCTTTGGGCCACAAAGAAAGACAAAGATATATTTCTGCTCTCAAGGGAGACAACATGGAAACAAACTATACATATTGACAGAGGTAAGGTATTAGCCTTAAGGGGAATTGGGAAAGGCTTCCCAAGGAAGGTAGAATTTTAGCTGGGACTTGAAGGAAATCAGGAGGTAGAGAGGGGGAAGGAAAGCATTCTAGGCTTGAGGGATATCCAGTTGGGAGATGGAGTGTCTTGCATGAGGCTCAGCAAGGAAGCCAGTGTCAATGGAACACAAATTAATGTGAGGTGGGGTGTAAGAATGCTGAAGGGGAGTTATAAAGGGCTTTGCATGCCAACCAAGATTTTATGTACATATATGTATATACATACAAAATATTTATTTTACTTTTTTTATCCTAGATGTGACAGAGAGTTTAGTGAGAGAAGGAGGGTTAAGAAGAATTTTTAGCTGGGAGATCTACTATTGAGTCATTAGTCACTGTACCAGGGTGATGGCAGTGTCAGAGTAGAGAAGGAAGAATATACAAGAGATGTCACAAGGGTGAAATCAACAATCTTGGAAACCAATTGGATATGGTGGGGAAGGAGATAGTGAGATGACTTGTAGGTTGGGAACCTAAGAAACTAGGAATTTGGTGGTGCAATTCCCTACAATAACAGGGAAGCTGGAAAGAGGGAAAGAATAACCAAGTAGATTCAAAATCTGTTTATATTTATATTTCATACAGAAATAAATACATCGGGGTTGGCATTGTATCTCAAATTATCATAGCAGCTATCCTCTCCTGTGGATTTGGAAGTATCTCAATCCTGACTTTCACCACACTTAGGTGAGTTATGTGCCCTAAAGTGGGATGGGAAATCACTGGCCACCATTCTGAGGAGAGTTGGAGACCAGGCTGGGGTAGGATGAGGATGTCTAGATTTGAAATGAGGAGTAATGATAGGAGACCAAAAACCCCTTCTGAAAAAATGGTTAGACCTGGTCAAGCCATTGGAGGAAAGGAGAACAAATTCAAATCTTCATTCCCATTGGAAAGATTTGAAGGAAAAAAGCACACTTTATGTCCTCATCTTTGAGTATTCATTGCTTTTTATTGTGCCTTCAAAGTGGAGGGAGTGTTGATGCATGATTATCTGTTTGCAGATGACTGTGCCCTCATTGTAGCCTCCAAAGCTGAGATGCAACAAAGTATGGATCAATTCTTCGCTGCCTGTGCTAATTCTGGCCTAATAATTAACACTAAGAAAACACAGGTGCTCCATCAGCCACCACCACACCATCCATATGTGGAACCATCTATTACAACAAATGGAGAAGTTTTGAATGCTGTGGATAAGTTCACTTTCCTTGGTAGTGTACTTTGCAGAGATGTACAATTGACAATGAAATTGATGCATGCATTGGCAGAGCTAGTTCAGTGTTTGGGAAGCTCCAAAGAAAAGTTTGGGAGAGAAAACAAACTGAAGGTCTACAGAGTCATTGTGTTGACCTCATTGTTGTATGCCTGTGAAACATGGACAATCTACCAGTGCTACGCCAGGAAATGGAATCACTTCCATTTGAACTGTCTTAGGAAGATTCTGAGGATCACCTGGCAGGATAAGGTACCAGACGCTGAGGTCCTTGCTCAAGCTGAACTGCCAAGCATTCAAATTATGCTTCAGAGAGTGCAACTCCAATGGGCTGGTCACGTTGTTTGAATGGAAAATGTATGCTTGCCAAAAAGGCTATTTTATGGAGAACTCACATGGGGCAGGTGATCACGTAGTGGTCAGAAGAAGTGATACAAGGACACTCTCAAAGTCTCTCTCAAGAATTTTGAATTTGATTGTGGGACATGGGAGACACTGGCACAGGTCTGCTCAACATGGCATGCCCACATCAGAAAGGGTGCTGTGCTCTATGAGCAAATCAGAATTGAGATAGCACAAAGTAAACATAGGATGTACAAATTTGGAGTATCCACCCCAAATGTTCACCTGGACTATCTGTGCCCAACCTGTGGTAGAGCATTCCAAGCTCGTATTGGTCTGATCAGCCATAGCCGGACACACTGAAACTTCACTTTATCATGATGATGTCATTTTGGTCCTCTTCAGAAACGAAGAACAACAACCAGCCTTCAAAGAAAAGAGCTGGTTTTGACCAGTTTAGAAAAAAGCCTTCTCTGTTTTGAATCCACCTGAAATTGTGACAATTGCTGAGAAGGCAGTAAAGTTAATAGCCCCACCACCATTTACCTGAGAAACTGGTTATTTTCTTCTTTTTTTCTTTAAATTAATTAATTTGATTTTAGTTTTCAACATTCACTTTCATAAGTTCTTGAGTTTCAAATTTTCTCTACCTCTCTCCCTTCCCCCTCCCCAAGATAGAATGCAATCTGATAAAGACTCTACATATACATTCTTATTAAACATATTTTCACACTAATCATGTTGTAAAGAAGAATAAAATGAATAAGAGAAACCACGAGAAAGAAAAAAAGAGCAAATTCTTTGATCTGCATTCAGACTCTGTAATTCTTTTTCTGGATGTGGATGGCATTTTCCATCATGAGTCTTTAGGAGTTTACTTAAATCTTTGCATTGTTGAAAAGAGCTAAGTCTGTCAAAGTCAGTCATTGCACAATGTAGTTGTTACTGTATACAGTGTTCCCTTGTTTCAGTTCATTTCACTCAGCATCAGTTCATGTAAGTCTTTCCAGGTTTTTCTGAAGTCTACCTGTTTATCATTTCTTATAGCCTGATAGTATTCCATTATATTTACATAGCACAACTTATTCAGCCATTCCCTGTTTGATAGACATCTCCTCAATTTCCAATTCTTGGCCACCACAAAAAGAGCTGCTATAAATATTTTTGTACATGTGGGTCCTTTGCCCATTTTTATGATCTCTTTGGGATACAGACCTAGAAGCAGTATTGTTGGGTGAAAGGTATGCTTATTTTTATATTCCTTTGGACACAGTTTCAAATTGCTCTCTAGAATGGCTAGATCAGTTCGCTACTCCACCAACAATACATTACTGTTCCAATTTATAATTTTTCTGTTTTGTCATGTTAGCAATCCGATAACTGTGATGTTGTTGTTTTGATTTGCATTTCTCTAATCAGTAGAAATTTAGAGCATTTTTTTCATATGATTATAGATAGCTTTAATTGCTTTCTCTGAAAATTACCTGTTCATATCCTTTGAACCATTTATCAATTGGGGAATGACTTTGGTTCTTAGCTTTGGATACGCTTTGACTCTTGCATTTGCCTTCATTTCATTTTCAGGGTTCAGTATTGGTTTGTGGGGTTACCATATGCCATTGTCATCTGGCTATTTGATGAGTTACAAAAACTTCTAATCAGGCAAGATTAAGTAAGTAACCTCAAAGGAGGAGAATTTGGGTCCAGATTTGGGAGACCTTGCTGAGGTTTATTGAGCATTTGCCTTTTTACATTGTGCACAGACTTCATATTTTTATTGACTGTCTTTCTCCCCCTACAAGCTGGTGGGATAAGACCATGTATTACTGAAATTGCTTTTGCTTCCCAAGACTTTTCTTAATTTCTTCCTGATGATGTTCAGCATTCTCCAGTCACCTCTATTGGGAAATCTCCTGTGCAATATGGGCATCATCAAAATCCATACTCTAGAAGATATTTATATGAAAGAGTCTCAGTTGATGTACTGTAAAAATGAGATTTGGCTTTTTGTATGAGATGTTTTGGTTTTTTTTCTGCTCCCTGCCCTCTGTCCTTCTTGTATGTTTAAAATATATAAACTCTGAAGGAAGTGAAGAAGAAAAGAACCTACTGAATCTGTACATAACATTGATACTAGACATAACAATGTCTAATACAACTGTAAAACCTGCACTTGTATTGGTTTTGATGCTGTTGAGCTTTGTGAACACAACCTGGACACCATCCTGTGTAGCACAAACCCTAATGGATTGGCCCAGAGGGGCCACATTTTAAAGTAAAAACTATTTTCTAAAAAAGGTTGTGACTATGTTGTTCTTAGACTCCCTGAGAAGAATTTCAGCTAGGAAGGTATTTGAAAGCTACTAATTAAATTTCTTTGTGCCCCAGGAATAATAGAAGGAAAAAGATACCAATAAGTTGTGTTTAGGTGATTCATCATTTCATTCTCTCCCTCCCCCCCCTTCCCCAACCACAGCTTACACAATGTGTGATAGGAGTGGGGTTGCAGAACCAGAAAAACTGGATAGGATAACTGGAAAAAGTCAAAGTAATTTATGATTGGTTTAGAGTGTAATAAGTTCACCTTCTAAATTGGGCTGGAAAGTTTTCTAAGAATGGAATTTCTAGGACATCATTTAGGAATGAGAACTAGAGCAGGAATAGCATTTCCCAACACCCCTTTTATGATTTTCAGTCACTGAATAATCAGTGTAATCCAAATATAACATAACTTTAAAAGAACCTCTAGTTTAATTTTTTTCCATAAACTCCCTGACCTGTTAGCTCTCTCCCATCACTATCACTTGGATCATTTTTGGGCTCTTGGGTTAATTCCTCAGGGAATCAGGGTCAGGGAATTTGCCAGAGGATGGTATGGTATAGTGCAATCCCAAGGCTTCTATAGATGTAGGATAATGCAGATATGCTTAAACTGTATATGCCAATATAAGCATTAGCCCTATAGCTCATTCAATTGAATAAAAAGGAGAATTGACACTGGTGGAAGTGATCTAGTCTTGCAAATGCCAATGGGTTTGTATTCTGTAGAACTCCAACACATAAAAAAATGTCTAAAAATACTCTAAGTACAAGTCTTATAGTTACTTTTGCATTAGGTTTAAGTTTGATCCACCTACTGAATTACAAATTAGGAGTTGATATAGTACAGTTAAAAGATACAGGGTATAAATTATATATGACTTGTACAATTTTCATTTCCACACAAGGTCTTATATGTAATAAGTAGGAATGCCAAAAGAGGATGAAACAAAACTACACTGACTGGGTCTACTACAAATTTATGTTTTCTAATCTCAACTGGACTTTCACTACCACACTGAGATCCCACTCCTCTCTGATTGGCTGTCATGCCCCCAAAACTTCCAAACTTCTTTCCTTCTCAGGCAATGAATGCATACCATTCCTTCCTTGATAGCCTGGCCTTATACTTTGCTGATAAAATTAAGGCCATCCATCTTGAGTTCCCTCTTCCCCCCAGTGCTATACTTCAGATTTCCTTAACATCATTCCCAAATCTCTCCTCCTTTGTTCTAAGGAAGAAATAGCCCTCCTTCTTGAACAGGACCACCCCTCTACTGGTGCCTTTGTTCCTCTTTCTTTCTCTTCCAGGAGACTGACCTTTTGACCTTCCCCTCTTCTAATATTCATTCTTTCTTTATCCACTGGTTTCTTCCCTCCTACCTTAAAAAATTTGTCCATCTTATACCTTTAAGATATTGTTTGTATCCCCTTTATACAGCTGGGCTCTTAGAAAAAAACGATTTCCATTTGCTGTTTCTACTTCCTCATATCCCATTCATTTTTCAACCTATTACAACTGGCTTCTGGATCCACAACTCAACTGAGACTGCTCTTACCAAGATCACCAATGATCTCTATGGTCAAATCCATTAGCCTTTTCTCAGTGTTTGTCCTTCCTGACCTCTGCAATTTTTGATACTGCTGACCACACCTGCCTTCTACATACTTCCTCTTCCCTGAATTTTCCTAGCACTGCTTTCTCCTGATTCTTTCCCTGCCTCACTGATCAATCATTTGTATCATTTAACAGACCATTATTTATGTTCTGCCTTTTTATGCAGAGTCCATCAGGCCTCTGTCATAGGCCTTCTTTTCTCTCTAAAATTTCATTGGCATCTTAGTTCTTTATAAGAGTCAATTATTATCTCTTTGTATATGACTACCTAAACCTTATATCCAGCTCTCCTCTTTTCCTGAGCACCAGTCCTGTATTACTAGGTGTCTACTGGACATCTCCACCTCTATGTTCCATTAGCATTTTAAACTCATGTCTAAAATTTAATATCTTGACATCCCTCCCCGAACGCTTTCCTTTTTCTTACCTCCCCGAACGCTTTCCTTTTTCTTACTTCCCTACTTCTGCTGAGGGTACCACCACAGGTTGATAACCTCAGATGAAATTCCCTCTCCCACTTCCCCCATATCCAATCAGTTGCCATTTCCTTGCTGATTCTACTTCTACAATCTCTCTGTTAGCTGTCCCTTTCTCTTCTCACATAGCTACCACTCATTTCAGGTTCCCATTAAGTCTTAAACCACTGTATTAGGTTTTAATGCTTCTCTCTTCCTCAAAGTTCTCCACTTTCCTACCAACCTCCACTTAGATGCTAAACTAAAATTCCTAAGACTTAGATTTGAATGTTATCAGTCCTCTTATTCAAATCAAGTCAACAAGCATTTATTAGAAACTTGTTGTGTTTTGGGTACTAAGATAAGTGTTAGAAATACAAATTTAAGAAGAAACAGATCTCTACCCTCAAAAGGCTTTCATTCTGATGGGGGAAGATAATATATAAAAGGAAACTGAAAAGCAGGCTTGGAAGCAGGGAAAAAATATCTGCTCAGGAAGAGGTGGAAGAGTTTGGAGCCCAGAGACAAATGAAGACATGGCTGTCCTGGGTACTTGATTAAAATGGAAGTTCTCAGAAGAACCAGTTAGAGGAAGGAGTCACAGGGATGGAGAGTACATTAAGTACCAGAAGTTAGGGCCAAAGCGAATTCACATGAGGCTACTATATCATGGTGGAGAAAATCAGGAGAGTCAAGGATATGTCCTGGAGAGGAAAAAACCTGCAGTGTTTCCCTATAGCTCCCTAGGATAAAATACAAATACCTCTCATATTTAAAACCTTCAAAGTCTGGATTTGACCTATATATTCAGATTTATTTCCTATTATTCCCTCTCATGCACTTTTCCATCCATTCTATCCAGCCTCTTCCATCTCTCAGTAACTACATGTCTTTTCACAGGCCTTGCTTTCCTCCTCATTTCTGCCTTATAGAATTCCTAGCTCTATAGAAGTCTCAGCACCAATACCACCTCCTACACTGGGCCTTTCCTTATACTCCAAACTGTTAGCTTTTTGACCCTGCAATTATTACCTATATACAGATTATTCCTCCCAAGTAGAATGAAGGCAGAAACTTTTCTTTTTTTTTCTTCATATTCCCAACCTCTCGTACAAGACCTGGAATATAGAAAGTGCATAATAAGTTCTTAATGAATTGAATTAAATACCCATTTGCAAATAAAATGGACTAAAGGTTATTGGGAGTGTGCCTGATTAACCAAGCAACCATAACTTGATCTTATCAACTGGAAATTTGTAATGGGAATTAGTCTACAAAGAAAGAGAAATATTTTAGAAAGAAAGAAGCAAAGAAAATCTAACTCCACTTATTGTGGCTGAAAAAATTAGGTGTGAACTGAACCTATAGCATGTCATGGGATTACAACTAGGTTTGTTTAAAGATGACCATTTTGGGCACCAGTAATGCCAGATAGTGCTGGCTCTCCTGAACTTAGCCTATCTTCTGGAAGAAGAATTTGAGAAGCTCCATAGTTGTATAGCCCTGCAAGATTTTAGAAGGCCTGACAATATTTGGATATATATGTGAACATATATATGTATATATTAATCTATACATATTTATGTATATATACATATACAGGTTTTCAATTTTCTTTATAGGGAGATTCCTTTAGCAATGATTTGCATATGCCCACAAAATCGAGATGAAGAGACAGCACCCAGATGCTGATGATTCGATTTCCTATATTTTAAAAAATTATATGGGGAGGAATGTAAACCCAAAACTCTGAAAAGGGGAGAGAAAACATTGTTGTGAGAAGGTAGAGTTGCTGAAAATCTCAGCAGGAAGAAAAGCCAAAGGGTTCTGAGCAAGGTTCAACAAAAGTCAGGCAAATTCCCATGATGCCAGGTAAGTAGGCTTTTAAAATATTGTGACTATGTTGAAAATGGCTACAGCAGGTGGGGAAGAAACTTGTGACTCACAATATCTACAAACTGAAAGCAATATTCATCTTTGGCAATTCTGCCATTGGTCTGCTCATTGGTGTCCTGAACTCTGGTGAGTATATACAGTAAGATGTGAGGGTTGGATGAGAAAACCTCTAAAGTCCCTTTAGGCTATCAAAGCTGTGTATTGAAACTCAACTTTGAACTCTTTCAAGTCTATATAAAGAGGTTTTGGGTTTGTTTGTTTTTTTTTTTTTTTCCATTTCAAATGAGCCTAAAGGAGAGCCTGAGAAATAGAAGCAATAGAACATTTGCCATCCACATGGAAAGGGCCTTCAATACCACTCTTCCCACCCTCAGCTGAAGCCTGTCCCTGTGTTAAATTGCACTGCTCGGATCCAGTCTCAGCTAAACCAGTAGAGTTAGCTGGCCTCAAGTGCTCTTGAATGCCTTGATACAAATTCCATTCCCCACCCCCCCCACCCCCTTGCCCTTTTTAACCTTTTCATGCTTTCTTCTACTTCAGAATAGTTCTCAGGCAGACTCATTTCCTGCCCTAAAGCCTTCACCTTTGTCTGTGTAACTGAGACCTCTTTTTAGAGGATTTTACTTCTTGGTCCCTAGGTTCCAAGATAAATCTTTACTGTGTATTCAGGCAAAACCTAGGGTGGCCTTAAAGTGAGAGGATCTCATCAGGATTTCTGCAGAATGGTTCTCTGCAGAATGAGATTTTTTTCCGCTTTTTCTTTTGTTAATGTCCCGGTGAAAAGACCCTACTTCATTCAGTCCTAGTAAGGTGTTTTTCACTGTATCCAGAGCTGAATCATTTTGAAGCTGAAATATAATTTTTTAAATTTTCCCAAGGTCTATGATTACTCAAAAATACCCAGATACACATTACAATGATTATATTCTTGTACTTGCATATCAACTGTATTCATCTAAGTACCCCCGTGACTGATACAATGCAATTGTCAAATTAAACCTGGATTCTATGTGTGTTTCCCTTTTCTTCCTTATTCTAATTCATCTCCTCTCACTGACACACTAGTTCAGGACAGATTCCAGGATACCCAGCAGATACCAGGGGAAGCAAAAATGTGGGGACCAAGAGATGGTAAGACGTATCTCCAAACCCTCACCTGGTCATTAATGCTTACTAAATCTCAGTTTGCACAAGGTTGCTTTAGGGAAACTTTGAGGAGTGTGTTTACCCTGATTGCTATTGGACTTAATGGCTAGAACTTGATGGAGTACCTAAACATTCCAGCTTTTATAATAGCCAGAAACATGTCAGAATGGCTGCTTTCAGTATTTCAATTGTAAATATGTTATTTGCAGCAATGAATAATTACTTAATTTGTAATAAAACTCTGCCATCTTATTAATTCTATTCCTTCATTCATTCATTCAACAAAAATGTATCAAATATATAGCACATACTCTAGGCAGTGTGGGGAAAATATATGTATGTATGTGTACATATTTTTATTATCATTCAGTCATTTTTCAGTCATGTTCAACTCTTCATGAGTCCGTTTAGGGTTTTCTTGGCAAAGGTACTGGGGTGGTTTGCCATTTCCTTCTTGAGCTCATTTTTCAAATGAGGAAACTGAGGCAAACAGGGTTAAGGGAATTGCCCAGGGTCACACAACTAGTGTCTGAGGTTCATAAAGAACAAAAATGATGTTATCAGTCAACCCTTGGAATCATGGTAACCTGTTTTCAAGATCCCCAAGACTGACTTTATGACCTGGTACAAGTTACTCTCTCATGACCACATACCCTACCTTCCCCCAATACCCAGCAATTCCCTAAAAACATAGATTCTACAACAGCTGTCAGTCTGGGTGTTGAGGGATTTTTCTCACCTAAAGCTTTTTAATGAAACAACAGATCTAGACTTCTACCCTTAACATAGCCACGTCAATCCCTTGGTGCATTTCTTTGACTCTAAAAGCATATAACCAAGAAGAGAGCTACCCAAAGACTGAGGACTTTATAAAGACTAAAGTCAGGTAATATGAAGACAACTAGCAGTCACAGTGGATTGCAAGTTCAATGTGCCTTAACTCCCCCATAAGGTCAATTATCCTTAATTAAGGAAGCCAAAGAACACAGGAGATGATAGTCCTGCTAGTGTCTACCTTGGTCAGACCACATGCAGGGCTATGTTAGAAGTTGCGGAGAGACAGATTTGACTTCACTATAAGGAAAACATGTCCTGACAACTAGATACATTCAAAAGTAACTTGGGATACCTCAAGATGTACACTGCGACTCACTAAAGGCCTCCTTGATGACCACTTGTTGGGGATTATTGTTGTTATGTTTGTCCTTCGTTCTCAAAGAGGACCACCTAGTTGAACTAGAGGAGGTCTCCTTTGACTGTCAGATCCTGCAAGATTCTAATGTCATGGCAAAGGTCCCCTAAAATCTGGGCCAGACCAGCAACAGGCTCTAGTTCATAACTCAGGAGCCAGGTCAGTAGTATTCCGATCAATGACAAATGTCCAAAGACAGCTCTTATTTTCTATTTTTTTTTCCCTTCAGGTGTTTCAGAGAGAAGAGTACCAATGATGTGATTTGTGTTTGCTGGGAATCCCAAAATGTCAGGGTACAAGGCAGCATCCACCTGGAAAGAATTCAGGCACTCAAACCTTCTTTTAATCAAAGTGGCAAGGTTTATTGTAATGTCAACAGTGCAGGCAAGACTCTTGGAGAAACTGCACTTAATTGGGGTGACACTAATGTTTTTATACAAAAAGGACAGTGAAAGGAATCTGGATGGGATTAAGGAATGGTAGGTAGTCTGGGATGGGTCAAGAGCTACAGAAAGGAACATCAAGTAAGCTATTTAGGTGATCTAGGTGAGTTGGAGTAGATCAGTTGCCTTGGGCAGGGGCCAGGGCTGCTGAAATGTATGGGAAAATTCAGAGACTAGGTTGCTTTCAAAGATATGGTCTTTCCTTTTTTAGGGATCCAGATCCCATCATCCTATCACCAAGATAGTATCATATAAAAGTAGGTTTGGCGAAAGAGCTCTCTCTTATCCCAGCTAAATCTCTCCTCCCCACTCTCCATGAATCATACACACTTTCCAGTGGTTGAAGTTGCCTCAAAACATAAGTTTTTCACAAAAGAAAATTGTCAAGCATCTGTTTTAAAAATCTATCAATAGAACTGTCGTTATAAACTACACTCAAATCAGCAGACAACAGAAATCAGCTCCTCAGTAGCATGGGAATCAAATAAGATTATCATCAGAATGGATGCTCCAACCCCTGCCAAGTACAATTCTAGTTTAGTTTCTTTAAAAAACTTATTGGAATCCAGTAGATGTTCCCCCCCCCTTTAATTTACCTAAATTCTCCAGAGTATATAGCAACATACCATTTACATCGTAACTGCAGTGAGATTTTTCCCAGATGAATGGGAAATTAATAGTTTGCTTAAAACAATGGAATCCATCCAGTTTAAATTTATAGCTAAATTACATTGGGGCAAAGAGAAGAATGGAAGGAACGAAGGAGCAACAGAAAGGTAGTTTGCATTTATTAAGTCATTACTAAGTCAGAAAGCATTTATTAAGTTCCTATTGTGTGCCAGGCTCTGTGCTAAGAGCTAACTATAACAAGAAAGGTAAGACACTGTCCCTAGCTGCAAGTAACTTACAGTCTAGTGGGGAGACATCATGCAAACAAACATATATATAAAGCAAACTATATACAGGATAGAGAGGAAAACAATTAAAAGAAGGAAGGCACTAGAATTAAGAGAGGTTAGGAAAGGTTTCCTGCAGAAGATGGAATTTTAGTTGAAACTTAAAGGAAGCCAGGGAAGTCAGCAGTCTGAGCAGAGGAGGGAGAACATTCCAAACCTGGGCGACAGCCAGAGAAAATGATAGCAGCCAAAAAATGGAATGTCTCGTTCACAGAATAGCCAGAGAGCAGTGTCATTGAAATGAAGAGTACTTTTTAGGTAGTAAGGTGTAAGAAGACTGGAAAGAGGGTTCTTGGTAATGAAGGACTTTGAATGCCAGACAGAGCATTTTATATTTGCTCATGGAGCCACTGAAGTTTATTGAGTAGAGGGGTAACATGATCAGACCTATATTTTAGGAAAATACCTTTAGTGTATGAATAGAGAATGGCTATGAATGAGAAGAAACTTGAGGCAGGCTGTAGCACAGGTGTGAGGTAATGGGGGCCTGCGCTACAGTGGGGACAGTGTCAGAGGAGAGAAGGGAGCATATTTGAGATATGTTGTGAAGGTGAAATGGACAGGCTTTGGCAACAGCTTAGATATGGGGGTGAGAGGTAGTGAGGAATCCAGAACAAATTGAATCAGGTTATGAGCCTGAGGGACTGAAAGGATGGTTTTATCCTATATGGTAAAAGATACGATAGGAGATGGGAAGGATTTACAGGGAAAGATGATGAGTTCTGTTTTGGACATGTTTAGTTTAAGATGTCTACTGGACATCCAGTTAGAGGTTTCTCAAAAGAAGTTAGATGTAGGAGATTGGAGATCAGCAGAGGAATTAGGGCAGGAAAAGTAGATTTGAGAATCATCAGCACAAGGATAGTAATTAAATCCATGGGAATCAATGAGATCACCAAGTGAAGTAGTATAGAGGTTAAGAGAAGAGGGCCTAGGACAGAGCCCTGAAGGATAACTACAGATAGAGGCCATGATCTGGAGGGGAATCTAGCAAAGAAGACAGAGAAGGAGCCGTCAAATAGGGAGGAGAAAAACCAAGAGAAAGAGTCTAAAAATCTAGAGAGAAGAGAGTATCAAGGAGAATAAAGTGATTGATGGTGTTCAAGGCTCCAGAAAGGTCAAAGAAAATGAGAATTGAGAAAAGACAATTGAATTTGACAGCTAAGAGATCATTACTAACTTTGGAAAGGGCTGTTTCAGTGGAGTGATAAGGTCTGAAGACAGATTTGTAAAGGGTTCAGAAGACAATGAAAGGAGAGAAAGTGGACACACCTGTGGTATATAGTCTTTTCAAGTTTAGCAACAAAGAGCCAGTCCAGAAAATCTATTGTGACTTGATTTTTTTCAATTAAATTTTATTTTATTTTCAATTCTGAAAATAAAATTCAGTTCTTCCTCCTACCTTTTTCTCTCCCACCCACTGAAAAGGCAAGAAAAACAAAACCTGTTATAAATATGTAAGGTTGAGCAAAATAAATTCCCTGCATTAACCATGTCCTAAAAAATTAAAGAAAAGAAATAGCCTTCAAATTCTTCTTCTAGAGGTGGATAGCATTTGTTATCATAAATCTTTGTTGTTGTTGAGTTTTTTAAGTCATGTCTGACTATTTGTAAACTATTTGGGGTTTTCTTGACAAAGATACTGAAGTGGTTTGCCATTTCCTTCTCCAACTCAGTTTACAGATAAGGAAATTGAGAAAAATAGGGTTAAGGGAATTGCCCAAGGTCACATAGCTAGGAAGTGTCTGAGGCCAGACTTGAACTCCCAAAAGATGTCTTCCTAACTCTAGCCCAGCACTCTACCCACTGTGCCACCTTGCTGTCCTGTAAGTCTTTGTATCATGACTTCTATAACTTCAAAATGCATGTGTATTTTGTTAATTAAAATACCTATATATTTTATATCTTTAAAATATAATGCACATATGTATAAAACATGTATTCACTCTATAGATTCTAGTTTTGTTTATTTATTATACTGAGTCCTACCTTATATATGTTAGAGCAAAATAAAGATCAAAATGATCAAAAAGAGAGTCAGTTTCAGATAAAACCAAGAGAGCAGAGTTAGCTAATGTGGAAGGAATTTTCCAAGTGTCCTTGGTTACAATGAGTATGGTAATGGAACAAACTCAGTCAGTATATTAAGAATTTTACTAAGAAAAGAAAAGCCAGTGTGAAACCCTGGAAAGTTTCCGTATGGCCAGCCAAACAAGTTTATGCCCTATATTCTCTTAGCTAAAGCCTCCTAGGCACTAACCTTTCCAAGAACAAGACATATCAAATGACATCAAAGAAGTAAGGATCACATCCATTCTCCTTTAAAGATTCAGAAGAGATACAAAGATAAAAATGGAATTCCATTGGGAGGAGCCCATGAACTTCTGGTTTGGGCAACAGTGGGATAATGAACAGAATATTGGAACTGGAGTCACAAAGACCTGGATTTTTAATTATACATTTCTCTCCACCCCAACCCCCTAAGTTTACTATCTATATGACTAAATCACTTAACTTCTCTGCCTCGGTTTCTTCATATAGTAATCATATATTAAATGCCTACTTCTTACTATACATTAATCACCTTTAGGCACTCTGCAGACCAGCTATGGTGGCTTTCATGCTGCTTGTTCCTCACATATGCCACTCCATTTTGGTTTTGGGGGTCTTTGGTTCTATTCCATTCTCCATGCCCAGAGCACTCCTTCACCTCCTGATCTTACTGATCCCAACAGCTGCTAGTGCCTCACAATCTTGTCCCTCAAAATTAACTTGTATTTATTTTGTATATGTGTACATGTAGTCTCCAACAGAATGTAAAAAGTCTTTTAGAGCATGGACTGTTTTTGTCTTTGTACGTATCTGACAAAATATTTACTTTTTCATCACCTTGCTTGGTTATTGTGAGGCTCAACAGGATAATATCTGGGGTGTAGGGTGTGTTCAGGGAGCACCAGTACCTTTGGTGTGATGGCTGCCGAGCCCTTTTCAGGGCTCTTTCCACCTTTGGTGTCCACCTGTTCCACCCAACTCTCACCTGTGGCTCCAAGAAGCTGCAGCGTGCCAGTGGCCATACTCCAGTAAACTGTTTCAGCAGACGGGCCAAAACAAGTTGAGGGTAACCAAGCGTTCTCTGATGGGCTGGCCATGTTGTTTGAATGCAAAATGTGCACTTGCCAAAAAGACTATTTTAAGACTTCGTCTCCTCTCACTGTCTTCTGAACCCCTTACAAATGTGTCTTCAGACCTTATCATTCCACTGAAACTGCCCTTTCCAAAGTTACTAATGATCTCTAGCTGCCAAATTCAATGATCTTTTCTCAACTCACATGGGGCAGGCAATCACATGGTGGTTAGAAGAAGCAATATAAGGACAATCTCAAGGTCTCTCTCAAGAACTTTGGATTTGACTGTGCAACATGGGAGACACTGGCACAGGACCGTTCAGCATGGTGTGCCCACATCAGAAAAGGTGCTGTGCTCTATGAGCAAAGCAGAATTGAGACAGCACAAAGTAAATGTAGGATGCACAAATTTGGAGTATCCACACCAAAAATTCATATGGACTATCTGTGCCCAACCTGTAGAGCATTCTGAGCTCTTATTGGTCTGATCAGCCACAGTCAGTCACACTGAAATTTCACTTTATCATGGTGATGTTATTTTGGTCCTCTTCGAGAACGAAGGACTACAACCAACCAACCAACCAGGATAATATCTATCAAGAGCATCATAAGATTTTAAAGCACTTGAAGGGCCAGAAGTTGTTAAATTATTGTTATATTATTATCTTTGCCAATGTGCCCATTGCCTTTTAATGAGAGGGTACAGAGCGCATGCCCCTTTCCAGCCTCATCCAGGCCACAAATCTGGATGAAACCTCTAATGACTAGTCATAATCAGTCTCTATTCTCTTCGGTTAAGATTTATGCTAAAGAGTCAAGATGGCAGAGTAGCAGGAAGTATTGCCTTGCTCTACCTCACAACTCCTCCACAAAAATCTAGGAAAAACACCAGACCAAGTCCTGACTGGGAAACCCAAGGAAAAAATTACAATGGGTTATCTTTCCAGGCCAGGTCAGCATAGAAACATAGGCAGAAAGATCCATGAACACTGCGGGTGGGATCTGGGCAGGGGATTGCAGAGCATTCTAGCTAAAAGAAAATCAAGGCTGTGCACAGGGCAAGAAGTCCAAGAGCCATTCAAGGAGACCCCAGTTTTGTGCAGTTTGTAGAAACAGCTTTGCAGTTCACTACAGTTTGGGGTCACAGATTCAGTTCAGGAAAAGTAGCAGACCTGGACTTAGGGGAAGCATTCCAGAGTGAGTAATGGCCATAGGCTGTGTAGTGAGTAAGGAGCTAATTCAGAAACAAATTAGCTAAGTGGCTCTGATTCCACGAGTCTAAGCTGAAGATTACAGTTGGAATAACTAGGACAGGAAACTCAGACCAAAGGGAAACCTATAGTTTCATCTTCCATCTTCTAGCACCCATTTCCTGTCTGATCTTTAGACTCTGGCAGGATTGTAAAAAGGAGAGACAAGAGGCACTTTTTTTAGGGCTCCATTCCTTTCATGTGCCCCCATCTCCTGCCTGACCTCCAGCCTCTGCTGGGAATGTGAAGTGGAGAGGTGGGTGACTTACCATCATACATGTATTTGTATTGCCTAGTCTTCAACTTCCTGTAGGAAGAGGAGAAGCATCATTCCATTTTAGCAGTCTCCTATTGCTGTGTTGTGGGGATGATGAGAAAAGTTCAAAATGGTCAGACCCAGGAACAATATAAAAGGACAACCTACTTACAGTAACATGTACTGTGTCTTCTTCTTTCACTAAACAAATCATAGTTCCTGATCATTTATTCTATAATAATTCTTTGTGCAAAGGCTAACCTGTTTACATAGAAAAGAAAGCAGAGAATCTGCAATATACCACATAGTTTAAAAATATAATAAAAAAATTGTGAATAAGGAAACTTGTGATGAGATGTGTGGATGTTTAGCAAAGAAAGATAATGAAAAATCTAAAATGTTCAGTCAGAAGGATGGGCAAAATCAGAAGGAACAAGAACTACCATTTCCATAGTCCAGCTAAGAGAAAGCAGAAGTCCCAATTTGTGGGGCAATTGCTGCAAGTATTAGTGGGAAGAGAAGTTAGAAGTTCTGGATTTGAATTATGATTCGACAGCAAAATTGTTGAACTTTGAGTCAACAAGATCAGAGTTCAAATCCTGGCTTTGAAAAATGCAAATTAAAACAATTCTGAGGTACCACCTCATGCTTATCAGGTTGGTTAACATGGCAGAAAAGGAAAATGATAAATGTTGGAGAAGATGTGGGAAAATTGGAATCCTAATGTACTATTGGTGTAGTTAACTAATCCAACAGTTCTTGGAAGTAATTTGGAACTGTGCCTAAAGGGTAATTAAATTATGCATACCCTTTGACTCAGCAATACTACTACTAGATCTATATCCCAAAGAGATTTTAAAAAAGAAAGGGAAAAGGACCTATTTTAACAAAAATATTTATAGCAGTTCTTTTTGTGGTATCAAAGAATTGGAAATTAGGGAATGCCCATCAATTGAAATACTATTGTGCTATAAGAAATGACAAACAAGATGATTTCAGAAAAACTTGAAAAGACTTACATGAACTGATGCAGAGTGAAGTAAGCAGAACCAGGAGAATGTTGTACATAGTAACAGCAATACTGTATGATAATCAACTGTGAATGACTTAGCTATTCTCAGCAGTACAATAATCTAAAACAATTCCAAAGAACTCATGATGAAAAATGCTATTCACATCCAAAAAAGAACTGGAGTCTGAATGCAGATAGAAGCATACTTTTTTTACCTTATTTTTTTCATGCTTTTTTTCCTTTTGGTCTATTTCTTCTTTCACAGCATGACTAATATGGAAATATTTTAGATGACTGAACATATATAACCTATATCAAATTGTTTATCAACTTACAAAAGGGGAAAATGAGAGGGAAGGAGAAAATTTGGAACTCAAAATTTTTAAAAATGTTAAAAATTATTTTTACATGTAATTAGGAAAAAATATTATTAAATTTTTTTCAAATTAAAAAAAATCCTGGCTGTTACTTTACTACCTATATAATCTGGGGAAATCACTTGACCTCTCTAGACCTCAGTTTCCACATCTATAAAATAAGAGGATTGACCCAATATCACTACTAGGACTGTATCTCCAAGAGATCATAAAAATGGGAAAGGGTCCCACATGTACAAAAATATTTACAGCAGCACTCTTTGTAGTTGCCAAAAACTGGAAATCAAGGGGATGCCCATCAATTGGGGAATGGCTGAATATATTATAGTATATGAATGTAATGGAGTACTATTGCACCATAAGAAATGACAATCAAGAGGACTTCAGGGAGGCCTGCAAGGACTTATATGATCTGATGCTGAGCGAAAGGAGCAGAACCAGGAGAACTCTGTGCACAGTAACGACCACAGTGTGCGAGAGTTTTTTCTGGTAGACTTGGAACTTCATAATAATGCAAAAACTTAAAAAAAAAAAATTCTCAATGGTCTTCTAAATCAAAATGCCTTCCACACTCAAGAGAAAGAACTATGGAATTCATTCACAGAATGTAGCAGATCATGTTTGTGTGTGTGTATGTGTATTATGTTTTGATTTGTTATATGATTTCTTCCATTTATTTTAGTTCATCTACATAACATGACTATAGTGAAAACGTATTCAATAGGAAAGTATATGTAGATCCTATATAGAATTGTATGCCATCTTGGGGAGGGAGGGGGCTGGTGGGAGGTAGGTGTGGGGGGGTAAAAATCTAAGTTTTATGGTAGTGATTGTAGAACATTAAAAAAAATAAAATAAAATAATAAAATAAAATAAAGGGATTGGTGTAAGGTGGCAACTCTGTTCTGCCCTAATTACGCTAATTATAGGGTGGCACACCCTCTGAGAGAATACTGAGATACCAAAGAAAGAGGGGCTTATGCCAGCTTGGTTATTAATAGGTTTTATTAGAGTCAATTAGGTCAACTGGGGGAGTTTACTCATAAGAAGCCAGTTATCCTGAACAGCAGCAGGACAAATTTACATCTTGAATTCCTGCACCAACTCCAGGCTAGGTCAGTTATTATATAGAAACAGAACAAAGAAGGCCCAAGCTCACATGCAAGTTTTCCCAAGGGATAGTTGAAGCTTCTTTTGCTGTTTCTCTTTACACAAGGTAGTTTACATTTTTCTGTGGAGTCATAGGTCACATCCCCACTCTGGCCTACTCCCCTACAGTTGACTTAAACCTTTAAGTTCTATCTCTTCATAGGGTTTTGGGATCCTATGAAAATTATAGTTGTGTTACTGCAATCTATGATATAGTGGGCAAGTGGTTTAAACTTTCCAGTCTGTTTTCTCATCTATAAAATGAGAGCATTATAGCAGATAACCTCTAAGGTCCATTCTAGTCCTACAAATCCCATCAATGTAGCAAATTTTTAAAAGGTATACATATGTATTCCTTGTAGCCTTTGGCCTGGGCTCACCTGAGTTAGCATTGTGCGATCTGCAAATGAGGGAGATGATAGAAGTTTGCTGTCTCAGAAATGAATCTGCTTACCTTTCTTTTCCAGTAAAGGCAGTGCTGAGTGAATGGGATTAAAGATACTGTAACTCTCCAACCAAGACTCCCAAACCTCAGAGTTTTAGGATATGGAGACTCAGTTCCTAGGAACAGATTTGTGGCTGAAGATAACGTTCACTAAAAAGTTATTCTTGCCCTCTGGGCATCTGCTTAATCTCAAAAATGGTTCCTTAAGAATTAATCATCCCACCTTCCCAACATGGAAAGTCCAGTGATCTATGTCTTAGCTTTGTCTTTACTATGGAGTTAGGGAGAAGTAGCTAGAGATCCAATCCCCAACCTAACCCTGCAGCCCAATATCTGGCATCCCAAACAAGATCCAATCATAGGGTTATGGTGCTATAGGAAAACATGAAATTAATGCTCCCCTGAGATGAAAACTTTGAAATACAAGCCTTTTTGTTGCTGATTCATATGGCACAAGACAGTGGAATAATTAATAATTTTTTCCTGGAGAAAGGAAGTCTAAATGGGTACTATGGGAAACAAAAAAGATAGTGAAGAAATACAAAAATAGAGATTATTACAAATACCTTGGACAAGAAGTCTAATGACCTGGGGAGTGGGGAAACTTGGTATAGCAAAGAGTGCACAAGGTATAGGAGAACTTTGGGGGAATGCCCTTCAGTGGTACAAACAGGAAACCACAGTGACATGTCAGAACAACAAAGAACCTTGACTTAGAATTTTTTTACACAAGCAGAACTAAATGATATGTTTTAAGGAAAGCATGGAAATTTACAGAAAATCATAGGAATACTTTGTAGGGAGGTAGAAAAATTAAAGCTGCTGCTAGGAAACAGAATGGCTTGGGACTCAGTGGAGCTTCAACATGGGGATCCATTCAGGTAATAATAAAATTAATAATAACAACAACATTGATAACACCTAGTTTTATACAGAACCTGTTACACAGAACTAGTATGGGTCAGGCACTGTGCTAATTGCTTTACAATTATTATCTCATTTGATTTTCACAACAGCCCTGTGAGGTCAACACTATTATTATCCCCCATTTTATAGTTGAGGAAACTGAGGTAAACAGAGGTTATGTGACTTGCTCAGGGTTACACAGCTACTAAGTGTCTGAGGTTAGAATTGAACTCAGGTCTTCCCGACTCCAAGCCCAGAGTCTATCCACTGCTTTCAGGCTCAACTGGTGTTCCCTCAAGAGAATTTGAAACAAAATCAATAGCTGTCATAACACCGAATAAGAATGAAGATACCTCTTCAACATGATCCGGCAACAAGGGCCTTTAATAAACCGGAGACAAACATCTCTTACAAAGACAACATCCCTGATTTACAGTTTTATTTTTTGCTACAGGTCAAATATATCTAAGAGGTAGAATTCTTGTTTTAACAGAGGAATTCTATGATAATACCCGTGCCAAGAACTGACCAAAAAGTCTACATGAAAGTTGACTGTGATAGACAAACTCAAAAGCAGGAAGAATTTATAGTCAGACACAACTGAAATGACTCAGCCTCAACAACTATAAAATTCAGAGCCAAATAGGACATCTGATGAGAAAGGCAAAAGAGATTAAAAAAAAAAAAAACCCAATACAAAATTGGCCCATAGCTCAAAGCACTGCTGAAAAGCAACTCTGAGCCTGACTTAGACCTAGGATGGATTTGAAGGTTTCTAGACCACAATTCTTTGGCTCTTGTCCCCACCTAGGGTTTCCTCTAGGGAAATCTATATGTGGCTAATCTTTGCTCTTCCATAGGAGATATTAGATATTTTCCACAGCAAAGAGCACTATCCCATGGGAATATTCAGTTCCCTTGTAAGCAGTTGAAGCTACCAAAGCATGAAATGAAAAACAAATTAGATAATTGGCACAGCAAAGAACACTAAAAAAAACAAACAAACCAACCTCATAGATAATCCAGAACACCTGACCCTCCCATGTACACTCTCTCTTCCAGGAACCTATACTTCTAGAGACTCTGACCCTGAGCTCCCCCATCCTATGTATTTTATTGAAATCTCCCTACCCCCAAGTAAGGAAAGAACTCAGGGCTACCAGAGAGTCAAAAAATCTATATCTATATCCTTCCTCTACTTTCTCTATACTACACAGCGGGATTCAAGTCTTCCCAAATGTAGAGAAAACTAAGGGCCATTAAAGAGTCAGCACCCACCCTTTGGATCTGTAAAATCTCTACGATTGATTCATAGCAGTAGTAAAGGGTCAGATCAAAGTCTGTTTCTCCTGAACAGGTTTCTGTGTCTCTCCACTCTTCAGTTACAGACTCTCCCTTAGTCTTTGGTTCTCAAGTTCCCTTCCCCAACTTCCTTTATACATTTTCACAAACAACTCAGGAATATTCAACATCTCCTCAGCCTTGTATTTCAAAGACATCCACAATTTGGCCTCAACCTATTTCTACAACATTTTCTCTCTCAGTTCTCATCTAGGAGCAACTGATCAGGTCACTGATCCCTAAACATGTCAATTACATTCTCACTTGTGCCAGTTCTAAATAACTTGCTCTCCCATCTCCTTTTATTATATCTGTTTGTCTTTTATTGAAGTACTTCCTAAGTCTCAAACACTGCCTTGAGTCCCAACTGTTTTGTGAAGCTTTCCTTGATGCCAACTGTGGCCAACACATCTCTCCTGAATCAGGAGTTTCATTATTATATTAATTATGTCATATCACATTTATTTATTACTTTATAATATATACTCATATGAATTCACATATTTATATATTATAACCTAATATATGCTCATAAATTTATATTATATTTTTCTATGTAATGATATACAGTATATTTTATAGAATATAAAATAATAACCCATTATTCTAATTAATACATTATTGCATTCCCCAACTCATTTGCCTTTTGGCATACCATAAGATAACATGATTTAGAACTAGAAAGGGCTTAGAGATCATCTAGTATGCTGTCCCCCCTTTTACAGATGAGGAAATGGAGGTCTATAGGGTAACATTACCTGCCAGGATTACCGTGGTAGTTAAGTGGCAGCATTGGGTTTCAACCCAAATCCTGCTTCCTTCAATCACAGAACTGGGTGGGGGGAGGGGAAGATAAACAACGTATATATGACACTACCTTGTTTCCCTATATATGTTTTCTACTCATTTATAACAGATGCTATCATCTTGTACTTTTTGGGGATTTCAACAGGTGTTTTTCACATAATACAATGATTGTTGCGATCAATCAAGCACCGTGCTAGGCTCTGGAGATAAACATAAAGTCCGGCCCTATCCCTATCCACCTGTTTAAAGCTTAGCAGGTGCTCGCATACTGTCTCCCCTATTCGATCCTGAGCTCCGTGGAGAGGGGGGACAATCTTTTGCCTTTCCGTGTGTCCATCCCCAGGGCTTCATCTCTAAGTATATAGAAAAGAAATGCGAGGACACTTCAGAGGAAAGGGTTGAGGGCAGACTTAATGTGGGACTGCGGGTGAGGGAAGCCAGGGCCTGGAAGCGTGGGGACTGCGGAGGGAGAGCGCTGCAGACACCAAGGCCCCCGGCCTTCACGTGTGATCTAGTTAACATTTTTTTTTCATTACCAATACTTTTCTTAGCTCGGCGCTCGGCCAAATCGCTCACGTTTGCATGGCAAAGGTTGCAGAGCACCTTGTGTCACTGGCGACTCAAAACTTGATGGGGAAATCTATAACAGCGGAGAGCCCTAGGCAGGATGTGAAACTTGGTCCTTTCCCTCCAGCCCCTCCACCCCCAGAGTGCACCGCGGCAGGACCAGCTGGGGTCAACGAATGACCTTTGTTCTCCTCATTGCAGCCTCGTGGTGCAGAAGCAGCTCAAGTGAACTTAATAAAGAGAAACAGCTGGGGACAACGACGAATTCCCTTCCGCCTGCCGTGATTGGCTGAACAGAGACCCCTCCCCCTTGCCCTGATTGGCCGGCCGACCGGAGAGACGCACGAGGCCTGCGAGGTTGCACGTGCGGAGGGGCTGGGAGCACAAGATGGCGGCGGCAGTGGCGCCGACGGGAGCTGCGGCGGGTGGCATGGCTGGCGTGGGTTCCTCGACGGCTCGGCTTTCCGCGTCCTCCCCTTCCTCTCCTCCTCACCGTCTTCCTAGGCGGAAGAGCCGGCTCTGGGGCCCGACGGAGGTCCTGTGCAGCGGGTGTGGAAGGAGCTCCGTGGCCGCGGCGGGTAGGGAGTCCTTGGGGCGAGCCCCTGCCCGCAGGCCCTGTGGCCTCGCCGACTCTTGTAGCGGTGTGAGGCAGGGAGGAGGCCGCGGCCCCTCTAGGGGGGGAAGGGGGGGAGGGGAGGGGGCGGGGCGGGGTTGGAGGGTGCCTGGCCTTCTTGGCGACAAGCCCGCCAGTCTTCGTCTCTGGTGGTTTCGTTATCGTTCTGCCTTCCCTCCTCCCCCGTTCCCCCTCCTTCTCTTTTCCATCTCCTTTTCTCTATTTCCCCTCCCATCCTTCCCCCTTGGTCACATCATCCTGGTTTTAAGGTTTAGGTTTTCAGCCTTTTTATCGTACGAAGGGGGAAGCTGAGGTCAAGAGATGACCGAGGCATTCAGGCGCTAAACGGCGGAGTCTGGCTGAGCCCTGAGGGCCCCCGATCCAAAGTCAACGGTCTTGGTCCTGCAAGGCTGCCCTGGGCCCTCTCCGCGGGGACAACACGCCTCCCTTTCTTTTTGTGGGTGACCGTCTCGTTTCCGTGAGATAGTGTCCAGCAGGACGCCACCACGTTGTGAAAACTTGGTTTGGCGAAGATGGTCCTTCTAAAGGAACAATTCTGCATTCGGCGTGGTAGTTTACAGAACCTGTTAATCTGCTTGGGAGACCCGGCCCCCTTCCAATCCCCCAGATTAATGTAGCCATTAGAAAGAGCTCCCCCCCCGCGGTGATTCATGGGTTAAGCGCCTCAGCCATCTTCCTCCTCTGGGGGCCGTGGGGATCCGATGAAAGAAGGAGCCGAAGCGCTCTTGCCAATCTTTTTTGCCGGATCAGGAGAGCATTACACGTTCTCCCGCCGGCCACGTGCGTGTAGCTCGGAATGCTGCTCTAGTACGATGTTGAAGTCAGACCCGAGCCCGCCTTACCACTGTGGTTGGTGACGCGCAGCCGCTTCCAGGTTAAGCAGCATGTCCGAATTCCCATCTGGTGTGTTGTCTCTTGTTGTGCTGGCCTGAGTCAGGGTTCTGCCAGACTCCCCCGGTGCCCCATTTAGTCAGGAGCCTGCTCAGCCTGCGTCCTGGATTTGTTTTGTACTGAATAACAAACAATTGCTGACAGCCAAGCCAGTTCTTGCTCAGTTCTGACTGATGATTTACTCATTTCATTACAGTGGGATAGCCTTTCTTTTCATGTACAGTGTTTTCTGCCAGAATTCAGAAGTTTCTTGGACCGGTTGAGGAAAACTCTGTTTGCCTGTGCAAAAGGCTTGGTTGTATTTTCTGTAGGATGTTGCTTTTGTGGGGCAGGGATATTTTTCAGTTGTTTGTTTTTTAGAAAAGATGGGGGATGTGAGGTAGAGGAGTTTAAGTAAATTAGGCAAGTGACCTGGGTAGGACAAATGGCCAGTTTTGCCTCTGCCATCTTCAGTCAGTAAATTATATTTAGTGTGGCATTTTAAGAAAATTAGAGCTATAAATTTATGCCACAGAATTGCCCCCAGAAATTTAGTAATAACCAGATGTCACTACTTCTGTAGATACTTATATTTGGGAAATTTATTAAGGTGTTTCTCTCCCCATTGGAATCCAAATAAGACTTTAAAAATAAATTTATACAGCTTAAGAAAACTTTTTCGCAGACTTAATGTTAATCTTACTTGCTAAATCATGGAGCTACTGTATACATTTTTTTTCCAGCAGGATACGTAGCTTTCCAGAGCTACCAGTGAGAGGTAGCCATGATTTATTTTAAGTTTTCTTTTCTCTGTTACCTACCGGAAACTCCCCGAAGTTTACTTATATATTTGGCTAGTCATTTCAAATGAGAAAACTGAGACAACCTTGTTGTTATAATAGTTTATAATTTTATTTCCAGTATTTAGGTGTTATGTGCTGCTTTATATTGTTAGGTTTATAACTGTGTCTGAAAATATAAGATTTTATTAGGGTTAGGGTTATAGAGTGAACTTGTGAATTCATTGACATAGGGAATTCCCTCAGTTGTTGGAAGTCTATAACTTAGAGTCTTAGAGTTATTTAGGGTGCTGAGAGGTTAGGTGAGCTCTGGCGTGAGCTGTGTTCACTATACCATACTAGTACCTCTTATCTTTTAAAACTTAGTTTATAAAAAGGCTTGAAATTTTACATTTGATAACTTGCCCAGTGTTTTACACAATAATAGGTGTTTGTTGAGTGCTTATTGAGTAGAAAAACAAAATTAATAAATCATACAAATATGGTTAATTCATAGTAGAATTAATTTTATTAGCAGGTCACCAACGTGAGCTTCAGTGTGGACATGCTTATTGTGAATTGTGCTTGTCAGTAACTGAAGAATATAGCACAGTTGTATGCCCTGATTGTGAGGTAAGGTGTTTTGTTTGTTTTTTGTTCTAAATATCCTAAACCTTTTACAAAGAACATATTTGTTTGTTATCTTAAGTAAAAAGTAAAAGAAAGCAAAATGACATTTAATTGCTATGGATAGGATGGGGAAAGGAACCAAACCTATGATTTTTTCATTGTCATAGGGAAGTTCAGGATGAGGAAACTTTAACCAATCCATGTCAGCAGTACTCACCTAATTGTATACCTTCTCCTCTTTGAGAGCCTAATCTATCCAGATAGTAAAAGAATTTTTTCCCCCAATTATCAAGTATTTTTTCTCCCTACCCACTCATTCCTCTCCATGCTCAGGTGGAAAAATACAGAAGCCTCAACAAATAAGCTTAGTTAAGCAAAATAATTCCCCCCCATTGCCCATGTCCAAAAATGCAGGTCTTATTCTGCATATTAGTTATCACTTCTCTGCCATCAGGTAGACAGCAATCTTCAGTCTTCTAGAATTATAATTAATCATTGTGTTGATCAGATTTCTTAAGTTTTCAAAATTGTTCATTTCACAACATTGTTGTTAGATAAATTTATTTTATAATATGATCTTTTATATCTTAAGTCATATATCAGTTGAAACTTGCCTTGGTATATATGGGGTAAACCTAATTTCTGCCAGACAAGTGATGTCCCTAATAGTCCCTACCCCAGTAACTGGGGTTTATCAGACCCTGGGCTAAAGCACATTTGTTTCTGTATTTTCTGTACCTAATCTGTCCCATTGATGACCTCACTACTTTAAAATCAGTAACAAATTGTTTTTGATTAATGCTTTATAGTATAGTTTGAGATCTGGTATTGATGGCTTTCCCCCTTCATTATTTTCCTTGAGATTTTTGACCTTCTGTTTCTCCAGATGAATTTTGTTATTTTTTCTAGTTCTATAAAGTAATCTTTCGGTAGTTTAGTATAATACTCATTGAATAATTTAATTTGGCTTGTATTGTCATTTTTATTTTATTTTAGCTCAGCCTTTACTGATGAGTAATTACTATTTCTCCAATTATTTCAGACTGTATTTCTGTAAATAGTCTTTAATACTTGTATTGGTATAGTTCCTTGTATGTGTCTTGTTAGATTCCCAAGTATTTTGTACATTCTGGAGGCATTTTAAATTAAATTTCTCTTTCTATCTCTTCCTCTTGGGTTTTGTTGATATATGGAAATGCTGATAATTTGGGGGGGGAGGAGTTTATATTGGATTTTGTTGAAGTTATTTAAATTAATTTTTACTTGACTTCTCTCTAGGCTTCTCTAGATACACCATCACATTTACACAAAAGGACAATTTTGTTTTGTGTTCACCTATGTGTATTCCCTTAATTTCTTTCTCATGTTATTGCCATAGCTTGTGTTTCTAGTACTGTCATAAAGAAGTGGTTACAATGAACATCTTCACTTGTGAACTTTTTAGAAAGTACTTTAGTTTATCTCCATTAAATATAATGTTGGCTGTTGTTTTTAAATATATAGAATGTAGAGAAATAGAAAAAAACTATCTTTTTACCATTTCTTTCAATATAGGTTGGCTTCTCTGCAATTATATGGAATATTTGGATTTAAAATATTTTTAAATCAATATCTTTTGTTTTTCCATTATCCTTTCCCTTCTCAGGGAGCCAACCCATTTAACAAAGGCTTTTGGGGAGGTCGGGAGAATCAGCAAAACTGATAAATGGATTTTTAAAAAATTGTATATACAAAATATTTCACACACACCCACTTACCCACTTACCTTTGCAAAATTGGGGGGAGGTGTCTTTAATTTGGAGCCATGCCTTTTCTTTGTAATTTTGTAACATTCATTTTTATTTTTTTCTTGGTGAAGGATATATGAATTTTTAATAAATCTTGAATCTTCACAGAAGTGACATATTTAAGAAGGTTTTCCCCACCAATTTCACAAGTTATTGGTGATTATAAATACAGAATATTGAAATAGTAATGATAACATTCACTAGATGCAAGGAGTGTGCATCTTGTCCAGAAATATAACTTGAATTTAAGAAATGACATTAACATAATTAAAGATTTCTGTGACCAACCTGTTGCCTTTTCCTGTTTTATATATATAGAAAATGAAATAATTGCTGAACTAGCACATCAGTATATAGAGATGGTAAAAGAAGAAGGTCTCCTTCTTTGGGTAGGTCCTCTGTGAAAGACTTAAGGTCAAAATGGGGAAGAATCATATCAGATAAAGAACTCTAAAGGGGTTTGCCTCTTTATCAGTGGAATGAACACTCATCAGTGAAATGACAACCAAAATACCAGATTCACCTGTTACTTCAAATGAAGGCAGAAGGGTATATGTTACAAGCTCTTCCTTGCTATAAAATAATGCTTAAAATTACATAACTTAAGTGTTGATGCTTTCAAGATCTTGTTTGAGTTGTGAGCTGAGCATCATGTAACTCTTTTCTATACCTTTTCTCTCCTTGTTTCTTTGCTTTTTTCTTTCCTTATCGTGATTTTCCTTGTCTCTTCATAATCTTAGTCAAACAATATCATTCAAATTCCTGTCCTCACAAACACTTTTACACTAAAGAATTTTTTCTTCCCTTTCTTATGGTATGTTTTGGAAAGCACAGACATCCAGGGATCGTCCAAGAGACATCCAGGGATAAAAACAATGATTGGAAGTAAAATCAAACTTGAAGAAAAAAGACAATCCTAAGGCTAAAAACAAAGGCAGTGCAATAATATGGAAATATATCAACCTTTGCACAAGTGAACAAAGCAGTTGATAAAAGTTTCTCATCTGTTTCTTTTGGAAAATATTGAGGGAGAACATACAGCACATCTATGTGATACTACAGTTAAAAACATTTTTAACTAGCTGAATGGTTGGACCCAAAGTACAGTTATTAATAGTTTGTTATCAACTTGGAACAAGGTGGAGTGGCCTTGGACCTGGGCTTGACCCTGCCATTGATCAGTGATTCAAATAAAGGTATACATAAGGCATGCTTATTCAGTTTGCAGATGATACAAAGCTGGGGGAATATAGCTAAGACATTGGATGATAGGATCCTAAAAATCTTGAGAAACTGACATTGGACTGAATTTAATAAGATAAAATGTATATGTCAAGTTGGATTTTGCACTTGAGTTCAGATAACATCTGGTATTCATGTTGCACTTAAAGGTTTTCCAAGTGCTTTATGTATGGTCATCTCATTTGATCATGTTAATGAATACAAGGTAGTAGAAGACTAGATAGTACTCACTTCGAAAAAGGTCTCGGAATTTTATAAACTTGATGAGTCCACGTCATTGATGAGTGGCAGCTCAGATTGCAGATATAATCTTAGGTTATGTTTACAAGTATACCTTTTAGGAATAAAGATATCTAGCCTAGTAATAAGGCATTACTTCGAGTGTCTTAGTTCAGAGTGGCTGGAGGGAGGAGGGGGGAGGACCACAGGTAGGATGGTGAAGAGTCTTTTGTTAGATTCTGTCAGAGGAATAGGAGTAGCTTGTAGAAGAGAAGACTTACAGAAGCACAATAGATATCATGGAGTATTTATTTATTCTGCTTGGTCCCAGAACGCAGAACTAAGAGTAGTGGGTGGAAGTTACAAAGAGACTGATATTTTTTTAATTTAAATTTTTAAAAATTTCTCAACTTAAAAAAGACAACTAAATCATCAGCATTTCCACATATATAGTGGAACAGAAAAGGTGATACTACTTGAAATTGCAAGTCTCTTCTGTACTGTTTATGAGTCTATTCTGTATAGCTTGCTTTTCTTTTTGAACTAAATATCGTAAGTATAAATTTCAAAGCTAATCTTTGATTCTTTATAGCTTTCCTTTTGTTGTCTTCTATGCATTCTTTTTAAAAATGGCTTCAATGACCCTTTTTCCTTCTTTTTTTGGGGGGCTATCCTAGTGTTCTCTTCACCCCTCACATTCGGAGGCAAAACTCTTATAACATGCCTAGTTAAACAAAGCACATTCCCACATTTGCTGTGTTCTAAAGTATAACTCTTCTTTCTGTCAAGTCCATCACTTTTAGGAAGTGGGTAGCATTTTGAGTTTTTGGTCATCTGAAATCATAGTTGCAAGTTTCTACAATGAGCAGAATTTAAGTCTTTGAGATTTTTTTTTTTGTTTTTACAATATTATTGTATAAATTGTTTTCCTAGTTTTTTTTTACTTCACTCTTTCATTTATGCATGCCTTTCCAGGTTTCTCTGAAAGCAGCATCTTTATTTCTTATCAGACAGATCACTGCTAAGTTCAGGGAAACTTCCTCTCTAGAAAATAGGGCAAGTCAAGAAAACAAGTTCCCTTCACACGGCCATCTTAGATAATCATTGTAAATCAGAACCAAGAGGAAAAGTGTGGCTCCTTAAAAAACAATCTTATGTAAGAAAACTATGAAGAAGATGCTACAGACTCATGGTATGGAACATAGAAGAACTAGACACTCAGCATATCACGACAAACAGTATTAGTTCCATAGATCCTGTGGTGTAATGTTATTTCAGAAATACTTTTCTTTTCCTAAGAGCTGAAAATTTCCACATTCTGAAACATATGAACCATACTTGCTGGAACCTATTGTTTCTAGTTCTTGTATTCTCTTGACTTTTTAAACTGTTGTATCAATTCAACAAATATATGTTGGAGCTGCTGACACAGTGGATAGGAGTCTGAACTTTGTGTCAGCAAGTCTTGAGCTTATATCCATCCTCAGACACTTAATGAGCTGTGTAATCCTGGGCAAGTTAATATCTGTTGGCCTTAGTTTCCTCAACTGTGCCTTGCAGTGTTGAGAGAATTAAATGAGATATTTGTAAAAGCACTTAGCTCAGTATGTGGTACATACAAGGCTTGTATAAATGGTTATTCCCTTCTTTTCCCCTACTAAGTGCCACATTGAATAATAAGAACACAAACCTGGCTTTCTTGGAATTTAGTCTGATAGAGGGAATAACATTAACATATGAAATATCTGCAAAGTATTTACTAGGGAGTAGAGAGCCATGGCAAGTGAGGACGTCCAAATAGACCTCACCTAGGAAGTCGCTTGTGAGCTGATCTTTGAAAGTAGTTAAGGCTTTTATAAGACTAAAGAGCGGAGGTTGTGCATTCCAGGCGTGGAGGAGAGCCTGTGCAAAAGCACAGAAATGAACATGGTATCATGGACAGGGAAGAACAAATAGGTCAGTTTGACTGGAATATAAAGAAGTTGATTAGTCTTATGCCTGGAAAGGCATGCTGAATCCAGCTTGTCTACAGCTTTAAATGTTAAAAAGGAGTTTACATTTGATGTGAGAGCTAATAGAAAGATGCTGGAATTGATAAGAATACAGTATTATAGATCTTAGCATATAGTTATTTGTGCTTCTTTCATGCCTTTTTTGTTTTCTAGGAATTGTTCTTTAAGTAGCTGAAATGTTGTATAAAACATTTCTTTAATCTGCATAGTCATTTGTAAAGGAAATTTGCAGTTACTTTGAAACTGATATAGTAAGCTTTCTCTAGAACCATGGCAATTTTTTTGTGTTAATAATATCTGAATATGGCACATAAGCTTTGCAAAATATTATGCAGATTTTGTCTCATTCAATCATTATAGTAATCCTGTAAGACATAGTTCAGGTCTCTACCATTAAAAAAAAAAAAAAATGAAACTGGAGCTTAGATTTGTCCAAGGTCACACACACAGAGTAAACACTGTAGACAGGAAGGACTTAGGTTCTAAGTCCATCACTGAGTATATTATATTTTCTATCTTATTTTGTCTCCATATTTCTTTGATTTTCATTCTTCTTATAGTCTATATCTTTCAGATCAGCATTTGGGGGTTTAGTCTGTGTGTTAAATGACAGAGGGAGCACTATTTTATACAAATTCACTATATTCGAATTCTTTGAAAATTGTAGACATGTACTATTACATATTCCATGCAATTTCAATCTTGGATTCAGTATTGTAAATTATTTTTACTTTCTGATTTCTATTCTGTAATCTCATTTAGAAATGAAAATTTATTGTGTGATATTTGATATTAAAGAGGAAAGAGTATTTACTGCTACTGAAAGCTACATTTTTTTTCCTTTTTAAAAGGTGGTTACAACTATAAATAGAAGACAGAGATGCTATCCTTTAGATGGATATGTTGAAGAAGATGCTTATGAAGAAAAGTTTCATCCTAAAAAGTATGTTTTGAAGGTGTTCAAAATTCTCAAATGGGCTATATGAGCACTTGAGTTTAGAAAGCTAAAATTCCTTTTAAAAAATAATTAGGCTCTATAGAGTTAGTTAGAATTGGGAACAAAAAAAGCATGGAGATGGGAGAAGAGAAGGAAAAGAGTGGGAGATGACTTGAACATAGTATTATAAGCATTGTTATATGTATGAGAGGAAGAAGAGTGACCTAGAACACAACTGCATTAGAACCCAACTAGATGCATACCATGTTTGCTGCTTTGTTGATTATCATGTTTATGCCTGTTTTCGGTGATCGTTTTCTGATTTCGGTAGAATTTAGTTTTCTTGAAGTTTTTCCATTTTAAGTACCTCAGAAGAGCAACCTGCAGAAGTTTCTCCATCATTCTTCCTTCAAGCCTACTATAATACCTTACATTTCTATAAAACCTTTAACTCTACTTTTCTTTTTTTAATTATTATTAGCTCTTTTAGAAGTTACAGAAATGGAAAATGTGAGGAGGTAGAATCCACAATGAGTCTGGAAGGATAGGTCAGAATTGAACTGGCAGATTTGTGAAGAAAAGGCATTTTCAGGACCAGGGAACATTATTACAACCCCAGTAGAAAATGAGTCCACATTTCAAAACTAACACTACATTTGGCATGGTTTGCAGATTCTGCTTATTTATGTGGAGATAGGACTGAGACAGCTGACTTTAGCATATTAGAGGTGAATTGTGGTAATGGTGCTCTTTGAAGGTGCCTTTGCAGCCTCTGGTGAGAGTTTTCCAAAGGCTGGTATAAACACATGAAGGAAGCCTCACCCTCTTTTCATATGTGAAAGGCACAAACCGTGAAGCCCTAGAAGGAGGTCCTTAAAACTGGATATTTTAAACCTGTGAAAAACATAACCCCAGCAATCACTTACTAAAATGTCTCCAAATCCAAACTTTGGAGGGAGGGAGAGAATTCATATTCCTGCATGGCAGTTTTGGCTACTAATTATGGGGACCCCGAACTTTTAACTTTTCAAAGCTATATTGTATCTTTTGTGCCATAGTCAAGGATCACTTATAAGGAATTTGCCTCCCTGCTAAACACAATGACATAAAACAATTAAGGAGCAACATAAGATCTTATAATAATAATAGCTCATTTATATGGTTCTTTAAGGTTTGTAAAGTATTTTTTTCTTTTCTTTTTTTTTTTTATTATTTTGTAATGTTTAACAATCACTACCATACAATTGAGATTTTATCCCCCCCACACCTACCTCCCACTACCCCCTCCCTCCCCACGACTGCATACAATTCTGTATTGGTTCTACATATACTTTCCTATTGAGTATATTTTCACTATAGTCATGCTATGTAGTCAGACTAAAATAAATGAAAGAAATCATATAACAAATCAAAACATGATACACAAAAACATACACATACACAAACATGATCTGCTACATTTTGCGAATGACTTCCATATTTCTTTCTCTGAGTGTGGAAGGCATTTTGCCTTGAGAACCACCATTGGGATTTTTTTTTTTTTTTTAAGAAGTTCTTGCGTTATTACGAAATTCCAAGTCTACCAGAAAAAACTCTCGCACACTGTGGTCGTTGCTGTGCACAAAGTTCTCCTGGTTCTGCTCCTTTCACTCAGCATCAGGTCACGTAAGTCCTTCCAGGCCTCTCTGAAGTCTTCTTGTTCATCATTTCTTATGGCACAATAGTACTCCATTACATTCATATACCATAATTTATTCAGCCATTCCCCAATTGATGGACATCCCCTTGACTTCCAGTTTTTGGCAACTACAAAAAGTGCTGCTGTAAATATTTTTGTACATGTGGGGCCCTTTCCCATTTTTATGATCTCTTGGGGATACAGTCCTAGTAGCGATATTGCTGGGTCAAAGGGTATGCACATTTTTGTAGCCCTTTGGGCATAGTTCTAAATTGCTCTCCAGAATGGTTGGATGCGCTCGCAGCTCCACCAACAATGAATTAGTGTTCCAACTCTCCCACATCCTCTCCAGCATTTATCATTTTCTTGTTCTGTCATGTTTGCCAATCTTATAGGTGTGATGTGGTACCTCAGAGTTGTTTTGATTTGCATCTCTCTAATCAATAGTGATTTAGAGCATTTTTTCATATGATTATAGATATCTTTAATTTCTTCCTCTGAAAATTGCCTATTCATATCCTTTGACCATTTATCAATTGGGGAAGTAAAGTATTTTTTATCTTCAATTTCCTCCTTATAATAACCCTGGAGGTAGCTATTATATCCATTTTATAAATCAGGAACCTGGGACTCTGGTGATCCAGGGCCATAGGGCTAGTTTGTTTTCAAGACGTATTTCAAACCTAGGTCTTACTGACTTCTAATCAAGCACTATAGCCTCTATGCCATACTGTCTCTCAGTTAAGTACCTGAATAAATGGTATGGAGAATGTGCTGGACAACAACAGAATAGAGATGAATGTAAGCTAGCAACATGGGTAGAATTTTGATGGGCAAAGGCAGTGAAAAGCCAGGGATGACAGCTTTAAGGAAGTAATGACCACAGGTGCCTTGAATGAAGTTAGACTAGTAGACATTAGATTATCTAACGATTGGTATTTTTGACCAGTTGGGAAGCTGGCAACAGTGATGTAGGCATGTGATATTGGCCTGAATCTTGGTGATAGTAATGGGGATCAATGTAACAAGTATATATAGAGGGAAAAATATTAGCAGGACTTGGCAATTCACTGGAATGGGGGAGGTAGGAAGGAGAAAAGAGTCTAAAGATATTTTAGATTTTAAGTATGGTAAACTAGATTTGTGGTGTCAAACTCCTAAATGGTGTTTTCTAATAGTGTCAGAAATAGGGATTGGACAAACATGAATTTAGTTCTGGATGTGTTGAGTTGGGAGGTGCTACTAGGCACCACCCAGTTAGAGATATCCAGCAGACTGTTAAAAATGTGAATCTGGAACTTGACAGAAAGGCCAGAGAAATCTTTAGATTTGAGGATCATTCACATACCACTGATATTTGAAGCCATGGGTATAAGAAATAAGCTAATCAGGGAGAAAGTATATAGAAAAAATAGTTAAGGATAGACCTAGGAAAATCCTTACTTTTAAAGAAGAGCTCATAAAGAAAATTACAGTTACAGAAGTAGGAAAGAAAAGAAATAGAATATAGAATTATAGAATCTAAGAGAATGGAGTGTTTGGACAAGATCTTTGAGGTTCCTTTCACCTCTAAATCTGTGATCTTGTAGGAAGAGAGAGTTTGAAGGAATCATTATGTGTAGCAGGTTAATTTTTCAGAGAAGTTGAGAATGAACAGTAGGATAAATCATTAAGAATTTCTTAAGGGTTTCTTTTGTTCTAGACACTGCACTACGCCCTGGGGATACAAAAGCAAAACGAAAGTCCCTGCCTTCAAGAAATGTGTTGTATCAGGGGACCACATATTTTGGACTGTTAGGGAGGAACGTTAAAGGCCATTCATTCCAGCGCTTTTTGTTTAACACATGAAACTGAGACCCACAAAAAGGTTTAATGACTTTACCAAGGTCATAAAGTAGTAAGTGGCAGAACTGATATTTAAACACAGGGGGCTGTTGACTCCAAACCTAAGGCTCTTGTCCTCTGCACCATAAGGCTAGATTTGGTAGTTTTACAAGAATAGTTATGTCAGAACTTAGATTCTAAGGTATTAGGGAATGAATTGATGATAAAGTAGAGATGGTAAATTCTAGTTGGAAAAGTATGAAAATAGAAAGGTGAAATGAAATGAGAGTTGTGTTTTTGTCTCTATTATAAGCTTCACTCACATGTTGCCATTTGTCTTTTGGTTATTTCAGACTAGCTATCCTGGGTACATCTCAAACTCAGTATGTCCAAAATAAAACTTCTTATCTTCTCCCCAAAACTTTACCCTTTTTTGCAAACTATTCCATTTCTGCCAAAGACTGAATCACCATTCTTTTAATCTTCTAGGCTTGTAATTTTGGCGTGATTCTGGGCCCCTCACTCCACGTTTTCAGTCATTTGTCAAATATTTCCATTTCTACCTCCATAGCATCTCTTATATCCAACCCCTTCTTTCTATGAACAGTTTCTACCTTAGTTGAGGCCCTCATCACCCCTTGCCTTGAGGTTGACTGTATCAGCTGCAATGATTTTTCTTTTTTTTTCCTCCTACACCCTTTCCTCTGCATCATTCAGTTTCCACTGGGAAAATTAGAATAACTACTGAAGCTAAAACTTTGGGGTTCAGTTTAGCTAATATGTTGATGCCTATCCAACCCTGACATTCTTTTTTTAAATTTTTAAAATTAATTTATTTTAAGTTTTCAGCATTCATTTCCACAAAATTTTGAGTTCCAAGTTTTCTCCTCATCTCTCCCCTCCTCCCACCCCAAAACCCCATGTATTCTAATTACCTCTACCATCAATCTGCCCTCCCTTCTAACATCTCTCTCTTCCCTTATCCCCATCTTCTCTTTTGTACGGTAGGGCAAGATAAATTTCTGTACTCCATTACTTGTATTTCTTATTTCCCAGTTGTATGTAAGAACAATACTCAGCAGTTCTTCCTAAAACTTTGAGTTCCATCTTCTCTTCCTTCCTCCCTCCCCACCCATCCCCATTGGTAAGGCAAGCAATTCAATATAGGCTATATATGTGTAGTTTTGCAAATGACTTCCATAATAGTCACGTTGTGTAAGATTAACTATATTTCCCTCCATCTTATCCTTCCCCCCATTTCTTCTCTTCTCTATTTCCCCAAGAGTGTTGACTTCTAATTGCTCCCTCCTCCTATTGCCCTCCCTTCCATCATCCCCCCCCACCCTGCTTATCCCCATGTCCCCCACTTTCCTGTATTGTAAGATAGGTTTTCATACCAAAATGAGTGTGCATTTTATTCCTTCTTTGAGTCAAATGTGATGAGAGTAAGCTTCACATTTTCCCTCTCACCTCCCCCCTTTTTCCTTCCGTTGAAAAGTCTTTTTTTGCCTCTTTTATGAGAGATAATTTGCCCTATTCCATTTCTCCCTTTCGCCTCCCAATATATTCCTCTCTCACCCCTTAATTTTATTTTTTTTAGATATGATCCCTTCCTATTCAACTCACCCTGTGCCCTCTGTCTCTCTCTGTGAGGGTGTGTGCATGTGCGCGCGCGCATGTGTGTTATCCCACCAACTACCCAGATACTGAAAAAAGTTTGAAGAGTTACAAATACTATCTTTCCATGTGGGAATGTAAACAGTTCAACTTTAGTAAGTCCCTTATGATTTCTCTTTCCTGTTTACCTTTTCATGTTTCTTGTGTTTGAAAGTCAAATTCTCTTTTCAGCTCTGGTCTTTTCATCAAGAATATATCATCTTTGAACATTATGGTCCTTTCTATAGAATGTAATTAAGTTTATAGCCAAGATTGACAGAATATCTGTAAATTAGGGAGGAAGTGAAACTAAAAGAAATAAGACCATTTTAAATCAAGTTTGTTATTTTGGTCCTTCTAAAAATTCCTTTATTTTTCTCAGTAATTTTATTTCAGTGGCAGTCTGTACCTGTAAATATCAGAGGCAAGGAGAAGTAATCATCCTTTCTTTTGTTTTTTGCGTCCTTTGCAGTGTAAATGTCTATAACAAAGCAGCTAGTTGGTGCAGTAGATAGAGCCTGAAGTCAGGAAAACCTGAGTTAAAATCCAGACTCAGTCACTAAACAAACCAGTGACCCTGGGCAAGTTACTTTGCCCTCTGTTTGCCTCAGTTTCTTCATCTGTGAAATGAGGATAAAAACCTCGCTTACTTCCTAGCATGTTTGTGAGGATCAAGTGAGATAATATTTGTAAAAACCACTTAGCTCAGTGCCTAACACGTGCTGTGACCTATGTAAATGCTTATTCCCTTCATTTTCACTTCCTGTGTCTTATCCATGGTAGACAGTGCTTTTTGAGTTAAACAGTTATCCCATTTTGAATTTTTTCCAGTTTCAATAGAAACTTGATATAACAAAATGAAATCCTTACGTAGAGAGAGAATTTAGTTTATCTCATGTTCTTATCTTCAGTTAGCACAATTGAAAATCAGTTATACATATCCTTACAAGCCACACTAGAGATTGTTTAAAATGAAAAATGTAGAAATCAGTGAGCAGAATCTTAGAAGCTTGAAATTGTCATTGTTTTAAAGGAATATTGGTTTATATACATATGTTAATAAATTTCTTACTATGCCCTTTTCAGGATAAGGAATTGCTCTCAGGATTTAAAGAAAACCATTGGTCAGCAGATTGATTTAGAAAATTCATCTACTCTACACAGGCCTATTCTGAACCCATCAGCAATTGTGACAGTATGAAAAATATTATTTTCTTAGAATGGATACAGGCAAATGTTTCGATTTCTGATTCTTGGCTTATTTCATCTCTTTAGCTGTGTACTACCTTAGTGGCTTCCATTTTTAAAAAAGTGCTTTTTCTCTTTTCTTAACTGTTTCTCTCCATTCAAGGTTTCCTCCCCCACCTCCCTTTATGGTTTTTTTCTCCACCTCTATCCTGCCTTATTCTTGTTGCCATATCATTTGCTTTTTTAAGGGATTTTTTTTTTAAACTCGACTCTCTCATAACTTTCTTTTTTTCTTCATTTCTCTCTTATTGTCTTCTCTATAGCTCATATAAGCCATGCTTTCCAGAGTGTAGATGTTAAACAGTACAAATTTCTAAAACCCTAAGTAGATTCTTTTCATTCATTATTTTTGTTTTTTTGAAATATCTGCCTCCATTTTTTGGAGGGAAGGATATCTGATTTTAATTCAAATAATCTTAACTCTAATGTAAAGATTTTTTTTTAGAAATAAAATCATTAGCTGTATAATGGATAAGAAGCTTAACTTTTCTAGGCCTCAGTTTTCTGAGGTGTTTGGTCTACATGGTCCTCAAAGTTTTTTCCAACCCTAATCCTGTCATGCTATAAAGTCTGTTTTAGTTTAGTGTTACCAATAACCAACTCCCAAACCCTATTGAGTAATGTTATTATATGTTAGTGTGGAGCAAACTTACTTAGTTTCTCTGTTTCCACATTTTATGATCATATTTTGATATTTGAAATTACTATGTTTTTTTACCCTCTTAAAAAGCAGCAGTTTATAGGTGAATATGAGGTTGTAATATCACGTAATTGTGCTGCTTTTTACTATTAGGGAGTTATTTTTCCCCCTTAGGAAACTAAAACAACACAAGAAATTGATGAAGCTTTGAAGATAGCTGGCTATAATTTTGAACAATTAAGTGCTGCAGAAAAGGTAAGCTAAATGGATGTTGGTTATTGTCCCTGTCATAGAAAGTGTTCTTGGTTTTTATGGATTAAAAAAAGGCATATATTCCCCTCATGCTTCTATTTTGAGGTGCCAGAAATCAGAAGAGAGCTTATGTATTTTCACACGGGCAAACTTCACCTCAGATATTATTAGGTCTTAGCTGAGATTTTGCGTAAGTCAATAGTATCTCTGTGTATGCAATACTTTATAGGAAATATTCCCCCCAGTAACCTGTCAGGCTGGTTAGTAGATTATTACTGATAACCCAGAAAGAAATGAACATGCTTTTTGAGGCTTCCATTTCATAATAATATATAAATATTCTACAAAAATGTTCAGAACTCATACAAAATACTTCATTCTTTGATTTTTGGACATGTGATGAACTTGGGGTATTATTGTAGGAGAGCAGTAACAATTGGAATTTTCTCCACAAATCATGAAACACACCTAATGATTTTGCCTACCATATTGTGATTAGATGCATCATTGCATAGAAGGAATAAATGCTGTTGATGGTAGTATCTGTCAACAGAATCCATCCTTTTCCTGTGAATGCCAGGTAGAAGAAGCAAGCAGAAATAGAAAAGAAGAAATGGAAGGAATAAATAGAGATCAATTGCAATGGTAGTCCTAAGTGCTTATAGGGATGATGAATAGATGAGAAGAGAGCCAGCCAATAACAAATGAAAAAAGGGAAAAATTCTTCACCCTTGGGGATAGAAAGCCTCTGACTTTAACATAGCATCTTTTAAACTAATTTGGACATAGAATTTTTTTGGCTTGGAATTTGCTAATAATGCCCATGAATAAAGGAAATTCTGGTGGAAAATGAAAATTTTAAGCCTCTTATACTGACAATTACTCTCTTTGTAGTTGGTTTTTTTATACATAATTTTATATTTTAAAGGAGAAACTATCACACAGAAGTTCTAGTCACAGTGTGCAGCAGCTTAGGAACCAATACTTTATGAGCGTTACTGCTACACTGGAAGAACATTAGTTAAAGAACAGCTCTTTGATATTAGAGAGAAACAGACAGATTTGTGTTTAGTAAAGATGAAATCCAGCCCTAGATACTATTACCTTAGGCAAGTAACTTAAACTCTACCTCATCTGTAAAATGGGAATAATAAAAGCACTGTTGTGAAGATAAAAAGAGATATTTATAAAGTGCTTTTTTAGCACACTGCCTTGCATTCAATAAGTGCTATGTAAATGTTAGCTACTATTATCATTAGCCACTAAGAGAGTCAGTGGTTCAAGGTAAAGGTTCATAGCTAGGAGAACAGATGTAAACACTAGTAGAACTAGATCTGAGCAGATTTAATGTCAAACATTTTTATTATTTACCTGCCTACCAGTGATAGCTACTTAGTATCTGGTGGGCTAAGATGTTGAATATTATTAAAAATTAGATTTTTATGGAAAATATATATATTCTGTATATAATTATATATATAGAAAATATATATTAGGGTTTGCTTTAAAAAAATCTGTTCTGATAGAACTTATAATTTTTTTGTCTGTGAAATTCCACTTAAAAGTCAAATAATAGAGCACTTAAAGAAAACTATCAGTGCCGGAGTGTTACCTGAAGGGTAACACTTTAGAGTAAGCCTTTGTGAAAATGCTCTTAACACATATTTTTTTTAATGCCAAAGGATATTTCTTCACACCCCATGTACAAATTTAGTGCAAGTGGGAAAGAATGGGCATAAGCTAGACAAGGGGATCCCTGTTATCCACACACTGTGTTAGTGGAAATAGTAATTGGAGGTGTTGCTTTCAACAGTGTTGACAAGTCAAAGAACCCTGCTATCAACAGTGAAAAAGTTGGGATTTTTTTTTACCCCTGAGAAGGGCAAGAAAACCACTTAGAAAATAGACTACTTTAAGCGTTTAAGTCTTCAGTTTTACAGGATTTCAGAGTTGAAAGGAACCTCAAAGGACTTCTGGTCAAACACAAATATTAATCCTTTCTCAGAATCCTTCCCAACATGTCTCCATTCAGAGATCTCCAGCAGTGGAAAATTCATTACTTCCCAGGGTCCTCATTTTATTTTTTGGTAGTTATTAGGAAGTTTTTCTTATATGAAAATGATATCTAGCTTTGGAAGTTGGACCTGTTCTCTCTTGGATCAAGCAAAACAAGTCTAATTCTTCTTCATGATAGCCCTTCAGATAATTGTGTCTTTCATGTATGTCTTTTATTCAGGCTAAACATCCATAATTTTTTGAATAGGTCTTTGTATTATTATTATTTTCACAATCCTGTTCTCCCACTTCTGGACATGGCTTCAAGTAATAAATATCCTTCCTTCAGTTTCTTTCCTAGAACTGAACATGTTACTTTCCAATGTCTGATCAGGTCAAAATGCCACAGTATTGTTAATGCCTTTGTTCTGAACATTCTGTTTTATTAAAGCACCTTGAATTGCATTAGCTTTTTAAGCTAACATATCACACCAACTCATGCAGCTTGCATCTTCAAAATTTTCAGTCTTTTCCACACCTACTAATGTCTTATAACGCCTCCTCTACTATGTGGTAGTGTGGTTACAGTGGAATCTCAGCATCGGGGTTCAGATCTTGCATCACTACCTGCGTAACTTTGGGCAAGTCATTTAATTTTTTTGAGCCTCAGCTTCCCCATCTGTAAAGGGAACAGTTGGACCAGATAGCTGTTAAGGTCCCTTCAAGCTCTAGATCTGTTAGCTTGTTTTACAGTTGTTTTTTTAACTGAAGTATAGGATTTTTCTTCTGTTATTAAATTTTAATCTTATCTCATTGGCCCATTTCTCTAGCCAAGATATTTTTGGATAATGATTCTGTTTAGTATTTTAGTTATCTCTCCTAGCTTCTTGTTAGAGCCATTTTGTACCACTTGCAGTGCCATTGTTTCTCCTTATTTGAAGTCACATGTATTTGGCAAATTATCAAAAAGCAAGTTGAAAGGGTGTTTTTGTTTTGTTTTTGTTTTCTTGGTTTTTTTTTCCCCAAGAAAGTCCCAGGGTGACTACCCAATTAGTACTTTATCCCATATCATGAAAATCTACTACATAACATTTATTGATGTCCTTAACAACAATGCTAAATGATAGTGTTTTTTTCTAAGTTTAACTTAATGCCAGTATAGTATATTAAGGAAAGTAAACACAAGTGTTAGATTTCCATTTTTTTAAGTTTACAGAATTTTTGAACTTAAAGGACTCCCACAGTGATGTAGAAAAAAACTGGCTATCCAGAACAAACATTCATTGAGGCATTCATACTAGGAATGGTTTACTCTGCTCTTAAACAGGTGATTGAAAATCACAGGACACCATGCTAGGTCAGTCTCGAATTTGCATTAATGTCTTTCATCAAATTTATTAGTACATACTATCAAGTATTTAAGATACTGGATTTAGAAAATTAGCATCACATTTGAAAAATAACCCTAGATAGCTTTTTCTAGAATACTTGAATTTTCTTGTCATTCTTCCTTCCCTTCCGTGATGACTTAAAGGGAAAGTACTAAATAATTTCTCAATTATGATCCAGCCTACTTTCATCTTGTTCAATTCTTTGCTTAGTTCATTGTCCACCTACACCATCTTTCCAGGATGATGTGTTCTCATTAACTCAGTGTGCTATCCATCCAACTCTGTGTTGTCATTGGAAATAGGCATTCTTTATCTCCTTGTTTTTTCCTGAGCATCACTAAGCTTGTTGTCACCTAACAGCCATGGATCTCATTGAGAAGCCTTTCTAGAACTTCAGGGGTTGTGATCTACTCTGGTGGAACTAAGTGCCCACATATCAATGGGGATAAATCTGCTGATCTAGGAAACAGCAGTTGTTTACTTTTTATAATGACTGTGTTAAAGATTTACTCTACTTAAAGATAAATTGCTAACTTTACAAATGTTTTTAAAAACAAATAGATGCTAGAATGCCTAGAAAACCAAACAAACCAAGAAACAGATTGCCTTCTAGAGGTTCTTGAGGAAAAATTTCATCAGCTCTTTACTTCACTCAAGTCAAGGTAAGAAACTTTTAGAACATTCAGTTGGTCAAAATATAAATTTTTAAAATTAAAAGAATATCTTGATTACAAGAAAAAGAAATAGTAGTTGTGATGTTTTCCTGTAGTTAGATGTGTCATCTTATGTCATAATTTAGAGTGGGTACACTGGTCAGAAATCATACCTGGACCTTGATGCCAAGAATAACCTCAAACAAGAAGAATGCATATGTCAAGTTCTGATGTACTTTCTTTTCCTTATTCTTTTTATCATTTTTCAAAATGAATTTGTATTGATGTCTTTGGCTTTTACATTGTCAAAACTTCCCCCCACATAGTCATCCTCCCTTTACCTAGAGAGCTGTCCCATATAACATGATTTTTTTGTTTCAGAAAAAGTGGGAGGAGAGAAAACATAACAGCAAAACGGAAAAAAATCTTGACAGTGTTGTATTCCACAGCTATAGATGCTGTCTCCCAACTCCCCTGTCTCTCTGAAAAGGAATGAAGGGGGCAGGTGTTTTCATTTCCCTTTGGGGCTGAGATTATTCTTTGTAATTTTGCAACATTCATTTTTGATATGTGGTGCTAGTTCTTTCCATTTACCTTATCGTCTTTTATATTCTTTTCTTGGCTCTAATTTACCTCATTTTGCATCATTTCATGTGTCATTCTATATTCTCTGTATTCTTTATATTCATCATTTATTATAGCGCAGTAATAATCCATTATATTCACGTATCATGTAATTTCTTTAGTCATTCTCCAGTCGATGAATATCTACTTTGCTTTCCAGTTCTTTAATATCACAGAAAGAGATGATCTAAGTATTTTGTGTATTTGGGCCTTTGAAAATATAATTCCCTGTTCTTGCCTAAGGTCTTTAGTATAAAAGGCTCAGTTCCTAATGAAACATGCAAAACATGTGGAAAGACAGGTATACATTTCAGTGTATTAAGATAGTTGTTGTCCTTTGTTCTCAAAGAGGACCAAAATGACATCACCATGATAAAGTGAAGTTTTAATGTGTACGACTGTGGTTAATTAGACCTATGCAAGCTCAGAATGCTCTACTACAGGTTGGGCACAGACAGTCCGTGTGAATATTTGGGGAAGATACTCCAAATTTACGCACCCTACATTTCCTTTGTGCTGTTTCAATTCTGCTTTGCTCATAGAGCACAGTACCCACTCTGATGTGGGCCCACCATGTTGAGTGGTCCTGTATCAGTCTCCCATGTCCCACAATCAAATCCAAAATTCTTGAGAGAGACATTGAGAGTGTCCTTGTATCGCTTTTTCTGACCCCACCATGTGATCATCTGCCCCATGTGAATTCTCCATAAAATAGTCTTTTTGGCAAGCATACATTTTGCATTCGAACAGCATGGCCAGCCCATCGGAGTTGCGCTCTCTGAAGCATAGTTTGAGTGTTTAGCAGTTCAGTTCGAGCAAGGACCTCAGTGTCTAGTACCTTATCATGCCAGGTGATCTTCAGAATCTTCCTAAGACAGTTCAGATGGAAGTGATTCAGTTTCCTGGCATGGTACTGGGAGACTGTCCGTGTTACACAGACATACAACAATGAGGTCAACACAATGGAGCCATTCAGTTTGAAGTAGACCTTCAGTTTGGTAATCTAATACCTCTTCTCTCCCAAACTTTTCTTTGGAGTCTCCCATACACTGAGCTAGCTCTGGCAATGAATGCATCAACCTCACTGTCAATTGTATATCCCTAGAAAGTATACTACCAAGGTAAGTGAACTTATCCACAGCATTCAAAGCTTCTCCATTTGTTGTAACTGATAGTTCCATGTGTGGATGGCGTAGTGGTGGCTAATGGAGCACTTAGGTTTTCTTGATGTTAATTGTTAGGCCAAAATTAGCCCAAATAGCAGAGAGTTGTTCCATACTTTGTTGCATCTCAGCTTCAGAGGCTGCATTGAGTGCATAATCATCTGCAAACAGAAAATCATGCACCAACACTCCCTCCACTTTGGTCTTGGCTTGTAGCCTTTTCAAATTGAAGAATTTATCATCGGTACAGTAGTTCATTTTCATTTAAAGCTTTTGACAACATGGCTGAAAACATCAAGCTAAAAAGCATGGGAGCAAACACACAGCCTGTTTGACTCTATTGGTGACTGGGAAGGCACAAGAACATTGTCCACTGTCCAGAACCCAGGCAAACGTGCCATCATGAAATTGAAATACAATACTGATGAACTTCTCTGGGCAACCAGATTTTGACATAGTTTTCCATAAGCCCTTACAGCTAACAGTGTCAAAGGCCTTGTCAGATCTATAAATGTTGTGTATAGACCTTTGTTCTGCTCCTGGCATTTCTCCTGGAGTTGTCAGGTAGCAAACACCGTATCAACTGTTCCTCGACCCTTTCTGAAGTCACAGTGGCTCTCAGGTATATGACCATCTTCAAGGTGAAGGATCAGCCTATTAAGGACTCTAGCAAGAATTTTGCCAGCAATGATTAAGAGAGAGACCCCCCTCCTCCCCACTGTGTTTGTTGCCAGACAATCTATTCCCCTTACCTTTATAGAGATGGAAAATGGAGGCAACCTTAAAACTCCTGGGGGATAACTTCCTCTTGCCATATAACCCGGAAAATTTCAGTCAGTTTTTGTATGAGCAATGGTCCCCCTACTTTGTAAATCTCAGCTGGATTAGAATCAGTACAGGTGCTTTGCCATATGAAAGGAGCCTAATGGCCCTCAAAACCTCTTCTTCAGTTGGAAGTTCAGCTAAGGAGGGATTGTCTTCAACCTGAGGTAAATGATCAATGACCTCAGCATTGATTGATGGTGGTCTATTGTGAACACTATGGAAGTGTTCAGCCCATCTTTCTAGGATAATGTCCTTATCAGTAATCCATGTGGCTCCATCAGCTCTGAGTAGTTGTGATGCATTGGTTTTTGGTCCATAAATAGCTTTCAGGGAATCATAAAAGGACTTTGTATGTATATGTATGTTATGGATACCTTACATTTGTATGAGGTTTTATACTTTTATTAAAATTATTTTTCCCTTGGGTTAAAGTTTCTGTTTTTAGCTATAACATGTCTTTATAGTAGGAATTGAGTACATCATTCAAAGGAAATCTTTAATCTTAAAGGAATAATTGCATGATATGGTTGTTAACAATATCTAAAAATGGCATTCTCAATATAAACTTTTAAAAAATCTGACATGGTTATTGAAAGTTAAATATCAATGCCTATAAAACTTTTTATTTTTACTGCAAGCATTCTCAATATAAACTTTTAAAAAATCTGACATGGTTATTGAAAGTTAAATATCAATGCCTATAAAACTTTTTATCTTTACTGCAGGAAAAGAAGTCTGTATGAAGAAATTGTAAGAAATACAGAGGACTATTTAGGTGATATCATAATGGCCAGAAAATACATTGAAGGGAAAAAAAATGATTTGGATGCAGCCATGAGAATAGCAAGAGAATTAAAAACGGCACCTTCTCTAAGAGCATACTGTGACTTGAATCAGGTAATTTTGAGAATTCATGGAAAAATAAATATTTTGGTGGTGATTAATTTTGCATGTTTTTTGAAGCTGGAGAAAGTCTGGGAACATGATTTCATGATTAAACACAAAAATTAAGTCAGTCAGCAGATCAGTCAGCAAGCATTTATTAAGCACTTACGTGTAAAGCACTATCCTAAGCCTTGGACAAGCATTTTTTAAAGCTTACTATATTGCAGGTACTGTGTTAAGCAGTTACAGACATCAAAACAAATTGAAAAATAGTGCCTGCCATCAAAAAACTTAGGTTCTACTGGGGCAGACAAGAGATAAATATGTATCTACATAAAATAAGTGTAAAATAGATTTTGGTCCTAGCTTTCATCCTGAAACCTCTTGCTATTAATAAGTTTTGGCTCTAAGAATATAACTTATAAAACATATTTAACTTTTGTTAGTGTTACTTAGCAAAAAAAAAAAATATCCAAGATACTTTCTTAGGCATATATAACCAGCGCTCCTAACCCACAGTCTATGGATGCATTATAACATTATTGGGAGCACTAACTGTTGACTAGAAGAAACAGGAAAAAATCGTGTACGTGTTCTTGCTTTGTCACAATATATGACTTATTTTGTCGATTTTAGGAAAAAGAGTAGGAGGGGGAGGAGTTGTTAGAATCAGAGAGGGAAGTGTGACTTTTATCCCCAGAGTGTTAAACTAGTCTAGATATCCTTTCATTGTCTTAATATGCCAGGAAACAGATATCTTTAGACTTGTACTTTCCACTATCAGACAACTGTGGTTTTGAAGTGGGGAGGATGGAGACATAGCCTTTTGATGTCCCCTTGATGTTTCAGTCAGAGAAATGGATAGTTAAAAGTTACTGGAACACCCTTGTTCACATAATTATCCTTTTCTTAATTTTCTTTTCATTTTTAATGTGTATAGGTCTTTTTTTTTTTGTTACATTGAATTTTAAAAGGGCAGCTGGTGGCTCAGAGTAGTAGGCCTGAAGCTACAGAGACCTGAGTTTAAATCTAACTTTCCTAGCTCTGTGACCCTGGGCAAGTCATTTAACCTCTGATTGCTTGACAAAGTGGATCCACTGGAGAAGGAAATCGCAAACCGCTATATTGTCTTTGCCAAGAAAACCCCATATAGTGTAACAAAAGATTGGACCAGACTGAACCATAAAAATTAAATTCCTTTAGCTTCCACAATTTGATCATAAACTTCGGAGTGTTGACTGTCTCACATTTTTTTTTTCATCTCCTTCAGTACCTAACAGAGAATTTTATATATTAAGCATTCAGAAAATACTGATTTGAGGATTAGCTATGCTGGCTGTTCCCATCAGAAGGTAGAAAAAATGTTGTCTCTGATTTTCCTTTGAAGATCTTATTTCTTTTTCACACTTTCCCCAGAAAACAGCCAAATTTCTATTTCAAGAGAGCCGCCAGACTTAATTTCATAAATCACTTATTGATACGTCTTTTAATTACAGATTATCCACACTCTGAAGTTGGCATTTGAGAGTGAATTGTCAGAAGTGGGTTCTCTGAAATTTAGAAGCTCTCTCAGGTGAATAATATTTTAAAAGAACATACATCTGTTAGATATTTTAAAATGCATTCTATTTGAGTTTAAATTTGCTTAGAAGTGGTACATTGAACTTTTGGGGTTTTCCCAAGTAACTTAAATATAATTATAAAAATTAGAAATCATTATTTTTTTCTAAGTATTGGCCACTAATTTGTTGTTTAATCTGATCAAATTGACTAAAGTCCAACACTTGTACTCTTTTTATAGGTTGAAAATGAATTGTAATGAAATTATCTGTATGTTTAAAAATATGGGGAAGATTGAATTTGAAGAAACTTCAAAGTAAGTCTTTTACTTTAGAATGGCAAAGTAATTGTTCAGTCTGAATGGCCTATTTCATAGACTATGCCAAAAATTCAAATGAAATGTGAGACATTGAGAGATTTACAGTTTTCATCATCTTTTGAGGCAGCTTAGAGATACAGTGAATAAAGTACAAGACCTGGAGTCAGAAGACTTTAGTTTAAATCTGTGTGACCCTGGGCAAATCCCTTAATCTCTGTTTGCCTCAGCTTCCTTGATTGTAAAATAAGAATAATAGGGTTTTTGATAGGATTAAATGAAGTAATATCAGTAAAGTGCTAGCACAGAACCTGGCACATAGCAGGAGCTATATAAATGCTTATTCCTATCCCCTTTGTGATTTTTGTCTGTGTTTACCAATAAATATACACTCCTAACATAGTGTGATAGCATGCTGGAAATTATTTTATACCTTTAAAAATGCACTAAATTTTGTTAATGCTTTGAATTTAACAAATTCAGAGATCCTTTGTAAAATGTTATGGAATATTAAATGCCACTAGAGAAGTGAGAATTGGAATATCTGGATTATATAACTTCACATATGGACTAGAGACTTTGGTAGTAGGAGACTTTGGTATAAGGAGACTTAGAGCCTCCTTATTTCAGAGGTGTAAATACCAAGTCCTAGAGAATCAAGAATACATTAATAATGAGAATTTCACATTACAAAGTGAGGGGTAGTATCCACATAGGCATGAAGACTTGAGAAATGAGAAAGGAAACAGCATCCCCTCAAATTGTAGTTCCCACAGCTCATCTTATTAAGTTAACCCTACAAATGAAAACTTAAAAATATACAGTCAAAATCACCAAAGATAATCCCATATTTAGCATCCCATTTAATGAATTCATTAGTGAATTTTAAAGGGCAATGTAGTTTTCTTTAGTTTCCAATTTAATTTAAAAATTTGTGTAGTTATAATTGAAGATTTTTTAAAATTTTGAGTTGCAAATTTCCTCCCTCCAGCCCCTTCTCCACCCATTGAAAAAGCAAGCAGTATATCAGGTATACCTGTGAAGTCATGCAAAACATTTTCATATTAGCCATATTGCCAAAAAAAAAAAAAAAGACAAGAAACAGTAAGTGAAAAAGTATGTTTCAGTCTGCATGCAGAGCTCATTACTTCTCTTCATGGATATTTTTGGAATTGTCTTGGATCATTGGCTTGATCAGAGTAGCTAAGTCTTTCAGAGTTGAGCACCATCATAATATTACTGTTACTGTGTACAATGTTCTCCTGCTTCACTTTGCATCAGTTCATATAAGTCTTCCCAGGTTTTCTGAAATCACCCCCAAACTCCCACTGTTTCTTGTAGCACAGTAATCTTTCATCACAGTCACATACCACAGTGTGTTCAACCATTTCCCAGTTTATGGGCATCCCCTGATTCCCTCAATTTCCATGCCACCACAAAAAGGGCTGCTATAGATATTTTTATACTTATAGGTCCTTTTCCTTTTTCTTTGATCTTTTTGGGATACAGACCTATTCTTGGGCGTAGTTCCAAATTGTTCTTCAGAAGGGTTGGACTAGTTTACAGCTCCACATTTAGCAGCCTGTTTTTCCACATCCCCTCCAGCATTTGTCTTTTTCATTTTCTTTCCTATTAGCTAATTTGGTAGGTGTGAAGTGGTACCTCAGAGTTGTTTTAATTTGCAATTCTCTTTTCATATGACTCTTGATGGCTTTGATTTCTTCTTCCAAAAACTGCCTGTTCATATACTTTGACTATCCGTTGGACAATGGCCCCTATTTTTTATAAATTTGGTTCACTTCTCTCTATATTTAAGAAATGAGGTCTTTAGCAAAAACAAAAAATTGCTGTCAATTTTTTTCTCCTTATTCCTGCTTTTCTTCCAATTTTGTCTGCATTGGTTTGATTTGTGTAAAACCTTTATAATTTCATGTAATTTGTGTTTAAAAAAACCTTTTTAATTTCATAAAATTATCCATTTTACTTCTGTGATCTTCTCTCTAGTTTGTTCCTAAATTCTTCCCTTATACATAAATCTGACATGTAAATTTTTCTATGCTCTCCTAATTTACCTATGCTATCTCTCTTAATGTTCAACTCATGTACCTCTTTTGACCTTATTTTGGAATAGTATGAGATCTTGGTTAGTGCTGTAATTTAATTTTAATATGAAAACAGCTGCTTTTAAGAAAAGTCTCTGTCATCATCTAAGGCATGGCTTCTTAAATTTTTTCCATTTGGGACCCCTTTTCCCACTTTAGCAACTGGCATTGCATGGCTTGACGGCCTGAAAAGTGCACATGCTTTGTGTTCAGAACCCAAGTTGCAGTGAAGTTACCCAATACAACATGGGCAAGCACTGCCAGAAACATCTCAGATTCATTTCGTGTTTGAGTTTCAATTAATTTTTAGTCATGTGTTCAGAAATCCTTTACTGTTGCCAAATTTTTTCACCACAGTTTAAGAAGCACTAATCTAGAGTAGAGGTGTCAAATTCAATCTTGGAGGGCTGCCCAAACCAGATTAAAATTCAGTTGGGAAATATTTAGTAAAATACACCGCTACATAGATAATAATATTTGTGGTTTTTTAAGTCAATATGCAACTCTACTTGAGTTTAATAACTTTGATCTAGAGGGATGGGTAATGTTGTGAAGGTAGACAGGAATTCAAAAGATTGAGTAAATGGAGTTTTAAATCATCTTAAAAGCATGGATGCACAAAAGCACAGGATTATTTTAGAGCAGGTATTAGACCTTTGTAAAGTGAAGAATGTGTGAAGGGGGAGTGATACGAGTTTAAGACTGAAAAACTAGAGTAGTAGCAGAAAAGTTTGAACTCAACTCAGAAATAAGGAGTCAACTGACAAAGTTTGAACTTGATTTTGTTTTTTAATAGAGGGTTGTCATGACTAGATGTCTACAAAAACATTTTGGCATTTATTTGAGAACTAGGTTGGAGTGGGGAGGAAGAGGAGACAAAAAATCTGAAAGGAAGCCATTGCAAGAGTCTAAGCAGATGGTACTGAAGACTTTTATTAGGGTGATTGCAATCTGAAGGAGAATGGATGCAGTTGACAGGACTTTATAAAATAATTGGATAGCAAAGCCAACCCAAAGTTTGCTAATGTGAGATCTCTGGTAAATGATGAAATGGAGAGTTTCTAAGGGGTGATACTTGCTGTAGCAAGGACTTGGAGGAACAGAAGGAAATGGCATCAAGAATGGTAGATGTTTTAACCTTAGAATAGTGAAATCAGAATGAAGGGCACATTTAGAGGAAAGAGAATGAGCTTGGTTTTGGAAATAATTCATTTTGATGGGTCATCCAGATAAAAGTACCTTGTGGGCAAAGAGCAATGTCAGTCTGTAACTTGGGAGAGAGGTCAGTACTGTAGATAAAGATTGGGATGTTACCTACAGAGAGTTGAAGTCATGAGAGTAAATAACGTTGTTGAGGGAAAAGGGTGTAGAGCAAGGGTGGGGAACCTGTGGCCTTGAGGCCACATGTAGCCCTCTAGGTCCTTAAGTACATCTCTTTGACTGAATCCAAGTTTGGATTAAAAGGGCTGCACTTGAGGATCTAGAGGACCTAGAGAAACCTTGAGGTTTTCAGTTTTCCCACCCCTGGTATAGAGAAACAACACCCAGGATAGACCCATGGGGAATGCTCATCATAAGGGGTCAGAAGGATGATGCTTCCAGGAGACAAAGAAGTGTTTAGAAAGGTGGGAGACATAACTTGGAGAGTTTTGTGTCCCTAAAACTGTATGAAAAGAAGGGGTATTCAGTAGGATAGTGTGGTCAGCTGTCAAAAGTTGTGTGTCTCTTGCCTGACTTCCTAGGAGTATTCCCTTTTTTTCCTGCCACACTCCAAGAAAATGACTAGTTGCTATGTCTAAGAAAATACACTTCGTGTGTGTCTGTTTTGCTTAAACTGAATGTACATGGATTTTTTTGGTAATTCTCACCTGCTTCTTTCTTTGGTCTGGGTTGAAGATGTATCTGTAAAAATTTATTTTCTCTAGAGTAGTCTTGATGTACTTCTTGATGGATCCTGGGGTACCTGTGCTGCTGTAGTGCTATCTTAGAGCTATCTGAATATTAAATTTATAATGAAAAGGAAATGACTGACATATTAAATGAATAATATGAAAAAATAGCATTAAAATGCATTAATCAAAACATCCTCTAAATGCTTTCCAAACAGATTTCGTTCCGAAGACAATGAAGGCACTGGACAGAATGTTTATAAACGTACTAATAAGAAAGAATCTTCAAATTGTGACACATACCTGTCTGTAGAAAAGAATAAATTTGAAATTGCTGCAACAGGTGATGAGGCACAGCCCCTTGTGCAGCATGAGACTGGTGATTCACGTTTAGAAGCAAAGAATACCCAGCACCAAGATGAGGGAGTGTCCATGTCTTCCCCTAAAACTGTTGCTGTTTTACCACAAATGGGATCTAGCCCTGATGTGATCATAGAAGAAATTATTGAAGAGGATCAAGAAAGTAAGTTAAGTGGAATTAAATCATCCAAATAAAAATTCATATATGTAAGGAAAGAGATAAGCCTCTAGACTAGTATCTTTCTTACTGTATTAACTGACTTCCTACTGACATTGCAGATCTTAAGATCAGTATTACTTCCGTATGATCCCAAACCTGTTATGTCTGTTAGTGCCCCTTTGATTTTCTTCTTGTCTGTCCCTGTCTTCTGTTCCCTCTTTGCACTTTTATAGCCAACTCTATTTTCATTGTGGTGATAGCTTAGTGAGTTCGTCTGGTATGTTTCATATGAATGTGATTGGTTTGATAAAACTTTTGAAAAATTAGTCCATGTAACTTAGATGTACCATACAAAGTGGGATTAAAATGGATTAAGATTAAAATGGCAATAGTTTTTGTGTATCTTCTGTAATCAGTCTCATTTCTGATTCACATCTCAAATACAAATCCTTATAGAAATGACTCAAGTTAAATTCTTCTGATACAAGGACTTTTACCATTTACCAATGAATATGTAAAATGTATTTCATAACATATAAAATATTTTATACAAGTAAAGTGCTATATAATTAAATAGTTGTTATATAAGGCTAAATATCTACAGTAGTCTACAGTCTTATTTACATTTAGTGCCTTGCTTAAAGATAGACAGCATGACCTGGCATGGGATCCTTTTGGTGTCCATGACTAGTTTTGCTTTCTTCTCTCCTTTCCTTATCCTATCTATTGGTCCTTCTTTCTTGCTTTTAAACATGCCTAGATCTCCCCTATCCTTAAAAATACTTCACTACACCATACTACCCCCTCGAGTTCTTGTCCTACATTTCTCTTCCCTTTCTCAGCCGTACTCCTTGACAAAAGCTATTTAAACATCAGGCCTCCATTTTCTCATTCACCGCATACTCCTTGACAGTCTTCTTTTCAACCTCACTATTCAACTGAAACTACTTTCTTTAAAGTTACTAGTGATCTCTTAATTGCTAAATCTGGTGGCCTCTTCTCAGTTCTCATCTTTCTTTAACTCTCTGCTGAATTTGATATGCTTAACTTCCTTGATAGTCTCACCTCTTTGGGTTTTTGTGACACTTTTTTCCTGGTTTTTCTCCTACCTGTCTTAGCATTCCAGTTCCTTTTGCAGGCACATTATCCATATCATGCCACATAATTGTGGTTGTACCCCCATGATCTTATCCTAGGCCCCTTTCTTTTTCTGTGCTATCTCAATAACTTCATCAGCTTCCATGGATTTAACTATTATTTTTCTGCAGATGACTCACAGATATCTAGTCCTATTCTCTTCCTTAAGTTTCAGTCCTGCATCACCAATTGCCTGTTGGACATTTTAAATGGCATGGTATGCAAATATCTGAGACATTATGATGAAAGCTAAACTCATTATCTTTTCCCCCAAAATGTCACTATTCCAGTCATCCAGTTTTATAATCTTAGCATTATCCTGGACTCCTCACTATACTTCACCTCGTATATCTAATCAGTTACAAAATTTTGCCTTTTCTACCTTCACAATGTCTCCCTCACCCAACCTCTACTCTGCACACATACAGCTTTAGCTTTAGTTCAGGCCTTCATCATTTCTCATCTGTGTTACTGCATTAGTGTCGTAATAGGTCTTACCTGCTTCAAATCTCTCCCCATTCCAGTCCATCATCCATATTGCTGCCAGAGATTTTTTTCCTTAAATGGAAATCTGCTCTATGAAAACCCCTTCCCTCCTCAATTCAGTGGCACTCCCTATTGTCTCTGTCATCAAATTTAAATTTTTCTAGTTAACCTTTGAAGATTTTCACAAAGCAGCCACAACCTTTTTCCAGCTTCATCAGTTATTATTCCCCTTCTTGCACTTTATGATTCAGCCAAATTGACCTTCTCTTTTCCTCATATGCGACATTCAAGTCCCATTTCTCTAACTTTGCACTGTCTGTCCCCAGATACTGGCATCCCCTCCCTCTTCACCTCAGAGAATGCTTTTATTCCTTCCAAATCTAATTCAAGAACCATCTTCTACACGAAGCACTTCCTGATCACCCCAACTAAATAGTACCCTTCCTCTCAAATTACCTTGTCTTAACTAATTTGATTTATTTATATTTTCTTCATAATCTGTATGTATGTACATACATCCTTTCTTTTAGAATGTAAGCTTCTTTTAAAGAGCAGTTGTGTCATTCATTGTACTTGTATTCTCAGTGCCTAGCACAGTTCCTAGCATATAGAAGGCACTTAATAAATAAATGCTTGTTGGTTATTTCAAAATGACACTGAATAGAGCTAGAAGCTTTAGGTAATACTCTTACTGCTATTAGAATATTTTAAGAATTTCTGGCAAGTTGAGAGAATCTATTATTTAATCTATTATAATAGAATAGGATTCTTTTATTTTCTGATGCAATTTGTCTTGCCATTTCAGGCATAACTTTTAATATTGTATGCTGTTATCATCATTAACAAGATTAATACAGTTGTATTTATTTCTTATTTGAAGCATACTTCATAGAACATATTATGGAGGCTCCTAGACATCAAAAAAAGCCTTTGCAGAAAAAGACGGTACCTCTTGGACTGAAAGCAGGTAAATTGCAACAACTACATATATCTGACTTTGTGAGATTTGCAGTATGCATTTTAGCACCTCATTTATCTAGCATTTTTTTTCAGAAATGAAGTAAATTATTTTGGGAGCTAAAGCTAACCCACTTAAGTTCTGAATGCTGTGAAGTCATTTTTTAATGGAAGTCTTTCTCACTTCTTTCTACTTTTAAATTGTAGGCAGCCAGATAATGGTGACTCTCACCTGCATCTCCAGCTACCAGGGAGGCTGACTGGCAGATCTCTTGAGCAAGAGTTCTGAATTGCAGAGGTCTATGCTGAGCAGGGGTCTGCACCTCAGTTCATTATCAGCCTTTGTCCAGTCCCCATGCCCTCCACCTCCTAGACCCCTCACAAAATTATAGATGGTAGATGTGTGAATAATGCTAGTTGTACACCAGTAATGAGAAGAAAAGGCTAAGTTTCATGCTTAAAGTGAAATTAGTTACAATCAGTGTTAACCTCTAAAGCTCTTAAAAGTTCTAGGAATTCCCTCAAATTACTCAACCCAATGCTCCACCTTTTCCTCTTCTGTTTAAACTTTCGGTTCATCAGGGGTCAGAGAATAAGAAGTCATATTTTGTTTGAATATTATTTTTCCATTTTGTTAAATTACCAGTATAGCAAAAGTATTACTTTTTCCTGTTCATTTCTAGGGTGAGTAGGCTTGTTTAGGGGTAACGCTAACACCACTACCTCAAACCTTGTATTAAAAGGAATATGTGTTCTAACTTCCAAACAGCTGACTTAGTGAACTTTGGGGAAAATGCCCATTGGTAAATTGTGAACAGACCATTTTTTCAGAGGCCTGAAGGATTCATTATTTTAAATGTTCAATGTGTTGTAGCCAAAAACCTTTTCTGTTTTGAACATCTCTTAGCAAGCCTCAGTGTTCTAGAGATTGGAACATTGATTTCTTTAGGAAAATATCATTGCAAATTATTCTTTGTAAGGGTCATTAATTAGAACCCCATTTATATCTTATTCATTTAATTTCTGTGATGATTCTCTTTTGCAGGTTCTCTAGAACTAGTTTTTGTGAGCCATGTAATACATCCCTGCCACTTTTATATACGGAAGTATTCACAAAGAAAAAGTGCAACAATATTGGAAAAGAAGTTGAATCATTTTTGCAACAAGAGTCTATGCCTCACTCCTTCAGATGTTTTGGAGCTAGGTAATTAAGAAATATCACTCAAAAATGTTAATATTTTTGTTTCAAAGATACTTCAATATAGTAATGTTGACCTGATTAGGTAGAAAAATCTCTGAATATAATGGTTTTGCTCCTGAACAGCAGGGAGGATGTAGTAGTCTCATAAATGTTACTTTGTTGTATTTAGATAAATAGGTTAATTTAACACATTCCAGATACTTGTAAGCTTTTAAAATGATAGATGACTTTTAAAAATTATTAAATGGCCAGAGGAAATTATTCAACTTTTTAGCCCATGATGAAGGAAATATTTTTGGAGATAACATGAGTAACTGGAACCTACAAAGAAATACAATTAGCAAATTTATTGTCTTTTTGCTCATACAGCAGTTTTACTGTGGCATGCTTTTTATATTACTCATAGATATTTTCCAGATAAAAATGTTGACTAACTCTGGCCCCTTAATTTTAAATGCACAAACTAGGATTGCATATAGCACAATTTTTAGAGCAGGGACAGAATTTTATTTTAGGAGGGAGGGGAGTTATTTTCAACATTGTAAAATATTTTAATGTGCTTTTTTAATTTTAGTTCTAGATTCTCTCTCCCTTCAGCCTTTCCCCCACCCATTGAAAAGGCAAGCAATATAATACCCATTGTACATGTGAAATCATACAAAACACATTTCCCTATTGGTCGTGTTGCCCCCCAAATGCAAGAAAGATAAAGTGGAAAAATATGCTTTGATCTGCACTTAGTTCTCTCTCTGGAGGTAGATAGTGATTTTCATCATGAGTCCCTTGACAGTTTCCCTGATTTGCTCACGATATCCCACTTCACATGTAAGTTATGTAGCCATTCTGACGTTGTCTTAGTATGAAATGTAGAACTATACCTAATTTCTGCCAGACTGCTTTCTAGTTTTGCCAGAAGTTTTTGTCACCTAGTGAGTTTTTGCCTTAATAGTTGGAATCTTTAGATTTGCCAAATACTTAAGTCACTGTGGTCATTTATTTTTGTATTGCATACCTAATCTCTTCCTATCATTCACCACTCTATTTCTTAGCCAGTATCAGACAAGATTGTTTTGATGATTACTACTTTATAGTGTAATTTGAAATTTGGTACTTCTAGGTTGCCTCCCTTTTTTTTTTTTGTTGATTCCCTTGATATTCTTGAACTTTTATTCTTCCAGGTAAATTTTGTTATTTATTTTTTGAGTTTTATAAAATAATTCTTTGGTAGTCTGATTGGCATTGAATAAGTTATTTAGGTAAAATTGTCATTTTTTCTGTCTGTTCCATTTGTCCAGTTGTTCCAGTTAGATTTTGTATGTCTTTATTCCTTTGTCCAATTTTCTTTTTAAATTCCTCCTTGAGTTTTTTTCGTGTTTTAAAAATCACTAGCTAGTTTTTCTTCTACCTCTCTAATTTGGCTTTTAAAATCCTTCTTGAGCTCTTCCAAGAATGCTCGTTGGGCTTGAGACCAGTTCATATTCTCTTCTGAGGTTTCAGATGGGAGTACAGTCTCATTGCTGCTCTTTTTGTTTTTTTGTGTTTTGGTCCTTGTCCGCATAGTAAGATTCTATGGCCTTTTTTTTTTTTTTTGTCGTTTGCTTCCTGCTCGTGACAATTGCCTTTTTCCTGACTTTTAGAGTGGATCCTCTGCTTTTGGGGAATAGAAAGTTTTGTCCCATGGTTCTTATATTTAGAACCTGAGGCTTTGTGTATTGTGGCTTCTGGTTCTTTCACCTAGAAGCTAGAATGCTGCAGCTTAGCTGGTGCTGAGCTGATTGATGTGCCAAATCAGAGGCCAGGTGAAATCTTTCCGAGTTTCCCTGGAGTCACCCTGGAGCTTGTTGTGTAAGGTGTTGGGAAGGGGTAGTCTGGCCACAGGAAGTCTCCTTTCCTGAGCTAAAGCTCAGGGATGGTGAACCCCCATCTGCATGATTCCCCTGGCTGTGCTGAGGCATACCTGGGGTCCTGGTGTTGGTTCTTATGGGCTCTACCCTCTGGGGCTCAGGATCTCCTCCTGGTTCTCTGAGGTGGAGCTGTTTGGGATAGCTCCAGTCCTGCTCTGGTCCCCTTTGGCCACAGCAAGAGGGGACCCCCCCATCCCCTTAGCGATTTTCCTAGCATCTCAAGCTGAGAGACTGTTTACCCCTTTGACTGATCCCATTATTCCAGGATTTTTCCTGGGGAAGTATTCTCTGGGTTCTTCAAGGTCAGCAAGAGGAGGAGGAGAGCATTTACAGATCACTCTACCATCTTGGCTCCTGGAAGTGCAAGTAGGTGACTTACAGATATTTAATCTGTGGGCTCATAGTCTCAGTAGCGGCTACTGCTGTTGCCTGGGGTTCTGCTCTTCTCTCTCAGTTCCTCTGGAGTCCTGTCCTGGGCTGATGTGTTTGAGAAGCTTCAGTGCTGCTGCTTCAGACCACCCAGTGCTTCCCGCTCTGCTTTGCGGGATCCAAGCTGCTACAGCCTGTGAGCTGTGTGCTCTGTGCTCCTCTAGTCCCGTGCAACAGATCCTTCCTGTCAACCTTCCAGGGTGTCCTGGGCTGGAAATCTGTCATACACTGTCTCCTATTGGATTCTGCCACTCTAAAATTTGTTCAGATTTTTTTTTTTAGAGGTGTCTGAAGGAATTTGTTGCACAGCTTAAGTGAGTACTTGCTCTTATTCTGCCATTTTGGCTCTGCCTTCACGTTCTGATATTTTCAATAGAAATGGGATTTATATTTTGTCATAAACTTTTTCTGTGTCTCTTGATGTAATATGATTTTTGTTTTTGTTATTGATATGGCCATCTTTGCTTATAATGTTCCTAATCAGCCCTTCATTCCTGGTATAAATCCCAAATAGTCATTGTATGATCTTTGTGATATGTTCCTGTAATCTTCTTCATATTTTTATTTAAAATTTTTGCATCAGTATTCAGTAAGGAAATTGGACCATAGTTCTTTCCTCTTGTTTTTGCTCTCTATGGTTTAAGTATCAAAACTATATTTATATCATAGAAAAAATTTGTTATACAACTTCTATTTTTTCCAAATAGCTTATAATGAAATTCATTATTTTTTGAAGTGTCTGGTAGAATTCACTTGTAAATCGATTTGGTCTGGGAGATTTTTTTCCCTTGGTGTTGATTTATAGCTTGTTCAGTTTTTCCTAAGAAGGTATTTAAGTATTCTTTTCCCTCTCTTGTTAATCTGTTCGAGGCAATTCGTATTTTAGTAAATATTCGTGTAGTTCACTTGGATTGTCCGTTTTATTGGCATGTAATTGGGCAGAGAAACTCCCTGATTGCTTTAATTTCATCTTCATTGACGGTACATTCACTCTTTTAATTTTTGATACTAACAATTTGGTTTTTTTCTTCTTTAAATGAAATTAATCAGTGGTTTATCTCTTCTATTGTTTTTTTATAAAACCAGATCCTGCTTTTACTTATTAATTTAGCAATGTTTTTTTATTTTATTAATTTCATGTTTTATTTTCAGGATTTTTATTTTGTTGTTTAATTGGGGATTTTTAATTTGTCCATTTGGTAGTTTTTAAAATTTGCTTTTCCAGTTCATTGATCTGATTTCTTTTATTGCTATAAGCATTTAGAAAATAATAATAATACAATATAAATATATTACTTTCGTAATTATATGTAATATAATTATAAATTACATATGATGTATAATAAATATAATATATAATTATATGTTATATAATAAATAATTTAAAAAATAGTAAAGTTCCCCATAAGTACTGCTTTGGCTGCATGGGAAAGAGCTTTGGATATGATCTAGGCCAAGTCCTTAGTTTTACAGATGAGAAAACAAAATGAGGGATGTGAGTTTTCTACAGTTCATACATCCAGGTAAGGCTAAGTTGGACCTTCTGGGGAAAAGTTCTGGAAGAAGGAGCAAAAGAAAGTTGATTTGAAGAAAGAAAGCAATCTTGAAGGTTACTCAGAATACTTTCAAATTATAATGAAAGCTAGAGGTGTAATTTAGGGATGGAATTTTTGGGAAGGTGGAAGGAGCAAGAAGAGGGTTTGACTTGGAGAAGAGGGGGAGAGAGGGGTGCCTGAGAAAGAAGAAAATGGAGGACAGGTGAAGCTAAAAAACCTGAGGAGAAAGGAGCTGCCCTTAGAGTTGACAAGGCTTCAGTGAGTTGAAATTGATAACGTTAGGCCCCTAGAAGCAGTTGGTCACAGAAGTTTTCCAAGGGGAACAAATAACAAGAAAAGCAAGAAGTTGATGGAGATCAAGTAAAACTTTACAGGCATTTGCCCTAAGTGCAGTGTTTGTGTTCCTGCCAGGGCCACATAGCTCTTATCTATACAGGTGCTGACTAGTCTCCCTCTTAGCACAAGATAAAGGGATTTGGCTCTTCACTCTCCCAAATCATAAAGGAAAATAAAGTAATTCTTTTAAAAAAAGCTGATAGGGTTTAGTGTGAAAACAGAACAAAAAAGATCTAAAGAGACAGGGAAGGAATCTCCTTTTAGGAGGTGGGAGAAAGGGAACGAAAACCTTTGCAACTAAGCAATAGTACCATTTCCAGAAGAGGAGACAACTAGAGCTTCTTCTCTGAGGAGGAAGTTGTTTGTGTTTCAAAGAATGATAATATGAAACCACAGTGCTTTTGGATAATTAAATTCAGTAAGCATTTATCACATGCCAGGTACTGTGCTAAGTGCTGGAGATGCAAAAAGAAGTAAAAGACAGTCTCCATCTTCAAGGAACTTAAAATCTAATGGGGGAGATGACATGCAAACATATATATGAAATAGGCTATATACAAGATTAGTAAGAAATAATTAGGTAAAATACTGGAATTAAGAGGGGTAAAGGAAAGTTTCCTCTAGGAGGTGGGATTTTAGATGGGACTTAACGGAATCCAGATAGATTAGTAATCAGTGGAGGAGGGAGAGCATTCTAGACATGGGAGACCAGAGAAAATGTTGGGAGCATGTAATGTCTTCTTTATGGAACAGCAAGGATGCCAGTATCATTATAGCAAATAGTGCATGTGGGAGTAAAGTGTAAGAGTGGAAAGGTAGAAGGGGGCTAGGTTATGAAGAGCTTTAAATGCCAATTACAGCATTCTGTATTTGTTCCTGAAGATAATAGTGTTTGAGTATAGGTGTGATGTAATTAGGCCTGTGTTTTTAGAAAAATCACTTTCGCAACTAAATGGAGAATTGATTAGAGTAGGGAGAGATTTGAGTCAGATCCATGCAGTTAAACTAGGCATGAGGTAATGAAGGCACCAGAATAGTGAAGGCACTATCAGGAGAAAAGCGGAGGAGGTACATTTGAGAAATAGTGTAAAAGTGAAATCGACAGGCCTTGGAATAGCTTGGATATTGGGGGCTAGTAGGGTGAGAGATAATGAGGAGTTGAGGATGATTCCTAGGTTGCATACCTGAGGGACTGAGAATATGATGCTGCCCTCTTCAGTAATCAGGAGGAAAAAAAGTGGGAAAATTTAGAAAATACAGTTCTGTTTTAGACATACTGAATTTAAGATATCTATTGGACAGCCGTTTCCAGATATCTGAAAGGCAGTTGGGTATGTAGGAAAGGCAAATTTGGGAATTATCAGCATAGAAATAATAATTAAATTCATGGGAACTGATGATATCCCCAAGTGAAGTACTATAGAGAGAAGAGGATCCAGGACAGAACCCTGAGGGATACTTACAGTTAGAGGGCTTAATTTAAAGGAGAATCCAGCAAAGGAGACAGGAGTGTTCAGATGGATAGGAAGGAAATAATGGTGTCCTGAAAATCTAGAGGGAAGTGTTATCTAGGAAAAAAGAATGATCAGCAGTGTCAGAGGTTGCAGAGGAGGTCAAGAAGAATAAGGATTGAGAGAAAAGGTCATTGGATTGTGCCATTTGGAGATCAGTAGTAACTTTGGAGAGAGCAGTTTTTGGACCCCATAACCTAAAATTCTGTGAGGTTAGATAACTCAGGAAGGAAAAAGTTCAAAATCACCTGGTTCTCAAGGAAGCTAAAGAAAACAAAATAATATGTTTTGAGCAATATGGGAAAGGGGATCAGAGAACAGTGTGCTGATGGGGATAACTAGGAGTATGAGTGATGACAAAGAAAATAATATTACTTGACTTCTTCTATTTTCTTAGTCAAGGAGAATGATCTTTGGATCAGAAAGGACAACAAAAATGGCTAATACTGAATGTATTGAACTACTATAAAGTGAGGACATCATAATAGAGCACTGACTTGATAAGTATTTAGTGCATATATGAGGGGGAAAACCTCCCATACTCAGAGACAGAAGTAGAAAAGGAGTTGGCTGACAATTCCAAAAACAAAACTTTTCTACTGACAATGAGTTAAACCTCAGAAAAGTATAAAACAATTAAAAAACCCACAGAATTTATTTACTGTTTTAGCTATTGAGATAGCCATAGAAAACAACATCAGAAGTAAGAAAATATCAGAATAGTTCACACTGATTATAATTATGAAGGGTCTGCATTTTTACATTAAAAGTTATAGGAATGGAAAAAGAAAGAAAATTCAACTTTATATTTAAAGAAACATGAAGTGTCAAAAAATTGAGCAAGATTAAAATTAAGAAGTAACTCTAAAATACATCCGATGACTGCAAGGGTTTTTTTTGCCGTTGTTTTTTAGAAACAGGAGTTGGCAGCAGTAGTACAACAATTTAGAATTAAAAGTAGAAAATATTGAAAGATAATGACATTGCATAATGGTAAAACGAAACAAGATATCTATCAAATCTCAATTTATGCATGCTACACAAGAGAAAAGAATAAGAAAAGAAATAGAAAATAATTATAATGTGCAACTTCAGTCATTCTGAAAATCAAAACTTAAAAACATTTAATAAATTACAAATCTGAAGCTTATTTAAAATAAGTTACAATTCACATACATTGGAAGAAGCAGGAAATATTCATTCTTTTTAGGTACATGAAGAATTCACAAATATTAATCATAGAGAAGTCTTGTGTAAATTTTAAAAAGACAAATTTCTGTTTAAAACAATGTATTTTGAAAGTACAATGTAATAATAATGATAACACAAAAATTACAAAGCTGTGATAACTGAGAATTAAGTGATTATTGAATCAGAAGAAACTAGAATGATAATATATTTAAGATAGTGACCACAATGATACAGTTTATTGGAATCTGAGATGCTGCTAAATATATATATACACATTGCCTACAGAATTAAAGTTAGGAGCAAAAAATAAAGAATAGAAAATGAAAGAACAATAGATAAACCCAAGATATGAATTTATTTGAAAAGGAAGTTGACAAACTGCTGAGAAATTTTTAAAAAGATAATTCAGAGCAGCAAAATTATAGTTGAGAAGGTCAGGTCACATCAGACACAAAAGAAATTAAGAACTTTATTAAGCAGTACTGATATAATGGTGTTGTATTACATGTCTGGAGTATGACCTGGATTCATATCTAATCTCTCATTAACCTCACTGTACAAAACCAGATGTTTTGTATTAACTACTATATAAAACTACTGTCATAGAATGGTTGCAGTCTGCCTTGGTGTATGGAAGGAATCCTTATACCAAGATCCTCCATGCTGCCAAAAATCACAGATCTTTTGCCTTTAAGAAATCCTATTACACTAATAACATAATTAATGGAATCAGTCAACAGATATTTATTACGCACTATGTGCTAGACACTGATTTTGAAAAATTATTTATTAGTATTTTCTTGCAAGCTTAAATTCAAAAAGAAAAGAAACTGATTAGAGGCATTTAAGTGCTTGTTCTCTGCAAGATACTTTGGGACTTAACATTCTACTCGAGTGATAAACCACATTCACAGGTAAATACAGGAGATAATACAGAATAACTGGTGGTTTAGAGATAGTAACAGGACTTAAAAAAAAAACCAAAACCTGCTCAAAGCAGTGACAAAACTAAGTCTTTAATAAATGTAGGAATTCCAAGAGGTAGAAGTGAAACTGGGGGGAGTATCCCACAATTGGCAGCTTCTACAAAGGACCAGAAATGAGAGCTGGAACATCATTTGTTAGGGAAGAGCAAGGAGGCTAGTCAGATTGGAATATGCCCGTCCCTAAAGAGGATTAAAAATCAGCTTGAAAAGATAGGCTAGTTTGTGAAGGGTTTTTAATATTTTTTGAAGGAAATTTGGGGTTTTCTTTTTTTTATTCTAGAAGCAGGGGGCCACTGAAGACTTTGAGCAGGAGAATGATACCAGAAGTCCTGTGCTTTAGGAGCATCAATTTGGAAGCTATGTGAAAGATGGATTAAAAAGGAGAGAGATTTGATAAAGGGAGACAAATGAGAAAACTTTCAGTAGTTAGGGTGATAAGTGATTGTAGTGGGAATAGAGAGAAGAGGTAAACGGCAAATTTCAAGGTAAAATTGATAAGACTAATTAGATATGGAAGGGAGAGTAACAAATCAGATGGTTCCTAGGTTTTGAACCTGAGTGACAGAAGAATGGTGGTACCTTTAACTAAAAAAAGGAAGGTAGGGGAAAGGATAGGTTTAGGGGAAAAGAAAATTAATTTGGTTTTGGACATGTTGAATTTGAGGCCCACATGGAAGAACAGCCAGGTGGAGATTTTAAGAAAGCATTTCAAGGGAAATTTCAGGAAAGGGTCAAACTAACCAGGGTATCAGGAAAAACTTGTTTAAGGAAGATTTTCTTGGGCTAAAGTCTTAAAGGGGGCTAGGCACCAAGAGGGTTCCAGTAACCTTTATTCATTCTTCATCCTTATTAATCTATGTAGAATGTTGAGCACCCTCCTATGTGTTTTCTTCTTTGGATTTTCATGAGGCTGCTCTTTTGGTTCTCTCCCACCTATCCAGAGTTAGCATCTTTGGCTGAATCTTCACGCGTATCCTATTCCCCAAACACCAGCGAACTCCAGTACTCTGCTCTAGGGGATTTTCTCATTTCTTTCTATGTTGATCTCATTCATTCCCATGTTCAATTATTTCTACATAGCTGACTTCCAGATCTTTATATCTAGCTTTGGTCTCCTGAGCTCCAGTTCTACTGCATCTTGGACATTTCAAACTGAATACCACATAGATATTTCCAATTCAGTGTATTCAAAGCAGAACTCATCTTTCTCCCCATTCTCTGAGGTTTACAATTCCTAATTCTCCTTCACCTCACATAATGTATCCAGTGAGTTGCCAAATTTTATATATTCTACTATCTCCACAATAGCTCTTGAATCCATCTTCTTCTCACCATTCACAGCTATTACCCAGCTCCATTTGTCATTTAAAACCCTTCATCACCTGGTTCTCCCCTACTTTCCCATGCTTATTACTTGTCTTCACACACATAATGGTCCAGCCAAATGGATTTTCTTGCTCTTCCTTATGCATAACAATCTACCATCTCTAGTACATTCTTTATACAGATTGTTTCTCATATCTGGCATTGATTCCCTCTTAACCTCCACCTCTTTGAATCCTTAGCTTCCGTCAATGTTCAATTCCAGCACCATATAAGGTCTTTATTTCTTCGCTGCCTTTCCTTCCTGTTCGACTGCTGGTGACTCTCCCTGAAATTACCTTGTATTTCTCTTTGTGTTTAAGCTGCTTCTGGGTAGGAACTCTTTCGTATTTGTTTTTGTATCCTCAGTACTTAGCACAGTTCCTGGCACGTAGTAGGAACTTAATACCTTCTTCATTGACTAAAGCTCTGGATGAACTAGAAATGTAGATTTGGGATGTATAGGCATACGAGTGATAGTTGAATCCATTGAAGCAAATGAGAGACTGGAGAGGGCCCCCAAGAAAGAGTCCTAATTTGAAAGTGGTACTTGTAGGACATTCCTGCAAAGGAGACTGAGATGATTGACCAGTCTGGAGGAGAGCCAAGGTAGAGCAAAATTTTTAAAAATTCAAGGAGAAATGAGTATTTAGAAGGTGAAGAAGATGGTCAACAGAGAAGTCAAGAAGAATGAGGCCTGAGAAATGGTAACTGGATTTAGCAATGACAAGATCCCTTAACTTTGGAGAGAACAATGTCAGTTGAATGGTGAAGAATGAAGGCCAAGTTTTGAGAAATGAGTGGGAGGTGAGATTGTTAGCAACAAAATATAGGTAGCATTTTCTAGGTGTTTATGAAAGAGAGAAGAAATACAAAACAACAGCTCGAAAGAATGGTATAGTCAAGTGAAAGTTTTCTCAAATTGGGGCATGTTTTGGTAGCAAAGAAGATGACAGTGGAAGAAGAGAGTTCTAATACTAAGAGAGAAAAGACGATGAAAGGACCAGGTTTCTAGAGGAGCCGAGGTCACAAGAAAAAGAGTGGATATTAGCAACAAAGGCCATCCCTTCCTCAGAGAAAACAAAGAATATACAGGGTGATAATGAGGTCATTTGCTTATGAAATTGGGAAAAAAGTAGATGATCGATTTTTTTTTTTTTCACTGAAACATCTGCCAAGATCTTGTGGCTTGAGTGTAGAAATCTGGAACAGTTGGCATGAGACGTTTGATATTGATGGGTGGTTCACCTTAATCTAGTAAATTCCAGTAGTCCTAAATTAATTTAAGTTTTAATATAATGCCAACCAGAATACCAAAGGTTTTCCTTATCAAACTTAATAAAATCATAATGAAATTTATATTATAAAACAGGAAAGAATATCAAGGGGGGGCACACAAAAAGAGTTAAACTAATGAAAGTGGATTTGTATTCTAGCATTGAAGTATTTATAGTGGGTATCATCAAGAATATCTACTGCTGGGGGAAAAGGTAAAATAGAATGATGAAATAGATGCAATAAATATATTAAATATTGGTGTTTGATAAGCTGTTGGCAAGTTCACTATTTAACAAATATATTTGGAGAAAACCAGCAGTTAGGTGGTAATATATTTAGATCATATTTCAGGGCTAAATGTACCCCCTAAAGTCATTTTGGTACCCCCTAAAAGCACTTTTCTAGACACTCTGTTTTCTATGTATTTTCTTTTTGATGATCTCAGCATTCATAGGTTCAGTTATCATATACATGAAATAACTTGTAAGTATGCACACACATATATATATAATATACATATATATATATATATCTCTACAATAATCTCTTTCCTGTCTAGCTGCTTGCTAAATCTCTCTGTTTGAATGTCTCAATGGCATCTCAAATTTGACATTTCCCAAACAGAACTTATTTTATTTCCCTTCAGACCAGTGCTTCATCCAAAATTCTCCTTTTCTCCCTGAGGGTGAGTATCTGCTATGACTCTGTCCACTCTATCCCACTCTGGCTGTTCTCATCATTCCTGTGGTTTTTCAGACCGAAGCACTTCTCCCTGCATACTTTTTCCTTCTAAAAATATGTTGTCTCCCTATATTAGAGTGTAAGCTTAGTTTCATCTCCCAAACACTTAGCACAGTGCTTGGCAACCTAGTAAGCACTTGAATACTTTTTCATTCTTACTTTCTTCCATTTATCCAGGTTCCTGGTCTGTTATCCTTGATTCTTCCATCTCCCTCAATCCTCACATGCAAGTAATTGCCATCTGTTACATCCATCCCCTTTTGTCCACTTAGCCCCTGTCCTAATTTGAGACCTTATTATCTCTCACTTTATCTTTTGAAAAAGCCTCCTTTTTTGCCTCTCTTGCCCTCCAGTCTCTTCCCTCTCTAATTCTCCTCCATTGGGAGTAGAAATCAGACTAATGTTTTCATTGGTATAGTATGGGAAATTCTAGATGAAGAAACTCTACCAGAGAAAGTCATCACCTTCTCTTAGTCTCAGAGAATTGCCTGGAGCAATGAGAGGTTCATTGACTTGCCCAGGGTCACACAGTATGATTCAGGCTTTGATACTGGATCTTTCTTTTTTTGAGACTAGCTCTCTGTCTGCTCTGCCAATATGTGTCTCATACAGCTGCCAAATTATATTTGAAGCATAAATATGACTATGTCACTCCCACTAAGAAATCTTCAGTGAATCCCTTACTGCCTTTAGGGTAAAATAAAAAGTCCTCAGCTTGGCATGCACAGTCTGGTTCCTACTTATTTTACCATTCTTAGTTCACATTATTTCCCTTTACCCATTCTACATTCTAGTAAAGTTGGTTTTCTCGCTGTTATGATATCCTTAGGATTCTGTCTTCTACCTTTGTAGAAGTGGTTGGTGCCTTCTTTCTTGGAATAGATCAATTCCGTCCTTACAGAACTCCTAGTTTCCATCAGAGCAGAGCTTATATGTCAACATCTTATACCTTTTCTTCATGCTTCCATAACTACTTTTTAGTACTCTCTCTCACCTGAAATTATTTTGTATTACCTTACATGTGTTTTATACACAGAGTACTGTAAGCTCCTTGGTGACAGAGAGTTTAATTTTGTCTTTGTATCCTAGCACCTAATACAGTGCCTTAATAAATGTTTACTAAATTGAATAGTTAAATATAAGTTACTTTGAGAAGAGGGAGAACACTAATAACTGGGAAATCAAGACAAAGAGGGTTTTTTTAGAGAGATGAGGGATATAAGCCTTAGGGATCATCTAAATAAAGGGAAGAGGACAGTAAAATAGTAAGAAACAGAAGTGGAGTAATTAGAGGAACAGAAAGATAGCCAAGAAACAGTGGCATTCTGGAAGCCAATGAAATAATATATCAAAACTACTCCCTAACCAATTCCCAATGATTTCAATCTTTTCTTAATTCTTACGTTGCCTACTATCCATATTACTCCTTTCTAGATTTTCATGTAACTGCTTTGCGGTGTTGTTTTAACTTGTTTTGTGTAATTTTCTTATTTCTACAACCAGATTCCAAAGTCTAAGAGAAATCTAAAAACTCTTACCTTGTACTTTTTTTGGTGACCCCTGAAATACTCATTGTACAAAATTAAATGAACGACTACATCTCTAAGTCTGTGTCAAAGGAAAGTTAGTTTACTGGATATTAAATCAAAAGGGTTTTTGCACCTTTAATTTTTTTTTTAATTTTGTCCTTAAAAGTTTGCTTGATAACTGTTTTCCATCTCTAGGTGCAAAGATATTTGTCAGCAGTATAGAAAATGGAATGTGGTGCCGTGGAACTATCACTGAATTAATTCCAATTGAAAATAAAAATGTAGGGAAGCCTTGTGGTCCTACCAAATACCCAATCCGTGATGTCGCACTGATGCAAATTTTCATGATAGACTTTGGAAATTCTGAAGTCTTAGCTGTTTCAGGGTATGATATTTCTAATTCCTTTTATTTTTGCTTTGTGCCCTCCTTAATTGAATTGGGGGGAAAATCAGAGGTAGAGAAAGATTTATATGTAGACATAGCTTATCAAGAACCTCATAATTCTACAACTAATTTATTTTGTTTTTTCCTCATCCCTTTTCTTAATAAATTAGTAAAAGTCACTTGTCAGTATAAAAAAATGTTGGGGAACTTGAGGAAAATGGTTTGTTCTTTTAATCTTCTCCAATATAAAGTAATACTTATGATTAGTGACAGTATGATTTTAAAATTAAAATATGATTAAGTTAAATATGTTATTTATCTCCCATTTGGGTAATAAATTGCCTACATCAATTAAAATGAGCAGAAAATATTTCTGTGAGAAACCACATCTGTCACTGGCCCACAGCTTTTATGAATTAATAAATATAACATTGTAACTCTGTTGGTCAGTTTTTATAAGTCAAGTCATTCCCGTTTATTAATGAAAGACACTGTAGTATAGTGGAAAGGACACTGGATTTGGATTCAGAAATCCTGAGTTCAGAACCCACTTTCATCACATGCTACCTGTGGGATTTCAGGCAAGTCACTTCCTTTCTCTTATAATCAGAATCTTCACTAGTAAAATAAGGAAATTGGATTAATGTCTCTCTTGTTCTCCTAAATTTTAAACATGGGTAACTTTTGAGAATGGATAAAAGTTCAGGATTGAGTTACTATTTCTAACAGTGTTGCTTAAATTTTTGCTAGGATTGGTGATGGCTACTTAGTTAGACCAGGACACAGTGCTCTACCACATTTAGTGGTAAATGATCTATGTATGGTTATAAGAAAGCCTGATTCATATATTGAAGCACTGCTAGGAGATCTTCATCCATTAGCATTGCCATGCTCATTAAAGGATATTGTTCCACAAAATTCGGTGAGTAATTAAATCAACAAATGCTAATTAGTATTTCTTAAGAATAGGTTCTCTTAGGTTAAAAGAAAATTTTAAAATGTTACGTGTGAATCAGTCTATTATGGAAAAGTTGGCAATAGAATTGGAGTGTGCACAAAGAACTTTTACATACTGAGTATACAAGTCAGGTTTTTAAAAATTTCAGCTTGCATAACTAAAATATTTTCCCTAATTTTGCTTTTGTTTGTTTGCTCAGATTAGTATAAAATGTTTTCCAAATAAAGAATAAAATTTAATTAATTTTTAGTCAACCAAAGAATACAGACTTTAGGATTTTGTTCATTTGTCTGAAATAGAATCACATTATTGATTATACCTGCTTATTCATCTAAAAGTTAACCATCAGCTGTCAGTGCCAGAGCCATGTGATACAAGCTTAATTCACTTTTCCCATTCTAGAAATTTCTCTGGTCATTACTTTTCAACTGAGGAAATGAATGCTCCTTCTCTCCAAGGCTAATCTCTTCCATCTCTATTCTTTATGACAATGCCATCTCACTATGATTTTTGTCCATTCACGTATCTTTTTATGAAGGAAATGGTAATCAAACAATAAAATTAAGAGGAATGTGTGTCTGGAAGACAAGGGTTTCATTACAGAGCTTCTATAAACCTTTCTTAATTATCCTTTGATCAGTTTTTAAGTAAAATATTCAGATCCTTTATTTAAATTCACACTTTTACTATAAATTGTATAACAAAACAGCTCACATTTAAATAATCCTTTATGATTTTATGTTTTCCTCACAATCCAGTGAAGGTAGGTAGTGCAAGTATTTGTTGGGGTTTTTTGATATGTTTTTTGGGGGGGCTGTTCTACTACAGCATCTCCATCTTACTCATAAGTAGACCAGGAGAGACTTTATTAAAGAAATTTTTTTTTTTGGAAGACACTAAAGACAGACACAAATGCATGTGGCCACAGGGAAACGCCATGAAGAAAACAGGCCTCCCAGTCATCCAAATCTCCCATCTGGAACCAGCTTTTGATTAGCATTAACCTTGCAGGTGGACCAGTTTGCATTTCTGCTTTGATGTAGAACTCCTTAATAACTAGAAATAGGACTATTTTATTAGTCTAGAAGCAAGGACTGAAGTGATTTGGGAGCCAAGACAAAGACAAAATGTGACGTCTCACTTTAACCAAAATGAATGTCAGTTTCTAAGATGGAGCATTTCATTTCAAAAGATGGTCTCTTTCTCTTTGCTCCACATGGGGAATTAACACTTGGTTTGGCAATTTTTTGTGTAACTCACTTATAATTTTTAGTCCTAGAGAGTTACCTGGGTCACTGAGAGATTAGGTGACATATCAGGTTGTATATAACTGGTATGTGTCAGAACATTTGAACCTAAGTCTTCACAACTCCATGAGTGATCCACATTGCTTGTGACAAGGAGTAGTATCCCTTTGAAACTGACACTTAGAGAGGTAAAATCACTTGGCTCTGCTATATAAATGCATCCCAGATCTTCTTTCTTCCACTATGTCATGAAGATAAAACAACACTTGATATGGTTAGTTCTTACTATGGTTAGCTGAAAAGTCAACATATAAGAATCATGTTGCAATGTCTTTTGGTTTCTGATAGCAACTGCTTTTTTTCAGTATATGCTTAAATTGGTGATCTGACTACTACTTTAGTTAGGATTATATTCTGTAGAGAAGAAAACCACATTCTATTTCCAGAGAACATGTTGTTATAATAGTATTATAATTATTAAATGGACTTGATTTTTATTTATTCAATAGAATGAAGGCTGGGGAAAAGAAGCTAAAATGGAGTTTTTAAAAATGGTAAACAACAAAGCTGTTCTAATGAAAGTCTTTCAGGAAGAAGATGGTGTGCTTATTGTAGATCTCAAGAAACCTCCAGCAAATAAAATAAGCAGTGATATGCCAGTATCTCTTAGAGATGCATTAGTTTTCATGGAATTAGCAAGGTAGGTTTCTTATTTGAGACAATAGTTTGTTATTTTAAGAATGAGAGCTTTAAGAACAGCATTTTTCATCCTTAAAAAATTATATATTTAAAAATCCAAGGGATTTGAAGTCTCAGTAGCTCCAGACTGCTACATAGGTCTAATATACTATGTTATTTGCTTCTATAGTAACATTCCATGACTACAAAAATTTTAATTATTTGGTTTATTAGCTATAGGGGAGACCAAGTATAAGTCGGTACATTATGATTCAAAATGTGAATAAAAATTTCAAGTATAATTTTTTTCTTTAGTACATCCACTAATCTGTTATAAAATTCTGTTTTCAGGGATCATAGTATTGGGTTCAATCACTGGTCTTGGAAATTGTAAGACAGTGAGCACTTTTTACCTCTTTCTTTGTAATCCTGCTACACCACTTGGATTTTTTCCCTCCTTCTCCCCTCAATTATGTGTGAAATGCACTGCTAACAGGACATGCTTATTTAAAATAATTACTATCAAAATGAATTATTTTTAATGTAAGTCTTAAAATGTGCAACGTGTAGACTCTGTTCTAGTCCCTAGTCATACTCTCTGAGCCAGAGATGGTAACCTGTAGCCTCAAGGCCACATGTAGCCTTCTACATCCTCTGCATTTTGATTTGAGTCCAAATTTTACAGAACCAATCTTTTTTACTAAAGGAATTTGTTCTCAGAAGTTTGGATTCAAAGAGCCACACTTGAGGACCTAGAGGGCCATATGTGGCCTTGAGACCACAGGTTCCCCACCCCTGATAGAGTGTGAATAATGTCACTAGGGACATCCTTGTTTAAGATCACTGCCAAAGAGATAGACAGTTGTCCTAGAGGAGGTTTCAGACAGGACCATGGTATGAGGGTTGATTTACTTAAGGAAGACAGACTAGATCAGAGACTGTACAGGATTACTTCAGCTAACACTTAGAAATTATTCTTATACTTAGTGTGTAGATAACTATAAATGTATCCAAATGCATCGTTGTAAAACTTTGTTTTTTGTAGAGGCAAAAACTTAGCTTTTACCTCTACTGTTTTATAATTCAGTTTGAGGTTAAATAGAATACTGAAATCTCTTAAAAGCGATGGAAGAGAGGGGCTAAATAACATTTAAAATTGACAAGTTGAGAATTACCTAGCTTATTTTAATTAATTAAGGATTTAAATATTCATGAATTTCTTTCAGAGATAGTTACTGGAACAAGGTAGAAATTTGAAAACAGTTTTTAATCTTAACAATTTACAAATCTTTTGGTTGTTCTTTTAATTAGGTTTAGGTCACAGTCACCCAGTATTCCACCTGAACAAAGTATGGCCTTAAGATACCATCCACCTGTATTACCAAAAGAATTGTCAAATGTGTCAGTTGTGATTTGTCATATAAATAATCCTTCTGATTTTTATCTTCAGTTGGTAAGTATCCGGGACCCTTTTGGGGAATCATATTTCAGCTTCCAAAAGATAAATGGGTGTAATGGGAGTATCCAGTTTGAGATTGAAATGCTTCCATGGATATATGAACTCAACGTTGTGGGTACTGCCTCCACCAATACAAATTGCAACTCATCTTTTCCTCATAGTTATGCACTGTTTTGGTCCATGTCTTCCTATAAGTCTTCCACGCAGGGTCAGTTTACTTTAATTATTTCATGGCTATCAGGGCAGTGTTCAAACTCTTTCCATCTGTGAAACTTCTCTCTTCATGTGTAACATGTGCATCTTCTCCTTTTCCAGTCAGGTCTTTTATGCCCCTTCTGCAAGTTATTATTGACAATATGTTATAACCTTGTTTATACCCACCATGTGTCTTCTCTTACCATTTTGGGTCACTTAAAATTTTGATTATATTAAAAACTTTTGCTTTCCATTCTTTGCAACCAATTGAGGGGGGGGGGGGCATCATGACAGTGGAAAGAGTGCTGAATTTGGGATCACAGTACCTGAGTTTAAATCCCAGCTATGACATTATATGTGTGACTTTGGACAAAACAGTTGTCCTCTCTGAGTGTCAGTTTTCTTATTCGTAAAATGAGGGAATCGGATTCAATGATTTCTAAGGTCCTAATACTAATTCTGTGATTCTAACAAAGTGGACTTTGGAGCCAAAAAAACAAATTGGAATTGTGGACAAGGCTGTACAACTTTCAAAACAAAACTCAACCTGCTCTCTAATTCCTGTTTAATTCTTGACCATGTTGTTGTCTTCCTGTGTTATGCCATAACATCCTAATTCAGTGACCTGTCTATTTAACCACTTGCTCTCACCTGGGAAATATGCGTTTTTCATCTTTGTTTTTTCCTGTGTGTAATTTTTTCTGTGAATTCTCTTCAGTAGCCAAGGATCTCATTGAACAGACCCTATAATTTTCTTTCAGGAACTTTATGCAGTCAGTGGTGTTATTCATAAAGCCAGGAGTGTCTATATATTTATTGAAAGTCCCTCTTTTATTTGGATTTTATGCCAGTTACTCTCCATGGTAAAGGTAAATGTCTTTGTTGAGCTTGCCTCCCTATTTAAAGCCTCGTTTGCTATTGAAGAATATGGAAAGTCATTGAAGAGAAGAAATTAAGGAAAAAGAAAGAAAGTTGAACTGCTAAGGTGCTAATAAGGAGAGTGACAAATCTGGAATTAACTCCTCCCAGAAGCAGTTTACTCCGGCAGATTTCCAGGGTATCTACTAGAAAGAACAGCAAAACGCTGAAGATCTCTCTTTCAGTAGAATTGGAGAACAAGAAGAGTTTTTCAATAACTGCATAAACCTTTGTACCTGTATGGCCCCCTAGGGATAACTGCCTACTCAGTGATTGATGAATCCCTTCCTATTACCACCATATCATGAGAAGTCCCACTCCCTCTTCTTCACTTCGGAATCACTCTCCAGTTTGTTCTACCTGCATGCTGGTGTGCTTCTCTTTCACTCTGGCTGCCTGGTTCCCTGACCCCCTGGGGATGACTTGACCCTGAAATTGACTGAGTAACTGGTGAATCTCTTAACTGAAACTGCCACATCATGAGAAAACCCAGCCATGTTATTCACTCTCCACTTCCAGCTTACCTCTACACCTGCTCATCTCCATACCTGCTGTGTGGTACTCGAGGAGTACCTTTCTTCCTCCTCACCTCTCTTTACCAGCTTCTGTGACTTTCCTATTAGAATGTAAACTCCTTGAGAGTAGGCATCATCTTTGTATTGCCAGCACGTAGCACAGTACCAGGCATATATAGTAAACATTCCAGGCAGAGGGCCAGTCAGGAGTTAGGGAGTGTCATGTTTGAGAACAGCATATAGGCAGCCAGACTTGAGTGCCAAACTAAGCATTTTCTGTATGATGTTTAGTGTGGGATAGCCACTAGTATTTGAGTGGGGAGGAGAAAAGAGGGATAGGGTGGAACATATGTGGACTTGTACTTTGTGGGTAATCAGGCTATTGCAATAGTTACCAGAGAGGAAAAGATCCTGTGTGAGAGATGCTACTAAGGTAGAAACAATAGTATTTTTGATAGCTAATTGGATATGTGTAGTGAGTGTGAGTAAGTGGAGGCTGATACTTGGGAAAGTGGCAGGGAGGGTGGCTATCATCTCAACAACCACGGGGAAGTTAGGAAGAAGGAAAAGTCAGTAAACACTTATTAAGCTCCTATTGCATGCAGGCACTGTGCTAAACTTTGGGGATACAAATAGGTTTGGGAAGAAAGATAAGGAATTCTATTTGGCATATCTTGAGTTTGTGATGCCTATGAGACATTACAGTTTGAGATGAGATGGAATCCAGATTGCAGAGAGTTTAGAAATTAGTGACGAGAAATGGAGGAACCTTTTGAGGAGGTAAACTGAGGAAGATACAGTATAGTAGCTAGCAGAAATGGACAGAACAAATGTGTTGCAAGATTTTTTAAGGATAGATGAGACATGTAGGTATTCAGTGAAAGAGACAATGTTAGGGAAAGATTGGAGATGATGAGGAGAGTATTTTAAAGGAGATAATGTGCTAGAAAAGATGAGAAGGGCTTGAGTACGTTGAGGAGTTTGCCATGTCAAGGAAAAGGGCTGGTTCTTGGTGCAAGATGGATAAATGTAGAAGAGGGAAAACAACTAATGATGAGATGAGGGAAGAAAGAGTTATACTTAGCAAATTACCTTGCGGGGTGAGGAGGGCTGCAGTCAAGGTCTACAAGTTACAAGGGTCAAGGAAGGAGTATCTTGAGAGAGGAGAATGTTTGGAACCTATGATGATGAATGGAATAAGAAATGGATTAAAGAAATGTAAAAGGATACCTTGCTGTAGTGAGGGCACAAGTGAGATTATATAACATAAATTTATAATGCAAATAACCCAGCAAGGTTTCATGACTTTTTTTTTTCTAGCTCTGTTTACCACATAAACTAGACTGAAGAAGACAGATCATGAGAATAATCTAAGGCTGGAGTTTGGAAAGGCATTGGCAGTAGGGCCAGAAAGTAAAGGATTTTAGTGTCGAGTTCAACTAACAACTAAAGGATAGAAAGAGGAAAAGAGGAGAGTGTATGCAGTGTAGGAGTGACGACCTGAGAGGTGTAGGAACAGGAGATCATATTGAAGACAAAGAGCAGGGTTTGACATCAAGAGGCATGGTTGGTTGTTGTTCTTTGTTCTTGAAGGGGCCAAAATGACATCACCATGATAAAGTGAAGTTTCAATGTGTACGACTGGCTGATCAGACCAATAGGAGCTTGGAATGCTTTACCACAGATTGGGCACAGATAGTTCATGTGAACATTTGGAATGGATACTCCAGATTTGCACATCCTATGTTTCCTTTGTGCTATTTCAATTCTGCTTTGCTCCTAGAATACACCACCTTTTCTGATGTGGGCACACCATGCTGAGCGGCTCTGTGCCTGTGTCTCCCATGTCGCACAATGAAATCCAAAGTTCTTGAGAGTGTCTTTGTATTGCTTCTTCTGACCACCATGTGATCGCCTGCCCCATGTGAGTTCTCCATAAAATAAATTCTCCCTAAAAAAAAGTCTTTTTGGCAAGTGTACGTTTGCATTCGAACAGCATGGCCAGCCATCAGAGTTGTGCTCTCTGAAGCACAGTTTGAATGCTTGGCAGTTCAGTTTGAGCAAGGACCTTAGTGTCTGGTACCTTATCCTGCCAGGTGATCTTCAGAATCTTCCTAAATGGTTCAAATGAGAGTGATTCAGTTTCCTGACATAGTGCTAGTAGACTGTTCATGTTTCTCAGGCATACAACAATGAGGTCAGCACAGCGGCTCTGTAGACCTTCAGTTTGGTAGTCAGTCTAATACCTCTTCTCTCCCAGTACATCTAATGTTTTTCTTTGGAGCCTCTCAAAACACTGAACTAGCTGTGGCAATGCATGCATCAACCTCATTGTCAATGTGTACATCCCTGGAAAGTATACTAAAGTGAACTTATCCACAGCATTCAAAACTTTTCCATTTGTTGTAACTGATGGTTCCACATATGGATGGTGTGGTGGTGTCTGGAGCACCTGTGTTTTCTTAGTGTTAATTATTGGGCTGAAATTAGCACAGGCAGCAGAGAATTGATCCGTACTTTGTTGCATGTCAGCTTCAGAGGCTGCATTGAGTGCACAATCATCTGCAAACAAAAGTCATGCACCAACATTCGCTCCACTTTGGTCTTGGCCTTTTCAAATTGAAGAACTTACCATCAGTATGGTAGTTGATCTTGATGCCGTGTTCATCCTTATTGAAAGCATTTCACAACATGGCTGAAAATATCATGCTAAAAAAGCATGGGAGCAAGCACACAGCCCTGTTTCACTCCATTGGTGACTGGAAAGGCACAAGAACATTGTTCACTATCCAAAACCCAGGAAAACTTGCCATCATGAAATTGATGTACAATGCTGATGAACTTCTCTGGGCAACCAAATTTTGACATAATTTTCCATAAACCCTCACAACTAAAAGTGTCAGAGGCCTTGGTCAGATCTACAAACATTGTGTACAGACCTCTGCTCTGCTCCTAGCTTTTCTCCTGGAGTTGTTCAGGCAGCAAACACGATTATCAACTGATACAAAGCCTCTCTGAAGCCACATTGGCTCTCAGGTATATGACCATCTTCTAGGTGAAGAAACAACCTATTAAGGAGAATTCTAGCAAGAATCTTGCCAGCAATGACTACGAGACCTCCCTGTGATTGTCACAGGACCATCTATTCCATTTACATTTATAGAGATGGACAATGGAGGCATCCTTGAACTCCTAGGGGACGACCTCCTCTTGCCATATAACCTGGAATATTTGTCAGCTTTTGTATGAGCAATGGTCCCCCTAGCTTGTAAATCTCAGCTGGAATAGAATCAGCACCAGGTACTTTGCCACATGAAAGGACCTTAATGGCAATCAAAAAGATCATAATTTAAAAGACTTGGAGTGTATGAACATGTAAATGAAACACTTAATGGCTAATGGCAAGATCAAGGGTACAACCATCTCTGTATATAGCTAAGTTGGATTGGAGGAATAAGCTTTGCAAATTAAGTAGACTAAGAAATTAGAAAGATAACTGGTCTCTAATAACACTCTGGTCTCTGACCCTATACTTGTCAAGCCAGATGAATGATCGCTACTTACGGTGGGCTCACAGTGAACTCAAATGATAAAGTTAGAAGGAATATAGAAAGCATTGTGAAGATTATTGTCTTAACCAAGAAACAAGACTTGAGGCACAAGTGGTGTATAAATAAAAGGTAAGGTAAGAAAGGGTCAAGTTGAAAAGGACTTGAATGCCAAACTAAACATTTTCTTTATGATCTTTGTTGTAAAGCTAAGGGGTGCATAAGAGAAACAATTGAGTAAACAAGTGGAAAAAATGGTATGGTCCCAGATTTGGATTTCTGGAGCATAACCTAAAAGAGATGAATAATGGATTCTCCCAGGGATTGTGTGTACCTAACAAGGATGTATTTGCCTAGACCTTTTTTTTTAATGTAGATAGTACTAATAAAAGCTCTTATTTATAAAATTCTTTAATTTTTGCAAAGTGCTGTAACTACAGTATCTAATGTGATCTTCATAAGATACTTATGAAGTTGTTATTGGTAACCCCATTTTAAAGGTGGAGAGACTGGGAATCAGAGAAGCAAATTGACTTTCCTAGAGGTAATCCCCTATTAAGTGTCAGAAGTGGCCGTCAGACCCAGAGCTTGCTGACTCTAAGCCCAGCCCTCTATCTCCAGTGCTGCTTGCTACTTCTGATCAGATTTTTTCTTTAATTGAAAAAAGCAAAGGGAGAAAACTGTCTATAAATTCCACCAAGCTGGAAGCCACAGAGTAACTATAGTGTAGAAAGATTAGAGCTCAGAATTTCAAACAAGAAAATGTTAAGAAAGGATTCAACAACAGAACCTATAATCTCAGATGTCTGCACACAGATCACAGTGGTTAATAGGCAAGGTGACATAAAGATCCTAATGTAATAAGACATTTGAACTTCGTGGGATGGAACGGGACTCATGACCAGACTGGGCTGTAGAAGTGAGATACGCGAAAGGGTGGGAGCAGGCCGAAGTATATTAAGAATATATGTTCTTGGAGAAATTCAGGCACTGGGGGTGTGGGGGGCACGTGGTATATTTGAATGAAGATTGTGGGGACAGAAGAGATAGCCTTGCTTATTGCTGATCACCTGGGCAGAAAGGAAAAATAGGACTTGATGAAATGATACAAATTTGACAGTGGCATGATGTTGTACTAATGGGGTAGGTACTCTGAATTATTTGGGCGTCTGCTGGGGCTCTATCTGACCAAAACAATTTTTTTTTGATTGTCTTTATGGTTTCAGCCTTTAGAAAATAAAAGAGCCAACAAAGGGAATTTCTGTTCTTGGTTGAATTTTCTATGTTAAAGTAGAAAAAATGGAAATATTGGAAAGAAATGACTCTTCCAAATTAGAATTTACAAGTAGAAAATATGAAAGCCAGATTTTAAGATAGATTTCAAAGATTTCAACAAAAAAAGGTAGCATCCTATGACCTGAAATACTCCAGGGAAACTGAATCTAGAAGGGATGAAAAGCTCTAAAGAAAAAAGTCTTGATTTGAGGACAAAGTGAAACAATTCTGATGAGTAAACTGGGCAACTATCTAAAGAAACTAATGTGCTTTTTTTAAAGAGGTACACAAAAGATGGAAACAAAAGTTATTGTATGAGAACAGGAGTGCTAATGCCTCAGATGAGCTTATGCCATTTGAAAAAGCTAAGGACTACGTATGTAAAAGGAATTTTTTCCTCCTGTATAGAAGGAAGATAAGGATGAAACTACTGTTAAAAGATTAATGTAACTATAACACAACAGAGAAAGGGCAGAACTGTTCAATTCTTAACCCTCTCTTTACCAGACAATGGCCTCTGGCCTAGAAATGAGAGGACAAAAATACCAAACCTTTTGTAGTGCATCATCATAGGTCTGGGGATGTCACAGTATGGATTTGGAACCTCCTTTTGTGCTCATGTGCCACCCTCCTGCATTGGCAAGCCACATGCTTCTGTGCTGACCCTATTACCAGTGTCTATAGATCTCTTGGTCTCCTTATGCTAACCTAGGCCAGTCACTATGACTTTTTCTGGATTTATCCATCCGGGTTTGGTCTGATACTTTTTCTATATCTGTTTAGAGGAGTTGTAGGTGAAAACTAAACTGCATTCTTCCTTTTCTGCCATCTTGGCTCTGCCCTCTCAATGGTTCCACATTCTCAAATTACACCAGATCTTATTTTTCATCAAGTGTTAGATCATTTAAACTCTCAGTGCCCCAGGCAACTTTCTAAGGCTCTAAATTGAAGAGAAGGTGATGGCTAACATTAGTAGAGGGATTTTCTTCTCATAGGAGTTGCCACTGTTAATTAAATCGAGTCATATCCTAAGCATGGTCATAATTTTGCTTTCACAAAAAGTACATTGTTCATTGGGAAAGCTAGGTGGCACAGTGGATTGAGCTCAGGGCCTGGAGTCAGGAAGACCTGAGTTCAAAATTATCCTCAGACACTTACTAGCTGTGTGACCCCAGGCAAGTAATTTAATCCTGTTTGACTCGGTTTCCTCATCTGTAAAATGAGATGGAGAAGAAAATGGCAAATCGTCCCTTATCTTTGCCAAGAAAACCCTAAATAGGATCATGAAGAATTGGACACAACTGAAACTACTGAACAAGAACAAACTATGTTTATTGGGGATAACATTTGGAGAAGAAGCTAATGTCCATTTATTCTCTGACTAGGGGAAAAGAATAAAGGTTATATAATAGCGCCTTTCACCTTCAGTGTTCCTCTCAGCAATTATTTTTTTGTGAGCCTGGGATCTGAAAGATCCCTAGGCAGACTATCCATTGTCTACTAATTAAGACAGAGTGAATTTTTGTTTATCTCCAAGTTGAAGGCTATGTTAGCAGAAAGGAAGCTGTAAGTAGTCTGTATAGGCATGATATGCCCGGAGACATAGACTGTGCAAATAAGTTCTAGGTACTTTACCAGAATGTTGAGCAGCTAAATCTAATTTGTAAACAGCTCTCAACCTGATCTTCCTAAAGCACAAACTGTGTAAATCCATTCCACCTCCTTATTGATAAACTCTGGTGACTGGCTCCCTGTTACCTCCAGGATTAAATATAAAATCCTCTGGCTTTTGAAGCCCTTTGTAACTTGAACTCTTCTTCCCTGTCCAGTCTTTCTCACACCTGACTTTCCTCCATATCTCTGCAGTCCGTTGACATTGGCTTTCATCTCTTCCTCACACACAACACACTTCATCTCCAGACTGTGTGCCTTTTTATTGGCTCCCATACTTGGAATATTCTGCCTCTTCACTTCTTTTAAGACTCAGTTAAAGTCCTTCTACAAGAGACTTATCTCAGACTCCTTTCCTTTTAGTGCCTGCCCTCAGAGATCACCTCCAGTTTTATCTATCTCTGTGTGTGTGTGTAGCTTATAGGTATGTAGTTTTTGCATGTTGTTGCCTTATTAGAACATGAGCTCCTTGAGGGCAGGGACTATGTTTTTGCCTCTCTTTGTATCCCCATTGACTGGCATATGGTAAGCACATAAATTTTTGTAAATGATGGTGATATTTTCAAGAACCACTTGTTATACAAATTGAGTTAAAAGTGAATGTAGAGAACTTCATTATTTTTCCACCCTCCACTTCAGTGAGTTTTTGTTATTCCTGTTGCTTCCCAACTCTAACCAACCAAAGCAAGATTACCCATGTTTATTTGGAAATAGTAATGGCTAAAATTAACATAACATAAATTGTTCCAGGCGTTGTGTTAAGCAAGCACTTTATGGTTATTATCTTACTTGATCCTCATAACAATCTTGTAACTTAGGTCCTGTTATTATCCCCATTTTGCTTTTGAGGAAACAGAGGCAGACAGAGGTTTAAGTGACATACCCTGGGTCACATCAGTACTAAGTGGTTTGGGACTGGATTAGAAGCCAGGTCTCGCTGACTCTATGCCCAGTGCTCTATTCATTGTGTCATCCAATAGAGTTTTACAAAGTAAAAAAAAAAAATAATATTTTATTGATAAAGGCATCTACAGGAGGAAAAACACAACTCAGAATCATACCTGGGTTCTAGTTCTAACTCCACCACAAACTAATTATGTGACTGTAGGTCATTGTTAACTATTTTCTTCACTGGTTAAAATAAAGGCTTTGTTCTTATATTTTTAAGACTCATTCCAACACTAAAATTCTATGGAATAAGCTTGTGGTTTCAAAGAATTAGGGACCCAGAATAAATCATACCCCCCTCACACAGTTATTTCCTGTTACTACATTAGTTCAGTTGTGCATCACTTCTCATTTAAATTGTTGCAGATCCTACTTGATCTCCCAGTCTTCTCATTACTCCTGTACATTTTGCAAATAGCTATTAAAATAATTTTTCTTAACCCCAAAACTGACCACATGACTCCCCTAATCAAATAAGGTCCAGTGGGTTTTTATTACCTCTAGGAACAAATATAAAATCCCCTGTTTAGCCCTTAAAGGACTATTCAACCTGTTCTCACATTATCTTTTTTCATTGCACGTCTGCGTTTATGCACATAAACCCTCTCACTCTCTCCCACACACACTTTATAAATCTGCCAAACAGGTATTCTTGACACTCCTATCTCTTGTCTTTATGCCTTTGCTCTCATTATTCTATGTGCTTTCCCTCCTTAACTTTAAGAGACCTTACAAACCATCTGCTTAATAATTCCTTACCTGTTCCCTCATTGATTGTTTTACGTACAAATACATTCGTAAAGAATTGTCTCCCTCATTAGAATGTAAGTTCCTTGCATGTAGTCACTTAATAAAAATTTATTGATTGTACACTTAGTGCCTGCTAATTCAAGAGATGCAGCCTGGCTTAGTAGACAGAAAGTTGATGACCTTGGAGCCACAAAGATCTAGGTTCAGGTTCTGTCCTTGTTGCCAATTGGCTGTGATCCTGAGCAAGTCACTTAACCAAACATCTGTATTGTAGGCTAGAGGTATTGAACATGTGGCCTAAATCACATCAAAATGTAATTGGGAAATATTTAACAAAATAAGTAAAAATATAGGAAAGCAGATAAAAAAAATTTTTTTAAAGCTAGATTAATGTGTTCCCAGCAGAGAGCCTTAGGCATGGTTTAATGGCTCTTGTTTCTGTTTCAGTTTGATATCACTCTTCTAGACAACTCCCTGAGACTAGGTTGCAGGGAAGATGCTAACCTACATTAGGAGAGGGAGTGCTATATATTGGTGATACACAGGTCCAGTCAGCATCTCGATTCTAATTTAATATATTAGTTCTAGTTTTAAATTTTACATGTGTAATTTACATGTGTAATTATCATACTGTAATACTTACGTTTTTTATTCCACGTTTTGAAATATCTTTCTAAATATGGACATCTTACTACGAAACTAAGAAAGTCCCCTTTCTTCATTACCTAGATAGAAAGCCTTGACTTTTTAGTTCTCCTGAAGAAAATTGAAGAAGTCTATAAAAATGAAGATGGAGAAAATCTGGAAATCCTTTGTCCAGTTCAAGGTCAAGCCTGCATAGCTAAATTTGAAGATGGAGTCTGGTATAGGGCACAAGTCATTGGTAAGGACACACATGCCATTTGTACATAGATGTTTTCATTTTGTTTCTGACTAGATTTATGATTTCGTTAGAGTAGGAAACTCCTGGTGGAGAACTTTCTCTAAAACTTAAAAGATATTTTAGATATAAAGCTCAAAATGATAAAAATCAAAGTTTATGTGGACTGATAGAAGGGAAATGGGTTAACTTTTCTTTTTAGTTACCTTTTCTTCCTATTGTCCACCTTCAGAGATTAGAGATTAAGGATTAGAATGGTGATGGGAAACTGGCTGCTCTCATGCTTTTGTTTTTCTTTGTATATGTGCCTTTCCTAGTTAAATTAGTCATAAAGCTTTGATCTAAAAGAATCATAGAAAGATGGTACAAGGTAACAGAAACTAGTAATGAGAAAAATGATGAAAAGCATATATAAAGACAAAGGTTGTACTACTCTGTTTAAACATTTACAAGCTTTATACAGTTTTTGTCTCCAGGCAGCTATCTTCTTCAAGCTAAGTATTCCTTTTGACCTTTGCCCAAAGAGCTAACTTGTTTGTTGGGTTTATAATTATCTTGTGTGGTGCTTTCTCAATTTTCTACATTTCCTTCTTACACTCAGTATTAAGTTACTGCTATATAGCATAAGCCTTTAAAAAATTAATAAGAATGTGTCTAGTTAAGTAAAATAATAATGATGGTCAACATACCAAATAACTTTTTACTGAATTTTAATTTGGTATAGCATTGTATTGAGATGCTACTATGTCTTCTAAATTTTATGTGTCTTTCTCTCCAGAACCTTTGCATACAGCAGGTGTTTAATATATATGTTGAATTTCATGAAGAAATAACTTGTTACTAGAAATTTGTTACATAATTATTTTAGGACAGTTGAAACGTTTTCAGAAAGATCATAGAATTAAGATTAATAGAAAAATGACTTGCTGTGATGTTCATAGTTCCACAACTCTGAAATGTAAATTTTATATCATATTTGCATATTAAAACTTGACCAGTCGCACATACATTAACTGTATTTATTAAAACAATAAGTATTTATGAAACCACACATGAAGCACAGGATGACATTCTTGATACTGATTTTTTAAACTGCTATTTTACAAATCAGTATTATTATTTATTTTCAAAATTCTTTTTAAATTTTACGTTCCTTATTTTCTCTTCAGCCCATCCCCCACTCACTGAGAAGGCAAGCAATATATCAATTGTACATGTGAAAATTTTCATATTAGCCATGTCGCATAAAAGCAAGAAAAATAAAAGTGATGTACTTCAGTTTGCACTCAGAGCTCATCAGTTCTCTCTTTCTGGAAGTGAATAGCATTTTTCTTGGATCTTTCAAAACTGTCTTTGATCTTTGTATTGATCGGTCTTTTCATAGCAGATCATCATTACAATATTGCTATTACTGTGTATTATGATTTCCTGATTCTTTTTGCTTGACTTTGCGTCCGTTCATAATAAGCCGTGCTACATTTTTCTGAGACCAATCTCTCTCATAATTTCTTATAATGTAGTAGTATTCAGTCACATACAACAACTTCTTTAGCTATTTCCCAATTGATGGGCATCCTTGATTTCCAATTCTTTGCCACCATAAAAAGATATGCTATAAATATTTTTGTACATAAAGGTCTTTTTCCTTCTTCTCTGATCTCTTTAGGATACAGATCTAGTAGTGTTATTACTGGTCACAGGGTATGCACAGTTTTATAGCTGTTGGAGCATAGTTCCAAATTGTTCTCCGGTACAGTTGGACTAGTTCACAACTCCACCTGCAATGCTTTAGTGTCCCTCTTTTTCCACATTATCTCCAACATTTGTCTTTTGCCTTTTCTGTCATGTTAGCCTGATAGGTGTGAGGTGGTACCTCAGAGCTTTTAAAATATGTATTTCTCACTCCAAACTCACCTCAGCAGCAGCCGCAGGTTCAGCCGCAGCAACATGTCTCACAAGAAGTTATCCACTCCCAGGCATGGGTCTCTGGGCTTCCTGCCTCGAAAGAGAAGCAGCAGGCTCTGGGGAAAGGTGAAGAGCCTCCTCAAAGATGACCCCCACCAAGCCCATCCACCTGAGCTGTTCTGAGCTGTAAGGCCTGCATGACCAACATCATTGAAGAAGTCGATAGGCCTGGCTCAATGGTCAGCAAGAAGGAAGTTATCTAGGCTGTTAACCATCATGGAGATGACGGTCATCGTAGGCATTGTGCAAACCCCAAGAGGCCTGCAGAACTTTAAAACCATCTTTGCTGAGCACATCAGTGATGAGTGTAAGAGGCAATTCTATAAGAACTGGTATAAGTCCAAGAAGGCCTTCACCAAGTACTGCAAGAAGTGGCAAGATTATGATGGCAGAAAGCAGCTGGAGAAAGATGTGAGTAGTATGAAGTACTGCCAGATGATTTGCATCATTGCCCACACCCAGATGCACCTGTTCTCTCTGAGGCAGAAGTCTCACCTGATGGAGATCCAGACGAATAGCAGCAACATGGCTTAGAAACTGTTCTAGGCTTGTGAGAAGCTGCAGCAGCAGGTGCTCATGTCCACTGTGTTTAGGCAGGATGAGATGATTGACGTTGGAGGGACCAGGAACAAGGGTTACAAAGGTGTTGTCAGCTACTGGGTCACCGAGAACTTTCCCTGACAAACCCACTGAGACCTGTGTAAGATGCCATGTATTGGAGCTTGCCATCTGGCCCTCATAGCCTTCTCTGTGACTCAAGCTGGTCAGAAGAGCTACCACCATTGCACCAAGTTCAACAAAAAGGTCTACAAGATTGGCCAGGGCTACCAGATCAAGGATGGCAAGCTGATCAAAAATAGCACACCGACTGATTATGATCTGTCCAACAACAGCATCAATCCTCTCGGAGGCTTTGTCTACTACAGTGAAGTGACCCATGGTTTTATCATGCTGAAGGGCTGTGTTGTTGGGACCAAGAAGGGTGTCCTTACCCTGCTGGGGATGGAAGCTCAATTCCATGTGGACAGTCTCGGGCGGGTAAAGGTGGGAACTTCTAAATCTTAGAGTTCTCACGAGGCCCCCCAGGAAACGACTGGGAATCGAGGAGTGAGACCGAGCAATCTCGTGTATTTCCGCCTCTTCCCGTGAGAAACGTGATGGGAGGAGCATCCCCGCTCTCGAGGCTGTCCCAGATCTGGGCACACCCATTGTTACCTAACAGGCACCGTATTCAGATGCAAACTATGTGGCTGGAGAGCTTAATTGGAGTCAGGAAAGCCTGAAAGTTCTCTTGGGTGGAGGGGCCACGTGTGAGGACAGAAGGCTCCGTTTTTCCTCTCTTCGCTCTTCCCTCCCCCTCTCTCCCCACTTACACTTCTACTTCCAATCTCTTATTGTAAGATCTTTGCCTCCTTGGGAGATCTTTCTCTCTCCCTCCTAAGGAAGAATTCCCCCTGCACTTGTAACCAGAACCCTGAATAAAGCTCAACCCTTGTTCGACTCTGATAGGTCTCTTCTCTCATACGAGTATCCGGTTTGGCCAGCCGAAGACCTCCGATAGAGGTAAGGTAAGACTCGGGTAGCCCACAGGCCTCTAGGCCTGGCATTACCCTGCGAAAGTCTCTGCTGGTACAGACCAAACATGAGGCCCTGGAGAAGATCGACCTGAATTTTATCAACACTGCCTCCAAATTTGGCCATGGACAACTCCAGACTGTGGAGGAGAAGAAAGCTTTCATGGGATCACTCACAAAAGACTGTACTACAAAAGAAGAAGCTGCCTAATGTTTCCAAACCAACTTGGAGCTGGTAGATTCTCAACAAATCTTTCAGAGCTAAAAAAAAAAATGTGCATTTCTCTTAATTTTTAGTGATTTAGACCATTTTTCATATGCATATTGATGGCTTTGATTTTTTTCTTCTGAAAAATGCCTGTTCATATCCTTTGACCATTTTATCAACTAGGAAATGGCTCTTATTTTTGTAAGTATGACTGTTCCCGATATATTTGAAAAATGAGGTCTTTATCAGAAAAACTTGCTTCTTTCACTTTCTATACATTGAAACACAAGTGGACAGCTTATCAGCAACTGTTTCTTTAGCAGGATGAATTCTTCAGATGTTCAGATAGTTTAAGTGTTCCCTATCACTATTTTTTATTTACCTATTTATTTAAAGTTTGCAACATTCATTTCCACAAAATTTTGAGTTCCAGATTTTATCCCCATCTCTCTCCTCCCCCACCCCAAAATGCCTTGCATTCTGATTACCCCTTCCACCAATCTGCCCTCCTTTCTAACACCCCTTCCTTCCCTTATCGCTATCTTCTCTCTTGCCCTGTAGTTCAAGATAAATTTCTATATCCCATTACTTGTATTTCTTATTACCCAGTTGTACACAGAAACAATTCTCAACATTTGTTCCTAAAACTTTTGAGTTCCAACTTCTCTCCCTTCCTCCCTCCCTCCTTTCCCACCCATCTCCCTGAGAAGGGAAGCAATTCAATACAAGCTGTGTATGGGTAGTTTTTCAAATGACTTCCATAAGAGTCATGTTGTATAAGACTAACTATATTTCCCTCCATCCTATCCTGCCCCCCATTTCTAATATTCTCTCTTTTGACCTTGTCTCTCTTCAAGAGGGTTTACTTCTAATTGCTCCCTTCTCTCATTTGCCCTCCCTTCCATCATTCCCCCTTCCCTGCCTATCCCCTTCTCCCCTACTTTCCTGTAATGTAAGATAGGTTTTCATAGTAAATTGAGTGTGCATGTTATTCCTTCCTTGAGCCAAACGTTATGAGAGTAAGCTTCACTTTTTCCCTCTCACCTTCCCCCTTTTCACCTCCATTGAAGAAGCTTTTTCTTGCCTCTTTTATGAGAGATAATTTGCCCCATTCCATTTATCCCTTTCTCCTCCCAATATATTCCTCTCAACCCTTAATTTTATTTTTTAAAAATATGATCCCTTCCTGTTCAGCTCTCCCTGTGCTTTCTGTTTCTCTGTCTCTCTTTCTGTCTCTCTCCCCCTCCTCCTCTCTCTCTCTTCCCCTCTCCCTCTCTCCTATCCAGATACTGAGAAAAGTCTCAAGAGTTACAAATACTGTCTTTCCATGTAGGAATGTAAACAATTCAACTTCAGTAAGTCCCTTATGATTTCTCTTTCCTGTTTACCTTTTCATGCTTCTCTTCATTCTTGTGTCTGAAAGTCAAATTTTCTATTCAGCTCTAGTCTTTTCATCAAGAATGCTTGAAAGTCCTCTATTTCATTGAATGACCATTTTTTCCCATGAAGTATTATACTCAGTTTTGCTGAGTAGGTGATTTTTTATTTTAATTCTAGTTCCTTTGACTTCTAGAATATCATATTCCATGCTCTTCAGTCCCTTAATTTCAAAGCTGCTGGATCTTGTGTTATCCTGATTGCATTTCCACAGTACTTGAATTGTTTCTTTATGGTTCCTTGCAATATTTTCTCCTTGACCTGAGAACTCTGGAGTTTGGCTGCCATGTTCCTAGAAGTTTCTCTTTTCGAATTTTTTTCAGGAGGTGATTGGTGGATTCTTTCAATATTTATTCTGCCCTCTGGTTCTAGAATATCAGGGCAGTCTTCCTTGATAATTTCATGAAAGATGATTTCTAGGTCTTTTTTTTGGTCATAACTTTCAGGTAGTCCCATAATTTTTAACTTGACTCTCCTGGATCCATTTTCCAGGTCAGTTGTTTTTCCAGTGAAATATTTCACATTATCTTCCATTCTTTTGGTTTGGTTTTGTAATTTCTTGGTGTCTCATAAAGTCATTAGCCTCCATCTGTTCCATTCTAATTTTTAAAGAACTATTTTCTTCAGTGAGCTTTTGAACCTCCTTTTCCATTTGGTTAATTCTGCTTTTGAAAGCATTCTTCTCCTCTTTGGCTTTTTGAACCTCTTTTGCCAGTTGTTAGCCTCTCTTTAAAGGTCTTATTTTCTTCAGCCTTTTTTGGGTCTCCTTTAGCAAGGTGTTGACTCACTTTTCATGCTTTTCTTGCATCTCTCTCATTTCTCTTCCCAGTTTTTCCTCCACCTCTCTTACTTGATTTTCAAAATCCTTTTTGAGCTCTTCCATGACCTGAGACCATTGAATATTGATTTTGGATGTTTGGGATACAGAAGCCTTGACTTTTATGTCTTGATGGTAAGCATTGTTTTTTTCTCATGGGAAAAGATGAGAGAAGATATCTGTTCACCAAGAAAGTAACCTTCTATAGTCTTATTTTTTTCCCTTTTTTGGGCATTTTCCCAACCAGTTACTTCACTTTTGGGTTCTTTGTCAAGAGGAGGGTATACTTTGGGGACCTGTAAGTTCTCAGTTCCTCCAAGGTGGCACAATCAAGGAAAAGGAGTTTACTCCCTGGCCAGGTTTGAGGCTGAAATTCAGATCAGCTGCTTAGTTCCCCCAGGGGCTTTAAGCTGAGTACTTCAACAATAGACACTGGGTGCTGCCTGCCTTGGTCACTGCAGCTTCTGCTGTAGCAGGCTGGGTCTAGGGGAGGACCCTACTCCCTTCTCACCAAGTTGGAAAAGCCTTCTCACTGACCTTTGAAAGTGCCTTTGGTGCCTGTGGGTTGAGGGATCTGAGAGCCTCTGCTGCTGCTAGGGATTCTGACCCCAAGGGCTGCTCCAGTCCTGCTTCTCCTGGTGCCTGCAAGGCCAAGGCTGAGCTGTGCTCCACTCTGTATCTGGTGTGACAGACCTTTCCTGTCCACCTTCCAGGTCACCCTGGGCTGGAAATGTCCCCTCCATCGTTCTGTGGCTTCTGCTGCTCTAGAATTGGTTGAGAGTCATTCTTTACAGGTATTTTTTGGGCTGTGGGGGAAGAGCTAGAGTATATGCATCTTTCTACTCCACCATCTTGGCTCTGCCCCTCCCTGTCACTATTTTTAATCACATCTCTGTTCCAGCTTTATGGTTTGTTTCCCCGATTCCTTGTATCCTTCTTCTTGCCTAGTAGTCTGTAGAATATTCCTACCCCAATATAATCTCTGTTTCTGTTTCTAGTACAGTTCACTCAGGTGCTTAACACCATGCTTCTCGAACTCTCCATCCAGTTCATGGACACACACACACACACACACACATATTCTCTCTCTCTCTCTCTCTCCCTCTCCCCCCCCCCCCCCGTCTCTACCTCTCTCTCTCTCTCGTATACACACAACTTATTATCTCTTTTATCTTTTATCTGTTCTTTCTGAAATAAGTAATGTCCTTCTAACTCTCAGTGCTGTTTATGAAATTTGTCGTCTTATGTTAAGATCACCTTGACAATATAAATTCTGGATTAAAGGAAGTTTGTTAATAAAATGGGCTTTTCACAGGGTGTAGTTGAAAGGATGGACAGGCAATATCTTGCATTATAGCTCTCTGTAGTCTAAGTCCCCATTCAGCCCATCAAACTGGAATATCCGTATATTTGTGGGGAATTTTTATCTGTCTTCATGGTTTTGGAACTTATGACCAGAATGTGTTTAGCCTTCAGTGGTGATTTGGGGGAGGGCATAGCAGCTTAAAATAATCTACTGAAGTATAGGGTCTCTATAATCTGCAGCAGTAAAAGAAATACTCATTAATGAACTCTTAAGATCTTTCAGGTATTGGAGTAAGTTTGTGACTAAAGACATAGACTTTTTATGTCAATTTTGTAAGTTTGACACTTAAATATAATCTAGTTCAGCTAGCTGCATCTCAGTCTGAATCATATGAAAAGTATTTTTTATTTTCATTTTCAATTTGTCCTGTCTGATTTTATAATCTCTGAAGGTTTGCCAGGACATCGAGAAGTTGAAGTTAAATATGTTGACTTTGGTAATGCTGCAACAGTAACACTTAAGGAGATGCGTAAAGTAAAGGATGAGTTTTTAAATCCCCCAGAAAAGGTACACTAGATTTAATTAACATAAATTTTATGACTAACTTTAGCGAGTATAAATTTAGTAAACATTTTTTGTATTCATCATATATATTTAGTCAGCCATGTCTTCATTTCTAGATAAGTTTTTGCTCTTTCACTCAAGGTAAACATTGCTTCAAATACTAACTACTTTAGAAATTGTTTCTATTTTTGTAAATGGTCTTCAGATTTCTTTGAACTTCTTATAGGTCTTTTGTATGAAAGTGTGTGTTTCTCACATAAGCTCCTTGAGGACTGGGTATTGTTTGCTTTTGTCTTTGAATCCTTATTACCTAATAAATGGTGCTTAAGTGAAATATAATTAAGTTTGTCAATTTTAAAATGGAAATTCTCAGCCAAGTTTTCTTTGTTTTACCAAATGGTACAAATTTTTCACTGTAATCCAAACATGTTGGTGGAAATAGATTTAAATATTTTAATCATGGGAATTTTATTTGACACAGGCTGTTAAATGCAAATTGGCACATATTGAACCTTCAGAAAAAAACAAGCCATGGTCTAAAGAAGCAAATGAAAAGTTTGAAGAAATGACTCATGATAAATTTATGACATGTTCAGTCATCAGTAAGTTATCTGCGTGTGTGTGTGTCACTAGAAATAATATAAGCATTTCTTTGTAATTAGGACACTTTGTGTGATAAAACATTGCAATTAGGTTTTAAAATACAAAAGAGACAAGGATTCTCTCCGTATGTTAGAAGATTTTAAGTCTGGCGTGAAAAACTCCAAAATTAAATTGTTTAGTTTGATCATTATCACTCCAAAGTTTTACTTGTCTGCATCAAAACTCTTCCATTGTGCTACAACAGAATTGTTTTTCATCTTTGTGTTGATCCCATGATACTACCTATCAGTCTTAATATTTGACCTTGACACACCTCTGAGAAAGGCAGTAAATTGAGCTTCTTGCTCTTTAAGGGCTACCACCAGGGTACTAAGAAATGGTTTGGGGCAAAGTTGATAATATAAACCATAACACAAGCCAAAAGCATAAAGGAGAAATTTGGGAGCAGGAAGTTGGAGGCATATGAATTAGAAAAGAATTGTCAAACATGTAGCCCCTACCACTCCCAGGTTCTACTCAAACCAGATTAAAATGTAATTGGGGAATATGTAACAAAGTAAATAAAAATACAATAAAATAGATAATATCACATTTTAAAATTAGGTTAATATGCATCCCACAGAGATCCTTGTATTTGGATTAGTGACTCCTACTTCTGTTTTGAATTTGACATCACTGGATTAGAGGAACAGAAGGAAGTAAAAACAAATAATAGAGGAAGAGAGAATTGTGGATAGGTGATTATTAGAAGAAATTATTTCTTTTTAAGCAGATCAGTAAAGTACTGTTACCACAAGGATGCTTGGAAAAAACATGGTTATTCAAAATGCTTTACAATATTTATTGCTGCAGTGGATTTTTACCAAATTTGCCAGTGAAAATATAGCATTGTATCCTTTATACCCAGAAGAAATTAAACTACATATATATCATAGTAACACCTTTATAAACTATAATACTTGAATTATGAATGTTTTGGTTAGTTTCATTTACTTTTTCACTAGGTATTAAGTTAAAAATTTATTTCAGCCTTTATTGACTATCTTTCTGAAATGTGTTAGGATCTGCCTTGCCTTACAGTGATGGTGATAGTGGTTATAGTTACTGAACATAAACTTTGATCAGGATAGCAGTGCCCAATATATTGTCACTATCTTTCAAAAATAGATATGAAAGGCATAGGAGATTGGAATAAATAATATATTAAACTTTAGGGTGTTCTTTGGAACCTTTGTTGTCTGTTGTCATATTTGAAAAGCCTTTGTAATTTGACTCTTATGAAAGGTCATTATGGAATAGGAAAGAAGTCCAGGAAATTGAGGCTTCTAATTAATTGAAGGTTTTGTAATTTGAACTTTCTGATGTATAACATGCTGATACAAGTTGTGAAATGTACAAATATAATACTGATATAAGAATTAAATTTTCCTTAATTTGTTCTTCTGAGAAACAATTAAAACCTGGTCTTCAAATTGTCAACCCTAAATAAATGTCCATTTTCTTACAGTTTTTTCTTTTTTAAAAAAAATCCCCAAGCAATTTGTAGAAGAAAACAGTGAAATTGTCGATGGAGCAAAGAGTACAAAATATCTATTTTTATGAGTGCTGTTGAAACATTTGTACAACTTCTCCCTCCCTAGTGATATTCACTTTATAGCTTTATGAAGATCATGCTTTTACTCAGTAGTGTTTATAAATATATAAGGTTCTTTAAAATATACATAGTACATGAAAATAAAATAACTATATAGTTTATTCAAATAAAAATGTTTTTCCAAATTATATTCTTGGTTTTACAGAAATTTTGGAAGACAACGTGCTATCTGTCGAGTTATTTGATTCTATCAGTGCCCCTGGAATGATACCAAACAGTGTTAATAGCCAGCTAGTTAAAGAAGGGTTAGCCTCTTATGAGTTAGGGTAAGTATAGCTAATAAACATACTGTCTTTTCTGGGATTTTTTTTTTTTTTTGGTCCAGATCTATGACTTCATCTTTATAGGGAGCTCCCTATATATAAAAGAAAATCTAAGTTACTTGCTCAGATCACGTATTATAGTAGTATCAGAGATAGGACTTGACCTCAGGTCATCCTGATCCCAGGGTCAGCTTTCTATTCATTAGACCTTACTGCTATTAATTGTGAATGTTTGATATAAGTTCTTTATCTTTCTGTCACTTTTTTAAAACTTCCTACCATCTTTCAAAATATTTTGTTAGAGTTGGTACACCTTAAAAAACCATAAATCAGTGTCTGTCTTCAAATCATCACCATTTTGAATGAGAAAGAGCAGTGTTTAATGTTTAAGTAATCTGCAGTTATGTCAGGCTGCTGAATCTAGTGACAGCATGATTTTGATCATAGAAAAAAGTAAGATGACTAAAACATTATTTGAACCATTATTCTCCTTTAGAAAAACATCATACAGTTTTTTTTTTTGCTTTTTTCTTAAAGCCTTTAAGTTGTACCCTTTGTTTTGAATGCATGAAGCACAAACTGCAAAAAGAATATTAAAGGATAAAAAGCATTATTAACCTGAGGTCAATTTCACAGCATCAGAATATGAATGACCTTACCAATCAGTTGAGTTGATGATGACAGTAGAACTATTGTATTCCATGATTCCTATACTTCTATTAATTCAGTTTAAGATTGTGTCTGTTCCTTTTTGGGGGGACCCACATTGTATCTTTGGTTCTCATAAAACTGGAGATGAATAATACTTGAGCCAAATATAAACAATTATCACAAAAGTTTTCCTCAGCCTACACTTTAGCTCCTCATCCTGGCTTTGGGGCATGGAAGAAATTTGGTAGAATTCCTCACCACAAAGGAATAAAGATAAAAATGTATAACTTCTGTCTCTACTATGCCTTAATTTGTTATAAGAAAATTAACCCAAACAGTCTATGGGATTAGATTTGTAGGCAGAGGACAGAGGCAATAGGTTCATATATTGTCTCTTCAACCCCTTTTTGTGACAGTGGTAATAATTTTATAGGATTATATATTTAGAACTGGAACGAATCTTGGAGGTCATCTAGTTCAAAGCCCTCATTTTACAGCTAAAGAAATTGAGAAGTTAAGTGAGTTATCCAGGGTCCCATTGATTCCAAAGGGGTTGCCACCACTGTTAGCCTAGAAAAAATGATGATTTATACTGTTGGGTTTTACCAAGCAAAGTAAACTGCTTGATTACTCTCCTGATCTTATTTTTTGGGAAGAGAAGAGAATTCATGAATAGTTATTTAGTAACTTCCCTATGCAATTCTTGAGATAAAATTTGTGGTTTTCAATTTGTTTGGATTAAAAGTTTACTTACTGTGGTGTTAAGTATGGGAAGGAGGGTCAGTTGATTCAGGAAGCTAACTTATAGTGTATTGTAAAATTACTTTTTTATAGTTAAAGCATGTTCATCTTTTGATTTGGTTAGTTTAGTCTGCAGTTAGAGAAATACAACACACACATTTTTATTAACATGTTATTTTCTAGATATACCACAAAAGATGATTGTAAAACATATGATGAAGTATGGGATCCTTCTCCTGAAGAAATAATTTCAACTGAAAAAAATACCTCAAATTCTTTGGTTACAAAATTTCTGGAGGATGAGGATTTACAGTTACTTTATAATAAGGAAATTCCCGTACAGATTTCTAATGTGGTGTCTCCTGAGAAGATTTATGTGCAACAACTGTCAGCAGAGACCTTACTTAATAGGTACAACAATGCATTAAAAACTTAGAATTAACCTATGGGATAAAGAAATAATTCATATTTTCTATACTTTAATTGTAAAAAAATATGAGTGGAAACATATCTAGGTAGAAAAGGAATTCTCTACTAGCGTCTGTTGTAAAAAAAAGTTCTGGTGGTAAATATGTTAACCTTGCATATAGTTTACAGGAAAAGATGGCAGCAATGTATGAAAACTCAAAATGTGAACCAGTTACATGGGAAATTAATATGTATTGTGCTGTTCAGATGGCTGAGCTAAAACAGTGGCGAAGGGGCCAGGTCGTCACGATAATTTCCACAACATTGGTAGAGGTAAATGTTTCATTAGTGAGTCATGATCTCTCCTACAAATATATTATTTTGCTGGTGAGTACTTTAAATTTCCTATACTACTGCATATTTACAAGATTTTCTTAATTTTTTATCTCATTATGTATATCAACCAACTCTTAAAAAACTTTTACAAAAAGCTTTTACGTTCTGACATCAGGTATTCTTTTTTTTGTAGGTCATACTTTATGACTTCGGTATTAAAGTAACTGTAAATGTTGACTGTCTAAGAAAACTTGAAGAAAATCTGAAGACAAGAAAATTAGCTTTGGAATGTTCTCTTGTTGATATAAGGTAGCCCGTTTCTAAAAGAATACTCTTAAAATTAATTTACATTTTTTAATAGTTTGAACTTGATTTTTCTGTTTTTGTATATCATAGAATCATAGATTTATAGTTGGAAGGAACCTCTGAGCTCATCTTGTCTCATTTTAATAGATGAGTAAACTAAGTCTTAGAGAGTTTATAACTTGCCCAAAATTCTTGTCAGCCTTCTTATTTTGTAAATATTTAATCAGTGTAAATTAAAACAATTCAGAGTTTTAAAGAAATTTTAAGAACAAATTTTAGAAGATGAAAACAGAAGAAAAAAGTCTTAAAATCAGTCAGTATTTATTAAGCATCTATGCTAAGTGCAGGTGATGCAAAAATAGGTAAAAGAGAGTCTTGCCCTCAAAGAGCTTATACTCAAATTGGGGAGACATCATGTAAATAAATATATGCAAACAAGCTATATACAGGATAGATAGGAAATAATAAACAGAGGGAAGGTATTGGAATTGAGAGGATGGGAAAGGCTTCTGCTGAAAGATGGGATTTTGTTTGGACTTGAAGCAAAGCAGGGAGAAGGAGGAGGGATAGTAAGCAGAGTTGAGGAGGGAGGGTGTCTCAAGCATGGGAGACAGAGAAAATGCCAAGAGATAGACAATCTTGTTAGTGGAACAGCCAGGAGCCACTGCATCACAGGGTATATGTTGGGGAGTTAGGTGTAAAGAAGACTGGAACAGTAAGCAGATACTTAATTATGAATGCCAAATAGAGCATTTTGTATTTGCCCCTGGAGGAAATAGGGAGCCCCTGGAGTTTAACTTGCAGGTTGGAGAGGTTGATGACCTGCACTTTAGTGGTCTCTTGTTGAATTGTATATTCATCATTAGAATGTGTAATCTCCTTGAGGACAGGAACTGTTTCTTTTTTGTTGTATTTGTTATTGTATCTCTAGTACCTAGAACAGTGCAATTAATAAATATTCTTTTAATTGAATTACACTGTTGAGCTAATGCCAGCACAAGTGTCTTAATTAAAGGGTAAAAGTAAATGCCTCTTATTTTAAACTTAGTTCTGCCCTGTAGAACAATAGCAAAGATCTGTTCCTTCAGCATTCAGTTCTGCACATTAATAAGTACCTACTTTTGAGGTGCTTCTGATAAATTTTAGCCTTCAGTTATATGTCAGATAATTAACTTTAGAAACAACCAGTTCATTCAGTGTGAAAGTTAAATAATTTGTGTCCAAATGGACTTTTTTAGGTTAATATAAAAAGTGGATACAATAGCCCTATAAGTAATGAGAACAGAATAGCCTATTTATTCAATTTCTTTGACTATCTTTGAGTGATAAACTTTTGTTATTTGAGGGTGAATTTTATTTTTAGAAATTGTTGGAAGTAATTTACAGGCAAATCTGGAAAAGATAGATAATGAAACTGCAATAATTCAACAAAAATTAATCTTTGAGTTGCAAAAACACTGTGTATTCAGTGGGCTTATATTCTACTAACATATTTGAGGAGAAAAAGTCTCTTTCAAATAATGAGACTAGTTTTCTTTGGTGATTTTTAAACTGATCATTAAAACAGTTCTTAAAATGGAAAAACCGTATTGGACAGCAGCTGTACATAAATCCCTAGGTGATAAGTTTTGAAGGATAATTATTAGGTGTATACGTAAGCCCAGGTACACTTGATTAAAAATTCAGTGTTGTTTCTTGAAGGTTACATTTCGTTATATTCTCTCTCTCTTATTTTTCGTTTTAGACCAACTGGTGGAAGTGACAAATGGACAGCAACAGCTTGCGACTGTCTTTCATTTTACCTTACTGGAGCTGTAGCATCTATAATCATACAGGTCTATAGCAATTGAAAGATATATGAACATTATTTGTATATGTTTTGGTCAGAAAGTATTTATAGCTTAACATTATAGAGAAGGAAATGAAACTTATTTCAGTTATGTGTACATCTTTTACTTTTTTATATTTTCAAAAGACATTAAAAAATTTCTAAACTGCAGTATTCTTAGGTTAACAACTTAAATGATAAATGTAGAATAGGTACGTTTTAGGATTACTTTGCCTAAGTGTCCTGCAAATCTGATCTACCAAGTCAGGCTTTGTTTCTAACAAAAGAATATTATCCAGCACATTATGCAGTTACTGTAAAACATTCAAATAAAGTATATATGGTAATGTATTCATCTTGTCACAGGGTACAAGAACTTTCTGCCTTTTTAAAATTCTTCCCAGTGCCAGTTAATTCCATTTTTAAAAATTTTAAAACATACTATCTCTTGGATTAATGATGTTAGGATTCTTTTAATAGTTCTTAGTCTCCTGTTCTTTGAAGAATAATTTACCTCTTTTGAACTTATATCACTTCCGTGACTTCTAACATATTAAGAAGAAAATAGACAGATATGTGTGTTTAAATGTAGTTCTTGGCCTTTTTGAAGAAAAATTGGTTTAATTTTTCTTTTTTATCCAAACCTGTATTTCATTAGTGTGGCAAGCTCCTGATGAAGGAACATTAACTGTTAATACAAATCAACAAATTTAGCTGTGATTTCTAATCTTAGAGAATTGTCTGGGGCACTGAGAGGTTAAGAAGTAATTTGCTCCATGATTGCACAACTCATTAATGTCAGATATTGGACTTGAAATCAGGTCTTCCTCACTGTAAGCCTAGCTTGTCTCCGAGGAGTTTAAATAACTTAAAGGAATTTTAGTTTGTAGCCTGCAGGTTACGGTGAACATAGGATAGAGAAAGTTAACAGGTAGTGGTTTTTGTTATGAGATGTTTACTAAATTTATACTCGCTAAAGTTAGTCATAAAATTTATGTTAATTAAATCTAGTGTACCTTTTCTGGGGGATTTAAAAACTCATCCTTTACTTTACGCTTCTCCTTAAGTGTTATGCCCTATTGACTCTTTTCATCTGTTTTTAAGAGAGACTGATACCAGTGCTTTTTTTAAGAAACCTTATCTAATTTGGGATATACAAAACATACTAACAACTTCATGATGGCACCAAAAATGTCTTTTGTTTGGAAAAACGTGCCTCCTTTGCATGCTTGTCCCATAAAGCTTTGCCTACCCTCTTGTGGCTTTTTGAGTAGTCTTCTCTGGTATGTTAAGCTATGAAGATCAGTGATAACGGGGACAAAAAGTCATTGTCTGTATAAGCAAACTTCAACTCCATGATTGATCTTATCTTCCAGGAAAACCATACAACATTGCCACTGCCTGTGAAAATTTTATGCAGAGATGAAAAAGGACAGTGTATTGATATTTCTAATTATCTGATTAAAAAGGGTTTGGCTTTGAGGGACAGAAGGTATGGAAGTTTGGGGGGTTTAATGTTATGATGGAGACATTTTCTAAAATTTCCTTTCTTATCCCTTAATTTCTTATTTGTACTTTACACAGAACATTTCATATGTGTGTTATATAGGTTACGTAAGAACTATATTGCATATGCCTCACATTTTAGAAGAAAACATATTTGTAGATTGCTTATAAACCACATCTTTAGCCATGAAGAAACTCTGTTCTGAACCAAATCTTTTTCCTTGATTCAAAACTCCCTCAATAATTTCAGCTAATCACAGAGACACTTGTCATTTCTATGGTGAGTTGAAATGAATCATCTCCACCACCACATTTATTCACATAACATCCGTTCTTTTCCCTCATTCTAAAACATGGAGAGAGAGGAATTAGAAGTGTCTCTTTGCTTACATAAAAGAATGCTTTAAATGAAAGATTACAATGGATGCTCAATATGTTAAGGGATAGGAAGGAGGAACAAAGGGATTACTTTCATGATTTCCTTCTCAAGTTTGGGTTTTAAGTACCTTTCTTGGAAATGAAGAGAGGTGATTAAGTGCTGTAGCCTTAGCTCTTGGCTCTTCTATCTCTCTACAGGGGTACACTAGAACCTCAAACAGATACTTGAAAAACCCATCATTCCTTTATGTACTCTAACCAAGTGTATCCACTGGCTGCTCATAATTCATTTGCTGCTACAGTGGCCCTTCATTCTTGACAAAATGGGAGGAAATCAGAAAGGAAAAAAAGCGAGAGGCATCTATTTACATAGAGAATTAGAAAAATAAGTGTCAAATTTTTCCTCCTTCCAGCTCATTGCTAGAAGTGATCATTGCTACTCTTCTAATTTAACTTTTTGCCTCTTCTGACTTGAATCAGTCATTCAATTTGATGCAAAAAAAAAATGTCTTAAAAAACTGAGTCAAGGGGGGAAAAAATTAGAAGTTACTGTCAAAATCTCTGTTCGTAACACTTCAGCAGAATTACCCTTTCCCAAGGTGGGAAAAAGTCAAAGAGGGAATTGTGTGGTAATTTTTTTAATATTGTTTTTCGACTTTGGGTAGGGAAGTCATTTTAGGCAGTAAGTACAAAAGTAAATTCATTCGGTTTTATTATTTCCTGTATTCTGTTTATCTTTCCAAGTAGAATACAAACTCCTTAAAAGCAGGTGAATGCTTCCATTTTTATTCCCCATTATAGCTATAACATCATCTATGTACAGTAGATACATAATCCTTGCTTACTAATTCATTAGTTTATGTAGTTTTAAAAAGTGGTCATGTGGGGACACTTAAGTGGTGCAGTGGATAGAGCACTGGTTTTGGAGTCAGTAAGACTTGAGTTCAAAAGTGACCTCCTATATTTGACTCGTATTAGCTATGTGACCCTGGGCAAGTTATTTAACCCCAATTGCCTTGCAAAACACGCAAAACAAAAAAGTGGCTATGCAGCAATCACTTTTCAAGGCCAGAACTTTAAAATTGGGAAAACTTTTTATTTCACATAATTGATATGGGGATTAACAGTTTAAGTTTAAAAGATATTTGAAATGTCTCTTAGGATATGTCGTATGATGCACAGTAGAATAAGTGAAATTGTACTGGCAGTTGAATCAATATTGCATTAATGATTTAAACAGTTTTATTGTGACTGAATTAGTAACTATGCTAGTTACTGTTCTTTTGAGATATTATCACATGAAAAACACTTGAAAAAATTTAATTTACCTGCTGTTTTGCTCGTAGTTATACCAGCTATTTTTTGGGCCCTACAGAGTTGACAAAATTAATAAAACTAATTCAGCCTCTGAGAAGAGTCTTGGCAACGCTATGGAACAAAGTCTGGGAGTGGCTAAGTATACCATATCTCATCTTGAACCCAGCAAAGTTAATGGTATTATCAGTGAATATAAGGTGTCAGACATAAAGAAGAAAGTGCTTGATCCAAGAACTGGAGGATATTACAAACCACCAGTTATTCCTAACATGAAAGTGTTTGAAGCAATAGTAAGCTGCGTTGGTGATGATGGAACTATATATGTGGTACCAAAATCATCAGGTAAGGCAAACAGAATACTAAGCTGTCGGTTTAAAGGTCATAGATTATGGTTTTATCACCTTAGTTTTATAGTTTTTAACCAATTTATAAGTATAGTTTGCACTGGATCTTATAAGATATTAAAATACACATTTCAAATACAAATTGTTGAAAATGTGGTATTTCTTTATCTGCCATTTTGTTCACACAATCCTTTGTTGCCATTTAGTATTAACTTTTACTTATATTATGTAACCTTAATTATTGGCCACTTTGACTGGAGTCTGAACACTTTTAAAAAATTTTCAATTTAAACTTTTCAAAAGGAATAATCTCTAATAGCATGTTTTTCTTGGTTTTATGAAAATTCATATAATTAGCAAGTTAAATAGTGTATCTCAGTTGTCTTGGTTGTTTTGTGATAGCTTTGAAATGAGGAACTTAAAATTAAAATCATTAACTGGTTGGTTTATTGATATATTTATATATGTGTGTGTGTATGAATATGTTTAAAAAGAAAATGGGCAAATATAATATTTAAAATTAATTTTAGCTAAGCTGTTCCCCACAAAGTGTAAAACACCATGATACCAAGAAATTTCAATGTTTTTTTCCTCCCACTGTCCTTTATATCAGAAGGTTTTTTTCAACTCTTTCCTCTCATCTTTACTTCCTGCTTATTTATGAGGTGATACTGCTCTTAACTTTCTACCGTTCTTCTTTGTAAGATTTTATTTGTGAGTTTATATTCTAAACCACTTGCCTTGAGGCTACCTTATCTCTCTATTTGGCAAGTAAATCAAATGCTTGCTCACTGTAAGGCACTTTTTAGATTCTTTTGGCCTCATTGTTACGGTAATTGATCTATTTTAGTTAAAGGTCTATATGAACTGGTCATATGTTGATCTCCTGGATTACATCCATTTTTCATTTTTAGCAGTAGTTGAAATAGGTTCAGTTTAAATTTTTTTCATTGTATGCCATATCTTTCATGTTCATTTTTCTAGTTTTGCATTAATTTTTATCTTAACTCTAACAGGTCTTATAGTCTGGCTACACTATTGAATCAGAAATGACTTCCCCATCACTAACAAGTCATTTAGTGTCTATTAAAATATAATCATTTTTATTTGCTATTGTTCGTGGGCAGTATTTTCTGTTCTCTTTTTCTCAAAAAAAAAAAAAGCTGTTGTGCAGATGTTCAGCTTAGGTAAAGTCTACAAATATTTGGCTTTTCTTATTTAATTCTTTGCTTTCCTTAACCATATTTGCCAACTTTCTAAGAGATTGTCAGCTGTGCCCACCTTTTGCATTGAAATTACCAAGTATCAGAGTATAAAATGATTTAATTTTAGGGGCTCTTAATAAATTCTTGGCGCACCTAGGTGGCACAGTGAATAGTATGCTGGGCCTGGAGTCCAGAAGATTCATCTTTCTGAGTTTAAATCTGGCCTCAGGCACTAGCTATGTAAGGAGTTGGAAACTGATTCCCCTATTCAGCCCTTACTCTGCTGAACCTAACCCTTGAACCATCTATCCTCTTGGTGGGGAACATTTGTCATGCCAGTATTTCCCCAAGTCCATGGAGCCCTGCCAACTCCCCTACTCTTTTTCCTGACTAAGGATGACATGGTGTTTCTTTCTCCCATGAGCTGAATGTGATTATGAACCTTCTTTAATATATTTAATATGCTATATTCCCTTAATTAGGATGTGGGCTCCCTGAGAATAGCAGTTACCTTAATCTATTTGTTTCAAAAGGTACTTGAACAAAGTAGGCATTTAAATGCGGTACCATTCCCTCCAATCCTTTATTTTTTGGAAACAGTACTGTTTATAATCTTTCATCATTGTCTTCTGTAGATGAGTTTGTATGCCAAATAAGTATCTTCTGTGCTTAGCTTGGAGCTCAAATGTTTGCTTGGCTAAAGTAGTTTCTGAGATCTTCATCATAGCAGCTTTTTTTTTTTCTTTTTAAATTTATTTATTTATTTTCAGTTTTCAACAATCATTTCCACAAAATTATGAGTTCCAAATTTTCTCCCCATCTTTCCCCTCCCCCCACTCCAAAACCCCAAGCATTCTAATTACCCCTACCATCAATCTGCCCTCCCTTCTAACATCCCTCCCTTTCCTTATCCCCATCTTCTCTTTTGTCCTGTAGGGCAAGATAAATTTCTATACCCCATTACCTGTATTTCTTATTACCCAGTTGTACACAGATACAATTCTCAACATTTGTTACTAAAACTTGGAGTTCCAACTTTGCCCTCTGGTTCTAGAATATCAGGGCAGTTTTCCTTGATAATTTCATACAAGATGATGTCCAGGCTCTTTTTTTGGTCATGGCTTTCAGGTAGTCCCATAATTTTTAAATTGTCTCTCCTAGATCTATTTTCCAGGTCAGTTGTTTTCCCAATGAGATATTTCACATTATCTTCTATTTTTTCATTCTTTTGGTTTTGTTTTGTAATTTCTTGGTTTCTCATAAAGTCATTAGCTTCCATCTGCTCCATTCTAATTTTTAAAGAACTGTTTTCTTCAGTGAGCTTTTGAACCTCCTTTTCCATTTGGCTAATTCTGCTTTTTAAAGCATTCTTCCCCTCATTAGCTTTTTGAACCTCTTTTGCCAATTGAGTTAGTCTGTTTTTAAAGGTGTTATTTTCTTCAGCTTTTTTTTGGGTCTCCTTTAGCAAGTTACTGACTCACTTTTCATGCTTTTCTTGCATCCCTCTCATTTCTCAGTTTTTACTCCACCTCTCTTACTTGATTTTCAGTATCCTTTTTGAGCTCTTCCATGGCCTGAGACCATTGAATATTGATTTTGGATGTTTGGGATACAGAAGCCTTGACTTTTATCTCTTTCCCTGATGGTAAGCATTGTTCTTCCTCATGGGAAAGGATGGGAGTTCACCAAGAAAGTAACCTTCTATAGTCTTATTTTTTTTCCCCTTTTTGGCATTTTCCCAACCAGTTATTTGACTTTTGAGTCCTTTGTCAAGAGTAGGGTATACTCTGGGGATCTGTAAGATCTCAGTTACTCCAAGGTGGCACAATCAAGGGTGTATACTGGTCTGGGAGCAACCAGAAACTTTGGTGCCCAGAGTCTGCGAGTAGTAGTTTCTTCTCTACAACCACCTGGCCTCCGGTTGCACCAAGCCAGTATTGGGGGCTGAGATTCAGATAAGCTGCTCAATTCCCCCAGGGGTTTTCGATGGGGGTAGGGCCACCATTCAGTGTGAGATAAAGATCAGCTGCTCAAATCCCCCAGGAGCATTAGGTGGGGGCAGGGCCTCCACACAGGGCTGAGGTGTATGCATCAGCTGCTCAGTTCCCCCAGGGGTTTTACAATCCAACAATGGATGCAGGCTGCCACTGAATATGGCCTCTGACCCTGCTGCTGGAGGCTGGAGCTATGGGAAGACCCTGCTCCCTTCTCAGCTAGCTGAGAAAACCCTCTCACTGACTTTTGGTGCCTGTGGGTTGAGGGATCTGCAAATAGCCACTACTGCTGGGGATTCTGCCCCTGAGGCCTGCTCTGGTCCTGCTCTTCCCAGTGCCATATGGCCAAGGCAGGGCTACTCTCGAAGCTGGTGCAACAGACCTTTCCTGTTGGCCTTTCAGGTCACCCTGGGCTGGAAGTCTTCTCCACTCTGTTGTTCTGTGGCTTCTGCTGCTCTAGAATTTGTTGAGAGTCTTTCTTTACAGGTATTTTATGGGCTGTGGGGGAAGAGCTAGTGTATGTGCATCTTTCTACTCCACCATCTTGGCTCTGCCCCTATCATAGCAGCTTTTTAAAAAAAAAGTTTGATTTTTCTAAAAAGTCACGATCTGTATACATCTTTTCCCTTATATCCATTGTCCAGTCAGCAGTTTATTTAAATAGGTCTAATTGGAGGTGATTGAATACTGTATCTTTATATGTTCTAATTCCTGTGGATTATAGCCTTTGCTTTAGTTAATGATCTGATTGTGCACAGAGGTAGCTAAAAAAATGACTCCTACTTTGGTAAACATTTAATAAAGTAAAATTTTTTTGTCTTTCTGTTTGGTGTACAATAGTGTCTAGCATTTCTTGAAAAAAAATTCTGCTTTGCAGACACATCTCTGGTCATCTTTATTTCTTTATACCAAACTGTATTTTATAGTATTTTTTGCCATTCTCTCCTGTACCTACCTTTGCTTTGAAGTCACCAAGAGTTGGAGGATCTTGTCAAACTCTTCATGTAGCACATCTGCTGCTTCTTCCTTTGTAGAAATATTGGCATAGAAAAGATAATGCCAATAGAAGTGAGAAAAGATACACCAATAGAAGTACTACAGCATCATGGGATCCGCATCTGGATTAGTTAGTTAAGAGGTATATGAGGGTAAGGGTAGATACTGGGATAGAATTGTGTTAAATAAAACATTTCCCAAGTTAAAAAAAAATGTATTGGCCTATGGGCTGCAGATATCTTCTTGGTGTTCATTTTCACTTGTGCCTTTTGTGAGCACTGCCAGGCTATATGACAGTCCTGTGAAACACCTCCTTTCACCTTTGGGCACTAGCTGAAGCTGATTCTACTGATTCTTTCATTCAGTCCTCCTGGAAGATCATTTTGCTAATATTTAGCCATAGGTATTTTTGTTTCCTTTTTGTCATTTATAACAAGAATGTCAGCACTAATATGATTCAGTTCCTCCAAAATTATATCTGCTCCTTGGTGGTTGGACAAAGATCTTATAGTTTAGAGTACTAGCAGTTAAATACATGTCTCTGTTCTATCTAAAAATTATTTGATTCTTGGTATGTTCCCATGTCTAAATGTTCTGCCACAATCACTAAGAATCAGAAGCGGGCCACAGAGGTCTAGAGATCATTATGTATTTTCATTTTTTACATTTACCATGACCAAACAACTTTTTATTTAATGGCCAAACTGATAGTGATGAACATCTCTATACTCAATTTAGGTTTATCCTCTCAGGTTAGGCCCTGGTCATCACTGGGTATCACTGAGAATGTAGGGTTGCAGTCATGCCACAGTGAAACATCACAGTAGGATTTCTGTGAAGAACAGTAGTGTGGGTACATTAGTTTTTGGTCCCAACTGATAATTTCATTCTAATTCCAAAGCAGAACCATCTCTCAACTATACCATGCTGCCTTTTGCTACATTATTATTTCTGTGTTTTTTAAATGAAAATACTATTTGGGATACTTAATGGTTAACAGATTGTCTTAACTAGATTTTGTTAAATAAATGCTTGTGTCCCCAAGATTGTGCTGCATTTCAGCATCATCTGAAATGTAGCATATATTATGTTTTATTCAGCTAATGTTGATCCATCGTGCCTGAATGCCTAGTTAATCTAGTATTTATTTGTTTGCATTTAATAATTTTTACATAATCATGGCACATACTCTCAATTCTCAAAACACTTTGTAGCTTTATGACCCTGAGCAAATCACTTAACTTCTGTTTGTCTCAGGTTCCCCATTTGTAACACAAGGCATAACAGCACCTACCTCCCACAGTTGTTGTGAGGATCGAATGAGATAATAATTGGATAAATATTTTTTTGAATATAACTTGATAATATAACTAAGTATTTAATATGCATACAGATAACAGAGGCTATTGTTTAAAAGTACTTAGAAGTTGACTGAACAAGTTGAGTGAAATTCTGAGGGTTTTGGAACTGACTTTTTAAAGTCCAGGTATTGTTTCATGGCATTTTAATATAATTGTAAACAAAGTCAAGTGCAAGTCATGTCATCATTTCTCTGATGGCATGGTCTTCTTCGGCAGTGAAAGGTGAACACAACAACAACAGTTATAGAGTAATGATTTTATTTACATTAAAAAATAAATAATTTTCCTAAGGTTTGTATGTTATGTATTTCCTCAGAACTTGAGCTCAGAAAATTGATGGATGAAATTCAAAGTAACTTCAAGTGTCTTGGTCTTTTGGAGCCATATTGCTGGAAAAAAGGAGAAGCTTGTGCAGTAAGGGGATCAGATACTGTGTGGTATCGAGGTAAAGTTATGGAAGTTGTTGGTGGAACTATCAGGGTAAGTTTGGTTATTCTTTGATGACGGATTTAGAGTTAAACTCCATTATTTCTAAAGTGTAAATTAATTTTCAATTATAAATATTTAAACTGTCTTTTGAGAATATTTAACCAATTATTATCTTATTTGATCCTCACAACAACTGTGGGAGGTAGGTGCTGTTATCCCTTGTGTTACAAATGGGGAATTTGAGACAAACAGAAGTTAAGCGATTTGCTCAGGGTCACACAGCCACAAAGTGTTTGAGTCTGCATTTGAACTCAGGGCTTCCTGACTCCAGATCAAGCACTCTATCCACTGAGCCATCTCTCTATCTTAGAGAATTGCCTAGAACACTGAGAGTTAAGGGGGATGGCCATGTTCATACAGCTCTTATTCACAGGCTAGACTTGAATGCCAGTCTTCCTGACCAGTCCAGCTCTCTCTTACTACACCATTCTGCCTCTCAAATTTTATATTAAAGACCAAATTATTTAGGGTTGAACAGCTTTGTTTTCCTCACTTAAATGTTTAAATTCAGTTTAACTTATTAAAATATCCACTTGTCTTTAGGCAGTCAAATCTGCTGTCTTTTTTCCCCATTTGAGGTTTATTAATATTTTTGTGTGTTTTTTATTTTTTTGTTTTTGTTGCTGCTGTTTGGATAGAGCTTATAATGTATAGTGAACTTTTGTTAATTTTGAGTAGATCCAAAGAAAGGTGTTTAAATCCTTCATTTTTCAGACATTAATATTTAAAATAAAAATTTTTGAGTTAGAACCTTAAAATGAATACTAACTCCCTCATTTTACAGGTGAGAAAACATGCTTAGGGAGGTGGTAACATGATGACATGGAAAGTGAGTCAGTGTCAGATATGAAACTGGGAGCTAGGATTCCTGACCAGTACCTTCTCTGCAAGGGAAAGGGAGAAGAGTAGGGAACTGTCATTTATTAAACACCCACTATCTACTAGGCACTGTGCTAAGCACTTTTTGCAGCCTCTATAATATAGAGCTGTGACTTCCAGTTCAGAGGTGATTAAACTTATGCATATCACTCTCACTTTAAAGCATTTCACGAGTGTTCTTTCAGTAACCATTCTATTGCCAAGAGAGTAGTGATATATACTACAGAGAAGCCATGTCCCCACTCCTAAGAAATTTAAACTAAAGTAAGAAGCTAAACAGCAATCAGCATGCACAATTATATACATTGGTTTATAGCAATTTTATGACAGTGAGAAAGGCTATTTTTTCAAATCATAGTGGCTTCATCTTTTAGGGATGATTGCTATATTGAACACTGAGATATATAAAATCACTTTTCTGCCAATAATTCTGTAATGCAATTCATTTTTTATGCAGGTGCAATATTTAGACCATGGATATACTGAGAAGATTCCACAGTGTCATCTTTACCCAACTGTATTATATGCTGATAGACCCCAGTTTTGTATTCCATGTCAGCTGTATAATACTGTACCTGTACGTAATTTGTTGCACTATCAATGTAATAATCTAGATATTCTTTGTGTCATAATTGATCAAATTCTCAGTAGGTAAGATGCAGTGTTAGCCATGATTTACTGCCCTAAGGAGCTCTTATTATGCAAATAAGCATAATAACACAGCTAGAAACAACCTTAGGAATCATATTTGCATTTTGCTTTGCTTTTAGTGTTCTGTGTTTTTATGCCTGGAAGGTTTAAAGTATATAGTACTGGGGAGAGCAGTGAGATTTAAGAGAAGCTAAGATCCTTATGTGTACCTCCTGATACAATGTTAGGTATAAACTTTGATTATCCATGGGATAAGTATTTCTTTGATTTTAAGATTTGACTCAAGAAGTTTTAATCCAGCCAATGTGTTTTTTTCCTTTTTGTGTTTCAGTAATAGAACTGTATTTGCTTGAACCATGTTTTTTATTATTTTTGTTACACAATTGACCAACTGAAATTTAAGAAGATTGATTTCATAGAGGTGTTAGGTTGGATTTAATCAGATCACATTAGATTACTTCATAAAGAATTTTGCAACATGAGTATAGAAGAGAGGCATCATACATGTTAGATAAAATACTGGAAAAACTGGGAATCAGGAAAACCTAGATTTAAATCCCACCTCTGTCCATACTAGCTATGTGACCCTGGGCAACTCTCTAAAACCATAAATTGTGGACAAATTGATGAATTTTCAGTGAAATCACAGGCATAAACTAAAACGCAGTAATATTTGCCCTCGTAAATTCTTTGGAGCATTATCTGAAAGCAGTTTTGTTATAATTCTGACTTTGGTTTATCAGAAGGTGTCTTGCTCTGCATCTTGTTTTTTGTTCGTGGAAAATAATATTTTTATCCCAATTAGGTTGGAAATTCCTGGCAGCCAGATGCGGTAGAACTCCTTCAAGAGTTACTACCAAAGAGAGAGGTCGAAATTCATAACATGGTAATTTGTATTACTGTTTAAACAGTTATTTATTTTGACATGTCATAATAACTCCTTAAAAGAATTAATTTGAGGGAATAACTAATACCTGTCCTAGATCTTTAAATTCTTTTGTGTATATGTGTATATACATGAGTGCATAATTGATACTTACATGAAAGAAGAGAAATTTGAATCTAAACTTTTAAATAAACTTAATTTTAGGATATGTAAAGATTTTTTAAAGGGCACACAATATTTGTAAGCTTAAGTTTCCTTTTGCTAAATGCTTACTTCATTTTAATTTATGGTATACTGCAATTTTAGGCCCTATCGGAGGAAGCTGTTAGTATAGCAGAAATAAGACTGGATTCAGATTTAAAAGACTTGGAGTAGAAATCTAGCTGAGCCATTTAATATCATTGTGATCTTGGGCAAGATTCTAAGCTTTTACATTCTCCTCTTTAAAATAAGAAGGTTGTAATAACCCAGTTTCTAAGGTGCTTTCCAGCTCTAAAACTGATCATGATCCTGTGCTTCTAAGAAACATGTTCAAATACAAAAAAGAAACATGCGTGCAAGAGGGAGGATGTTGCTATCTATGGGGCAACCTGCAGTGTTTTAAAGAGGATCCATCCTCCAAAGAGACATCCTTATACATACAAAGACAAATAACAGTCTAGGGTAGCATACAAATGTATCAAATGGGTGACACAAAATTTCAGAGGAGGAATCTTAAGAGATCTGGGCATCAGGGAAAATGTTAAGGAAATGGTAGAGAAGTTTAGCTGGCGAGACAAGAATAGGATTTTTACTGTAGCTTGTTCTGGAGTCAGTATATAATATGGCCAAAATGAAATATTAGCGTAGAAAGAATAATGAAAAGAATTTGGTAGGGGCAAGAATTCGTGAGGATTTGAATGCCACATTAAGGATTTTAGTCCTATAGACCCTGGGGAACCACTGAATTCATTTTTTAATAGGGAAATGGCATTCAAAGAAGGGCATTAGAAAATGAACTTAGCAGCTTAGTAGGAAGAATTGATTGGGGGCAGGGGGAGACATTGTGGTGCTGTAGACTCGAGGTGATAGCAGAATAGACAGCCACAGCATGAGGTCTAATGGATCTTAGTTGTTAATAAGCATAAATGTTCAATTTTCAAGTAAAATTGATATTGTGTTTTGAAACTTAACTGTACTCCTTAATTGTATGTAATAGGAATTACCCAAAAGTCCATGGGGAAAATTATCTGTTCATCTCTATTTTGATGGAATGTCGCTTTCTTATTTTATGGCACACCATAAACATTGTACATTTGAAGGTTCTGAGGAAATACTGAAAGAGGTAAGCAAGCTACTTTTCTTTTAGCTAGAGTTAGGAAATTACAAGCATAATCAAAATTGTAAATATTAACTAAAATAAGTGGACTGTGTTTCACAAAATTTCATAGCTGAAAGAGATCTCTGACTTGATGACCAGTTCATACCTGGAACTCATTCTTGGGAAAGACTCCTTTATAACAGACCAGACTGGTGGGCCATCCACTCTTTGCTGTAATACTTCCAGTGGAAGGGAACCTATTTTCTTCTGTGACAATTCATTCTACTTTAAAAATAACTTGAATTTTTAGTAAATTTTTCCTTATCTCAAACCTAAATTTCCCTCTTTGAAACTTCCACCATTATTCCTACTTTCTTTCTCCTAGAGACATGCTGAACACGTTTAATTTCTTTCCATATGTTAGCCTTTTGATGTCCTCCTTGACTTTCCATATATCCAATATTTTCTCCGCGTGTAGCCAATCAAATCTGCCATTTCTACCTCTGCAAAATCTCTTAGATTTGTTACCTTCTTTTTACTCATGCAGCAACCACCCTAGTTCAGGCCGTTATTATTTTGATACATGACTATTGCAGTAGTTTCCTAATTGGCCTCCCCTGTCTCTAGCTTTTTTCCATTCCCATTGATCCTTCACACTGCTGCCAAGGGGATATTTGTAAACCATATGTTTGATCATAACACTCCTCTACCCAGAAAACTTCAGTAACTCCCCATTACCACTGGAACTATATAAAAACTCTTCTGGTCTTCAAAGTCCTTCCCAAACTGTTCCTCAGTCTATTTTTCCATCAATTTACATTCTCTTCTCAAAGCTGCATGATAAAGAACTTAGTGGTACCATTATGATATAAATGGGGAAGTTCAGAAGGTTAGGCTTGGAGAGGATATTGAATTTTGTTTTGGATATGCCTAACTTGAATTTCATATGGTATAGCACGTTCATAATATTCAGCAGTCAGCTGATGATGGGGCACTGCATATTAGGAGAGGGAGAGGGACAAATATATGGATCTGGAAATCATCTACAGAAATATTATCATTAGGCCCATGGGACCTGATGAGGGTAAGTGATTATATAGAGAAATGAGACGAAAGCCCAGGACAAAGTCTTGGAATATATCAATTTAGGAGGCAGAATACGGATGATGATCCAACAAAGGAGTTTGATTTAAAAACAAAAAACTATTATGTGGGTGAAAAAAAAAACAAAAGAGAATAATATCATAGAAACTGAGACAGGAGAGTGTATCCATAGAAGAGTAGCAGAGTCAAGTGCTACAAATAGGTGAAGAATGAGAATTGTGAAAAGACCATCATTATATTTGGTAATTAAGAGATCATCAGTAATTTTATAGATAACAATTTCAGCCAGGTAATACAGTCAGATGCCAGATTGCAAAGGGTTAAGAAGGGAGGAAAAGTAGAAGCCAGGAAGGTTAACAGCTTTTTTAGACATTTGGCTGTTAAAAGGAGGAACAGATTTAGAACAATAGTCTAAGAGAGGTGGTAGGGTCTAATGGACATTTTTAAAAATATATTTATTTTTTATTATTATTTAAATTTTTTTCAGTGTTCTACAATCACTTCCATGTATCTTAGATTTTTCACCTGCCTCCCTACTTCTCTACTTCCTCCCTGAGATAGCATACAGTTTTATATAGGTTCTACACATACATTCGTATTAAAAACATTTTCACCTTAGTCATGTTGCATAGAAGAATTAAAATGAATGGGAGAAATCATAAAACAAACCAAAACATAATACAAAAGAAAATGATCTGCTTCATTCTGTGATTGAATTCAATAGTTCTTTCCCTGTATGTGGAAGGTATTTTGCTTTAAGAGACCATTGGGAATTATTTAAGTCCTTGCATTGCAATGAAGTACTAAGTCTACCAGAAAAATTCGTCACACACTGTGGTCTTTGCTGTGTACAAAGTTCTCCTGGTTCTGCTCCTTTCACTCAGCATGAGTTCATATAAGTCTTTCCAGGCCTCTCTGAAGTCTTCCTGTTCATCATTTCTTATAGCACAATAGTATTCTAATGGGCATTTTTTAAAAGTAGAAGAAACTTGAAAATATTTGTAGGCTACAGAGAAAGAACCAATAGAGATTGAAGTTTAGATAGATTATAGGACTGATTGTTGGGACAGTCTTCTAGAGGTAATAAGAGTGGATAGGATTAGGGTATTTGTGAATGATTTGACTTTGAGGAGAAAAGGGCTACTTTTTCATCTGAGACTTGAGTAATGGGGGATAAAGAAGAATGTCAGAGGTTTTTGAGTTATGGAGTTTCTGCTCTATTGAAGTCATAGTAAATGGTCTTTATTTTTTCACTAAAGTATGAGACAAGATTCTTAGCTGAGCATGTGGTGTGGGGGAGGGTTACTGTAGAAGGCTTGAAAAGAGATTTGGAACAGCTTCTTTGGAGAGCAGGAAAGAGAATTTAGGGGAAAAATAAACACTTGCCTTGCTGTGGTGAATACTCCATTGGGACTAGGTAACAGTAGTTTGTAATAGACTAAATCAGCAGAGTTGCATGACTACCTTCAGCATCATATGAATAGGAGCCAAGAAGGAAGATGATGAGATTAACCTAGAGTTAGGGTTCAGCAAGAAAAGAGTGGCGTTTGAATACGGGAGCAAAATTGTAGAGTTGAACTGGTCCTTTAACTGGCCAAGATTAGGAAGGGAATGGGGTATAGTCTAAGAGCAGTGGCAAAATACTGAAGGCTAGAGGGATTCAAGGCCATGAAAAGAACAAAAATAGGTGTAGAGGTAGAGAAAAAGATAGAATGTTAGAATATTATGATTGAACAAAAGAATCTGAGTTCGTGATCATGAAAATGGGATACATGTGGATGGTGGCAATATTTGAGGGTGTGATATGAAACAATATGCAACTAGAGATTCAGTGTCACTGACATTGAGAAGGTAAAGAAAGAGTTTGCTGGCCATAGGGGATGAATTTAGATGGGAGATGGGAGAGGCAGCTCTAGTGAGGTTGGATGAGTCAAGAAAAGTCTACATTACAGCTATCTGGCCTCTCTACCAGGCTTTGTGATCTATTTGCTAAATTCATCGCTTTCCTCTTTCTGACTAGTTGGTCTGTGGTATAGTCCAGTGACGATATCACCTGTGTTTCTGCCTCCATCAGTCTTTTTGTTATTGTTCATCTGTTCAGTCACGTCCAACTCTTTGTGACCCCTAGACCGTAGCATTCCAGGATCTTCTGTCTTTCACTATCTCTGTAAGTCTGTCAAAGTTCATGTTCGTTGTTTTCATGATACTGTCTATCCGTCTCATCTTGTGTCATCCTGTTTTCCTTTTTCCTTCTGTTTTCCAACATCAGGATCTTTCCCAGTAAGTTCCGTCTTTTTATTATGTGGCTAAGGTAGTTAAGTTTCAGTTTCAGTATTTAATTTTCCAGTAAACAGACTGAATTCATTTCTTTAGTATTGATTGAGTTGGCCTTGCTGTCCAAGGGTTTTCTCCAGCACCACAATTCAAAAGTATTGATTCTGCAGCACTCAGCATTCCTTATAGCCTAATTTTCATAGCCCTATGTTGCTTCTGGAAAACCATAGCTTTGACTGTACAGACTTTTGTTGTCAGTGTGATGTCTCTGCTTTTTAGTATGTTTTGCAGATTTGCGATAGCTTTACTTAGAAGGAGCAGCATCTTTTAATTTTGTGGCTGTAGTTGCCATCTGCAGTGATCTTTGGACCAAAGAATACATAAAATCTGGCATTGCTTCCATTTCTTCTCTATCTGCCAAGAAGTAATGGGACCAGTTGCCAAGATCTTAGATTTTTTTTTGATGTTGAGCTTCAAGCCAGCTTTTACACTCTCCTCTTTTCATCCTCATCAAGAGGTGTCTTAATTCCTCTTCCCTTTCTGTCATCAGTGATATCGTCTGCATATCTGACATTGTTTCTTTTGCCCCCCAGCAACTTTAATTCTAGCTTTCAATTCATCCAGCCTGGCATTTCACATGAGGTACTCTGCCTTTATACGTAAATAAGGTGACAATATACAGCCTTGTCATGCTCCTTGTCCAATCTTACACCAATCATTTCTTCCACATTGGGTTCTAATTGTTGCTTCTTGGCATGCTTGTAAGTTCCTCAGGAGACAAGTAAGATGATGTGGCACTGCCATCTCTTTGAGAACTTGCCCCATTTTGTTGTCATCCACACAGTCAAAGGCATCAGTGTAGTCAATGAAGCAGAAGTAAATGTTTTTCTGGAACTCCCTTGCTTTCTCCGCAATCCAATGAATGTTGACAATTTGTTCTCTAGTTCCTCTCCCTCTTTGAAAACCAGCCTGCTCTTCTGGTAATTCTTGGTTCATAATATTGTAAATCCTGTGTTGCAGAATCTTAAGCATAACCTTGCTAGAGTGGGAAATGAGCATATTTGTTCAGGAATTTGAACGTTCCTTGGCATAGTCCTTCTTTAGAATTGAGATGTAAAGTGATCTTTTCCAACCCAGTGGCCTCTGTTGCATCTTCCAGATTTGCTGGCATATTGGTTACAGCACTCTAACAGCACCATCTTATAGGGTTTACAGGAGCAGCGGTTGTCCAGGCAGTATGGCTCTAGATCAGTAAGCACAGCATCCTGGGTGTTGGTGATGGTAAGAGCTTTCTTGTGTAGTTCTTCTGTGTATTCTTGCCACTTCTTATTACTCTCCTCTGCTTCTGTTAAATCCCTGCCATTTTTGTCTTTTACCATGCCCTTTTTTGCATGAAACTTTTCCTTGATATCCCTAATGTTCTCTTGAAGAAGAGATCTCTTATCTTTCCCATTCTATTATTCTCTTCTAGTTCTTTGTGTTGCTCATTTACGAAAACTTTCTTATCCCTCCTGGTTATTCTCTGAAATTCTGTATTCAGTTGGGTGTATCTTTCTCTTTCTCCTTTACCTTTTGCTTTCTGTATTTCCTCAACTATTTGCAAAGCCTCTTCGGAGAGCCATTTTACTTTCTTGCTCCTTTTTTTCTTGAGAATGTTTTTAGTTGTCTGCTGTACAAAAAATTGGAACGGTCTATCCGTAGTTCTTCAAGTACTGTATTTCCTGCATCTCAGCCCTGAAATCTATTCACCACTTCCACTTCACAGTCATAAGGGATGTTACTTAGGTCATGCCTAATGTCTGATGATCTTCCCTACTTCCTTCAATTTAAATCTGAATTTTGCAGTAAGAAGCTCTTAATCTAATCCAGTCAGCTCGAGGTCTTGTTTTAAATGACTGTATAGAGCTTTCTCCACCTTTGGCTGCAAAAGCATACAATTAATCCAATTTCTGTATTGACTGTCTAGTGATGTTCATGTGTCCACCTTTTGGGTGGTTGAAAAAGTGTGTTTTGTTATGACCCTTGAGTTATCTTGACACACTTCCATTACTCTCTTCCCTGTTTCATTTTGTAGTCAAAGGGCAAACTTGCCTGTTGTTCGAATTACCTTTTGATTTCCTACCTTAGCATTCCAATCCCCTATGATGAATGTGACATCTCTTTTTTTTGGTTTTATCACTAGAAGATGATGTTGGTCTTGATAAAAGTGATCAACTATGACCTCTTCAGAATTAGTGTTTGGAGCATAGACTTGTATTACTCTGATATTAAATGGTTTGCCTTGAATTTGAACAGATGTCATTCAGTCATTTTTGACTGAACATATCTAAGTACTGCTTTTCTCACCCTTTTAGTCTAACTGTGAGGGCTACTCCATTTCTTCTAAAGGGATTCTTGAAAAGATCTAGTTTTAAAGGCCAAGGTCTGGAGTATCTCAAGTCCTGGGTCACTGGACCTAGATGACTCTGAAGGAGAAAGTAAGGCTGGTGACTTTGCACACCCCTCACTGAAATCCAATTCATTTGCAGGTCATGGCATCATCTTCTTGATGTCATGGTCTTCGAGAACAAAGAACAAACCACATTAGTATTTGTAGTAATCATCCAACAAAGAACAAACCACATTAGTATTTGTAGTAATCATCCAAATATCAATATTTAATCTTCCATCTTCTGATTGACAATATGCAGCTTAGCTTGGTTCATAGATCTTACATTCCAGGTTCCATTGCAATATTGACCTTTACAGCATCAGACTTCGCTTTCATCCCTAGGTGCATCCATAGCCAAGCTTCCTTTTGGTTTTGGCCCAGCCATTTTGTTAGTACTGGAGCTACTTGTAGTTGTTTTCTACCTTTCCCCAGTAGAGTATTGGAAACCTTCCAACCTGAGGAACTCATCTTCTGATGTTATCTCTTATATCATTGTAGTTTTGTCCATGAGGTTTTCTTGACAGATAGTGAAGTGGTTTGCCATTGCCTCCTCCAGTGGATCACCTTCTGTCAGACTCCATCATGACTTGTCTCTCTTGGGTAACTGCACAACATAACTTTATAGTTTCATTGAACTATGCAAGCTCCTGCACCTTGACAAGGCAATGATCCATCAGTCTTGATCCAGATGCTGTCCAACCTTCCCCCTCTCACTTCTGTTTTCTTCATATGTGTTTCTTCTTCTTATGCTGCTATCTCCCTTTTATTAGATTTGCAAGACCTTGGGCTTTTCTCTTTACAAGCATTGTTATGTGCATGCCATCTGTGGCCAGGAACACATAATTCTCATGGATAATCCTTAAAATCCATTTTAAGCCATTACCCAGGAACTCAAATCCTATTCTCAGGCTCCATCTTAACTGTTTTCATACCCAGAATGGTTTTTTTCTTCTCAAACCCTTTGCTTTGATGGGCAGCAGTGGTAAAGGTACCACCTCTACTCTTGAGATCTTCAGTTTCTTTTCCAAGATGTCATAATTTTCTTTTTTTTTTAAATTTATTTATTTAACTTTTAACATTAATTTCCACAAAATTTTGGGTTCCTAATTTTCTCTCCATTTCTCCCCTCCCCCCACCCCAAAACGCCAAGCATTCTAATTGCCACTATCACCAATCTGTCCTCTCTTCTAACATCCCTCTGTTCCCTTATCCCCATCTTCTTTTTTGTCCTCCAGGGCAAGATAACTTTCTATACCCCATTACCTGTATTTCTTATTTCCTAGTAGCAAGAACAGTACTCGACAGTTGTTCCTAAAACTTTGAGTTCCAACTTCTCTTCATCCCTCCCTCCCCACTCATTCCCTTTGGGAAGGCAAGCAATTCAATATAGGCCATATCTGTGTAATTTTGCAAATGACTTCCATGATAGTTGTGTTGTGTAAGACTAACTATATTTCCCTCCATCCTATCCTGCCCCCCATTGCTTCTATTCTCTCTTTTGATCCTGTCCCTCCCCAAGAGTGTTGACTTCAAGTTGCTCCCTCCTCCCACTGCCCTCCCTTCCATCATCCCCCCCACCCTGCTTATCCCCTTCTCCCCCACTTTCCTGTATTGTAAGATAGGTTTTCATACCAAAATGAGTGTGCATTTTATTTCTTCCTTTAGTTGAATGTGATGAGAGTAAACTTCATGTTTTTCTCTCACCTCCCCTCTTTTTTCCTCCACTGAAAAGTCTTTTGCCTGCCTCTTTTATGAGAGATAATTTGCCCCATTCCATTTCTCCCTTTCTCCTCCCAATATATTTCTCTCTCGCCTCTTAATTTCATTTTTTAAAGATATGATCCCATCCTATTCCATTCGCTCTGTGGTGTGTGTGCGTGTGCGTGTGCATGTGCGCCCACCAACTACCCAGATACTGAAAAGTGTAGGAATGTAAACAGTTCAACTTTACTAGATCCCTTATGACTTCTCTTTGCTGTTTACCTTTTCATGCTTCTCTTCATTCTTGTGTTTGAAAGTCAAATTTTCTTTTCAGCTCTGGTCTTTTCATCAAGAATGCTTGAAAGTCCTCTATTTTGTTGAAAGACCATTTTTTCCCCTGAAGTGTATTATACTCAGTTTTGCTGGGTAGGTGATTCTTGGTTTTAGTCCTAGTTCCTTTGACTTCTGGAATATCATATTCCACACCCTTCAATCCCTTAATGTAGAGGCTGCTAGATCTTGTGTTATCCTGATTGTATTTCCACAATACTTGAATTGTTTCTTTCTAGCTGCTTGCAATATTTTCTCCTTGACCAGAGAACTCTGGAATTTGGTCATAATGTTCCTAGGAGTTTCTCTTTTTGGATCTCTTTCAGGAGGTGATCGGTGGATTCCTTGAATACTTATTTTGCCCTCTGGTTTTAGAATATCAGGGCAGTTTTCTTTGATAATTTCGTGAAAGATGATGTCTAGGCTCTTTTTTTTGATCATGGCTTTCAGGTAGTCCCATAATTTTCAAATTGTCTCTCCTGGATCTATTTTCCAGGTCAGTTGTTTTTCCAATGAGATGTTTCACATTATCTTCCATTTTTTCATTCTTTTGGTTTTGTTCTGTGATTTCTTGGTTTCTCATAAAGTCATTTGGCTCCATTTGTTCTATTCTAATTTTGAAAGAACTATTTTTTTCAGTGAGCTTTTGAACCTCCTTTTCCATTTGGCTAATTCTGCTTTTGAAAGCATTCTTCTCTTCATTGGCTTTTTGAACCTCCTTTGCCAATTGAGTTAGCCTATTTTTCAAGGTGTTGTTTTCTTCAGCCTTTTTTTGGGTCTCCTTTAGCAAGGTGTTGACCTGCTTTTCATGCTTTTCTTGCATCTCTCTCATTTCTCTTCCCAGTTTTTTCTCCACCTCTCTAACTTGATTTTCAAAATCCTTTTTGAGCTCTTCCATGGCCTGAGACCATGGAATATTTATTTTGGATGTTTGGGATACAGAAGCCTTGACTTATGTCTTTCCCTGATGGTAAGCATTGTTGTTCCTCATTAGAAAGGATGGGAGGAGACACCTGTTCACCAAGAAAGTAACCTTCTGTGGTCTTATTTTTTTTTCCCCTTTTCTGGGCATTTTCCCAGGCAGTTACTTGACTTCTGAGTGTCCTCTCCACACCCACCATGCCTCCAGATCCACTCAGTTAGTGCTTGGGGTCTGAGATTCAAATACTGCTTCCCAGCCTTAGGGCTTCAGCAGGTGGGAGCAGGGCTGCTATTCAATGTGAGATTAAGTTCAGGTGCTCAGGTGGGGGCAGGGCCACCACATGGGGCTTAGTTCCCTCAGGGGTTTGTGTGGAGACCTTCAACAATGGATCTGAGCTCCTGCCTGCTTTGGGAGCCCCTGTCTACTGCTGTCTCCGCTCCTGCCTCCTGAGGGGGCCTGAGATATGGAGACATCCTGCTCCCCTCTCAGAGCTGAAAAGACCCTCTCACTGACCTTTGGCTCCTGTGGGTGGAGGGACCTGCCCTGCCACTGGAGATTCTGTCCCTGAAGCCTTCTCGGATCTGCTGCTCTCGGTGCCACGTGGCCAAGGCAGGGCTGGGCTCTGCTCCGGGTCTGGTGCGCGACGGACCTTTCAGGTCAGTTTTTCAGGTCTCTCTGGAACAGAAATCTCCTGCACTCCATTGTTCTGTGGCTTCTGCTGCTCCAGAATTTGTTGGGAGTTCTTCTGTATAGGTATTTTATGGGCTGTGGGTTAGGAGCTAGCATATGTGTATCTTTCTACTTTGCCATGTTGGCTCCTCCCCCTCAAGATGTCATAATTTTCATAAATGCTTTCTGTAGTTCTTCTGGCAATATCATTTTTTTCCCAAGTAGTTAGTAGAAGTTAGTAGTTTTTCAAATTTTGGAAGCATCTCTCACATTTCAGATATATCATACCCTGAGAAGCTAGTACAATTCTTAGTGGTTAGCAGGTCAAAAAATAGGGCCCTCTTTTCTCAGCAGGGAGTTATTTGCTCCCTTGTTAATCTTTCTGACCATTTTGCTTTCCCACTTGATCTCACCTGTGAAAGGTAGAGAACCAGCAGCTGCTCTTCAAAAGGAAATTTTTCATGTTTTTATTTCACTTTCAGTGTTCATGGGTCCTCTTTTTCTTCTATAACATTCTTCTGCTCTCCAACCTATCATGGTACAGGTTTCCCCCTGCCTCTTCAGATCCTAGTCCTTTGTTTTCACATTTAGCACTTTAATGTTACATAGCTACATAACATTTGGCAGGGAGGAGGGGAAGGCCTGTGATTTCATTGTCATTTGGAATTCCCAATGATGAAACTCTTAGCAGTGCAGATCTGGATCTACTCTGTGTTGCTATATTACCTGTTCTGTACCTGATCTATGCTGAATATTATGAATAGGAATGAAGATGCCAGATTACCAGCTACTTTTTCCAGATGAAATAAAACCCGCTTTCTCATAAGAATTTCGGGTCACCACTGAAATGGATTTAACATTATAAAGTCAAAGATTTCCTATGGGTAAAATACACAGAAGCACTATTTAGAGTCTCTGAGAATCTGTGGCATAGCTCTATGCCCTGAAATAACTAAATGGAAGATGACTAAAATATTTATACTATTAAGATAAAAGCAATTTCAGAAAAAAAGATGTAGTAATATTATTACTGTATTGTTATTTCAGAAGCCAAAGGATCACAGTGAAAAGTATGAAGAAGAAAATTGGGAAATAAACTTTAAGGTAAATTTTAACCCACGTCTTCTTTTACAGTTAAACCATTTCCATTTCTTACTAAGGGCCTGACATGTTACTTTCTAAAAGGGAATACTTATTAAATAAATGCTTTTTTTATGTGATAATCATGAAAATTTAACTATAGGCAATTTGTCTTTATTTCTTAGATCAGATATTTTCTGAGCTGACAATATAACCCCACTATCAAGACCTCCTGTAATAGGAAGAGTTTTAGTTACTTTGGCAGATATTTCTGTTTTAGGGCTCAGAATATCAACCCAGAGAAATTATCCCTCTGACCATCACAATCCACTATGGTAGGAAGGGTTATAGTCAGAAAATCAATTCTGGGAAAATATCCCTCACTGGATAGTCTTATTGCAGCCTTGCCTATTTACTGGTTACATTGTATTAGGGAAAGTAAATTATAAACATAAAAAAGAGCACAAAAAAAAAGTCCACACAAAATGTATAGTGTTAAAAATAAAAATCATAGCACCTATCATTTATATAGCACTTTAAAGTTTTCACAATGGCTCTACAAATGTCTCATTTCCTCATATTATCTCCTGTTCTACATATCTCACATTTTTTCACATTTTCATTCAAGCACAAAAATGCCAGGTGTACTCTGCCTGCCTGAATTTGTAGTCTGTTCTTGTCATTCAGTAGTTTTTCAGTAGTGTCTTGACTTTTTTGTGACCCTATTTGGGTCCTGAAGTGGTTTACTATTTCCTTCTCTAGCTCATTTGACAGATGAGGAAACTGAGGCAAGCAGGGTTAAATGACTTGCCCAGGGTCAAACAGCAAGTAAGTATTTGAGGTTGGATTTGAATTCAGGAAGATGAACTTTCCTGGTTCCAGGCCCAACACTCTATCCACTGTGCCACTTAGCTGCCCTGACTTGTAGTCTTGATGAAAGTAAATTGGTGGGAGAAAAAACCAGAGATGTGCCTATATGAAGTTACCAAATTCCAAAAAGAATTTTGCTAATTTGGAGTCATGTCATATGACTAATTTTTCCTTAAACTTTGGATTGATGATCATAATAAAACTTGAATTTATCTTATATTCTAGGAATTGCTTCAGTTTGAAACAGAGACTCCTGTTTTACCACCATATTTATCACCATCTCTCCCTCCTCCAGGAGAACTTTATCCTGTCCAAGTGAAGCATGTTGTTTCACCTAATGAGGTATGCAATTGAAATGTATAATGGGAAAATGAAAATTTTAATCACTATAATAATATAGTAACCAAGAGCATTACCAGTTTAGAATATAAATTTATTTGCACAATCTCATGGAGGATAGTGAAAGATTATAAATATCACCTCATGAGACAAAAAGAAGCAATGGAGGAAAGAAACAGAAAAACCAATTTTAAAATACCTAGATGAAGGACCCCAATTTAGCAAACGATCCCAAAGGTATTGAAGAAGAACAAAAAATAGATGAAAGATCTTCAAATATTTTATAATATACTCTTTCACTATTAAGGATAGTGAGTGGTGGCTCTGTGTCACAGTCCCCCATTTGTTTATAGGGAAGGTGAAAATGGTAAAGAGAACAAAGATGGAAAAGCAGATGAACTAGACCAAATGTACACTGATAAAATTTTGAGACTTTTAAGGAATTAATTCTCATGTGACCTGAAGGAAGCACCAAAGTAATGGAGGAAAAAAACTTGACAGATATCGTTGTTAGCAAAAACACACTGAAAAGTGTTAATAATTACTGACTCATATGTCTGAATTCTTATCTGTAGAAAAATTTTTTTGAAAGTAATCTGCATACGTGGGGCAGATATGTAGAGTGCAGGACCTGAAGTTAGAAAGACACATCCTCCAGAGTTCAAATCTAACCTCAGACACTTAACTAGCTTTGTGATGCTGAGCAAGTCATTTGATCCTGTTTGCCTCAGCTTCTTCATCTGTAACATGGGCTGGAGAAGAAAATGGCAACTACCGTCTTTACCACAAAAACCCCAAATGGGGTCATGGAGCGTCAGACACAACCGCACCACAACAATTGGCATATACCTTGTGGTCATCTGGATGAAGTTATTGACAAGAAATATTCAAGCTTTCATAAATAGTAGATTGGATCTTTATTAGCATATTGTTCAAAGATGGAGAAAATACAAAATTCCAATGTGCTAATTTTTTGTTGACTAAAAAAATTAAATTGAGGTAAAATAAAACAACTCTCTAAAAGGTTCCTCCAGCCTATCTCTCAGGCATATTATTTTTCATTTTTAATATTTTTTCCAATTACATATAAAAACGATTTTTAACATTAGTTTTTTAAAATTTTGAGTTCTAAATTCTCTCCTGCCCTCTTCCCTTAAGACAAGCAATTTGATATAGATTATATATGTGCAGTCATGCAAAACATTTCCACATTAGTTATGTGAAAGAAAATACGGATCTCTCCCCCTCCTCCCCCCAAAAAACAAAAAAAATTTAGAAAATTAGGCTCCAATCTGTATTCAGACTCCACCAGTTCTTTCTCTGGAGGTGGACAGCATTTTTCATCATGGGTCCTTTAGAATTATCTTGGATTGTATTGCTGAGAGTGGCTGAGTCATTCACAGTTGATCATCATACAGTATTGCTGTTACTATGTACAGTGTTCTCCTGGTTCTGCTCATTTCATTTTGCATCAGTTGATGCAAGTCTTTCCAGATTTTTCTGAAAGCATCCTGCTATTCATTTCTTATAGCACAAAATAGTATTTCATCACAATCACATATCACAACTTATTCAACCATTTACCAGTTGATGGGCATCCCCTCAATTTCCAGTTCTTTGCCACCACAAAAAAGAGCTACCATAAATATTTTTGTACATACATGTTCTTTTACTTTTTCTTTTTTTTAAGTCTTTTTGGGTTACGGACCTCATAGTGGTATTACTGGGTCAAGGTTCCTCTTGGTTTTATAACACTTTGGGCATAGTTCCAAATTGCTCTACAAAATAGCTGAATCAGTTTACATCTCCACTATGTTATATATGTATTAGTGTCCCAAGTTTCCCATATCCCCTCCAACATTTGTCATTTTCTTTTTCTGCCATATTAGTCAATCTGATAGGTGTGAGATGGTACCTTAGAGTTGTCTTAATTTCTCATTCATATATTAAAATACAATTCTTTGAACAGTGTAGCAAGAGAAGAGAAACTTGTTGTACAACTCTAGAATCCTTAGGCTCAGCAAGGTGATAGAGTTAATAGAGCACTGGACTTGTAATATGAGGGTCTGAATTCCAATCTTGCCCCCCATCCTAACCACCATATTATGAGATGGCTAAGCTCCTTCTGCACTACCAGCCCCCTTGCCCAGTCTGCTCATAATTCAGCCTGCATATGAGAGAGAGCAGAGACCCTCTTGTTTTCTTGTTTTTGTTAAAGTCAGCACTGAGTACCATGGCTGGCACAAAATGGGTGCTCCATAGATTCTCTTTCTTAGGTCCGCACTTTGTGCTCCTGGGCAAGTCATGTAACCTCTCTGGACTTCAGTTTCTTCCCCTGTGATATAAGGGGTTTGGATGTGATGACTCCCAAAGGTCCTATCAGGCTCTGAAATAAATGATCCTTTGTAATCAATATTAATATATCAAACAAGGCCTAACGCAGGGATATTTTTGCCAAAGTGGTTTATACCACTGCTGTGAAGGAGATCCCAGCACAGTTCAAATCTAGGGTGGTTTCCTTATAGGTGATCCTGTTCACAGCTGACATTATACTGATTGCATCAAGCCCTAGAACACTGCAGAAATTCATAAACCACTCCAAAGAGTTTCACCAAATCGTCCTACTTTTAGGAAAACGCAATGGTTGAAGAACACTTGTTATCCCAATGATAACACTGATAGGATTGAAGGAATTTGTTCTTGGATGGACACCATAAATAGACAATGAATTTGGCCCTGAATTGCAGGAGAAAAGTAGGGCCTGTAGACTGTCAAATGGAAGGAAGGAAGGATTAGGCTCGTTCTGGCTGGCCCCAGAAAGCAAAATTAGAAACAGTCTCTGAACATTGCAGAGCGACAAATTCAGGCTCGATAATAAGCGAACTTTTGCTAATGATTAAAACTATGCTAGTGAAGGTTTTCCTCCTCTTCACTGATGATTTCAAGCAAAGGCTGAAAAATTAAGTAGTGGATAAGATTCTGGTTAGATATAAAATTCTTTAAGAATTTTAAAATTCTAAAGAATAATATGGCCAAAAAAAGAAAAGAAAAAGACTCCTGAGGAATACCTACATTAAGGGGTCAGTGAGTGGATAAGGTATCCGAGCAGAAGCTCCAAGGAACATCCGAGTTATAATTATTATTATTAATTATTATGGATTCCTTTGCCAGTTATGTAAGAAATATTGCAAAAATTAGAAAACTTAAATATATTACCCTTTTATTCATTTGGCCTAGGTATATATCTGCTTTGATCTAATAGAAAACTTCAACCATCAAAATGACACAGTTGATACTGAAGTCAGCTGGGAGTCTGAACCAAAGAGTCTAGATGAAGTATTGAAGAATTGTAATCAGAATGTGGATTCTCTCCCTTCATTGACAGATTTTAGATCAGGTATTTTTTTTGTCATTCTTTCAAATACAGATAAATTTCACTATATTTTTATTCTTAATGAAACTTCAACGTGGTATTTTTTAAATATTTGTGGGGACTTTGGTTTAATGTTTGTTTTGAAAAAATGGAAAAAATAATTTCTTTAAATCAAAAATTTTGTAACATTTTTAAAAATACCAACTGTTTTCCTTAATAGAAGAAATTATTGTGTATTTTCACCTTCGTTGAAGATGCCATATTGTTATTGATACCTTTTGTTTTTATATCATGATCATTCCCTTATATGTACCCCATTCTTGTAGAACATTCCCTTTTGAAAAAAACTTATTTATTTTTAGTTTTCAACATTCACTTCCATAAATTTTAAATTTTCTCCCCCTCTCTCTCTCCAAGATGGCATGCAGTATGATATGGCTCTACACATACATTCCTATTAAACACATTTTCATATTACTTATGTTGCACAGAAAAATTATAATTAATAGGAGAGAACATGAGAGAGAAAAAATGAAACAAAAAAAAGAAAATTGTCTGCTTCACTTTGCATTCCAATTCCATATTTCTTTCTCTAGATGTAGATGGTGTCCTTGGGAATTGTTTTAGGTCCTTTCATTGCTGAGGAGAGCTAAGTCTATCCAAATCAGTCATTGCACACTGTGGTGTTTGTGTGAACAATGTTCTCCTGGTTCTTCTCCTCTCAAATAAGTCAGCTCAGATAAGTCTTTCTAGGATTTTCTGAAGTCGGCCTGTTCATCATTTCTTATAGCACAATGGTATTCCATTACATTCATGTACCACAACTTGTTCAGCAGTTTCCCAGCTGATGGATATCCCCTCAATTTCCAGTTCTTGGCCATCACAAAAACAGCTGCTATAAATATTTTTGTACGTGTGAGTCCTTTTCCCATTGTTATGATCCCTTTTAGAAACAGCCCTAGAAATCAGTATCACTGGGTCAAATCGTATGCACATTTTTATAGCCCTTAAATTGTGCTCCAGAATGGTCGGATCAGCTCCCAGCTCCACTAACAATGAATCAGTGTAGAATACTCCCTTTAAAAAAATACTCTGTGTCTACTGTCTCCCAGCTTTCTTACAAGGAGGAGGGAAGTATATTTTATTATCTCCAGGAATTATATTGGTCATTGCATTTAATCTTGAATTCAGCTGTATTTTAGTGTTTTTATTTGCATTTGTATAGATATATATATATATATATAAAAACTAGCATTGATATGGCATTTAAAGGTTGGTAAAGCACTTTGACATGTTTAACTCATTTTGGGGGCATTGTGGTTCTCTTTTCATCAAGTTTACTTTTTGCTGCTATGGAGAACTACAAGTCATAAATTAAAGTTTTATCTCCACCATTCACATACAAATTAGCAGAAAACACTTTTAAGTGGGGAAAGGTATGTCCAGGATTAAAGCTGGTTGTAACTACCTTTGATCTAACTATTTACTTCTTCATTATTTCAGCTTGTTTAACTTGTGTTTACCATTAAGGCCCTCGAACGTAGGAACAAAAAATTAAATCTATCAGTGGATTGGCATATGAAATAATGAGACTAATTAAAGGGAATCTTTAATAATTCAGTGCTTCAGAGATCTGTGATTTCTCTGATATTCTTATTGTAGCCTCTCTACAACTTATTAGATTTTGAGAGCTATTTTAGCAACTTCTCCTCTACCCCCAAAAAATCACACTGAGATCAACTTAGTAATGAGTTTCTGAACTTTACAAGGCTTAATATTCAGTATTAAGATATATTCAGGCCATTATTGAGCTGCTATAATAAAATCCTACTCTGATGCCTTACTATAAGATGGTGGCAACCCTGGGCTCCTGAAAGCTTATTATCAAGGGGTTTTGAACCCTTCAGTACTCTATCCATACATAGATATTAATAAAAAAACTACATTTTTAGTTTGAGACTCGGTAGAGGCCAGATTTTTGCTAGGTGAATGGGATAGAGTAAGATTTGGCTTATGATTTTTTCCAGCAGTTTTATTCAGTGAATGAAATACTTATTTTGATATTAAATTTGTGACATTGGGAAAAACTTTTACAGATACTAGAGAAATTAAATTTTATAATTTTGTAATGAAATAATCTCTTGGAAGTGTAGATCTAGTAAATATTGAACTGTTAAACGCTGATAAGAAAGCTCTTAAGTATTTCAGGGATCTGATTTAATCAGTATGGATGCTCCTTCCCCTGAAATGGATCAGTCTTTGAGGAGGGAGTATCTGCCTCCAAAATTAATCAACTTGCAGCCAGCCTGGAAATTACTCTCTCTGAATAGTTAGATACATATATAGTTAGACTGGTCTTTAGATAAAATGATATGTGGTTTAGTCTTGTCCGATTCTCACAGTCTTTCCAGTTTGGTAGGACCGCAGCAGAGCTTACGCTGTGCTTTAAGAACCCAGTATCACACCAAGGCATCACGGTCATGTTTTGGTGAAAGTATAACATATTTGGGTTATAAAGCTTCCAGGAGAGTAACACTTAGCAGCCCTTTAAGTTCTGTTCTCCTCCAGAGAAACTGGATACAAGATGTAATTAGATGGAGATAAATGTCTGTCCTGTATGTGGAAGGGGCAAAGGAGTGCTGCTTTTTGTGGCACTTGAGAAGCATAGAAAGTAAAATGCATGAGAATAGCTAAGCTATACTCATGGAATGCCAGCCTGTCTTAGAATGAGTCCTGTGGAAATGTTAGCTGCTATCATCATTATTATTATTATTTCCATAGTTTTTAATCTGGGCCTACACATTCACTGTTCAAACTTTAAAAGGGCATTGGGTAAAGTGGCAGTTTATTTCTGGAAATGACAGAAATCAGAACTAATACAAAGAAATATAGGGGTCTTTCATATTTATTAGGTAGTGAAAATGTTAGATTTATATTACAATTTCCTTTTTATTCTTTCTCCAGAAATGCCTTGTCTTGCAGAATATAATGATGGTTTATGGTACCGAGCAAAGATTCTTTCCATCAAAGAATTTGATCCCCTTGCTATCCTGGTACAATTTGTTGACTATGGATCAACTGAAAAATTGCCAACAAGCAGGTAAAGTCAACATAATTATGTTTAGCAATAATCTGTTAAGGGCATCATTTTCCTTCCTTTCTCCAAGAATATCTTTGAGTTGTTCATAATTCTTTTCAGTTTTTTTAAAAGCATTAAATGCTGTATGTTTTAATGTTTCTTCTGTTTCAGACTGCGTCAGATTCCTCTCTGTCTTATGAAATATCCTGCTCGGGCTGTAAAAGTTCTTTTGGCCGGATTTAAACCTCCATTAAAAGATTCAGAAAAGACAAGAATTCCATATTGCCCCAAGTGGAGTATGGAAGCCATGTGGGCTATGATAGACTGTCTTCAAGGAAAACAGCTTTATGCTTCCTCATTGGTAAATTTTTTTATTCTAAATAGCAGGAATACTTAGAGTTCAGAATTTTTCATAGTAATTTGGTATCATTGAATAATCTTATCTTAGTTGTCTTTTTCATAATTACATGGCACAGAGGTTTCACACTCCTGTGACTAGAACAAGATTTAAATGTAATTGGGAAATGTTTTTAAAAATAAAATACTACATAGATAATGTTAATTTGTGGTTTTCCAAATCAGTATACAGATCACAGGGATGCTATACCATTTGAATTTGACACCACTGATAAAGCACATAAACGTATGTTGATCTAGAGACTTAATTTCAAGATTAGAAGTTATGTGACAGTCTTGTTTTAGTTACCCATATTTGAAATTCATTTTTAAATATTATGATCTGAGTTTTGAAATCTTAAGAGCAGAAACAGTATCAGAAATCTCAAATAAGAATAATCTCTCTGGCTGCTTTTTTTAAGGTAAATGCCTATAGTTCCTTTGAAACATAAAAGGATATATGGCGGGGGAAATAGGTTTATTTCAAATGTAATGCTTTTATGTTCAGCAAGTGTTTATTTCCATTATGTATGTGAGTGCTGTAATATTCTTTGGAGTACAGAATAGGCCTGTTAAGGACAGAGCTTCTCAAAGATAATTTAAATCAAGTATATGGACATAAACGTATCTGAATACATTTATACATGCATATGGATACCATAGATATCCACGGATATCCACACACACACAGATTATCACATAAGGCATTACTTTTGCAGTAACATACGTATAGAAGTGTTGACATCAGTGTTGACTGTGTTCCAAGAAGTAAGTGAAGCAGGATTTAGCTTGAGCATTTAAAGGATAGAAATTGGTAGAATGAGTTAACAGGGCTGTAGTACACATAGTGAATAGCTTGAGATAGGAACATGTTTGACAAACTGTACTTTTGTTTTAGACTCAGTCACCAGAATATATAGTGACCTTATACGAAGATGAACAATATCCAGTTCATATGTCTTTGATAGATATGGGACTTGCAGATTTAGATGAATGAAGTAAGTATATATGATGTTTTCAGACCTTTTTAACTAACACAACTTATGATTAGTAACAGACATCAGTACCATATATCATGATTTTCCCTTGTTTCTTCAGAGAAATGCAAGTGAGCTTAGTGAGAAATTCCCGTCTTCTCTTGGATGCCTTTCCTATTTTCCCTTCATCTTGTGAAAGGTAGCAACACCAGTACTAGAGTGCCCACATCTCTAGATACCTTTTCTTAGAATATTTACAGCCATTACAGAACCAGGAGAAACATGTGCTAGTAACTTTCAGCAGCTGATTAGGCTAGTTTTTGTACCTACAGAAGGACTTACTAGAGCCAGACTGGTTATTATATTTAGGGAGAAATTTCAGTTGATTGGACTATATATGTGTATGTGCACATGTCATGTGAAAATGTATCTTGTACTTGTAGGTACAACTTGTCCAGTTGCATCTGTTTCTGTATTAACGTCAAATATTATAACAGGAATGGATAACAGGATTGGTCATCAATTGGGAAATGGGCCCAAAGAGGTTAAAAGACTTACGTGAGGTCACATTAAGGCAGTTTTAGAGACAAGATTTGAAACCAGAGTTTCATCCTCATCAGGAGTTTTTTCCATGTTGCAAGCAGTTGGACAAGTAAAATCCAGAGTTGTGTGTACACACAGTAAAGTTTTATTTTTTTAAACTCTATGCAGATTGGATATCTACAACAATTCAGAAATGTTAGGAAGAATAATGTTCAGTCACTAAAAGTAAAAGCTAATTTTAGTCAGGCTAATCCACAGAATTTCATTAGAGAATCTTGTGGGATTTTTTTTTTTTTTTTGGTAATTAGTTATATAAATGTTTAGATCAAGAAACATTCATAAATCTAGGCTTTAAAATGTAGATGTGTACAATTATACCAGAGCTTTTGTTTTTCAGGTATATTCTATATCATGCTGAGTACATGTGGCAGCCCAGAAGAAATATTTTATTTCTGTTTAGAGTAGTTCAGGCTTATTTTTGTTTAGTTTTTCAAGATAATAATTTTCATATATTGTCCTCTGTGTTGGATTGTTAGAAATTCTTTTTAAATTTACTAAAGAATATACTTAATAAATATTGGTTCTGAGTCTTTGTTCAGAAACTTTCCTGGCTTATTATCAGTTTTTATTTCAGCATGCATATTGACAAAATCTTATGTTGGTAGGCTCTCAACTGTGTAAATAAATGTAATGGTAATTGTCAACTTTCAGAAAGTATTTTAACTTAACATAAACTATGATAATTTCAATCATCATAGTATTTGTCAGCCAGATGCTAGCCATATGTTAGGAAAATAAAAGTGGAAGTTTTTGTTGATGCTTTCCTAAATCAGTCAAAACACAAGCAGCTAAGTAGGATAATTTTTCTTTAGTTTTGGTAATTATTGAAATATCTCATTTATTCAGCATAGTTATATGAATATCTTAATTGATGAAACATACATTACCTCCTGGGGTAGGCTGGTCTGTTTTAGGATTACTCACTACTCTGATGTTTTTCCCTATTTTGAACTGAAATCTATCTATTGGTCTTGTTTCTGTTCTTCCTGCCCCCCTTCCCCAGCCCGCAAACTGCCAAATAGTAATCATCCTTACCCTTAAAAAAGGTCTTCAAACTTTTACCTAATTATTTGCATCCTAGTCTGACTTGGTTTGGGGTCCTATCACCAAAAGATTGACAAGCTGAAGTATTTCCAATAGAGGACATTCTCCCTTCTAGGATTATATTTCTTCTGTCATTCAAGGTATTAATAAAACAACATAAAGAACAAGACCCTTGGATTGTCTGATAGAGCCAGGTTTAAGTTTCTGTAACAGAATGGCTTTGACCCTGGGAAAGTCATGCAGCCTCTCAGTGCTCTTGGGAACGTCCTTCCTAAGGTTGTAGTTTGTAGACAAAATGCCAACCTGCCTGGACTAGAAGGAAGTGTCTTCACCTGGGAGTTTCCTATCCCTAACCCTTCAGCATTTGGTTCTTGAGTAGGCCTTCTCAGGCTTGGCGACGTAGATTCTTGAGTCTTGAGTTATCCTTTCTCTGATATCTTTGAAAGTGGTTCCCTGTGTGAGGTGATGTAGAGATCTAGCCACATAAGCATTTAAGTGCCTACTACATGCAGGACACTGGAGTATAGGTAGGCATTGAAGGATGAAGATCAAAGAGCTTTGAAAGAAGTAAAGGACCTCAGGAGACCCGAGTTGTCGAGTTCAGATTTCATTTTAAAAATTACATGACAATGGGCAAGTCACTCAGTACAATCATTACGATGGTAATTGTATAGCCTCCTTCCAACATGTGTTATGAGGAAAGCCCTTTGTAAAGTTTGAAGCAATGTAAAAAAAAGTTACCTCAGATCACATAACAGAGTATCCCTATGTTTGACTCCTTATTGCAAACTTAAAAGGTGCAAGACAGACTGGAACCCAACATTTTAAAAAACATCCTTCTATTTATTTGTCTTCAGCTTGTGAGATCACAGCTCATTAGGTTAATCCCTTATAGCTACCCTGATTTTAAGCTCATGATCATTTTCATTGTTGTACGCTTTTTTAAATAAAAACTTGCTAATAACCTCAGCCCTGTTCGATATACTTGAATTTACTGAGACTGATTTACACATAATTACTTCATCGTGTGTCCTGTCCCACTGTGTCTTAAGTCAGTGTACTGCCAATACTTACTTCAGTGTAAAGTCTAGCCCTAGAATTTTCATTTAGGAAAAAAAAGTCAATCATATAAACTTTATCTAATGCTAGCTGGTTTCATTTTCATAATTGTAGTTTTTGTCTTCTGTTTCATCATTATCAGTCATTTTGTATAAAAATAATGCACAGGTAGAACTAGCTATCAAATTTAAACTTTATTTTAGATATTTGAAAACATCAAAACTTTTCATTTTATACACTATGTACAGATTGACAAGCTGCTATAGAATTTACAGAAATGTACATTTTTAAAAGGAAATTTCGTTGTCAAAGCACCACATATCACTTTGTGATAAACACTTTGCTACAACTTGGTGTCCATCAAAACATTACCATCTTTATCTTTAATTCTTACTCGACCAGATATATACTTTGTTTCTTGATGGCCATTAGAATATACAGTCTTAATGGTGCCATCTGGATATTCTCGTCTTTTGAATTGGGGAGTGTGAAGTTCTCTTTGGCCATTGTTAAATTCTATTATTTTGTTGCCATCCCTGTTTAAAAAAAAATCATGAATTTAGTAACATTTCTGTTCCCGTTATGTATAGAAGCTGCCACTACTTAAAACCAATAAAAATATTAGCTCCCTATTTGTTTCTTTCTCTTCAGTGGATGGTTTCTCTTATCTCCCCCTCCTCCCTCCCATAGCCAGTCAAGATTTACTCCTCTCTTCCCTTTACAAACCTTGCATGCATCTATTTTCACTGTTTCAATTACCAACTGTGAACAATTTTTTATTTATCTCTAGCCCTAGTGTTTTATAAGTCCTTTTGCCTCAGTGCTTGATGCTCCACTGAAATTCAACATTTTAAACTAAGTTTATTTACCACATCTCCTTCACCACAAGTTCCCAGGTTCTTATAGGTTCAAGCCTTAAAACTCCTCTGTGCCTTTTATCTCCTGTGCCTACTTCATAAACTTTTTTTAAAACTGTATTAAGAATTGACCCTTTCAGTTTTGATTTATGTCTGTTCAGACCTTTCTTCTAATCTGACTTTGATTACTACATGCACCTACTGTGGTCTTTGTGACATTTCTGCATCTATCTAGTCTATACCTACTACAAAAGTTTAAAATAGTACCTGTGATTTATCACATCAAATTCTAATCATGTCAGCTTTTAAGCCATCCTGTCACTCTACGCACAAATTCCTTTCCTAGGCTAACTTACTAGCACCTACATCTAAGCCTCCCTGCTAAGCCATGTTCACTTCTTCCTAAAATTCAACTAAAACAACTATACTGTCAGGAAGCCTTCTGTTGACTGAAATTTATCATTACTTTCTCCAGTCATATATGCTCATGCATTGTTTGTATAGAATATTTATTTGAATACTGGAATATGATATGTATGCCATTTTCCAATTAGATTATCAACTAACTCTAAATCTGTTAGGGTAAAAAGGTGCTATTTGCAATGTATCTTAACTAATGACAACACCTGACACTCAGAATACAGATTTGCACATTTTTTTCTAGGTGGAATTGGGAGTGAAATTGTATAGTAAGAAAAGCCAGAGTGTAATTTTTAAACTGTTATTGGATTTAAGCAAGTCTTACTGTTGTACTCGAACAATGGTACCATCTGGGAAGATGCTTTCTTCTCTCCCATCTTCAAATAAATTTTTAATGGATTGATCAGGAAATGTAATTTCTTTTCTTCCATCTGGAAAATGCTTTTCTAGTTTAAAAATATAAAGAGAGAGACAGAATGAGTGTATAACATCAACCTGCATTCTCTTTTTGGATTACTTTGGGGAGCAGAGAGGAGTAGAGAAGAAACTGAAGAAAAATCACAATTTTCACCTATTTGTCCACTTGAGAAATGTAAAACCTCCAGTCCCTCTGGATAAGTGGTATGAGTGGTCTGAGTAGCTGCATAGTAGTAAATCTGTAAAGGAGAAGAAAAAGATATGATTAGCTCATATTGTATATGTCTGTGTATACACACACGTGTATATATACATACATGTAGGTAGGTCTAAACAAATACAGATGTGTGTGTACATATATATAGCTCTATACAAATATGTATAGATCTCTGCGTGTGTGTATTAAAGGTGAAGAAAATATATCTATGGAAGAAACATACCACTCTTTCATCTGGCATGACTTTTTTCACATCACCATTGAAAAAAGTAATAGTGATAGTTTTCCCATCTGAACTCACTTCTTTCCGAGTTCCATTTGGAAACAAGATAACATGACACCCACTTTTTAAAACCTTTTCAACCTAAAAAAAAAAAAAAAGAATAAAGTTGATTTTATTCCATGTACAGGTAATCATAGCAGTATTCTAATTTCAAAATTACAAAATCAAAACACCATCTGCTCTGAAATTCGCATCATTCTACAATCATAAGACCTAGAACTGGAAAGGATCTCAGAGATATATGCAGTCTCTCATTTTACAAAAGTGACTTGGCTATGAGCACACAGGAAGTAAATAAGAAAACTCTTACAAAAACTGATCTAATATCAAAAAAGTATCAGCATTGGACCACGTTGATTCAGGTTATTTCCTGTTTCCAGAGCTGTCCAAAATTGTAATGGGTAAGCTCAAAAGGTAATGAGTTAGTTTTCAGTAACTAAAAAGTCTTAAGGAATAATGTGGAGATTATATCTGTTCAGGTACAAGTTGGACCAGATAGTAATCTGATGTCCCTTCTCATTTTAAGTGTCTATGATGCACATTTCCCAAGAACTTTCCAGGGTGATTTGTGGTCTCAGAGATCTCTGCTAACTACTACTCTGAAAGCCAGACTGAAATGAACTTAGCATCTGCCTCAGAATGCTTGACTCTGGAAAGCCCAGGGTATCTTAGGATGAGGAACAGAAGGGACATGATTGTTTTCCTGGCTATCAAATATAATTAATGGCTGCAATGTTGCTAAAATACATGGTTTTCTATTTTATATCTAGAACTACATGTTGGGCCATGCCATATCCCTTGATTAATACTATTTGAATAGAACTCCAAAAAATAGCACAGAAAATATGAAAAAGAAGCTATGTAGTTATTTCCCATGTTTGCTTTCTTAAACTATTTCCAACTTGTTTAAATTTACTATTTTTATAGTGGTCATCATGATGAAATACACATACCTCATCGAGGTAATAGACTGGGTACAAATTGAGACATACATTTTTTGTACATGGACAATGTTGGAATGAATTTACTTGTATTACAAAAATTTTGCTTTTCTTCCTCCCTATTCCCAGAGAGAGGGAAGGGGTGTGCACATAGATGCTTATTACAGCCTTCAAAAATAAAAAAAAAAAATGCTTTATGACTTGAGACTTCCACTTGTTATATCTAGAATACCTGGCCAAGCAGCTTTTCCCCTACCTGCTCCCCTACAGCCTCCTAAGCAAATCATCTTAAAAAAGATCTTTAAGTAAAAGTATGCCTTTCTCTGCTTATGGAAGTCCATTTGCGTTCATATAATTTTAGTAGGTAAGATTGGAAAGAGGAGATGACTAGGTTGGAGGGGATAACAAAACCAAGAATGATTTTCAGACTGGTAGAGGTAAAATAATTATAGTTGAGGGAAACTCACGAACTGATGCAAAGTAAACACAACCAGAAAAACAATACACACGGTAACTATAACAACGTAAACGGAAAGAACAAAATAATTTTTTAAATAAATGCAGTTAAATTATAATGACAAAGCTTAGCCCAAGACAAAAGATTTGAAAAGGCATCTCTCTCCCTGTATATTTTCCAAAAGTAGGGGGGACCTACGATTATGAAACACTGCATATAACTTAGATTTCCAAAAATGGGTTAGTTTGAAAAAAAAAATAGGGTGGTTTTTTGTGGGTTTTTTGTTTTTCTTTACAAGGATGGCACTCTGGGAGGGTTAGAGAAATGTACTGGGTACTATAGGTGAGGAAACTTGATCTATGTTACATGAATTTGTTCTTCATATGGACAACCTATCAGTTATTCCAGTCTGAAGACTTTTATTTTAGCATGATCACACTCACCATGAACTTCATTGTTTTCTGTGATACCTCACTTTTTTAAACATTAAGGGACGTAAGCATTTCATCTTAAAACACTGATAGAATTTACAGAGAATGCTCATGAGAAAAGCTATGCAACTTTTCCCACCCGTTTTCTTTCCCTATTTAGTGATGGGGCTAAACTCACTGATCATTTGTTCTGTCCCAATCATACATGGTGGGACAAAAATTGTTTATGTTATCCATCCAACTGCGTGTCTGAAGCTACAAGGAAAACCTCTTAATTCATTTGTTTTCCTGGGTATATAGTTAGCCCAAATAGTTGAGGAAATACAGCTCTCTTTCAGAAGGCACTGTTGTCCAAGGTTTGATACAATCAGCACAACTTTAATCTGCAAACAGCATTTGGGGGACCTTGCCATCCAAAGGAAGTCCTTCAAAATTTGAGTCTTTGCTGATTTTCCATCATAGTGTATATGTCTTGGGAAAGCATGTGTTTTATGCCTTCCTGATATTGACAATTAGAGGATTCAAAATGTTCTCTCATTTATTATATATCTTTAAAGGAATCTTAAATAATTTTGTGTATGAATACAATATAACTTTTTGGAAGAGGACCTTTTTAAGTTGGCATTTTTACTCTTACTAAAATCAATTTTTTTTAAATCCACACAACAGAATCTCAATTTTTCAATCAGTTGTGTGGTCAAGATGGTTTATTTATTTATTAGTATTAATAAAATCAGACATTTATTAAGCCTTTACTATGTGCTGCTATGCAAAAGACACCAAGGCAAAAACAGTCACATTTCTCCTGGGGGAGACAAGATGCAAATGACTATGTACATACACAATACAAACAGTATAAACAGGTAATCTCAAAAGGAAGATTTTAGCAGGAAAGGGGGATGGATCAGAAAAAGCCCTGTGCAGAAGGTAGGATCTGAGCTGTTTTCAATGAGGTTTGAGATTTTTTTCATGCCTTTAGAATCATCATCATCTTAGATGTATCTTGTGAATCAATCCCAATTTGTCATGTTCAGCACAGATCTCCATTGTATTTATGTCAGCTCTAATCCAGCTGTTTTTCTTGTGTTTTTTTCTCCTCAGTGTTATTTCTACCACTGTAAGCATATCCAGGATTTGATTATATTGTCAGATTATGATGATTATGCCATTCTTGATGATGAAGAAAACTTGTTATAAAAATCTTTTGCTGCTCTTTTTTTTTACCCTTTCAACTGTTCTAGTTTCATATTTTGATGACTTTGCTTAGTAGGGTCTTTTGCCCTCTTAAACTGATTGCACTCTTGTTTTCTGCTTTTTTGGGGATTGTGCTCAATCTTCCACCATCCTTCTTAAGACTTTACAAACAAGATGATATTCCTGGAAAAGTTAAGTCAGGTGTTTGCTGATCAAGGCATCTGGGTCTCACCTGGTGTCTTTCTATCTACAGCAGTAAAACCTCTGTGTGAAACTATTAAAAGTTTTGTCCTTCCATTATCAATTTTCGTTATCCAAAAACTTGTTTGTCTTGGTCAAGACAGAGTTATTGCAACTGCATGACTTTTTCCTTTCCCATTTCTATTCTAGAGTTAACATAAATTTTTTAATCAGTGGTCTGAGATATAGACAGCTGAATCAGCAGTGAAGCCAAATCTTTTCTTGTCTGTTAAAATGATATCAATTTTATTTTTTGTGATATTTGGTGATTATTTTCATCACCCAGCAGTTCTTCTCTTGAAGAAAGTGTTCATGAAATATCACCTCAGGACCATACTTTGTGTAAGGCTTTGATCAAAACACAAAAAAACTAGCAGGATTTTCTTACCACATTATTTTGATCTTCCTGTCTATTTCTCACCCTTCCCACCTATTTCCCCACCTTTGCAATGAAGTCCCAAAATATACTGATTAAATTTGGAGACTCTTTCTGAGTTTTTGTAGAATTTCTCTGCCATTTTGTCATCTGTAACAGACATTTATAAAAACACCCCAATTTCTTTGTGGCAGTCTTTCTTGCAATACTAGTAATGAGCATTGCCATGCAAGATGATCAAATGTTTGAAGAAGTTGTTCCTTGTTCTTTGGGTTCAGGATAAAAATAACTGTGCCATTACTCTTCAGAAAAATCCATAAGCCAGTCATTCACTTCACTGCAAGTTCCTTTTTTCTGTTTTATTTTTTCCCCTAATTTCAAAGAGCATATATTTTTTCTTTCAATTAATTTTACTTTTCAGCATTCACTTCCACAAGATTTTGAGTTCCAAATTTTCTCTCCATCTCTCCCCTCCCCCCACCCCAAGACAGCATGCATCCTGATTACCCCTTCCCTCAATCTGTTCTCCCTTCTATCACACACTCCCCTTCTCTTGTCCCCTTCACCTCTATTTTCTTGTAGGGTAAGACAGATTTTTATACCCCACTGCCTATATATCTTACGTGAATGTAAAAACAATTTTTAACAACTGTTTTTAAAACTCTGAATTCCAAATTCTCTACCTTCTTCCCTCTTCACCCACCCCTATTGAGAAGGTAAGCTGTTCAGTATTGGTTATACATGTGTAGTCATGCAAAACACTTTCATAACAGTCATGTTGTGAAACACTAACTACATTTCCCTTCATCCTATCCCACCTCCCATTTATTCTCTTCTCTCCTTTGACCCTGTCCCTCCTCAAAAGTGTTTGCTTCTGATTACCCCCTCCTCTTTTGCCCCCCCTTCTATCATCCACCCCCTTATGACCTTCCCCACCATGTTCCTATAGGGTGAGATAGATTTTCATACCCAGTTGAGTGTGTATGTTATTCTCTCCTTAGGTCAAATCTGATGAGAGTAAGGTTCACTCATTCCCTCTCACCTCCCCCCCCCTTCCCCTCTATTATAAAAGCTTTTTCTTACCTCTTTTTACGTGAGAGATAATTTACTCCATTCTATTTCTCCCTTTCTCCTCCCAATATATTCCTCTCTCACCTCTTAATTTTATTTTTTAGATATCATCCCTTCATTCAACTCACCCTGTACCCTCCCTCTCTCTAAATATATACATATATATATATTCATGTATATATGTATACACACACACACATATATTGCCTCCAACTACTCTAATACTTAGAAAAGTCTCAAGAGTTACAAGTATTATCTTTCCGTGTAGGAATATAAACAGTTCAGCTTTAGTAAGTCCCTTATGATTTCTCTTTCCTGTTTATGTTTTCATGCTTCTCTTAATTCTTATATTTGAAAGTCAGATTTTCTATTCAGTTCTCATTTTTTCATCAGGAATGCTTGAAAGGTCTCTATTTCATTAAATATCTATCTTTTCCTCTGACATATAATACAGTTTTGCTGGGTAGGTGATTCTTGGTTTTAATCCTACCTCCTTTGACCTCTGGAATAATATCAGATTCCAAGCCCTTTGATCTCTTAATGTAGAAGCTGCTAGATCTTGTATTATCCTGATTGTGTTTCCACAATACTTGAATTGTTTCTTCCTGGCTACTTCCAATATTTGCTCCTTGACCTGGGAATTTGGCTACAATATTCCTAGTTTTCTTTGGGGGATCTCTTTCAGGAGGCAATAGTGGATTCTTTCAATATCTATTTTACCCTCTGGTTCTAGAATATCAGGGCACTTTTCCTTGATAATTTTTTGAAAGATGATAGCTAGGCTCATTTTTTATCATGGCTTTCAGGTAGTCCAATAATTTTTAAATTATCTCTCCTACATCTATTTTCCAAATCAGTGGGTTTTCCAGTAAGATGTTTCACATTGTCTTCTATTTTTTCATTATTTTGGTTTTGTTTTATAACATCTTGATAATTCTGGTTTTTTAAGGCATTCTTCTTGTTATTGGCTTTTTTGACCTCTTTTACCATTTGAGTTAGTCTATTTTTTAAGGTGTTGGGTTTTTTTCAGCATTTTTTTGGGGTCTCCTTTAGCAAACTGTTGACTCATTTTTCTTTATTTTCTTGCATCACTCTCATTCTCTCCCCAAATTTTCCACTACTTCTTTCACTTGGTTTTCAGAATTCTTTTTTGAGCTCTTCCATGACCAGATTGTCTTGCCAAGATCACGGATTCAAAGAAAGTGTTTCCAGTGTAGCAGAACCTGCCATACCATGTATTCAGGAAGCATATCTTATAAACTCATACTCTCATCCTCACCTTGGGTTTATACATCTCTTAAAACGTTTTAAGTGTTGTCATATGAAAGGTGAGACTTATCCTATATAGACAGTGCCAGTAAACAGAATTCGAATGCATAAAAATTAAAGAATAAGGAGCTCTGAAACACAGCTGTGGCAGGGGGACTTTATTAGGTGGTAAACTCCCTATCCTGGAGGTTGAGTAGAGGCTATATTTGTTAGAGATACACTTGTCAGAGATATTATAGATAGATAGTATTCCTGCTTTATCTATCACTGAGTCCCTTCTAACTGAGATTATTTGACAAACTGTCACTCTTAAATTGTAGTCACGTTGTTTTACCATCACCAAGACTCATATTTAAATTTTCTTTAGGAGGAGTTGAAGAGCTTTGCATAGCACTTAATAATTCGTTATTCTCAGAGGTATCTCTACTCTTGCTTTTCCCCAAATCTTTAAACAAGCTACTGCTTATTTATAGCAGCCTATTAAGGAGAGATGATGGAAGAGAATATAGTAATTTGTTTTCATTTTTCTTTAGCAAATAGACAAGCATTCAGACTTTTAAGAAAACTGTAAGTTTCATACTCTTACTTTTCCATCAGGATGACTGATTTCTCCATGAATTTCTTCTTCTTGTACTTTAGAATCTGGAACAGGGCATATGAGAGGTTCACATATTTCACTGGGTATGAGCTAAAAAAGAAAAAAAATAAGACCTCATCAGTAATTTAAAGAATATATATAGCATCACACAGGAAGGGAATAAGCACGTGCGCGGACGCACACATACACACGTGTGCCAAAAGCACTTTGCACATACACCATTTGATCTTCTGGAACATAGGTACTGACACCTTTATTTTGCAATTGAGGAAACCGGGACAGATTAAATAACTTGCCCAGGGTCACATAGCTACAAAGTGTTTCTGAGGCTAGATTTGAACTTAGGTCCTACCAATTACAAATCCATTGTGCTCCTGCTCCACCTAGCTGCCATATCCCCCCACAAAAAACAGGTTAGTTTACACATTAAAATTCACTAGGTTTACTATAAAATGATACGTATTAGGTTCTAAGGACCAGATATATTTAATTACTTAATTAACAAGGGCAGGGGTTCTTAACTTTTTTGTGTCATGGACTTCTCTGGCAGTCTAATGAAGCCTGTGGACTCCTCGGAATGATGATTTTAGATGTATAAATACATAGGATTACAAAGAAAACCAATTATATTTAAGTACAGTCATCATGATGTTTCAATAAAAAGTTTTAAAGTTTAAGGACTCCTGACCTCCTAAAGGAAAGATTTAATGTTGCAGACACCATGACTACCTGTCTTTACAAGGAACTAAACCTCATAATCAACTGTACCTTCTAACCACCTCCACCCCAAAATCCAGTTTAACTCTTGAAGTAGATCCTCTAGAAATAAAGCTGTGTGTGATATGCCAGAGCTGGTTGAATAATGAGACTAGAATCATTTCCACCTGATACATCAAGAGGTCAATCACGGGAAACCTACACTGACCTGCTAAGTCCTATAGTTGTCAGCTGGGCAATCAGTGGATAGAGAGTTAAGCCCGGGCTCAAATCTGGCCTCAGATACTTACCAGCTGTGTGATCCTGGGCAAGTCCCTCAACCACATTCTAAAATGAAGATAATAACAGGACCTCTCTCTCAGAGTAGTAAAGATCCAATGAGATATAAATTGTAAAGTGCTTGGTACATAGCAAGCACTGTATGAATGCTTAATCTCTCCCTCACCCCTGCAGATGTCCCCAGGTTTGCTTAACAGAACAGTTACAGAAGTTCCAAGTTTGTCCAGAATAGAGCTAACTCAAGTGCAGACAAATCTACTAGCAACTTCAGCCCTGGTACTCATTGTTTGAAATTTCAGGAAGCTATCAACATCCTAGCAAAAGAAAATGTAACTTAAGGGTCCAAGGAGCAGATGCTCGAAACCAACTAGTTTTATCTTGACAATATGGTTTCATGACAGTCATTATATTGCACTAGATTTACTAAAACAAAAGCCAAGGGTAATCCTGCAAAGGAGAGCACAGCATGTCCCTGGTATCAGTGGTATTTTGTTAAAAGTGAGCCCAAAGCCAGTGCTACAAAGGCAAAGTGAATTCCATGTCAAAGCTTTCCTGCTTCCAGAGAGCCTCTTTGATCAACTTCAGCTCTAGCCCCTGACCCATCTCACACCAACAGCTTTTGACCAAGCTCCCTAATGCCACCTATACATTCTTCAAAGGCCTCCCAGAAGAACCTCGAAACATCTGTCTGCCTCCCCTAAGGGACCTCTCCCCATCCACTGACACCCCCCTGAACTTAGTTCTCAAGGGTTAGCATACTAACTTCCAACCCATTTTACCTGTCCCTCATGGTACTGACCTTCAGTTGCTGAACAAAACCATTTCCCTTACCCCAACTATTCTTTCTCTTATTCCCATCTACTTCAACCCTATTCTTTCAACATCCCACTCTAGATCTACCCAACCTTTCCACTGTGCACCCTGGAATATCTATTCCATAATTTGACTTCCTTTAACTTTTCCTTCTCAGTCCTTCTATCTTTTGAAATTCACTGAGACTCCATTGCGTCCCTGGTTACCCTTTGCAACACTAGCTATTCATTGCCACTGCCACTGCCAGAATTTACAACCATCAATTGGCATCCTCTCCTTCTGTGTGGTTTATATTATCCACACCCAGATCAAATATAAAATCTCATCCAGATCAAAATCCTTTACAACCTAGCCCTCTCTTCCAATCTTTTTGTACTTTACACTTATCACCCCACCCCACCCCCATGTACTCTGTGATCCAGTGATCCTGGCTACCTTGCAGTTCCGTCCTCCCAGTTCTGTACATTATTACCAACTGTCCCTTATATATAGAATGCTCCCTCCTTTTGTCTACCTTCTGGCTTCCTTCAAACCCAGCTAAATTCTCACCTTCATCAGAATGCCCTTCCCAATCCCCCTTAATTCTATTGTTTTCTCTCTGTTGATTAGCTCCAGTTTATCCTGTATTAAATAGTATGTTGATACATAGTTATTTGGATGCTGCTTCCTCTATTAGACTATGAGATGCTTGAGAATACAGCATTTCTTTTGCCTTTCTTGGTATTGCACACATTAGCACAGTAGCAGCACACAGTAGGCACTAAATAAATATTTATTGAATGACTATCCAAATTTATCACTCTGTGCAAATCCTGGTGGCCAATACCTACTGACCCCAGGTCGTCCCTTCTTCCTTCTCAATGAGTTCAGTGCTGGGCACGCTGTCCTTATTTCCACCCCCACTCTTTCCATCCCCCTAGGTCACTTTACCATGTCCCTTAAATACTCTAACTTCCTAGTTCCACAGTGTGCTCAGCTCCCTCGACTGACATCTCTGCTCCATCCTGGCTGCATAACAAGAGGGCCACATGCTCATTCCTCCCATCATCATCAGTGTTTTATTTCTATGTCGATGAACTCTAAAATTCCTTTATTTGATGATAATCTTTTATCACTCCATCTTTGCCTATTACCAGTCATGCCCTGCAAAACCCCAACAGTAGATTACACTCCCTTCCTGTCTCCTTTGTTACTGTCCTTGCACCACTGAATGGAGCTGGAAAAAGTCAAATAATACTACACAGATGACTGGATCCACTACACATTTATGTCCTCTGATCTCAATAGGGCCTTCATGGTAGCAAGGCAATCATTCTAGTCCTATGATCAGTTCACAATCCGATTTATCCCGGTAGCTATTCCAAACCTCTCTCCTTAATCTCCCCATGGCACCCTCTTCTTTATACCCTTTCAGGACATCATCTCACCTCATATTTCACTTAAGGGGGGGGGGGGGCAAAAAACAGGGTCCTCTGTCAAGAGCTCTTTACATCCCTTTGACATCATTTCCCCATTTCCTTTCATAAAGTCTGTCTCTGATGAAGACTAGGCCTTTCTTGCCAAAGCCAACTCTTTCAAATTCACCCATGAGACCATCTTCCATCCATCTTCTTCAGCACATCATCCTGTCATCCTCATGTTCTTGAATCTCCAATGTTCCCTCTCCACTGGCTCCTTTCCTTCTGCCTACAAACATGTTCATATCTCCTCTGTCCTCAAAAAGTCCTCACATGACCCCTACCATCCTAGCTAACTAGCCTTTCCCCCTTCTTTGTTAAACTTTTGATTAACTCATCTATAGTACCTGCATTTCCTTTCCTCTCCCTCTCCTGAACTCTGCCACCTGGCTTCCAACCTCTTCATTCCTCCTTGTAGACTGCTGTCTACAAGGCTACTAATGATCTCTTCATTGTCCAGTCCACCATTTCTAAATCCCCATCTTTGACATTTTTGTTCCCCTCCTGCTGAATCTTTGGCTTTTCTTGATCCTACTTTCTCCTATTTATTCTCCTGTCTGAACACTTCTCACTTGTCTTTGCTGCTTCTTCATTCTTGTCACAGGTCTAACTGTGGATGTCTCCCAAGATTCTGCCCTCAACCCTTTCCCCATCTACCTCAATAAAATAATTATTTTTCTCAGTTGCCCATTTGTTAGCAATATTTGGGGGGTTCTTTAAGAATCCTGATTACAGCAGTGTCAGAGAGTTCACATTCATGTAATCCTTTTTGAGGTTTGTTTCTATGATATATCACTTAGTGACCTCATCACTTCCAGGGCATTTAGTTATCTCTGTGGAAAGGATCCCCAGAAATGTATGTCCAGCTCTAGTCTTTGACCTCCAAACCAGAGGTCATGTCTCAAATTCACCACGTCCAGGGCAGAACTCATCTTTTTTCCCCCAAACCCTCTCCCTTCTGAATTTAGTTATTACTACTGAAAGTACCACTCTTCTGCTTTCCCAGGTTCACAGACACTACATCCTCCTCATTCTTACTGATGCCCCCCCCCATATGCAATGGGTTTACAAATCTTATCATTTCTACCATCATGTACCTACATCTTCCATATACATACCTTTCCCTCCACTCACAGAGTCACCAAGTTAGTTCAAGTACTTGTCACCTCTTACTTGGACTATGGTACCAGTCCTCTAATTGGTCTCTTTGCCTCAAGTTTCTTCCCCACTTCAATCCATGCTCCACTCAGCTACCTACAGTGTAGGTCTGACTACGTACCTGGAGCTCAGTAAACTCCAGTGACTCTCTATTACCTCCAAAATTAAACTCCTCTTTTTTGTATTTCAGGTTCTTCCATAACCTGACCCCTTCCTACCTTTCCAGTGCTCTCACATTTGACTTTCCCCTCTCCTATCTCCACATTCAACTAGCAGTACTGACTTGATGTTCCTCAAATATGGTGCTATTATCTCCCATTTTTAGTATCCCTTGTATTTGGAATGCTCTCCCCTCCTCCTCTTTACCTCTTGACATCCCTGGCTTCTCTCATGATTCAGCTCAAAGGCCAGGTTTCCACCCCAGTCACCAAAGCCTTCCTAAGATTACCTTCCTTCTGCTCTATATTTATTATGTGTAGGCATTTAAATTTCCAAAGTATCTTCCTCATAAGGATGTAAGATCCTTAAAGGTAGGGCCCATTTTTGTATTTTTTGCCTTTCTTTGCCCCCCTCCTCCATTCCGTCCCCCCACCACCACCACAGTGCTTAGTACAATACTTGAAACATAATAAGAACTCAAAAAAAAAAAATGCTAGGTTAATTAAAGCTAAATTTTTTAAAAGCCTCAGCAGAACCATTTATTCACTTGCCCATCTAATCATTTATCTCTTTAGCTACCATTTTTTTTTTAAACTTTCAAGGCAGGCAGGTAAGGAGGTTAATTCTAACACCAATTCATTTATATCTACATGCATTAAAATATTAAGCTACAACAAAATTCACCTGTCTTTTATCTGAATTACTTAGATCATGAACCGGTGCTGACTTTGGTCTCCGAGGCAGATTTCCTGTTTTTGCCAGAAAAAAAAAGTTACATTAAAAACAAGGTTGGCAAGATTAAGAAGTCTCCTTTCAATTAAAACAGGCTCATATCAAACACATGCACTTATTTTTTTTTTAAGTCTTAAAATTAACTTTTCTGTCTTAGTGGCATACTGGCTTAAATAAGCATCTTTAAAATTTTGGCACCTGACATAGAATCATTGATTTAGAACTGAAATGGATCTCAGAGATCACAACATTTAAAACTGAAGAAACCGAGGCCCAGAGAGGTGGCAAACAATAAACTTATTTATATACTACAAGTGTGTGATGATGATTCAGTTGTCAGAACATCAATTTACACCTAATTTAGAAAACTGGCAAAAATTCCCTTTTAAAAAATTGTCTTTGTGTAGCATAGAAGAAAAGTTGTTGGGATGACAGCTTACATAAAGTTCATAAATATCACACAGTACATATCACTAAAGACAATCAAACTTCTTGGAAAACAGAGGTATCACAAATACTTGTTTACACTGTGATGGATAACGCTGCTTAAATAGCAACCATTGGCAGAGGGATGGAGTTAGCCACTATGCAGCTTCACCAAGTGTCTAAGCCAGGTCTTAAGTCCAGATTTTATGATAAAGACTGGTGCTTTTTGGTACCCCACGTGATGTCCCTCTCTACGGGTGTTTTTTCCTGCCATGGAGCTTCCACATGAATTAAGCAATTTCACTTTTGAAAAGTATTAGTTTATGAATTCTATCTAGTTATGATGGAGAAAGCCAAGTTGTAACCAGATCCAGTTTGTAGCAAATGAGACCTGGAAATTCACTTAAAGAATAACTAAGACTCTTTGCAAATGCACTTATGCAACAGATCTTCTTCTACAACTTAGTTGTTGACACCATTCTCTCTGTCTCTCTTGCAATGTCATAGGAAATTTGGCATGCTTTTTAAAAAATATTTATTCCAGGCTTAAAAATAAAGCATGAGAAAAACTTGATTTGGTGACTTTCCATCATAAAAAAAATGTTTTTTATATATTATGCTAGAGTCAAGGTCACAGAATTTTAGTGCTGGAAGGGACTTTGGTGATCATGTAGTTCAGACCCCATCATTTTACAGATAGGAAACTGAAGCCTAAAGAGCTTTGCAGAAGGTCCCAGAAGTGGTATCAGATTCAACATTCAAACCCTTGTCATCTTATTCTAAACCAAGTTCCCCTCTACCCACACCCTCCTGTTTTTGTGTTTCTTCTCTTCTCCCCTATTTGACTATAAGCTCCGTAAGGGAGCTAGCCTAGTGCACATCACACGCAACAAGTTCTGAATAAATGTCCGTCCAGTAAACATTGCTAAACTTAATCTAGGGTCCTTTTCAAGTCTTGAAGTGGAACATGAACTATAATTGTCAATCCATACACAGAGAACAAGAACAAGAACCAACTTTCCTAACTCCTGGACTAGGTCTCTTTTGAAAGACTATTTCACCTTTAATGAATAGTCTAATTTGTGATTTATTTTCCATTTAGTTAACTAGTAAATTTAAGAAGATAGCTTATGTCTGCAAAAACACTAAAGCACATGTAAAGTTAGTTACCTTTCAAACTTTCCAGTTATAAAAGCTAAGTTTCCTTCCTAGTCTAAATCCTTAGGGGGGAAGGGGGGAGAGCTAAATTTGTTTAATTCTACTTTTTCTCATGTACACTTTAGTATTCAGATAGAATATTTATGTTTACAAAACACTCAAAACAGAAAATTATCAAGTTTCTTATAGCTTAACTGAATAATCTTAGCAAATGAGTTTTTAATTAGCTCTCTATTTGTTAGCAGTACTTCTTTAAGAATCTGGATTACAGCAATACCAAATAACAGCTCACATTTATGTAATCCTTTTGAGGTTTACAAAAAAGACACCCACGATCTGATTTGAGACTCATAATCCCTGTGAGGTAAATCCTCTGCTTTACAAACAAGGGAACTAAGAAGTCGAATCACTTGCTGAGAGTGACATGACTAGCTATGTGTCTGAAGCAAGATCTGAAGGCAGGTCATGCTAACCCCAGCACTGGATGCTTTATGCCACACTGGCTGTCTGGAGATGTCTAGCAGATGCATCCACTCATTCTTTATGGTGCAAAATCTTCTAACGGAATCTCAGAGTTAGAAGGGCTTTCAGTGGACATGTAGTCCAACCCATCCATATCTGAAAAAGGTTATACCTTTATGACAAACAGTGATATAGCCTTTGTTTGAAGGCCTCCAGTGAGGCCTTCTCTTAATGGAGTCCATTCCACTTCTGAATAGGTCTGCCGGTTAGAAAATTTTTCTTTACATCAAGCCTCTATTTGCCCCTTCATTGCTAGTCTGGCCCCGTTGGGGGAAAGCAGAGCAAATTTAATCTTTTTTCCAATGACAGCCCATCAAATATTTGAAGGCAGTTTATCTATCTTCTCAAGTCTTCTCTTCAGACAAAAATCTACAATTATTTAAAATAATCTTCATATAGCCCTTTGCCATCCTAGTCACTGCCCCTAGATGGTCTCTAGCTCATAAATTCCCTAAAATAAGGAACTGGAAACAAATTTCCAGATGTCGTCAGTCTAGGACAGAATACAATATGATAATGATCTTTCATTAGGCCTTAATCTGAACTTGATAAATTACACAATAATAATAACAGCTAGCAGTGACATAGCGGTTACCATGTGCCATGCACCATGCCAGGTGTTATACAAATATCCCATTTGATCCTCACAACACTGCGAGGTCGATGCTATTATTATCCCCATTTTGCAGATAAGGAAACTGAGGCAGACAGAAAGGTTAAGTGACTTGCCCAGGGTCACACAGCCAAAAAAAGTATCTAAAAGGGCATATTTAAACTTAGGTCTTCTTGATGTGAGGCCCAGCATTCTATTCACTATACCACCTAATTTTGCCTCCATTCTTCTTTAAGAGATTTCAAAACTATAGAGTAAGCAATGAAATCTATCAGTCACTATTAGAGCAGAGGTCTGGTGATCAGGTCCAGAAAGACACATTTTTTTTCTAGACTTATACCATCTATTTTAAGTCCATGCAAGAGGCATGCTTATTATTAGCTTGTCTTGTTGGCCAATTAGTTATTCCCTACTTGACCCAATCAAAATTCACACCTTGTTAAGAAATCACTAGATATAAACCATCTTGTTTACACATTTTAAATTTTATCAAGTCAAGCAACTGACTCATTCAGCTGAAGTGCCTGAGCCTCTTGTGATTTCATGAATTGCTTCTTAATGGGATAAAAATTAAGATGTACACCAAAGATTAGCATTTCTTAAACTATATTCTGTGGAGCTCACAGCCAACCATTCTGCTTTTCTGTCTGTGTAGTTCATACACAATTTCTCCATCTAACAAATTTAGAGAACTAATTTAGTAATGTTCAGAGAACATTACTAAAAAGTTGCCTGCTGAAAGATCTGACTCAAATGAGGCATCATGATTGTGTAATCAATTGATTTATTGATTTGATTGATTATACTGGCATAATGAAAAGTGTTTATCTATATTCTTGGTAAAGTTGAGGGGAGGAGGGGATATTTGTTTTATTAACTGTAAATACTTTTTTTGTACCTACATCTGCTATGGATCATTGGGTAAAATCAAGAAGACTGAAGAAACAACAAGGAAAAGTGTTAAAATACACCTAGTTCAAGTACCAAATACCAAAGAAGTAAAACAAGATTGTATGAGTGATTTCCCTGCAGTGTTACCAAATGGCTAAAAACAACTCCATGCTTCCAGAAAAATTACAAAGCTACTTACCAACAGAATATAACAAAATTTTAAATGAAGCTCTCAAATTCTCTAAGAAAAAAAATTTCCAAGACAACAGCTTATGTAAAGTGGATGATGAAAATTATACTGAAATTTTAAAATACTGTTAAATCAGTTTTGTGGTATACTTACAATAAGCAAATAAGAAACCACTTCTGAAGATTTTACTAAAAGGGAGCTAATGACATTTTGCTAAAGAAAATAGGTCCAGAAAAATAGTTTTAAAGAAATAAAAACTTACTGGGAACAATAAGAGAAGAACTCACAAACACCTGTAAACATCGATTGAAGCATTATCAGCCTATGCTGTACATGTCTTGTCTGTACAATTATTTGCACAATGTATTCCTCCATCATGACTTTGCTTTTATTCATATCCGTGGGGCCACAGCGCCCACGCACTTAATGGTTGTAATGACATCACCACTGTCAAGTGAAATTTCAGGGTATCCGACTGTGGCTGATCAGGCCAATACGAGCTCAGAAGGCTCTACCACAGGCTGGGCACAGATAGTGCGTGTGAATATTTGGGATTTGCACATCCTGTGTTTACTTTGTGCTATCTCAATAAATGCTTGATGACCGACAGGTCTTACTGTTATTAAAAGAATCCAAACTCAAACTCAGACAAGAAGAAGGAGAAGAGTTTCAATGACAGAAAAAATCTGAGAACTTAATTCATAAAACAGATATTGATAAGCTTCTGCTAAGTTTTTATAATACACATGTATGCTTATGGCCCACTCATAAACCACTTCATACCTTGTCCTGGTGAATGATTTTTCTTGTATTTTTCCATCTGACTTGAAGATAAGTTCTGACTCTTCTGAAAGCCTAACAATGGATTCTGTAATCATATTACATATGGACACTTTAAGCAAAAACAAATGCTTATTTTTTAATGGTGAACAATCTGTGACAAAAACATTAGGCATCATTTTGTTCAGTTTGTTTTCAGATCTATTACAGTCAGATAAGTAATCCATTTTCAAAGAGGGAAATATTCTTTAAGCATAGTACTAAAGTAGTCTCATTTTTTTTTTCCTACACAATACCCCAAAAAGGAGATTACTTACTTAACAAATCCCTCAATTTGTACTTCAATTTTAAGATTTAAACATATCAATTGATTTTTTAAATCTTATATCAGGCTCAGCATTAAAAACATAGCTTCATTTTAACTACAGATTATAATTAGCAATGTTGGAATCCAAAGTTTGTAACAATTATAAAAACCTGTTTTTAAAAACTTTCATTGTATTTGTATTAAATTTTGAATAATATATGTGATCAGTAAAAAATAACTATAAACTCACTGTAGACTCTTCTTTTTTTACAGAAATCAGGGAATTTTCATTCTTTAAGTTGTTTTCAATAGCTTCTGCTTTTTTCCAGGCTTCAAGTCGAAACCGTTCCATTATTTTTATCTCTTCCCGAAGGTCAGTGTTCTCTTTAGCTAATGTTTCTATCTGGCTTTTCAGGCGACCATGTGTGTTTGACCACTTTAACTCTTTTCGCTTTAGCTCTTCCTGTAAATCTGATATTTGTTGTTTTAAAGCCTTCAAAAGATAAGCAAGCATTCAGAAGTACTCAATAAATTCAAATGACATTTTTTGTTATCAAGCTGCTATAGTATCAATAGATCCTAAATGACAAAGACATGCATGTAAACGGATTGAGCATTTATTTACATCCAAGGAACTGTTAGGTGTTGTGGGTATATACAAAAAAGGTTTAGGACAAATGGTACCTGCCAGCCATGTGTTTGTAAGCTAGGTAGGGAGAGAAGACACATAAAAAATAAATATTACAAAAAGTCCTGTATATTTTAAATATCATAACCAAAATATAGGATATAGGAATTCAGAAAAAAAGAACATGTTTGTCTGGGGAAATTATGAAAGATTAAGAAAAACCGTGTCTAAGTTGGCCCTGAGAGACTCTGATCAGCAGATCGATAAGAGATTTCAGGTAAGGGAAACAGTTTGAGCAAAGGCCCAAGAAGGCAAAGCACAACAGCCAAGGGCATAAAAAGTGTATCAGTTTGGCTAGAGGAGCAAGACCCTGTGGAAACATTATACAACATAAACTAGAAAAGTTAAGTTGAACCTAAGGCTTTGAATTCCAGAATAAAGGGATTGTATCTTATCCTGCTGGCAGTTAGGTTTTGAGTAGAGCGGTTATAAAACAAAAGGAAATTTTAGAAAGAAAAATCTGGCAGCAGACAGAGTTAGGAGATGGTGACAGGGAAAGGACCAGACATATAGAGCAATTATTGCAACAGTCAAGTCATGAACCATGGATGGTGACAGTGAGAAAGAAAAGGACAGAGATTTGGAAGACGAAGAAGATTCAACTTGATTGCTAATTAAATGTAGGGGGTTGAGAGAATGAGAAAAGTTGGAATATATCAATCAGCAAGCATTATAGTAACAACTATGTGCCAGACACTAGAAGCTGAAAAGACAAACAAAAATGAAGCAGTCCCCTACCCCCATAAAGAAGTTTACATTTTAATGGAGAAGATGGCACGTACATAAATCTGCAGGTTAAAATTTTGTTGGGTATGGCACTGGTGGGTTAATCATGGCTTCATTAAAGAAGGTAGCACATGAGAAGAGTTTTGAAAGAAACAAGGAAGTACAAGAAGTGGACAGCATTTCCAGGTACGGGGGACAACCAGTAAAAGGCACAGAGGTAGGAGATGAGGTACCATATGGGAACAGCCAGAAGGCCAATTTGGCAGGACAGCAGAATGCAGGAAATGGAACGATGTATTCTAAAGCTGGAAATATACAGACTAGAGTTAGGTGGTAAAAGACTTTAAAAGCTAAACAGAGGGATTTATATTTGATCCCAGAGAAGAACAAGAAACTATAAAAACTGAGTAAGCAAATAGCATGATCATAATTGCACATAGGGAAAAAAAATAATTTGACAGCTGTGTGGAAGAGGGCAACTGAGGCAAGGAGACCAATTAGGAAGATACTACATTAGTTTAGGCAAAAGGTAATGAAAGTCTAAACTAAGGCTGTGTGAATAGAGAAGGGGATAAATACAAGAGATATTGTAGAGGTAGAAACAACAAGATTTGGCAACTAACTGGATATGTGGAATGACAAAGAACAACGAATCAAGGATGACACCACAGTTGCAAATCTGTGTGACTGAAGGAGGGTGGTACAATCAGCAAAAATAAGGAAGTTTGAAAGGTAAAGATTTGGGAAGAAGAAAAGTTCAGTTTAAGACATAGTGAATTTGATATGCCTAAGGAATATCTATTTTGAAATAACTAATAGGTAATTGCAGATGTGCCACTGGACCTCAGGAGAAAAGACTATGGCTGGATTTGGGAGTGGTCCACATAGAGACAATAATTAAACCTATGGGAACCAAGTGAGATAAGGTACAAAAAGAATTAGTGAGAACTCAGGACAGCCTTTAAGGTATATCCACAATTAGGGGGCGTCATGTGGGTGATAAACTAGAAAAGGAGACTTAAGGAGTGACCAATTTCAAGCCTGAATGCACTTGAAGAGAAAAACAATTACCATTAGTCAAAATAAAGAAGTCATAGGATTATCAATGTAGAACTGAAGGAGATTTCATAGGATCATCTATTCCAAACTTTTCATTTTACAGATGAAGAAACCGAGGCTGAGGGAGATGAAGTGACCTGTGTTAGGGAAGCAGCAGAGGTCAGAACTGAATCCAGTTCTCTAACTTCAGAGCCTGACTTAGGAAGAAGGGATTCAATTTTTAGATAGAACTTGAGCTAGTGATGCAAAATTTACAGAAAAACGTCCAATAAACAGCTGAATGTGGAACTGGAGCTTGAGAATGAAGTCAATATTGAAGAGCAGAGGAAAAAAAACGTTCCCGAATCTAATCTAGTTATTAGATAAATATGAAAGGAAGTTTTTCTTAATCTAATTAATAAGAAACTATAGTCAGTGAAAAACTATTATCTTCTATTATAAAAAATCATTACCTTTAAAAAAAACAAGACATAAGCATTATGTACAATTAAAACTCTGCTTTTAATAATCTCCTACTTTAAAAAAAATCCATTATTTCAATTAACATGGATAGTCCATCCACTGATTCACAACCTCTTTATGCCTCAATAGACTACCATCTGAGCTGCCACAGCTAAAAAAGTTTATCACCTGATATCTAACGTTTTGGTGATAAGATGACTCACCTGGCTAGACTGGTCATCAGAAGATAGACACACAGTTGATATATCACTTGGAGCATACCTGAGGTCCTATAGGACCTTTCAAAGTTATGCTCCACTAGCATATCTAAAAGAATCAATGGTCAATTCGTTGCACAGAAACAGAATTTCAATGGAAAATGTTTCTAATAAAAATAATATCAAAGCCTGAGTTTAATATGATAATATGTAAGAGGTCAGAATTAAGGTATTAAATAACTGAGCCACAGCTTGATAACAGCTGCACAATGAGAATCAAATGAACCAGTTCTTATTTATTATTGCATGCTATCTAATCTGAAGTTATGACATCTTCCTGGTTTTTATATAGAAGAATATCATATTTATCTAGTTAGTGCTAAAGATAATTATTAATTCTTTTTACAAGTGTTGTATTGCATTAAGTATGTTCAGTTAGAATTTTGAAATCATACTTACAAAACACTTAAAATTATTGAAATTAGCAAATGAAGCCTATGTTGCAGATCCATAACAAAAATTCTATAACAATATATTATTGACATTTTCTGACTATTGGTCTATCAATGCAACTTCTAGCACTCTGCACAGCTTGTATGTTTGCACTCCAAAGAGTTCTCATACCTGAATTTCTTCACGTTCCTTTCTATCTGGAATTGCTCTTGCAGTTGTAGTATATTTTTCAAAAACTCTGCGTTCTTTTTGTAGCTTTCGCATCTCCTCCTTTTTAAACTCTTCAATTCGAGCCAATTCTTTTGCTTTCTGCAGTTCAAAGTCTGCAATCTCTTTCCTAAATTGAGTAAATACAAATATATCTTATCACCTAAAATAAATATCCAATAGAGTCATCCAAATGTCAAATCAATAAGGAATTTTAAGTGGCAACCTGTAGTGTCAAAATCAGAGAACTAACGAGACAAACATTACCTAAATATGGCAATATTCTCAGTTATATCAGACATCATAAGAGACCAGAATTAGGATAGTAAAAAACTGAGCTACAGTTAATGATAACCATAGGTGCCTTTTTAGAACAGTAATTTCCCAGGTTATAAGATTTAACAGTAATGCTAGAACCCAGCATCTGTCCGTAAGCTGGTTCTGAGAAAGCAAGTTTACACAAGCTTACTTTATATACTTGCCATCCCCTGTCTAATAATGAATCTGCCGTCCCAAACTGAGCTGCCCCACTATATGGTGAAGCAAGAACACAAGAAGCCTGCCCCACTGGTTTACCCAGTTTCCCTGCTCTTTAAGCCCTGATGTTTCTCCTATTGTATTATCTCAAAGCCTATCCCCTTTCTCCAATCCAAAGAACCACACTCCTACTTTAAGCTCTCATTACTGCTCACCAAGATCATTGCAATAACTAATAATTGCAATAAGTAATATCTGGGATTCTGTGTCTCCTATACACTGCTACCAGATTAATCTTTCTAAAGATGTCACCTACCTTCAGCAACTCCCCACTATTTAATGAATCCAAATTCAAAACCCTCCATGATTCGACCTATGTATTCTTTCATAAGGCAATTAAGATGGCATAATACTGGAGCATCAGAACTGCAGTTTGGAAGACATGAGTTCAAATCTAATCCTAGATACCCCTCTGTGTGCCCTACACAAGTCAATTAACATCTGTCTACTTTAGTTCCTCATCTGTAAAATGGGAAGGTATGTGTACATAGTATACAAAATAAATATATATCTATACATATGTGTGCATATATATATATATGTGTGTGTGAGAGTGTATATTTTTAAAATCCGTTTGTTTGTTTGTCTATATCTCTAGCCCTAGTCTCTCAAACTACAGTCCTGCATCACCAAATGCCTTTTGGACTTCTGATCTGGTTTATCATCCTTAACTGCGAGTATCTCTTAAGATTCTTCCCTAGATTCTCTTCTCTATTTCATGATCTCTTCACCTCCCATGGGTTATCATCTTGCAGAGGATTGCCAAATCTGTCTATCCAGTCAGTCTTCTCAGCTCCAAACCCACATCTTCATCTGACTATTAGATATTTCATTCTGGATGTCTCACTGGTACCTGAAATTCATACGTCCAAAATCCTTCCTTTTTCTCAACTTCCCCATCACTAACTCCATTTACACAATCCACCAAATCTTACCATTTCTATCTTCACAACATCTGGGTATACCCCCTTCTCTCCACTCACAATGCAAAAAAGCACCCTAGTACAGGCCCCCACCACCCATCTGGAATGCTGAAATAGTATTTTGACTGGTTACCCTACCTCGTCTGCTCTCCTTTCCAATCTATGCTCCGCTCAACAGCAAAAGGGGTCCTCAAGTGAGGGGGTCAGGAAGAAGAAATCCAGAGCCAAGAGTATTCTGACTCCTTCTCTAAGATTAGTCACTCAGTAAGCATTTACTAAGCACCTATTATGCTGGAGGCATTGTGCTAAGTGTAGGGTAACAAAGAAAGGCAAAAGACAATCCCCTTACCCTAAAGGAGCTCATAATCTCATGGGGAAGAGAACATACAAACAACCATATCCAAACAAGCTATAACAGGACAAACTGAAAATAACCAACTGAGGAAAGGCACTAGAAAATTAAAAGGGGATCAGGAAAAGCTTGCTTTAAAAGGAGAGATTTTAGCTGGGACTTAAAGAAAGTTAGGAGGTAGAGATGAGGAAGGAAAACATTCCACAGAGTGGGGAACAGCCAGTGAAAATGCCAGGAGTCAGGATGTGGGGTTTTGTTTAAGGAATACAAGGCCAGTGTTACTGGACTGCAGAATATATGGGGGAGGGAAAGGAGGAGGAAAAGAATAAGACTTGAGTGTTTGAGGAAGAGTCAATATATATATATACTGAAGTACCCTAGTATGAGGCAGGAGTTGAGGAGGTGAGAAATATTGAGCCAAGACTGAACTCATTGAAAAAAGGAAAGGACTGTCCCTGAGGTCAGCAAAAAATAGCTACCAAAATTTTGACTGAATGAGAGGTACAAATTGAGTGAACCTCTAAGGAGGAAAAGTTATCGAATGATGGAGGTAGAGTCAGTCAACAAACAATAAGAGCCTACCAACTTCTAGGAGCAGAGCCAAGACGGCAGAGTAGAGAAAGCACTCTGCAGAGCTCTCTCAACATTTCCATCCAAACATTAAAATAACACCACAAATCAAAATATAAAGTGGTAGAGCAAAAAGGTCAGGGTGCGACATTCTGCGAGGCCAAGACAAGACAGGTCAGAAATAGAGATCTGTGACACATGGAAGGAGGCTGTCCTGGAGCCCAGGTGGATGAAACCGGTGGTGGGATTAGGTGGTGGTGACAGAAACAGCAGCAGCTTCAGGAGCTCTCAAGCCAGAGACAATAAGGGAACCTGGTCAGAAAGAGATTACAAAGTACCTCTGTGCAAACGCTGGACACAGGAACAGATACTGTTTGGCAGCTCCATTGTCTATACCAACTTCTGGTTCATAGTTCAAAGGAGAAAAGGAGTACTTTTGGTCACGAGGAAGTGGAAGCCCTGAGGGGTTTGAAAAGGGAAAATCTATATGCATACTACATTGGTAATAGAAATCTTTCTTTTTCCCTGTTGTGGGAGGGGAAAGAGATGAGAGAAAAGGGGGGGGGGGTGATAAAGGGAAGATAGATAAAAGAAGAAATAAAACAGACTTCAGAAGAGGGACAGGATGAAAAGAGAGACTGATAAACAGTAGAAAATAGGAAAGAGGAAATGTACAATTAGTAATCATAACTGTGAATGAGATGAATTCACCCATAAACTAGAAGTGAATAGCAGAAAAGATTAGAAACCAGAAATCCCAAAATAAGTTGTTTACAAGAAACATACTTGAAACAGACACAGAGGATTAAATTAAGGGGCTGAATCTATTCTGCTTCAGCTGATGTGAAGAAGGCAGGGGTAGCAATCATGATCTCAGACAAAGCAAAAGCAAAAATAAAACTAAAAAAGGATAAGCAGAGAAACTAAACCTACAAGGAACCAGAGACAATGAAGTAATTTCAATACTAAACATACATGCAACAAATGTCATTCGTGGTATCCAGATTCTTAAAGGAAAAGTTAAATGTATTACAGGATTACAGGAGGAAATAGTAAAACTCTATTAGAGGGGGACCTCAATTTTCCCCTCTCAAAGGTAGATAAATCTAACCACAAAATAAATAAAAGAGAAGTCAAGATGAATAAAATTTAGAAAAGTTCGATATAATAGACCTCTGGAGAAAACTGAATAGGAAGAGAAAGGAGTTTATCTTTTTCTCAGCTGTACGTGGCACTTTCACAAAAACTGACCATGTATTATGGCATAAAAAGCTCACAACCAAATGCAGAAAAGCAGAAATATTAAATGCACCCTTTTCAGACCATAATGCAGGAAAAATTATATTTAATAAAGGGACATGAAAACATAGACTGAAATTAGAAACTAAGTAATCAAATCCTAAAGAATGAGGAGTCAAAGAACAAAACACAGAAACAATAACTTCATTAAAGACAATGACAACAATAAGATAACATTCCAATATTTGTGGGAATGCAACCAAAGCAGTACTTATGGAAAAATTTTATCCCTAAATGCATGCATAAATAAAAGAAAGAACAGATCAATGAATTAATCATGCAACTAAAAAAACTAGAAAAAGAACAAATTAAAAATCTTTAATTAAACACTAAAATGGAAATCCTGAAAATCAAAGAAGGGATTATTAAAATTGGAAATTTCAAAAAAAACATTGAATTAATAAATAAAACTAGGAGTCGGTTTTATGGGGAAAAACAACAAAATAGATAAGCCATTTTAATTTTATTTAAAAAAAGAAAACCAAATTACCAGCATTAAAAATGAAAAGGGTGAATGTACCACCAATGAAGTAAAAATTAAAGCAACTGTCAGTAGTTATTTTGACCAATTATTATATGCCAGTGAAACTGACAATCTAAATTAAATGGATGAATATTTACAAGAATATAAATTGTTCACATTAATAGAAGAGGAAATAGAATACTTAAATAACCTTATCTTACAAGAAGAAATTGAACAAGCCATCAATGGAACTCCCTAAGAAAAAATCCCCAGGATCAAATTGATTCACAAATGAATTCTACCAAACATTTAAGGAACAATTGATCCCAATACTAAGTAAACTATTTGAAAAAAATAGGTAAAGGAGGAGTCCTATCAAATTCCTTTATGATACAAATATGGTCTTGATACCCAAAATAGGAAGAGCAAAAACGGAGTAGGAAAACTGTAGACAAATTTCCTTAATGACTATCAATGCAAAAACTTAAGGAGATTACAACAATATAGGGCAAGGTGGAATTTATAGCAGGAATGAAGGGCTATTCAATATCAGTAACAGTAACAACAAAAATGATACAATTATGCCAATAGATACAGAAAATGCCTTTGACAAAATGCAATACCCATTCCTATTAAAAATACTAGAAAGCATAGGAATCAATTTCTTAAAATATAAGTCAAGAACAAACATTATCTGTAATTGGGAAAAATGATGCCTTCCCATTAAGATCAGGAGTGAAGCAAGGATGTCCGTTATCACCACTTTTATTCAATATTCTACTAGAAATGCTAGCTTTCATATAAGACAAGAAAAAGGAACTGAAAAAAATAAAAATAGGTAATAAGGAAACAAAACTTCACTCTTTGTAGATGACATGATGGTGAAAGAAGTGATTGTTTTTTATTAATAATATATTAATTACATTACTAATTAATATATTAGTTAATGTTATGTTAATAATCAATTACTCAGTTAGGACGAAGGTTTTTCTTTTATATTTCTTCATTCAGGGACCAGTCCCTGCAAATCTGTCAGTCAGTCACTGAAGGATATTGCTGACAAATGAAATTGCCCAATCCTCCGTGTACATGTTCTGTGACCTTAGGAGGGTCCCAACCCCACTGGAAGACCTTACAACAGAATCTAATCTAGGTGAATTCTTGCCCTTATGAAGTAAGTCTATGGCCTTACAGCCCTCCCATCATGGTTTAAGGTAACCCAGCTTATAAAGGAGAAAACCAATCAGAGAGGTCTGGATAGAGATGGATTCCTTTGTCCAGATTGCTAGAGGTACCTGAGTCTTACAGTAAAGTCACATTCTTAGCACAAGGAGCTTAAGACTTCTAACCCACCTCCTCATTAATATGTCTACTCCCTCATTAATTATTCTCCCATCAGGGCTAATTTTTTACCTGTCAGGGGCATCTCCTTTTCCAAAGGTATTTAAGCATTCAGGGATCTCAGTGGTTCTGTCTCTGGTTACCAAGAGAAACCACTGATCGTGAATTTATTGATTATCAGTTAGCCTAATTAATAAAACGATTACTAATCCATCTCCAGTTGTCCAGATCAATATCTGGCCACTGCACCCAGATGGCTCTGGAGGAGAAAGTGAGGCTGGTGACTGCACATCTCTCCCTTACTCAAATCAAAGTCAACTCCAAGTCAATCATTATCTCCCTGATGTTATAGTCCTCTTTGAGAACAAAGGACAAAAACTACACCTACAATGGTATATTTAGAGAATCCTAGAGAATCAACTAAAAAAACTAGTTGAAAAATTAACAACTTCAGCAAAGTTGCAGAATATAAAATAAATCCACATAAATCACCAGCATTTCTATATACTACCAACAAAACTCAGGAAGAAGAGACAGAGAAAATTCCATTTAAAATAACTGTGGACAATATAAAATATTGAGAGTCTATCTGCCAAGACAAACCCCGGAGTTATATGAACACAAGTACAAAACACTTCACATACACAAAGACAGATCTAAACAAATGGAGAAATATAAATTGTTCATGGGTAGGTCAAGCCAATATAATAAAAATGACAACTCTACCTATGTTTATTTATTTGTTTGGTACCATACCAATCAACTGACCAAAGAATTATTTTATAGAGCTAGAAAAAATAGCAACAAAATGTATTTGGAAGAACAAAAGGTCAAGGATATCAAGAGCATCAATGAAAACATATGTTAAGGAAGGTGGCCTATATCACAGAGCAGTAATCATCAAAAGAGTCTGGTAATAGCTAAGAAACTCAATGGTGAATCAATGGAATAAATTAGGTACATAATACACAGCAATATGCCCATAGTAATGTCTAGTATTTGATAAACCCAACGATCTAAGCTTTTGGAGTAAGAACTCAGTATCTAACAAAAATTTCTGGGAAAACTGGACAGCAGTTTACCAGAAACTAGGCACAGACCAAAATTCACATGCCTGCTATATCAAGATAAAGTCAAAATGGAAAAATGACTTATACATAAAGGGTAACATCATAAGTCAACTAGGGGAGTATGGAAAAATGTACCTGTCAGATCTATGGATAAAGGAAGAGCTTATGACCAAACAAGAGACAGAGGGAATTACAGGAAGTCCAACAGAAATTTTTGATTACATAGAATTAAAAAGCCTTCTTAAAAACAAAACTAAGACAGTCAAAATCAGAAGGAAAACAGGAAACTGAGGAAAAATTTTTGCAGCAAGTTTCTCTGTGAAGGTTTCATTTCTCAAATTAGAGAACTGAGTCAGATTCATTTAAAAAAAATAAAGAGTGCCATTCCCCAATTGATAATTGGCCAAAGGATATACGAACAGGCAGTTTTCAGAAGAAGAAATCCAAGCTATCAAGTCACATGAAAAATTCTTTAATTCACTACTGATGAGAGAAATGCAAGTTTAAATAACTGTGAGATACCATCTCACACCTGCCAGATTTGCTAACATGACAGAAAAGGAAAATGACAAAATGCTGGTAGAGATATGGAAAAACTGGGACACCAATGCACTCTTGGTAGAACTGTGAACTAGTCCAATCATTCATTGTGAGAACAATTTGGAGCTATATCCAAAGGACTATACCCTCTGACTCAGCAATACCATTACCAAATATGTATTCCAAAGATATCAAAGAAAAGGGAAAAGGATTTATTTGTATAAAAATATCTACAGCAAGTCTTTTTGGGGTGGTAAAGAATTAGAAATCAAGGGGATGCCAATCAATTGGGGAATGGCTGAACAAGTTGCATTATATGATTGTGATGGAATTCAATTCTGCTAGAAGAAATAATTAGCAGGATGGTTTCAGAAAAACCTAGGAAAATATGTCACTTCATGCAAAGTGAAGTGAGCAGAACCAGGAGAACATTTTACATAGTAACAGTAGTATTAAAGAATGATCAGCGGTGAAAGCCTGAGCTACTCTGATCAAGACAATACTCCAAGAGAATTAATGAACTCTGCAGATTGAATCATATTTTTTATACTTCCTTTATTTTTATTATTTTGTTGTTTTCTTTTGCAGTATGGCTAATATGGAAATATGTTTTGCATGACTTCCCTTGTATAATCAAAATCAAATTATTTGTCTTTTCAAGGAGAGGTGAGGGAAGACAGCAGGATGTTTTTAGAAAAGTCTGAAAAACTTACATGAACTGATGCAAAGTGAGCAACATCAGAACACTGTATACAGTAACAATAATATTGTGCTGGTGATCAACTGTGAATGACTTAATTATTCTCAGCAATACAGTGATATAAGACAATTCTGAAGAACTTAAAATGAAAAATGCAATCCACCTACAGAAAGAACTGATGGAGTCTGAATGCAGACTGAAGCAAACTTTTTTGTACTTTACTATTCTTGTTTTGTTTGATCTGCATTTTCTTTTCCAACATGACTAACAGGAAATGTTTTACATGACTGCATATGTGTAATCTATATCAAATTGCTTGTCTTCTCAAGGATGGAGGAGAGAGAGGGAGAGAATCTGGAACTCAAAATTTTAAAAAACAGAAGCTAAAAATTTTTGTTTACATGTAATTGAGAAAAATGAAACTCAAATTAAGTGTAAAAAATAAAATAAAAACAAAAATTCATAATTTTTCCTCTAATAACACAAAAAGCTTGCCAAAAACCTAAATTTTTATGATTAGGAAATCACTGAACAGACTATAGCACATAAATATCTGCCCCTAATATAAGTTCCCCGACAGGTGGGGATCTTTGTGTTATCTTGTGCACAGTAACTGGACAAAAGTAACTGTTAAGATGAATACTCTATACATATTAACATAAAGAATGCTGAGTATGATGAAGAATATGCAGCACTGTGGCTAAGTCCATAACATTACGCCCAATAAAAAAGCAGCACTGGAAAAAATCTATAGACACAGATTATAACTATACAAGAATAATCTGTTACTGTAAAATCAGAAGATCTAAAGGAATTAAGTAGCAACTTTCCACTGAAAACTATATATTTATTTTTTTGTAAAGCTGATTAAACATCTAGTTGGATCAGTGGACAGAGTCCTGGACTTAGAGTCAAGAAGACCTGAATTTCAGATCCTGCATCAGGCATTCATTAGCTATGTGATCCTGGGCAAGTCATTTAACCTCTGTTTCAGTTTTTGTTATCTGTAAAATGGAGCTTTTATATCTTCATTTTAAAATTTACATCTCCATTTAAAATGGAGATAGCACCAACCTTCCAGGGTCATTGTGAAGATCAAACTAGATAATAATTGTAAAGTCCAGTGCCTGACACGCAGTAAACATCATCGTAAATGTTAGCTGTTAAGCGGTAGAACTTTTCAACCTTAATGCTGTAAGTTAAACAATAAAACCCAAGAGGCCAGTACACCAATTTCAGGTATTATGTGAGCTACTTAAACTATTTTGACCTTTCCAAGAAAGGCAGATCAAATATCAAGAATCCTCAACAAGTACTGAAGATAGCCATTTCCCTAAATGAAAAACTGAATTATCACTATATTCTTATGGAGAAATCTTGACGTTTTTGTTGGCCATCAAACTTTCAATAGCATTCCAAGATTTAATTTCTTTTAAATATATTCCTAGTAAAAACAACATGCACTACCCTTAGTCAATGTATCATATTCTGATTATATTCTAGAGATCCACAAACTTACCTGAGATTTTCTAAGGCACTTTCTCTTTCATTGCGTAGTTTAGCTAATGACGCATTTTCAGCTTTAAATCTTTCAATTTCTGTTTCCAACTCAACAACTTTCTCTCTTAAAATTTGGGAGCGAACACTATCACCTACAACATATTAAATAATATTAACAACGAGTTGTGATCAGAAAACCTATAGTAATATCTTGCCATTATTAAATGATAACAATGTATAAGCACTTTAGAGTTAAAGACTTACAAGCTCTGCTCCAGTTAATGAACATAATAAAAATTGACTTAATTTCCCTAAAGAAAGCACCTAAGGTCTAAATATAAAAAGAAACATATTACTCCACCCTGGAATGTGAAAAATACTATCATAAATCACCTACACTGTTCTGGATACTAAGGTAATATAGAGTCAAAGTCTAATGATAAGTTGGACAATGCCAATGTATTTTGTAGCAAACAGGTCCCTCCTATCTCACACACATTTTCATCTCTCAAATTTGCTATATAAAGGCAGAAATCTTTAGAAATAAATTAGAAGTCTACTAAAATTCATGTTCCTCCAGGGTAAGAATGCTGGCGAAATATAGTTTGATTTATATTTTGACAATATGCAAGGATTCCTTCAAACTTTCTCTTTGTGGTAAAAATTGGAAGTTGAAAAGTATTAGAATATTATTGGGTTGCATAAGGGTGAATACTGACACATGGAATTAGAAAGGTAAAACACTACATGTCTTTCCACTCTTATTTTCTTCTAAACCCTTCTACTAGTCTATCTCAGTGTTTGGATCAGGTCTACTAAGTAAACTTCCTTCCACTGTGCTCCTCGAGCACTTTCTTGATATCTTACTACATCTGACATTATACTACAGGGACTGGTACATATGTATGCCTCCTCCTGGACAGTAAGCTCCACAGGGGTCCAGATTATAACTTGTACATCTTTGGTGAGGTGGTATCTCAAAAGTACCTTGCAAAAAAATATTTTTCAAATTGATGATACATCAGTGAAAGGAAAGCTGAGGATTTCAAATATCTGATCTTACTAGATAGAAATTACAGAATAAATTTAGGCTTTATGGCATTTTGATAAATCTTTAGTTTCATTATAATGTTATATATTATAAATTAAGACTTACCAAGTGGTTGTTCTTGGCTTTTATTTAATTCAGAGTCTAAGTGTGAGTCTGACTTAGGTTTAGGCTTCAGGGAAGGAAAGAGTTTCATCATCAAATCAGAAGTAGGAGGAGGACTTATACTCTTATTGGATTTACAGAAATCATCTCCTTTCTTTATGGGTGCAACCTTCCTTTTTACTGCTTTGTCCAAATTAGTTACTTCAGTTTTATTACAATAGTCTATCAATGGAAGCCCATCAACATCTTTGTTCTCAAGCGTGTCATGTTTACTTTCATTTTCTTCAAGGTCAGTCCATGTTCTCTCATCATCAAAGTCAATTTTATTAATATTTGTACATGATGCCCTTCTTGAAGACTCAGGATCTTTATCATTTATGCTTTCTACCACGACGGATTCATCACTACTATCATCTCTATCCGACAAATCCAGATCAATATCCCTGCTTTTACCTTCCTTCCTTGTGTCTCTGAAAGGTCCTTTGCCATTACCCTTCTCTGGGTTATCTTCTCTGCTGCTACTGAAAAACATTTTCGGATCTTCATTTGTTGCTTTTATGGTGCTATTCAGTTGGTCTTCAAAGTCACTGCTGATAGCACTGTTCCCATCGTCTTCATCCTCACTTACATTCCATTTAATTTGATTCTCAGAAGTCTGAAATGTTTTTTTGCTGAGTCTGCTGGTCTGTTCCTTCACACTAAGAGGTGATATTTTTGATTCAAGATGTTTTGTTATTTCACACATATTCTTATCATCTTGTTTAATATAGTCCAATTTCTTATTTTGGTTGTGTGGAGTAACAATATCTGTTATATCTGTTTTCACTTGCTGCCCTGATTTGACAGGGGTAGAAGACATTTTATGATCTTTGCTCGTCTGCTGGTCTCTTTCTAAGATTTTTAATACAAATGAGGAGTTACTAGAGAATGATATTTCATCAGCAGCTTGTTCCAAAAACAAAAATTCATCTAACTCCAGGTTTTCCTTTTCTTTTTCCTTTTCCCAATTGTCTAATTTCTTCTGAAATGAAATTTCAAAAGAAAATTCTGAATCTTTTACAACATGACTGATAGAGCTTTGAGAAACAGAAGTGGGGTGGATCAGCTCTGTAGAAATAAGAGGCTTTTCCATGCATTTTGGCTTATTTCTGACTTTGGAACCAATTTCAAAGGGTTTTGTACACTCTGGTATATTTTCCTTATTAGGTTCTAATTTACTGGGTTTTTCTAATTTTATCTGATCCCTAAGCTGCCCATCAAATTTTTTTCCAATTTGTATTTTCGTTTTTGATGGAGAAATAATTTTTCCATTATTACTCCTAAGTACTTTTGACTTCTGAGAAACTGCAGCAGAACTGGTCTTGGTTCTGACTTGATTACTCTTTTTCATCTCTGTAATTAGTTCCTTATTTACAAGGGCAGTTTTCCGCTGCATTTGTTGTCTGTCTGCTTTAAATACAGATTGTTCTTCTGGCATGTTTTGATGAATCATTAATTTACTCTCTTTTGGTTTCCAAAATTTAGATTTAGCATTAGTAAACCTAGCTAGGCCTTCTCCTCGTTTTAAGAATGGTCTTTTCGGTATTGCTTTAGTTAGCAACGATATTTCTGCTTCCTAAAAAAATTTAAAAATATATTTTAATTAATTTTTTATATTACTGAACAACAGTCAAGTTATTTTTAAAGTAAGTTACATAATAATGATGAATTTTTAAAGGTTTGGGATATTTTAGTCACAACATCTGAAATACTAACCTGTAGTTGTCTTTGTTTCAGTTCCTGTTCTTCTATCTGAATCTGTTCCTCTAAGAATTCTTCATATGTCTGCTTCCTTTCTCTAATAGCAGCTTTAATTGGCCTAATAATGAAAATAAAACTATGAAGCAAATAAATCCTCATGGTAAAACATTTAAGATTAAGTGCCACATTGAAATTTCTAAGAACCATAAGTTTTAAACTTTAAAAGGTTATTTACTATTTAATAAACTATTTTAAGAAACAAAATCTAAGCAAATAAATCTGATATATTAATACTCTAACACAACAGATCACAATGAGTCCATATGATACATTATACCCTTAGAAATATAGAAAGGCAGCACTTCAAGGTGAACATTTTAATAGTGTGGTAAGAATTGTTTAATCATCCATCCTGTTAGGATTTATAGCTAGAGAAGTCAATTAAAATTGGAAAATGTTACCAAATATATGAATTTTTGTACTTTGGCTTTTCCAAAGAAGGATTTTGTCTAAGATTTATGTGAGAAATTGTATACCTAAGATTATTTAATCTAGGTACTTTTCTCAAGTAAAAAACTGAGCACACTGTACTATGTTACTTGCATAATGATGCCAAGACTACTAAATTTGCCATCTCCTTCACAAGCTAATCAATCATAAGCATCATTTCCTATTCAACCTTATGCCAAAAAGCAAAATCAAGTAAGAGAAAATAGCATCATTGGATGTCTTTGCTGCGATATTCAACAAGACTACCTGCCTCCCTCTGACACTGCTCTCACCTGATTCTCCTCCCCCTATGTGAACACTCCTCATGCTTCTTTGTAAGTTCGTCCTCTTCTCCTGCGTGTCCTGTCTGCTGCGTTCTTCTCTTTTTCTATTCCCTCTCCCTTGTTCTAAGGGTTCAGTTATCACATGGTGAAATCAATGTAGCTAGTGCTGACCTGTCCCTTCACCGCAGTCCCACAGCTCTGCCTGTGGACCTCTCTGGATATTCCACCAGCACTTGTTTAACACTGAATGAACTTCTCATGCACTGTGACTCTCTCACAAGTTCCCTATTTCTGCTGATGGCATCATGAATCTCTCAAGTCTTCCAGAATTTCTTTGTTGTGTTTGTCATCCATTTATTCTATTTTGGCTGAGTTATTCTCAAAATACTCTAAAGACTCTGGAGCCAAGGTTAACCGAGATTCATGGATAGATTTTAGGGAGTCAAGTGAACTTGGATGGGAACAAAATTACATCTTTATTTTCTCTAGCCTCTAACTGAAATTCAGTATTTCCTACAATTATGAGTTAAACAAACAAATAAACAAACATCCTGGGAAAGGGAAGACAGATGTAATAGACTGTCAATGGAGTGAGTCTGTGACACAAAAAAGATTAAGTACCACCTGCTTTAGAAAATGATAATAGTAACAAGAACAAGTACCATCACCAAAAATAAAAACCACCACCATTTGTAGACCACTATGAAGTCTGCAAAGTTTTGGGAACACATGTTCTCATTTTTACCTCCCAACAACCCTGTGGGAGAGGAGGGACTCCTCTTATTTTAGAAACACTTTATTGTTAATGATGCCTAATTAAAGACTCCTCAGCACTGAAGAAGCCAAAAGAACTATAGCTCCTACTAAAATTCCTGATAAGAAACTTTTCTTTTGTAGTTATGCAGATAAAATGACAAAGAAAATATTATTTTGATAGATTAGTACCTGGAAAAAGGGATGAAGATCTGTTTTCAGTTATTATTCAGGAATCTGAATCCACTAGGCAGAATGGTAAAGAAGAAAGAGAACTGTGCTTACAGTCAAAAGATCTGGACTCAAAGGCAGTCTCTGGTGCTTACTAGCTATTCAACCCTGGGCCAGTCTTTGGTGTCAGTTTTCCCATGAATATAATAGAGAGAATCAGAATTGTACTATTTCTCTCATAGAGAGAAAAGACAGTGTCTCAGTTTAGCCACTTAATAACTGTGTGATCTTGGTCAAGTCCCTCTCCTTAAGGATCAGTTTCCCCATTTCTATGGAAAGTCAGTCATCCCAGACCTGAAACCTTAATCATCTTTCTTCTCCCTCAGTTACCATATCTTCTCATTTCTACACTGACAACAGCTAATTACATCTACCCAATCAATAAGCATTTATTAAGTGTTTGCTAAATACTAGGCACTATAGAAAAGCCTGAGGATGCAAACACACAAGGAATTTAAAATATCCTAATCTCAAGGACCTTCCAAGGAAGACAACCAGTACACATCTAATTACAGACAGAGTAACTAGAAAATAGTTAAATAACAAGGTAACGAGGGAGAGAGGGCACTAGCAGCTGGGGAGGATCAGGAAAAGTTTTGTGTAGAAGGGGGTGCTTGAGGTATATCTTAAGGGAAGAGAGAGATTCTGGGAAATGGAGACAAGAGAGTATATTCCAGGCATAGAGGATGGCCATTACAAAAGCCAGTTTGGCTAGATCACTAAGTGCAGGAGGATGTAAAATGTCCAATATGGAAGTGGAAGAGACCATAGATTGGGAATATGCTGTAAAATGTTTTAAAAGCTAAATAGTAGTTTATTTATCATCCTAGAGCACCACTATGAATGAATGAAAGAGGATCACAGTTGGATCTACACTTAGGGATACCGCCCCCCCCCCAGTGGAAAATAGCCTGGAGGCAGATAAAGAAGTTAGGAAGCCTCTGCAATAATCTAGGCAAGAGATAATGAGGCACTGACCCATGGTGGTAGTCACATGATTGGAGAGATGCTGTGGAAGGAGGAATGACAAGGTCTGGCAATTGGTGAAGAGGTGAGAGAGAAGGAGTTGAGAGATTGGCAGAACAGTGGCACCTTCAACAGGGAGATGGAGATCAGGAGATGCCTCTGGAGCACTGAAATGTCCAATAAACAAGCAATGATACAGGACTGAAGATAATGAGAGAGACTGGGGGAAGAAAATAGATCTCGGAGTCCTCAGTCCAGAGATGACAGTTAAATCTATGGGAGCTGATGAGGAAAAAGAGCCCAGGACAGATTCACAATTAAAGATTGTGATATGGATGATAAGCCAGCAAAACAGACTGTGAAAGAACAATTACACAGGGAAGAGAACCAGGAGGGAACAGAGAGGAGACAGTAGCCAAGAGGAGAGGGAATTCAACAGCATCAACTGCAGAAGAGATCAATTAAGCTGAGAAAATACTATCAGATAACTGGTAGAAGATCACTGGTAACACTAGAGAATAGTTTCAGTTTAGTTATGAGGTCAAAATCTAGATTACAAAGAACTGAGGAGACAATGAGAAGGGAGGAAATAGAGGTAATAAGTACATACACCCAGCTCTACTCTCCACTCTCTACTCCAGCTTCCCAACTGGTTTCCCTACCTCCAGTCTTTTTCCTTTCTAAGTCATCTTTCAGACCATCTTCATTCCTCTGCTCAAAAGTCTTCAGTGGTTCTCACGGCTTAGAGAAGTGGTCGCCAAAGTGAAGGCTAGATAATGGCCCCAAGGGGAAGGTGATCAACAGGAGGGTGAGAACATGGCTTTCATTGAACCCTCCCCTGCCACAGCCAACAATTTTGTGTCTTGCCCAATACCATGACTCTCTTTAATACTCCTCCTCCCCACAGCTGACCTGCGGCTTCCCAGGGTCTGGACTCCTTAAGGTAGACAAGATATAACTTAACCCAGCCCAAGCAACTGAAAAAGTTGCAGAATAATTTCTAACACCACTCTCTCTATTATCCCCACATCCATTTTCCCAGATCACCACAGCATCAGGCTTCATACTCCAGAGCAGAGAACAGGAAGCCCCTTCCAACTCTCTCCCCACATTTGCCCTCCTCCCTCACACTTTTTATATTTCCTCAGAAAAAAGTAAGCCAGGATATTTAAATATGGCTGGGTTATAACTACATTATCTTTTCCCCAGATGCCATCACTCACCTGAACTTCTCTATTTCTGAGGGAGAGAGGAGGGAAACACAACTATCTTTCTTTCCAAGTACTCTCCCAGGATCTCAACCCTCTTATCCTTAACTCCCCACCCAAATTAAAGTTCTCTCTTCAAAGTTAGCAGAGTTCTCTTGATTGTCAAATCTAATGTCCTTTTCTTAATTATTGTTAAATCTTTAATTGATATTAAAATAATTAATGTCCTTTTAACAATGCCTCTCCACTGCATTTGGACACAATTGACCACCCTCTCCTCCGCATGTTGCTGTGACACTGCTTTCTTCTGCTAGCTGAATGCCCACTCCTTTGTGCAAACATCATTCATATCACATTCCCTAACCTTAGGTGTTCATCAAGTCTCTGTCCTGGTCTCTAACCTGGTACAGCTGTCACTTGATAACTTCATCAACTCCTGTGGGTTTTCTCATCATTGCTCTGCAGATCTATGTAACCAGCCTGAATCTCTCTTGAACTCTTGTCTCTTATTACAAACTGCCTATTTGACATTTTGACCTGATATGCCAAAGGCATCTCCAACTTAACATATCTAAAATAGAACTCTAATGAAACTTCCATGTTTCTAAGAATAATACCAGCAACCTACCCTTCCCTCACCCCACATATCTAGTCAGTTGTCAAATCCTGTCATTTCCATCTCTACAACATCTCTCACAACCCTGTCTCTCTATTTTTACAGTGTTGTGACCTTATCACTTCCTACCTTGGCTATTTCAATGACCTCCTTCTTGATTTCTCTGCCTCAAATTTCTCCCCTCTCCTCTCACCTCATTTTCTACACAGCTGCCAAAATGTTTATTTTTTTTAAGTGCAGATCTGACCATGTTACTTCTCTATTCAATAAGGCTATAGTGGCTCCCTAGTTACTTGAGGATAATATGTCATCATATCCATTTTTAAGTCTTATAAGGTACGTAATTATTAATATATTAGTACACGTAAATAATACTGAAGTAAATACAAAACTGGGGTGCTTGCACAAACTTTTTTTTTGCTAATGAAGTGCATGATCAAAAAAGTTCTAGCCCAGAGAATGAGCTATAAACTCCTTATTCTAAAATTTACGTTCTTCCACAATTAGTCCCTATCATTCTGTCTTATTTTCACTCTACTTGCCTTTACAGTTTGTGCACTAACCAAACTGCATTGCAACTGTTCCCAGAACTTTAATTGCCATTTCCCATGGGTCACACATTTACACAGGTGATCCTGCCCCACCACCCTCATATCGAGAATATACTCCCTTCATATGTCCACCTTTAGAATCTTTATCTTCCTTCAAGACTCAATTTAGTTGCAAATTCTTGAGAGTCCTTTCCAAATTGCCCAGGTAAAAGCATTCTCTCCCAAGCCCTTATGACACCTTACCTCATATTATACTTATATCTGTGGATTTTATTCCTCTAATAGAATAAGTATTACTTTTTAATCTGTGTACACCCAACAAATCTTTGCATACTGTGTACAAAGTAGGTACACACTAAATGCTTTTTAACTGAACATATTTTTCATGATTAAGTAAAAGTATTCCCCACCACTTAACAAATAACTCATATTCAACTGTAGAATCAACTGATTGAAAATAAAAACACATGTAATATCTGTTTTAATCAACATAGATACCTTTCTTCAATACTAGACACTGCTAACAATTTTCTTCCATTGTTAATATCAGAGGAATCACCAGGTTTTTTTGAGTTTGTAACCTCTTTCCCTTCTGGTAACTGTTCTGTCATTTTCTCCCAACATGGTAGTATACTTTCCCCTACGATATGAATTGGGAAATATTTAGTTGGAGATAAGCAATCTGTCACAAAACTGTCAAATTCAAATAAAACCAAAATAAAGGTTTTAAAACTCTAGAATTGTACAGAATATTCAGATATATATAGCAGAGCAGTACACTGGAAGCATGCCAGGCCCAAAAGCAGGAGACCGAAGGATTCAGGTCACAAATCAAACCAAAAAAGAAATCACATAACACCAATGCCAAAGAAACAAAATTCTCAAGGTTTTAATAATAGCATGTTAGTTTACAAAATGATTTCACAGTATCATCTCATGTGATCCTAACAAGGATCGGAGATAATGCAAAATATGACAAAATCAAAGTTCAGAGACCTTAATTGATTCTTTGGAAGACATATAGCTAGTAAGGAATAGAGCTAGACCTAGAATTAAATCCTTTCAGAGCCTTCTCCAATAATCTTTCCACTCTACCACACTGTTCTATTCTTCTGTGATTAAGAAGGAAAAAAATTACACACATTCCAGCTGTGTCTATCTTCTCCTAAGTGAGTTTAGAAACTTTTGTCTCACTTGGAAAAGCCTGTATTACACAGATTTTAAAATCGTTGTCAGTGTTACAAATGCTACTGGAAAACTCACAAAACCTGTGACCAGCTCTGTGTCTAGCTCAAATTCAGTGACTCTGCAGCATATTGGACCTTGCTATTGTAATCAAATCTGTGAATATTTGAGTGTGAGTGTGAGTGTGTGTGTGTGTGTGTGTGTGTGTGTGTGTGTGTGTGTGTGCTCAAGCACACACACACACATGCATATGAGAGTGGAAGAGGAACAGGAAGGGGAGAGACGGAGAGACAGACAGACAGACAGACAGACAAACCAGAGGAGGCAGCAGGTAGCCAAAAAAGCATTAGAAAAGAATTCTATCATGGAGTAGCCCAGTGGCATTTCTACAGGTAAATATAAAAAGAGATTCAGAATACTATTTAGATAAAAGGCACTATTTTCAAAAGACAGCTCACCTGTAATATTTTTATTTTCTTCTTTCAAATCATTCTGAGTTTTTACACATGCTTCTAGACATTGAGCCTCATGAAAAAAGTCTGGAGGAGTACTACCACCTTTTGAAGATAAGAGACATTCCTTACTCATAGTCCTGCATGGATTCGTTTCTCTTTCTTGTATATAACCACAAGATAAAATTTCAGGACCATGAGTGTTTTCTCTGGTTTGATTCAGGTACATATGTGACAAGAAAGGCATGGTTTTGTGTACAGTAGTAGAACTAACGGAAGTTCCATGTTTGGGGCTCTGATCTTCAGACAGTAAAGTCAAGCCTTATGAGGAAAATACAAGCAAAATTAATATTTTATGAAAAATGTTCTCATTTTATTAAACTACTCCTACTATCCTGTCCCTTCCATCCACTTAGCTCTCCATAAATGAAATAACAAATAAAGTGACATTTTAATAAAATAAGCTATATGCAATAATGCTGGTATTTGGAGCCCAAAGTTCTACATGCTTTAATTAGGGACATATTTCCTAGCACTCTCATTCAGGAAAAATAAGCATTATTAAATAATGAGGTACATTTTTTTCCATCAGCACATCCTTGAAAATGCATTCAGTTCTATATACACTTAATCATTACCCAATACAGCAAAGAATGTTCCATTTAAGTAAACCCTCAAAATTCCTAATTCTATGCTTTTGAGGAACCAAACATATATGGCTTACTAAAGATTCCCTACAAAGGTCCCATTAGAAACTCAGGTACATGTCAAATCAACATGAGGCAACCTGATCACAACCACTTCCTGACCTACTAGAATCCCCACTATTTTTCCCAACATGTATCTGGAAGTCAGAGAGGGAGGTGGTCTAAACCTAAAGGTAATACCATCAATCACAAATGCGTCCAACCCACATACTATGTCTAACCCACTTATGACCTGTGCTATTTATAGAATGTCAAAATAGGGACTTTTAAAGGTCAAAAAGCCCAACCTCACTGCTAATGCAGCAGATTACTGACATCCAGTTCCTTCTTGAATACTTCAAGTGGCAAAGAGTTTACACAGCTGCAAGACATCTCTATTCATTAGCAACTTCTACCTTACTATAAGCAAGAATCTGCTTTCCTATAATTTTTACCCATTAGTTTTAGTTGTCCTCAAGAAAAGCACAAGTTTAAGCTATTTTGACATCCCTTCATAGAGCTGAGCTACCATTATATCTCACCTAAGTCTTCTCCAAACTAACCATTCCCATTTTATTTAACTATTTTAAACATAGACCTCTTTCCTCTTTACCTTCTGCTTGACACTACACCACATACTACAGTAAAGCTATTTATGTTCTTTATTGCCGATTCTCTATATCTATCATTTGTTATAACTTACAAAAAAAAGAAACTGTCAGAACACAATCCTAGCAACTAAACAAAGAAAACCCAGATTCTAGTTCACATCTGTCCCCCTGTGAAACCTCCCCTCCCGAAAATCTATTATTTTTATTGCCAGGGTACCCATGTGTATCTATGAAGAAAGGATGCTGACAACTTTTTATCAAAACACATTATAGAAAAGAAAATCAGTGAACATAAGGCATTTTTGTAAACTGAGTCACACATGTGACTGCTAAGTGTTACCTGAGGGTGCCTGCTGCCCAGACACCATAGTCAGCAGTTTCTCTTGCTCTTCCAGGAGCCTCTGGATCTGTTCTAATTGCTGCCTCTTCAGTTCCTCCTGCTTCTTCTGTTGGACTTCTTTGAGCTTTTCAAATACATTTTTTTGTTCAATTAACCTGATATTTCTTCACAGAGCCCTGTTGACTCTTCTTCCATCCTCTTCTATTCCTTCCCAAACCTCCCCATTCTCAGGACAAAGACTTTAAAAAGGGGTTCATCAAGTGTGTTTAAGTATGCCTCTACCATTTAAAAACAAAGCAACAACTTGGTAATGTAACTGTGTCAATTCTAGTCTCAACCTTAGCAACTGACCAAAATCTACTACTCTTTTATTGCTAATTGCCTACGTACAGATGAAGTCACCTATCTTTTAATTCTTTTCCTTGTTATAATACAATTTTTGCTGACTTCTCCTTAGTTATTTCATCTGTCTTAAATTTTTGTCTTATTAATTGTAATTTTTTAAATTCTTCCTATTTATAGACTCACAGTGGCATTGGTCATCAGAGCTAAAAGGAGTATTGGTAATAATTGAATTCATTCTCTTCATTTTGCAAATTAGGAAACTGAGGGCCAGAGAGATTTGCTCATAAGTGCTATATGTCTATACTGGCCCCATACCATACATACCCTTTAGAACTAAAAGCACATATCTTTGGGAAAGTCCATGGCAACAGTATTTCCTTTGAATAAATCAATTTCAACTATACAGGTAGGAAACTTAGGGTCTTGTCCTGAGCAGCATTGTACTGTAATCATCTGAGCTACTGACACAAAGTAGAAAGTCAAGATAATTAGAAAAGATATAATACCCCTTGGTACAATGACTCTCTCTAATAGTTGAGTATTTTACTCCTAGAGTAAATACTCCTAGAGAAAAATAACTGATATATTACAAATTACTAATTTTTATAAGTTATTTATGTGCATTCTGAAAAGGGATAAAGATTTTCTATTAATAAACAGTGGCCCTGACTCATGATAAAACTTGCTGTCTACCTCCAGATATAGAAACGATGGACTCAGAGCAAATTGAAGCAATGTTTTTAGACATGGGTAATGTAAGAATTTATTTTGCCTGATGCATATTTGTAACAGGTTTTATTTTTCTTTCTTTTTCAATGGGGAGGAAAAAGGAAGAGAATTCAGAACTGAAAATAAAATAAAACTAAAGAAAAGAGAAAATAATAAGTAAATAGGGACCCCATAAGTTTAACACTCCTTGTAGTCATTTTTTAAACACAAATTTGGGGAGAGGGGAAATTGCATTTAAAAACTATGTACACAAAACCTACAATAATCCATACATCTGGCCAAATATTTTGTTTACCTGCTCAAGTTTCTTGAAAAGTGGATCTCTATAAGCTGCTTCTTTGGCATCACCTGCATCATGTTCAACATCAATTCTGCTATTTTCCCAGTGGCCCAGAGCATCCTTGCACGTCGATAATTGTTGTATTTTTTTAGTGTGAGGAAAGACTGCATGTGTTTCATTTGTATCTGACTGCACTCTATAAGGGCTTTTAGAATCTAATATCTGTTCTTCATGAAGTGAATCGTCACTTAAAAAACTGCAGCTGTCTGAAAAATCTGTGCTTTTAACGGCAAAACTGGAGGAAGTATTTGCCTTTGATTGATTCTCTCTCCCTGTTTCCAAACTAGGAAATCCACGATTCAGTATCACACCAGCACGGGAAGGATTGGACATCCACTGAGCTAAAAAGTTTTGCCCACTATTTAATTCTGAAGAAGTGGGCATCAGGAAAATTGTAATCTGAAGAACTAATAGGTTAAAATAGTGCCAAAGTTCCTGTGGGACACAGCTGTTATATCTGACTGTTGATATTCAATACCTGCAAAAAGAAAAACATCAATTAAAGCTGTGATAACAGAAAGCATCCAGCTCCATCATATGCTTGTTGAAATCCTTCTCTTCAAAATAAGGTTTTGAATGAAGTCCTCATGAAACCTTCTTCTGACCTTCTGGAATAGCTTATCCCTTTTGTTTGATCCCTCCAACAAATATTTCACATTCCTACTTGTCTAACAGTCACCTGGGGACAAGTCATTTTTCCCCCCTTCCAATACAAAACTATGAATTCCTTGGACAGTTTTTCCATCTTTCTACCTCCAGCACTTCTTACAATACCTTGCACATAATATTCACTTAATAATATTTGCATAACTGAATCTATCAAATGCTCCAACCAATTAAACTGAATATTGTGCTGAAACTGCAATCCATTATGAAAGACAATACTATAAAACAATAGTATGTATGCATACGCATATACATACATATCTATATCTGTATCTATGTCTATATATACTGAGCATGTGTACACACACACACACACACACACACACACACACACACACACACACAAGTATTCGCCTGCAACTGCAATCCATTATGAAAGACAACACTATAGAACAATAGTATCTATGCATATACATATATTATATATCTGTATGTATATTATACAAATATGATCTGGATATAATATATAGATATATGGCATAAATATGTATGTATATATACATACACATAGTACATATAGACATATAGATGAAGATGTATTATGTATGTACGTATGTATACACACACCCCCTCCACAAAATCCTATTTTGAAAGCTTCATTATAAGATGGAGACAACCCAGTTGTCAGCAGAGAACAAATTCTGCAGGTTCTAACATGATGGAAAGGCTTCAAGCATGGTTCTAACAATGTTTACTTTCTGAAGTCCAGTCTAGCTAAGTACGAACTTTGGTGAGAAGTTCTTTGGCCATGGCAATCCCTAAAGAAAAATTCTTTGTCCATGGCACCCCATAAAATAAAGAAAAATACAAAATGACCCTCAGTTCTGTAGAGCTCCCTTCTTATTTTTCAACGACTGCAGAACAATACTGAAAACAGGAGCAGCTGGTGCTACAAATCAAACAATGCCTAACCCATCTGTGAAAATTAACTTAGCTGTTGGTATTCTAAATATGAGAACAGGTCATCCCTGTCTGGTGACCAAAGACTGCACATTCTACTAGAGGAATTGATTTGTATCAATATTGATATTCTCCCTGTAAATGAAACCAAAAGACAAAAGTTGCATCTAAACAGAGGGTGGCTCACAGGCTGGTAGAGATAAATAAAGGAGTTTGCAGGGTTGGTTTTCTTGTGCACCCAAATGTTGCAAAAAATGCCATTTCATGGGATATTAGGTCATTTAATTTCAAAAAGTCAACCATAAAAATAACTAGCATATACACCAACTTCTACTACAGAGAGTGAAGGGCTAGAGACATGAAGAATTCTCTCAGAACTTCCAAGTTATTTCAACGTATTCTTTGATCCTGGGTGACTGATGCAAAGATGAGTACAGGAAAGGGCAGCAAAGAAAATGTTGAAAAATACAGTACAGGAGTAAGAAAGAGGCCAAAGACTTGTAAACTACAAGCTGTGTACCTATACATCATATATTGGGAAAAGAATTGGAAACTCTGGACATGTTGAACACTGAAAAAAACAATGTTTAAATGCTTAAATCAACAATAGAACTGATGTATTAAAGATAAGAAACAACTTTTTACTGAAGTGGTAATCATTCCCAAATGAGCAATGTATAGTCAGGGCCAACTGATATTAAGGTAGTTTAAAGAAAGAGAAGCTCACCTTTGGTACCAAGAATAATAAATTAACATCATTTATGTCTAATATTTCTTGAGAGATGTCCCTGTTAAGAAGAACTTTAAAACATGTACATGTCACAAATACATCATGACATTTAAATCAAACAGTATTGCTTTAAAAACATGTAGGGAAGTATTATACTACTATGTACCAACAACATTCACTATGTTAAAACCTGCACCCTCTTAACATCACACACACACACACACACAATTAGTTTGTAATCTGTAATTAAGTGAAAGTATACAATCAGAGCAATGATAATTTTTCATTAAAAATAAAACTTAAAATGGCATGGAAATGGCCACAGGAAAACAAGTTTTAAAAGCAAAAAGTTAGGATGAGAAACAACTTACAAATTATTTTGTGACATTCCAAAGCAGAACCCCTTACTAGATTAACACAAATCCCAGAGGGTGAAGTGATTTCCATCTTTGTCATTTCTTCCTTAGAGAAACCTTTCCTGATCCTTCCTTATCCCTCCCCCGGGGTAAACTACCTTGTATTTATTTTTTAGATCGTGAAATATCTGTCTCCCCCTTAACAAAATTTACGCTCTTTAAGGGCTGGGACTTTTATTTATGTCTCTGTACTCCCAGTGCCTAGCACACAGAAGATGCTTAATAAGTGTGGCTAGATTTGATTTTCCCACTGTTTTGTTCTAGGAATGTACTTCCAGTTCGTCGTTTCAGGATTTTAATCCTAAAAAGTTAATTACTTCATGGAATTACGCTGAAGTATAGGTTATTTGCTGGGGGTGGGAGAGCATGGAGCAGATATCTATTTTTCCTTGGAGAAATGGCCAGTTTGGTACTGGGATGATTCAAGATATATCATACTGATATGAAAAGGAATTGGAAACAAATTTACATCAGACAAAGAAGCACCACCACCACCACCACCTCCAAAAAGCGTGCCAGGAGGACCCCAGCGCCTCTGGGGAAAAGAACCTTTAACAACCTTTTAAAAAAAATAAGCTACAGTCATTTTAGTGTCATCTCATCAAACGCACTGCCAACACCACCACATCTTCAAAGGCTTCTAAATGGGGTGGAAAAATTAGGTTTCTGGCTGGAAAATAAAATTAATGTTTTCTTTTCTTCCCTAAGCCAAGGATTCAAAAGCCTTGAAACCGATCACGACGATTCCACGACCCCCAGCACCAAATCAAAGTGACCACGAGCGACTTTAAAGGGGGGGCGGTCCCTGAAGGGGACTTCAAGCAGAAACTCTTTAAAGACCCCCAGAAGCCGGACCCTCATCTCACGACAGCGCAACGCATCCGGAGCGAGCCGCCCACAAGTCGGGGTCTCAGTGGGCCTCCCCAGGCCCCGAACCGGACAACCACGGAGCGGCCTTCCTCCCACCCCCATCCCTGGCCTTCCGCAGAGCGGAGGACTCCGCAGCAGCCCGGGGGCTCGGACCCCCGAGGACAGAACTGTTTTTCCCCTAGCTTCAAACATCCGGAAGCCGATCCGAATCCCCACTCGCAGCCCCAAATTACCGCTCGGGTGCTCGGGTACTCTGGTGCCTCAGTACACCTTCGCCGGCGCCACAGCAGCCGCCACTTCCAGCGCCTCCCTTTCATTTACAAATAAGCCGCCGCCTCCGCTGGAACCCCGCCTCCAACCCCGCCAGGGCCCCACCCGCCGGGGCCCCGAGGCATCTGGGAAATGTAGTCCAACGGTGCTTCGGTGTCCTGGGCACAGGGCGGCACGGCTGGATTGTGAACTACAGTCCCCAGGAGACACTCCTGGGAAGGACGTTACAGTTCCTTGACCGGGTCTCAGAGCTTCTTCCGCAGGTGCTGGAAAGGGAGGCGGGAGCAGAGGCGGGGTTGGAGGGGGTGAGTGGAGCTTGGCTTTCGAGGACTGTGGTCCCTTCACTTTGCCTGAGTGAGAACCGTTTCCAGAAACAAACTTTCGTAGTAGAAATTCGCTTTTAGCAGCCGCCTGTTCTAACGCCCCAAACAAGGTCCAGAGGACTAGGAAGTCCGAGGGGCCGAATGTGTTACCTCGTCGAGGCAGGGACTGAAGCTATCCAGCGAGGCCGGCCCCTCTCTTAGATCTGAAGATCTGTACTAGGGTAATAACTGAGGTTCTACAGCGCTTTCAAGTGTCCAAAGCGCCGTCCAGGTGCGTTATCTCATCAGAGCCCGTAACGAGACTGTGAGGTGAACACTGCAGGTACCATCCCCATTTTAGAGATTAGGAAACTGAGGCCCAGAGGGTTCCGGAGAGAGCTGTCCATGGTAACAGACCTCGGGTCCTAGGCGGGGCTTTATCCTCCGTCGACCTGACCGGCCTTTGGGCTACTCTTGCTCTTCCCAAAGCAAGTCAGCAAGGATCGATTAAGCCCTGAGCTAAGCTCGGGGGAATACTAGCACCGCAGAAAGACAGCCCCCACCCACAAGGAACGCACCCTGTGATCGGGAAGGAGCAAAACTCTCCTTTCCAGGATTTTGTGGTTTTAATTGGTGGTTTTTGCCTAAAGTCTGTTTTTGGTAATGTCTGTCGGTGTGGGCGGGGCTTTTTGTTGTCCTGGACTTGTTTTCCCGAAGGAGTGGAAGACTGGACTTTCTTGGGTGAGGGCAGAGGAGCCCTCTAAGATTTCCCAAGGGGTAGGCAGATATCTAAAAATTCAGTCCATAAATAGTCATCTCTCGATTATCTGTCTGACAAGGGGGTAAAGTTAGCCCTGGCCACCCAGTTCTTAGGTTATCTCATCAGCTCCTAGGATTTCAGCTGTTCTCACCATGCAGATGATTCTCACTTTTGTCCAGCCCTAACCTCTCTCCTGACCTCCACTCTCTCATTTACAACTGCCCTCTGGACATTTTGAACTGGTTGCCCTGTGGACATCATAAAGCCTACATAACCAAAACCAAACTCATTATCTTTCCCCTTAAACCTACCCTCTTCCCAATTTCCCTATTGCTGTGGAGGGTATTTCTCTTCCTAAATTCTCCAGTCTCACAACCTAGGTGTCATCTTCATCTCCTCACTCTCATATGCAATCAGTTGCCAAGTCCTGTGTTTTTACGTTCACATCTCTCCCGTGCTCTCCTCTTTCCTCTGACACTGACACTGTGGTACAGGCCTTCATCACCTAATACCTGGACTATTGTAGTAACCTGCTGATTGGCATCCCTGCTTCAAGTTTCTCCTCACATCAGTCTGTCCTCCATTCAGCTGCCAAAGGAATCTTCCTAAATCACAAGTCTAACCATATCAACCCCTTATTTAATGAACTCCAGGCACAAGTCTGGGAACAGCAGTCTCACATCTAACTCTGAGCTTTCAAAGCCTGACCAGCAGCCTCGATCTCCCCCAAAATGGCAACTACTGTTGAAGATCAGCTGATTGTGAATGTCCTAAAGGAAGACCAGGTTCCCCACAAGAAGATCACTTATTATCACTTGTTGGGGTTGAGGCAGTTGGCATGGCACATGCCATCAGCATCTTAACGAAGGATTTGGCTGATGAACTTGCCCTAGTTGATGTAATAGAAGACAAACTAAAGTGAGAGATGTTGGATCTCCAACATGGCAGCGTTTTCCTCAAATCGCCAAAGATTGTGTCTGGCAAAGATGACAGTGTGACTGCAAACTCAAAGCTGGTTGTTGTTATGGCTGGGGCACATCAAAAGGAGCGATAAAGTCATCTTAAATTGGTCCAGCATAATGTAGACATCTTTAAAGTCATCATTCTCAGTATTGTCAAATTTATATACCTGTGGAGTCCTGGCTTTACTTGACACCAGCTGCTGAAACTGTACAAGTCATATCCAGCATTATATGCAAACAACAGAGTTTAACAAATAGCTCTAATAGCAAGCTGCTTTTTGTTTCCAATGCAGGGGATATTTTGATGTATGTAGCCTGGAAACTAAGTGGCTTTCCTAAGTGGTTGCAATCTGGATTCTCCCCATTTCCATTACCTAATGGGGAAGAGACTTGGTGTCTGTTCTTTGAGTTGTCACGGACAGGTACATCAGTGTTCCTGTGTGGAGTGGTGTGAATGTTACTGGTGTCTGTCTCAAGAATCTCTATCCTGCTTTGGGAACTGAACCTTTTTCAGAGAATTGGAAAGATGTTCATAAACAGGTGGTTGAAAGTGCTTGTGAGGTGATCAAACTAAAGGGCTACACTTTCTGGGCCATTGACATGTCTGTGGCAGAGCTGGCAGAAAGCATTATGGAGCATTATTATCCTAGGAGAGTGCATCCAATTTCCACCACAATGAAGGGCCCATATGGCATTCATGAGGATGTCTTCCTCCGTGTCCCATGTGGCATTTCAGATGTGGTGAAGGTAAAGCTGAATCCAGAGCAGGAGGGCTGCTTAAAGAAGAGCACAGGTATTCTTTGGGAAATCCAGAAGGAGATGCAATTTTAAAGCCTTTTAATGTGCTGACATTTTACTAAGGAGAGAATATGACAGTGGTTAAGGAAGTATGTATGATGCACTTTTCAAATAGGTCAAATTCTTCCTCTGATTAGTGACTGAGCACCAGAAAGGTAAAACCTGTTGTGAGAGATGATCGCTGAGGATCTCTCTCAGGAGTGAAGCCTCTCCAAGGGGTTAATTGTTTCTTGTCTTATTGAAACATTTGCAGCAGGTTGACCTTGTAGAAGAAATGTTTCAACATATCCTGTACTCTCCGGAGATTACCCCCTTCACTTTCCCAGACTGCCCTCTGCATTTTTCCAGCCTTTCCCCCCTTGTTTTTAGATACATAGCAGGAAGAAATAACACCTCCCCCCTTCTTTTTTTTAGGGCTAACATGAAACTATTGCTTTTTTTGTTCTCTGTTGCTGGGATAGATTGTCTAGAGTAGATTGTACCCTCAGGGCTTAAACGGGGCAAAGGAGGGGGGCTTGCGGTTAGGGCCTGTGTAATCTGATGAGCTAAACACAGCTCTGCTCTCTCTTCAGTTGGTGCCCTCCTTTGGGCACTCTGAAGAAGCCCTATTCTTTTTGCTAATATCTCTGAGTCTCTGATTCATTGATAAGGGTCTCTGTACCCCACACACTATGAACACATTCCAGTCTCTTCCTAAAGTGAAAAATGAGGAATGGTGCCGTGTAACTCCTATTTGTTAAACCCTGTTGTTTGCATATGATGCTGGATATGACTTGTACAGTCTCAGCAGCTGGTGTCAAGCAGAGCCACGGCTCCATAGGTGTATAAACTACCTGCCTTGCATGTAGATGCTGCAGGTTCCCGTAGGTCCAGAAGATAACACTCCTGGATACAAAACACCATACAGTGAGAATACTTTATGGATGCATTGTTTACTTTTGTACTTTCCTCCATCAGGACTCTACAGCATGGGACCTCATTATTTTCAAATTCCAAAATAATTCTCAGCCCTAGCAAAGGAGGACATTTGTCTCAAGAATTAAAACTCGTGGGTGTATGCTTTTTCATCTTCCATCAGGAGGGATTGATTTACCGGGTTCTCTGTCGCCCCACTTCTGCCATCCCTTCTCAGCCGAGTGGGATGGAGAAGGGGGCATGGAGAAGGGGGGGTGGAGTCGCTCCCGTGCCCGCCCCTTTCCATTCTCTCTTGTAGGCCAGCTGACCTGAGTTTTCTGGGAGGGGAAAGGAAGTGTTACTGAGGCTCTGGGCGTTTTCTTTCGGTTTTGAGGTGGTTTTATCTTGTTCTGTAGGGCACTGAAAAGTCTCCGATTGAAGGGCATACATAAATCCCTTGGGCAGGTACGTATGAGCCCATTTCTCAGCTCCGTGTGATCTGTCCTTTCCCTGGGTTGCACATCCAGCCTTGCCTGGCCCTTCCAGCCACTCTTCGGCTGTCCTTTCCCAGGGTACTTTTGCTTCTGCCTGTGCTGGGTGTCAGCTGGCCTTAATCTACCCCCTCTTCTCCTGACTGATTGTGCTTTAAGTTCGGATGATAGGTTATTATTGTCTTTTAAATGCACCATATGTTTGAGGTCGCTTGGTTCTTAAATAGTTTCTCTTTAAAAAGATCTCTAAGTTCCCATAACCCTCTAAATGGTATAATCATTTTGTTTTATTTTATTTCCAAGCAGTGAGGTAGGATTTTGAGGAAGAAGGAAAGGAAAAGTTTGGAGTTGATGTGGTGATATAGAAAGAATCAGACTGCACATATCTCCTGCTGTTTTGTTGTTCTTTAAAACTTTTCAGTTTGGAAAATTGAAGTGGCGCGTTTAGTTTTAGTGTTTGTTGAGTATCCATTATTGGGAATATAATGTAGACTGCCTGTCCACTGTAATCTTATATGTGTGTATACACATACATACGTGTATACATATATGTGCATGCACTTACGTATACACACAGATATCCTTCTATAGAAATCTATATGTACATATACAGATAGGGGAATGGTTGGATTAGATACAGGGGTGGGGAACTTGTGGCCTCTAGGCCCCTTTGGCTGAATCCAAACTTCATAGAACATACCTAGAGGTTCCCCACCCATTAGAAGGTTCCCTTCAGCTCTAAAGAATTAAAGGGGGGGGTTCCCATTATTAGTTGTCTCTTTTAGAAGTTTTTCTGAAACTAAAATGTGGATAGAGGTAGCCTAGTTCCTTAACTCCTTTGACTGTTATCAAGGAAAGTTTTAATTGTGGGAGGATAACCAAAGGAGTGTCTTGATGACTAAGAGGTAGGAAGTGAAATTTGACCTCATCTTGATGCCTGCCGGGAGAGCATAAATGTTTTTGCTCCTGACTCATCCATCCTTGTCTCCAGTATTATTCCTCCCTCTTAACCACTCTCCCCATATTGCAACCATTTCCCTGTTGAGTTTTGAGTTTGAGGTATTTATACATTAAATTGTGTGTGTGTGTAAACCCTTCCTTGCCCACTTTCACATCACAATGAGGTTCACTGGATAGCCACATCCTTCACCTTTTTTTTTATACTGATTCTGCCAAACCCCAATGATGAGAAAATAGTACCTTCTACCCCCTTTTCCTCCTTTTTACACTACTGTCTTCCTTTTGCCATCCCTGCCTTTCCCTTCTTCAAATGCTCATAACTAATCTATCTCCACTTGGAACATATTAAATTTAATATGTCTTCAGGATGTCCAGTGTGAGATGTGAGGGAATTGAGAGGATTGAGACAGAAAGTGGTAGCTGGAATTGGGTGAACCACACTGAACCACAAGTCCACTTTGTAATTCAGTTTTGGAGCTAACTCAGTTCCCTTTCTATTCAGTTGTACTATTCAGTCTAGTCCAATCTCTGTTCTGTGAGAAAACTTTATTCAGTTGTGGGAATTGGGAGAAAACCTTATCACACTGTTTGAGCTGACCTCTGTGTGGCCGAGAAGTTGGACCATCTCTGCCTATGAACACTTCTCTTCTCATTCTTCTAAGCACTCTGCTATCTGGCTTTGGAACTCACCTTTCAGATGAAACTGCCCTTTCCAAAGTTATCAAAGGTCATATTGTTAAATCTGTCGTCCTTTTTTCAGTCTTCATTCTTCTTAACTTCATCTTTTTCTCTTAGACACTCTTTATTCTCTAGATTATTTTGACTCAGCTCTCTCCTGGTCTGACCACTCCTTTTCCAGACTTTATTTCTTAGTCTATTTCAACTCATCTGACTATGGGTGTTTCCTGCCCCCCTTCCTCCCAAGACTCTCTGATAGACTTATCTTCTCTTTTCCCTCTTTATTATTTCTCTTGGTGATGTAATCAGCTTTCCTAGGTTAAATTATTATCTCTATGCAGATGATTCTTGGATCTGCCCCTACTCACTCTCCTGACCAGCAGTCCTGCGTTACTAACTGCCTTTTGGATTTCTTAAACTGGATGTCTCAGAAGCAACTCAAATTAATATGTCCAAAGCAGAATCATTATCTTTTTCCCAAAACCCTCTCCTCTTCTAAATTTCAACTTTCCTATTATTGTTGCAGGGTAGTGCCACCTTCTCATTTACCTACACTTACAACCTTGGTGTGATTTTTGACTCCTTACTCTCACTCATTCAGTCTGTTGCCAAATCTTGTCACTTTATAAAGTTTTTTAGCTACATCCCCTTTTCTCTACATAGCTACCACCCTAGTTTATACCCTTACCAACTCTTGCCTGGACTATTGCAATAGCATTTGAAAAAAATATTTATTTTTAATGTTCATTTTTCAAAAATTTGGAGTTCTGAATTATCTCCCCTCTCTCCAGCCCCTCCCCCACTAATTGAGATGGCTAGCAATGTGATGTCAATTATATCTGTGAAATCATGCAGAGTATATTTCCATATTAGCCATTTAGGAAAAAAAAACAAGAAAAATAAAGAAAGTGAAATAATTTTATATCAATCTGCACTCGAAGTTCATCAGTTCTCTCTCCAGAGGTGGATGACATTTTTCATCATGAGTCATTCAGAATTGTTTTGGATTATTTTATTGATCAGTTGCCAAGCCTTTCCCAGTTGATCATTGTTGCAATATTGCTGTTACTGTGTATGATGTTCTCCTGATCCTGCTCACTTTCCTTTGCATCAGTTTGTATAAGTCTTCCCAAGCTTTTTTGAAACTGTCCTGCTCATTATTTCATATAACCCAATAGTATTCCATCACCATCATATACCACAACTTATTTAGCCATTCTCCAACTGATGTGCACTCCCTAAATTTCTAGTTCTTTGCCACCATAAAAAAAGCTACTATGAATGTTTTTGTACAAATAGGTCCTTTTCCTTTTCTTTGATCTCTTTGAGACACAGACCTAGTATCCTGGTTCAGTGGGTATGCTCAGTTTTTTAACCCTTTGGGCATACATCCAAATTGTTCTCCAGAATGGTTAGGTCAGTTCACAACTCACTTAGAGTGCCTCAGTGTCATTCTGTGAGCCAGATGCTTTCGCCTGTTTGGTCATGCTCACACAATAAACTGTATCTCAGTGTCCTTTTCACTGACTGTCCCCCATGCTTGTATTGCTCTTTCTCTCCTCAGCTTCACTTCTTAGCTTGTAGCAAGTATCAGCTCAAATCCTACCTTCTGTAGTAAATCTTTCCTAGCCTCACTCCATATCCTCCCCAGGAAAACCTTCCTGCCCATTCCTACTAAAAACACTGGAGAACGTAGGAATAAAGGGAACTTTCCATAAAATAATAAGCAGTATCTATCTAAAACCTTCAGCAAGCATTATATGCAATGGGGATAAGCTAGATGCATTCCCAATAAGATCAGGGGTGAAACAAGGTTGTCCATTATCACCACTATTATTCAATATGGTACTAGAAATGTTAGCTGTAGCAATTAGACAAGATAAAGATATTCAAGGAATAAGAATAGCCAAAGAAGAAACTAAGTTATCACTCTTTGCAGATGATATGATGATTTACCTAGAGAATCCCAGAGATTCAAGTAAAAAATTACTTGAATTAATAAACAACTTTGGCAAAGTTGCAGGTTACAAAATAAACCCACACAAATCTTCTGCATTCCTATATATTAGCAACAAAGTCCAACAGCAAGAGATAGAAAGAGAAATCCCATTTAAAGCTAGGGTAGACAGTATAAAATACTTAGGAGTCTACCTGCCAAAACAAACCCAGGGATTATATGAACACAATTACAAGACACTTTTTGCACAAATAAAGTCAGATTTAAGTAAGTGGAAAACCATTAGTTGCTCATGGGTAGGCCGTGCTAATAGAATAAAAATGATAATTCTACCTAAACTAATATACTTATTTAGTGCCATACCAATTAAACTATCAGACAATTACTTTCTAGAGCTGGATAAAATAATATCAAAATTCATTTGGAAAAACAAAAGGTCCAGAATATCAAAGGGACTAATGAAAAGAAATGCTTGGGAAGGTAGCCTAGTGCTACCAGACCTCAAACTGTACTATAAAGCAGCAATTATCAAAACCACTTGGTATTGGCTAAGAAACAGAGAGGTAGACAAGTGGAATAGACTTGGCACTCAAGATGCAGTAGGCAAGGAATATAGCAACCTTCTGTTTGATAAACCCAAGGACCCCAGCTTCTGGGATAAGAACTCATTGTTTGACAAAAATTGCTGGGAAAAGTGGATAACAGTGTGGCGGGAATTAGGCATAGACCCATACCTGACACTGTACACAAGAATAAAGTCCAAATGGGTACATGATTTAGGTATAAAGATTGATACCATGAATAAACTGGAGAAGCAAGGAATAGTGTATTTATCAAATCTATGGAGAAGGGAAGAATTCTTTACTAAAGGAGAGATAGAAAGCATTATGAAATGCAAAATGGATAACTTTGATTACATTAAACTGAGAAGTTTTTGCACAACCAAACCCAATGCAACCAAAATCCAGAAGGATGTAGTAAATTGGGAAATAATTTTTACAGCTAAGCTCGGGGATAAAGGCCTCATTTCTAGAATATATAGAGAACTGACTCAAATGTATAATCATACAAGTCATTCCCCAATTGATAAATGGTCAAAGGATATGAACAGGCAATTTTCAGAGTAAGAAATTAAAGATATCTATAGTCATATGAAAAAATGCTCTAAATCACTATTGATTAGAGAGATGCAAATCAAAACAACTCTGAGGTACCACATCACACCTATAAGATTGGCAAACATGACAGAACAAGAAAATGATAAATGCTGGAGAGGATGTGGGAGAGTTGGAACACTAATTCATTGTTGGTGGAGCTGCAAGCGCATCCAACCATTCTGGAGAGCAATTTGGAACTATGCCCAAAGGGCTACAAAAATGTGCATACCCTTTGACCCAGCAATATCGCTACTAGGACTATATCCGCAAGAGATCATAAAAATGGGAAAAGGTCCCACATGTGCAAAAATATTTATAGCAGCACTCTATGTAGTTGCCAAAAACTGGAAGTCAAGGGGATGTCCATCAATTGGGGAATGGCTGAATAAATTATGGTATATGAATGTAATGGAGTACTATTGTGCCATAAGAAATGATGAACAAGAAGACTTCAGAGAGGCCTGGAAGGACTTATATGACCTGATGCTGAGTGAAAGGAGCAGACCCAGGAGAATTTTGTGCATAGCAACGACCACAGTGTGTGAGAGTTTTTTCTGGTAGACTTAGATTTTTGTAATAACACAAGAACTTCTTACCAAAAAAGAAAAAAAAATCCCAATGGTGGTTCTCAAGGCAAAATGCCTTCCACACTCAGAGAGAGAAATATGGAAGTCACTCACATAATGTAGCAGATCATGTATGTGTATGTGTTTGTGTATCATGTTCTGATTTGTTATACGATTTCTTTCATTTATCTTAGTCTGACTACATAACATGACTATAGTGAAAATATACTCAATAGGAAAGTATATGTAGAATCTATACAGAATTGTATGCAGTCGTGGGGAGGGAGGGGGGTAGTGGGGAGTAGGTGGGGAGGGATAAAATCGCAATTGTATGGCAGTGATTGTTAAACATTAAAAAAGAAAAAAAAGAAAAAAAAAAAAGAAAACCTTCCTGCTGAGTTTACCTCCCATCTGCTCTGTTTGTGTCTTCCCTGTTCCTAGATATTTACATATTATCTCCTTCATAGAATGTAAGCTCCATGAAGCTTACATTGTGTTAACCTTTCTTTGTAACCCTAGAACTTAGTCTAGTGACTGGCTCAAAATAAATGCTTGGTAAATGCTTTTAGATTGATTGAAAAATTTTTAAAAACTATCATTTTTAAAAATGAAAATTTGTAAAATAGTTTTATGGCCATAAGACCAGAATGCCAAGATCTATGTATGGTTTTTATTTATTCTCTATATAATATTTATTTATAATATAATATATATTATATATATATAATATATATAATATAATATTTATTCTCTGTATAACTTCACCCTGGTATTTATTCTTTAATTCTAATCATAAATAGTTTTATAGCATCTTCTAGTCAATATTTAAACTGTATGTAAATTTTAAAAGTAATTAATAATGCCACAGGGATATAAGACAGTTGAGATCAACCATCAGTACTGAGTGATCTTTGACTAACCAAACTATAACTATAGGAGGAAAGAGATAAAATAAGCCAGCAGTCCTCAAATTTTTTTTACCTCAAAGAGTGTAAGAACTCCTTTACACTCTTAAAAATTAGTAATATCCCTAAATAACTCTTTCTTATTAAGGTCATTGTATTTATATTTATTATTTGCAAATTTAAAAGATCTCAGTATTATTTTGATCTTATGGCCCACACTTGGAAAACTGATAAAGTAAGCCACTAACTGGGAAAGATTTAAACTTGAATTAGATCAGTACCCTCTGATTTATTGTTAAAACATATGTATTTTAATTGCCATTAAAATTGTTTAATTTGCTAAGAAACAACTAATATATAAAGGACTTTAATGCATCAAAGTAAGTTTAAATTTTCACAAGCATCTGGATCATTTCACATCAAATAGCTCCTTTAAAGTTTGAATTTTTTGATTCTTTCATTGCCATTAAAAATAATTTCTCCAAGATCACTTTTTTAAAAAGTTCTTCTTAACTAAAAGGAGATAAAAGACTATCTGAATTTATAGAGTATAGTGAAACGACCCAGATTTCTTCCCTGTCAAACCCTACATTTCCACATAATTTTGATTTTTATTGATTAAAAATAATAAAGAATTTTGAATCATGTCACTGACCTTCACCTGAAATTTGTTACATATTGTCTGTATGATTTTATTAGAGACTCATGTATTATTTTGGATTCAATAGTATATTCCACCCAGATCTCAAAGGTAGCCAGAAGGCATAGTGGGAGTCCAAAGACCTGGGGGCAGATCCCAGCCCCCTGCCAGAACTTGGCACTTTCTCCTCTCTCAGCCTTGGCTTTCTCACCTATAAAATGAGCAGGTTGGACTGAATGACCTTTATTGTCCCATCATATCACAACCAACATTTTAGCTTAAAATTGTAAAGTGGCTATCTGTGGTGGCAAAATGGATGTGAAGCTCAGTGTGGATATGTTTTGCGCATACAACTCCACCTAAATTTAGTAAAAATTATATTCATCTAAAGCAGAAAAATTGAACAAAGTAAATTTATAAAGATATTATATCTTTTAACAAACTCATTTTCAGTTCCTAAAACAAAGCATTGTTCATTTTACAAAAGCATTCTTAAATGTTAAGTTAAATTAGCACTTGCCTCTGTTTTTTAAAAATTAAAATGATATAATTATGTATATTAGTATGTAAAATACATCCGTATTTTTTTTCATTTATTGATTTATTTTAAATATTCAGCTTTAAAATTTTGAAGTCCAAATTCTCTCCTTCCCTCTAGCCCCTAGCCCACTCATCAAGAAGGCAAGAATAGACTACCCATTATATAGGTGCAGTCATGCAAAACATTTCTATACCAGTCACCCTGCAAAACATATAAATAAACAAATAAATAGATGAAAGGAAGAAAAAAGAAAGTGAAAGAATATGCTTTAGTGTAAATTCAGGATTCATCTCTCTCTCTGGAGATGGACAACATTTTTCATCATGGGTTCTTGGGAATTGTCGTATATCACTGAATTGATCAGAAGAGGTAAGTCTTTCATAGTTGATCATTGTTACAATATTTCTGTTATCTTGTACAGTCTTCTTCCAGTTCTTCTGACTTTACTTGTCTGTTGTTTTTTTTTAACAGGACAACCATGGGAATATTTACAAATTACAAATTCTATTTGAAAGACGACAGTTTACAGTACATGCAGAAGAAACTCCTAAGAGCTAATATTAAAAAAAACAATGGAAATGTTTCATCTGTACTAACTCGTAAGGTACTAACTTTAGACAGTCTTAAGATCTTTAAAATATTGAGAAACCACCACAAGGAATTAAGAAATAATATAATTTGATTAGGGAGATGAACTAAAAAATTCAATTTTATTCTGGAGAAAAAGAGCGCAAAGTAAGGGAATGAATCAAGAAGAAAGCTGGAATAATTTAGGGAAAAAAGATATCTGGGGCCTGTAACAGTCGGCCAATAAATATTTAGGAAACACCTACTACGCGCCAGGTACTGTGCTAAACACTGGGAATACGAAACAGAAAGGCAATCCCTAGCCCCACAGTGAGCTTGTGGTGTAACAACTAAAGGCAGCACTAAAAAGGGAACTAAATAGAGGAAGTGAGTAAGAGGCAAGAGGTCATATCAGGAGATCAGGATGGAGCCAAGTTAGAGTGTGACTGGCTGAGGCACTTCCTCAGGTGGAAGTCCTGGGCAGGAACTCATTCATCATGTAAGGGAACCATGAAAATAATCGTTCATATAGAGAGAGCTTTAAGGTTTGCAAAGCAAACTTTATCTGGTCATTTCACCAGGACCTAGGCAAAGCCATGACAAGAAGTGATAGAAGGAAAAGTTTCATTTTGAATGTATAGAAAACAGTAGCGTGATTCCTCACGAGACTGAATGTGCAGAATAAGGGGTAAAGATAAATTCTGGAGCCTCTTCTCTTGATTTATCATATAAACTTGGGTATTTCCCTAGAGTAAAGTTAGGAAAAGAAGGTTTTGGAGTCATCTTCATTATGTTCAGTCAGAATTGACAACATATCTTTCTGTTGAGATGTCCTGGGGGCCAAATATTTTAGAAAGTCACCTCTCCAAAAAAAGAAAAAGTTTGATCTCTTCAAAGATAACTTCCAAATTTTTAAATGCAGCTCTAATATTTCTCCTGATATCTAGTCCTATGTCACTAACTGCCTCATGGATCTTTTTACCTAGATGCACCAAGCTCATATCCAAAACACAACAATCTTTCCCCTAAATCATCTCTTCCTCCAAAATTCCGTGTTTTTGTTGAGGGCACTAACATCTCTCTAGTCACCGAGGTTCAAAATCTCAAAGTCATCTTTGACTCTTCCTCTGACTATGAGTTCCCATATTCAAACATTTGCCAAGTCTAACATCCTTCATAAGTGACTATCCAGGTGAGATTCTATGCAGGGATACTTATAGACTTATTTTTTAAAGTGCCTACTGAGTGCCAGACACTTGGGACTAAGGATTTTACAAATGTGATCTTATCTGATATTAGATGAGACTTAAATGTACTTTGTTTTACTTTTTTGGAAATAGACAAAACATGGGTAGCATATAAGGTGATTAGATTAAGTGAAATGTTCAGTTTTGACCAACTATTCCATTTGGAAAACTAGGAAACAAGGCAAGATGATATAGAAGGTAAGTTTTTTTACACATGAATGCAGGAAGCACTAGGTTCAAACTCACTTCTGATATTTATCACCTGTGTGACCTTGGGCATAGAATTTACTTAATACCTCTGACCTCACTAAGTTTCTCATCCACAAAATGTTCATTTCTGTGGTATCTACCTTATCTGGCTCTTGTGAAATTTAAATGAGATAGTGGATGTAAAATACTTTGCAAACCTTAAACTACTTATATAAATACCAGCTACTATCAGTAGTGTTGTTCATTTTTTCTTTCTCTCCCTCCCTCCCTTTCCCACTTCCTCCTTTCCTTTCTCTCTTTCCTTCTCCCTCTCTCCCTCCCCAACTCTTTTTTAAAAGTAATTCAGAAAAAAACAGTCCTGTCACAAGTTACTATCCTGCTTTTATTCTTTTATACTCTATTGCAAAAACAAACAACATTACTACTTTTTGTAACTGAATGGAAGATTGTAATTTAGTTAAAATGTTGAAATGTAAGTTTATCTTCTGAAGGCACAATGAAAACATCTCAAGAGCAGACAGGATTATAAGTATGATAACCTGTTCCCATATAGTTGTGATTTTTTTCATGCTAGGTCTTTATGTTTTGAAAGCATTCAACATAGTTTTAATACTAAAAGTATTTGATATGAAAAACAATGTTAATTTTTTAATCAATGGAATACTATTTGGGTGACTGAGCAACAGTTGGTCTGTGATCATTGTCCTTTAGTAGTCTATTTGCTGAATTCTCAAAGATATTTTGAGGTCTGTATTGTAATATTATGGATTTCTCATTTGTTGGGTTGTGAAGGATAGTGAGCTTCTGATGTATAATTCTAACTACCAAGTCATGTCTTACTAGGTAATTGGTAGCTGTGAATTTTTTTCAGCTTGCAGTATTGTGTTTCATTATTTATTTCTTTGCATAATCTTTATAGATTATTAAATACAGGTTCTTTAAAAGGTAAACCTTATGTAATTTCTGTTGCCAAACTTTTTTCTTGAGGAGAGGGCTATTCTTCTATGTGTTAAACAAAATAAGGGCAGCTAGGTGGTGCAGTGGATAGAGCACCAGTGCAGGAGTCAGGAGGGCCTGAGTTCAAATCTCACCTCAGACATTTGACACTCACTAGCTGTGTGACCTTGGGCAAGTCACTTAACCCCAATTGCCTCATCCTGGGTCATCTCCAGTCATCCTGATGAATATCTGGTCACTGCATTCAGATGGCTCTGGAGGAGAAGTGAGGCTGTGACCTGTATAGCCCTCCCTCACTCAGAAAAACAAAGTCAAGTGCAAGTCATGTTATTATTTCTGTGATAGCATGATCTTCTTTGGCAATGAAGGACGAACACACACAAAACACAATAAAGAAGTATTAGCCCGTCCCCCCACATATATATATATATATATATATATATATATATATATATATTATATATGTGACTATCTGATTCTAACTCAATCAGGTGCTTAAAGACCTGTAGTGATAAGGAATTCACTATTTTCCAAGCTAACCAGTTCTACTGTTGGACAGCTCTAGTTAGGAGACTCTTTTTTATATTGAAATGAAATATACCATCCTCTTCTCATATCATCTTTTATTATTTATACAATTTAGTATATATAAATGAAATGTTAATATATTAAACATTAATGTAAACACCATAATATGTATGCTTAATGTATTATACTTAATAATAATTATACTTATATTTTCCCAAAAAAATCATTCCCTCCTCCAAACTTCGCAGTTTCTCCTGAGGGTACCTCTATCAAAGGATAATCTGAATGCACTTGTTTCTCATCTCTGGTTATTAGACTACCTCGCTTCCTTCAAGTTTCAGTTTAGGTTTTATCTCCTATGCGAAGCCTTTCTGGATTTCACTGTAGAGGTGATGAGAGCCTAAGCTAGAGTGGAGTCTTTGTGAATGAAGAGAAAGGGAGGGATCCAAGAGTCTTGGGGAGATGGGGAATGACTTCAAGGTTAAGGATCTGGACAACAAAGAAGAACTTGTCAGCTCCCTCAAAAAAAATTGAGGAATTTTGTAGGAGAATGAGGCCTGGGAAAAAATATGAACATAATATTTCATGTAATATTAAAAAAATTTTTATAGATTAAGAGGAACATTATTATCATTGGAAATGGTATTGTTACAAGGTGGTAGTTTTCAGTTCAACATAAAGAGAAACTGCCTGACAATCAGAGCTGTCCAAAAATGGAATTGGATGTCTCAAGAAATAGTTCCTCATTACCAGTGGTGTTTAAGAGGATAACTACTCTTAGGCAGCTAGGCAGCACAGTGGATAGAGTACTTGGGCCACAGTCAGAAAGACCTAAGTTCAAATCTGTCCTCATTAACTAGCTGTATGACCCTGGGCAAGTTAGTTAACTTCTATTTGCCTCAGCTATTCATCTGTAAAATGGGGTTGATAATAGCACCTAACTTCCAGGGTTGTTGTGAGATCAAATAAGATAATTACAAAGCGCATAGCACAGTGCCTGGCACATAGTAAGCACTATATAAATATTATCTGTTATCACTATCATCACCACTATTACTCTGTATCCTTTTCTGGCCAGCTTATTGTCCACGTCATGTTCCCTAATTGTGGGGTGTCCCCCAAAGTTCTGCTGTAGACCCTCTTCTCTCTCTATACTCACTCTCAACCTCATCAGCTTCTATGGGTTTAGCTATAATCAGGCAAGTGACTCACAGGTCTATATATCCAACCCCGTTATCTCCCTTAAATTTCAGTCCCAAATCATAAACAGCTTAGTTAGGCATTTCACACTGGATATTCTAAACAACTGGATATTCTAAACAACTTCAACATGTCCAAAACTGAACTCATTTTCTTTTCCCCAAATGCTTTCCTCTTCCAAATTTTGCTGTTTCCAGAAAAGGCAACCCTATTTTCCCCATGTCAGCTTATTCTCACCTCCTGTCTTTTCCACATATCTACTCAGCACATCTTGTGTGTCCACATCTCTTGCATTAGACCCCTCTCTCTACTCAGACATTCACACCTTAGGTTAATTGAAGCCCTCATCACCTCCTAATTAGTCTCTCCACCTGCCTCAAGTTTCTCCTCACTCCAACCTATCCTAACTCCTACTGCCAATGTAATTTTACTCAGGTGCAAGTCTGACCACACCATTCCTCTCCATAACTCCAGTGGCTTCCTATTGTCTTTAGTATCAAGTACAAATTCCTCTGTTTAGCTTTAGAACCCTTCACAAGCTAGACCCCAACAACCTTTCCACCTTTGTTGGCCATTACCATCCTTTACTCTGTATCATCAAATTGGCCTTTTCTCTTTTTCACACACTTAACAATCTCTTGTCTCATTTCCTCTGCACTAATTCCTGCTCCCTCCCCACCCACAATGCACTCCCACCTCACCTTTACCTCAGAATCCCTTTCTTTCCTCAAAATGTAGCTTAACCATCATCTTCTCAATGAAACCCTTCCTGATGCCCTAAAATTGCTGCTTCCTTCCCTTCCAAACTACTTGTATTTATTTATATTTATTCTGCATATATTTATTTATATTTTTTCTCTTCCCCTTTAAAATTAAGTGCTTTAGAATAGGAATCATTCATTATTTATCTTTCCCCCATGCCCAGTACAGTGCCTAGAATATAGTAGGTGCTTAATAAATGCTTGCTGATTAATTAATTTAGAAAGGATCTAAAACTTCAAGTTGCTTCGTTACCTTTTGGATAAGATGACATCTAAAATTCTTTTTGACACTAAAGCTCTGTAAAATACAATATTCCAATGTACCTGCATCTGAGACAGAACTGTGAGCCCTTTCCTCACTCCCACCTTACCTAGTTTCTAGAGCTAAGTTAATTCACTCAGTCAGACTCAGTTTACCTTGTGAGCTAAGCTTTCCAATAGAGGTGGAATCACTAAATGTTGTGATAGTGTCTTCTTTTAGGCAACTTTTGTGTACCCTGAAATTATTTTATTTTTTAAGAGCTGCTTTTCAAATCTGAGAAATTCCCTAAAAAATAACTTTCAGACATAGCTTTTAAAGGGGGAAATTGTTAACAAATACAGGTCAGGTTTTAGTGAATGCATAATAAATTGATTCTCTACTTTTTTTCAGTGCACACATGTCATCTTAGACAATGATGCTGTTCTGAGCTCAAGCGAGCTGAGTACTGTCCAGAAGTATCATATCTCCCTCGCAAATATAGATTTTTTATGGGACTGCCTCAAACAAGGAGAGCTCTTAAGTGTTGAGAATTACAAATGCAATGAATCATCAGGAGTCACTCCACCTCCTTTTGAAAAATCAAGCTGTTCCAGTAAGTGTTGTTATGAATGTTCATTTTCATAGAAATCACTAAGTGTGTTTCAGATGCTGCAGAGAAAATTTAGGTACATTTGTGTCTTTGTACTGTTTAAATCCAATGATAAGATACATTCTAATAGGCCTTCCAGCATGGGACCATGTGTCTTGATGCTCCAAATTTTATGGGCCTTTATTTATTTTTCTATAGATATTTTATCAAGCTATTTACAATTGAATTCTCTTTAATGGTAAATACATATTTTATGTTCTAGGAGTGGACACGGATGAACTGCATAGCATCACAGAGAAGAGTGAAGATAGTGTGGAGCACAAGAAGTAAGCTCTCAGTTCTTCTGAAATGCTTGTATGCTTAACCATACATTCATCCAATAGTAGCATACTTGCACCATTAGAGTCCGTAACAGGTTTGGCACATACCCAACCTTCCTAAAATGGAGATGTCATCCAAATCTCAAGGACCCTATCTTTTCAGGGCTTCCCTCCTGGGCCTGAAATCCAAGGTCCCTATGGCTTGAGCTTCAGGGTTGAAGACTTTACTTCCTGTATTTATAACTAAAAAGGATAAATGAAACCAAAAAGGCTCTGCCTGCTGGGGCCACAGGATTTAAAGAGAAAGGAAAGTAACCCTCAGATCTTTCTTTCCTCAGTGTGCTTCATGGTGGCCCTGCTCTGAGTGAATGAATCCTTTACCCCCGGGAACCATTGAAAAGAGAGACTTTCCCATTTAGGGAGTGTTAACAGCAACAAGTTCTGACTATTAAACAAGTTCTGGCTACCAGACAATGCAAAGAGGCTGCTCCCAACCATGTGGTAGGCCAGTGCAGAATGTCCATGTGTGAGCTAGGTCTCTTGTCTCACAGAAACAAATCCCTGGCATCCACCAGGTGGGTGCCTCCTTTTTAGGTGGTTTGGGCCTGTGCCAAATCCTATTAGCAATTTTTTAAAGAAATTTTGCTTGGCATGTAAATGTTCATCTAGTCCTTTGTTTTAGTTTAATGTGTTTTACTTGAAGCATTAATGATTTATTTTATTTCCCAGGATTACATGAGGTGGGTGAAAAGAGTGCTAAAATAACAGTCAATAGATCTGGATTCTAATCCTAGCTTTACCTCTGTCTTTGCCATCACTGAATTACCTCAATCAAGGCATTCATTTATTCTCTCCCTACATTAGGTTCCACTAAAGTAAATACTAGCATCTTCTGCCTAAGGCTTTTGTGAGGATTAATGTGAAGAATGTTTTCTCAAAGGACACTTTAAATCTTTTACATAAATTGTGTATCAAAATTACTAATTTTAGCAATGGGAGGAAGAGGATGCATAGGGGGAGGAAGTGCAGTATAAGGAAGTGATAGAAACAGGACTTATGATTTCATTGGTACAGAAACTTCCTTGGTGAGGAAACTCCTTCATTAAAGCAGGGGTTGTTGTTGTTGTGTTTGTCCTTCATTTTCGAAGAAGACCTTGACATCAGAGAAATGATGCACTTTACTTTGCTTTAAGTGAGGGAGGGCTGTGCAAGGTCACCAGCTTCACTTTGTCCTCCTGAGCCATCTAAGTCCAGTGACCAGATATTCATCAGGATAACTGGAGATGGTCCAGGATGCAATGGAAGACCTTGGCCTTTTAGATTAAGTCCTTTTCAGGTGCTCACTTAAAGTGAGGTAAAGCCCATTCAGTGAATAGGTCTCTTTAAAAAGTAGTCAGAGAATGGCCCCTTTAAATAGAAAAGAAAAAAATAAATCAAGCTCGGGGGAGGAGCAAGAGCCTCAGGGTTGCTGTTTTGAACAGAAACAGTTATTATTGACATTCACCGTACATCAAGAGGGTCCAAAAACAGCCATTGAGTGGAGCTTGGGGAGGGACCCATTGATGTTCAGTCTATGGGCTTGAGAGAGAGAGAGAGAGAGAGAGAGAGAGAGAGAGAGAGAGAGAGAGAGAGAAGAGAGAGAGAGAAGAGAGAGAGAGAGAGAACCTTCTCTGTAATTTAAAGTCTTAGAGTTGCCTAGAGCAATGAGAAGTTTAAAGTGACCTGCCCAGGGTCACAAAACCCATGGTATCAAAGTACGGATTTTATACAAGCCAGGTTTTCTCACTTAGAGGCCAGCTCTATCCATTAAGACATGCTACCTCTCAATATAAAGAAGAAAGAATAAAATCTAGAATAAGGTCTATAAACTAGATTTTATCTCACTAAGAAAATAGAAAATTTCTCAGGCTCATTTTATAAATTCTTGTTCTACTTCACTTTGTATGACATTTTATCATACTCTCAGGAAAAGCTTATCTTTGTCCTATTACTTTGTTCTAATACAAATATTCAGGATATTTTATTATGTGGGACAGGATATGGATTATTTGGCAGTCTTAACCATTGTGCTAATGTATAAATGGGCAATAGACAGAGACATGATGTCACTTATAAAAGATGGGGGTTGGTCTGGTTGACTTCTAAAGCTTCTTTCCACATAAATGGGATGTGAGTCAATGAAATTATGAGTTGGTGAATCTACCAGAAAAGAACTCTACCATAAAAATCTTTATGGCAATACAAAATTCTGCTAAAAAACACTTTAATAATGTTCAAGAAATTATTGTTTAAATTTCAGATTTTGTATAGAAGATGACAATATCCCTCATGTTCCTCAAGATTTTGAAGTTGCAAAGTACAGCATCCTGGAAAAAGTAAGAATTTAATTTCAAGTCTGTGAAATTAATAGTTTTAAAATATTGTATTTAATAATTTTTCCTACTCATTTTGAAAGCTTCAATATCCTCACTTAAAGAATACATTTCATAAAGACATATTAAATTTTGGCAGCAGTTGGATTTAGAAAAATTGTTTTGTTTTTCGAAATTAGGATCCTCTGATGAAGACAGGCATTAGAAGACTGCTTCAGAACCACTTCATGGTTGTTGGGGTTTTGTTTTTTTATTTTAAACTAGAATTGTGATTCTATCAATGTAGGGAGCTCCCAGGTAGGACCTTCCACTAACTATGCCTGTTGGCACTTTCTGTGTAACTCTAGACTGGGAGAGTTGTCTGAGTCGTTGCAAGGTTCTGTGACTTCCCCCAAGGCTCACTACCTGTAAAGTCAAAGAACAGGTAGGGCTGACTCCAGGCCAGCACCACAACTTACTCCTTGGAGCTGCTACATCTCCCCTCCCTCCCATCCTCTGTTTCCTCTTTTCTGCATCTGAAAACTATTTCCAGAGTTCCAGGAGTGCAAAATCCCTACATAGAAATCTTCAGTAGAGCCAGACTCAGAATTCTGCATCAAATAACATTCTTTTAAAAAATGAGCCCCAAACCTCTCCAAATATCTGTAAAAAATAACTCTTCAACAGCAGAAACCCCAAAATGACAGAGTGAGCAAACAACCTGGAAGGTTGATAGGAAAGGTCTGTTGCACCAGTATAAAAGAAAAGCACAGTTCAACATGGGCTGTGCCAGCATAGATCAGGCTGTAGCAAACCTGGAGTAGGCCTCAGGGGACTGAATCACTGGCGGCAGTTGTGGTTTCCAGACTTCTCAACCCACAAACACCGAAGGCAACTTAGAAGGTCAGGAGGAAAGGTCTATCCAACTTGGGTGAGAGAGGAGCATGATACAATCCCATCCCCATGGCAACAGTGGCTGTTTCTGAAGCTCTCAGCTCACAGACAGTGGGAGAATTGAGTGACTGATCAAAGTGGAATTGCAGGGTTCTCTTTGCTAGTGCTGAGGGAGGATTCTCTTGCTTTGCTCATGCTTGCATCTGGGTTGCAGTCCTGGGATGACAAGGACTGCTGGTGTGGCAGAGTTTATTGTGGCAGTGGAGAAGGAATCCTCCTCAAAGTTCCAAGGTAGAAAAGACTGCTTGTGATCACTCATAGACCAAAGCAAAGACCAGGAGAGGAGCAAATCTGTCTCATTTGATCATATCACCTTGGAAGAACCAAAAATTTATAGACCCCTAGAAATATATCTGAAAACAGCTACACAAAACCCCTGAAGCTTGGGACAGTATACTCTCCACACTGGAAGCAGAGTCCTACCTCAATAAATAGCCCAAAAATCAAGTAATTGACTGGAAAATGAGAAAATAATGGAAAAAAATCAGACCATAGAATCGTACTGTGGTGACAAGGAAGATCAAAACATACAACCTGAAGATGAAAAAGGCAAAGCTCCTACATCCAAAGCCTCCAAGAAAAATATGAATTGATCTCAAGCCATGGAAGAGCTCAAAAAGGATTTTGAAAATCAAGTGAGAGAAGTCGTGGAAAATTTGGGGAGAGAAATGAGAGCAATGCAAGACAGTAATGAAAAATGAGTCAACAGTTTGCTAAAGGAAAATGCTGAAGAAAATAACACCTTAAAAAATACACTAAGTCAAATGGCAAAAAAGGTTCAAAAAACCATTGAGGAAAAGAATGCCTTAAAAAGCAGAACTGGCCAAATAGAAAAGGAAGTCCAAAAACTCACTGAAGAAAATAATTCCTTAAAAATTAGTATGGAGCAAATGGAAGCTAATGACTTCATGAGAAATCAAGAAATTATAAAACAAAACCAAAATAATGAAAAAACAGAAGACAATGTGAAGTATCTCTTTGGGAAAACAACTGTCCTGGAAAATAGATCCAGAAGAAATAATTTAGAAATTGTTGGACCATCTGAAAGCCATGATCAAAAAAAGAGCTAGATGTCATCTTTTTTTTTCTTAAGTGTGTATTTTTAGTTTTTGACATTCATTTCCACAAAATGTGGAGTTCAAAATTTTCTCCCCATCTCTCCCCTCACCTCATGCCATAATGGATTGCATTCTGATTACCTCTTCCCTCAATATGTCCTCTTTTCTATCATACGCCTACCTTCCCTTATCCCCATCTTCTCTCTTTTCTTGTAGGGCACGATAGATTTCTATATCCCATTACCTGTATTTCTTATTGCCCACTTGTAGGCAAAAACAAGTCTCAACATTAATTTCTAATACTTTGAATTCCAACTTCTCTCCCTTCCTCCCTCCTCACTCATCCCCATTGAGAAGGCAAGCAATTAAATATAAGCCATATATGTGTAGTTTTGCATAAGACTTCCATAATAGTCCTGTTGTGTAAGACTAACTATCTTTCCCTCCATCCTGTCCTGCCCCCTTATTTATTCTATTCTCTCTTTTGACCTTGTCTCTCCCCAAAAGTGTTTACTTCTAATTACTTCCTTCTCCCATTTGCCCTCCTTTCTATCATCCCCCTCTCCTCTCTTGTCCCCTTCACTCCTACTTTTCTGTAGTGTAAGATAGATTTTCATACCAAATTGAGTGAGCATGTATTCTCTCCTTAAGCCAAATGTGAAGACAGTAAGCTTCACTTTTTCCCCTCTGACCTCCTCCCTTTTCTCCCCCATTGAAAAAGCTTCTCCTTGCCTCTTTTATGAGTGATAATTTGCCCCTTTCCATTTCTCTTCCCAATATATTCCTCTCTCACTCCTTAATTTTATCTTTTTAGATATCATCCCTTCTTCTTCAACTCACCCTGTGCTCCCTATCTATATGTGTATATGTGTGTGTGTGTGTGTGTGTGTGTGTGTGTGTGTGTGTGTGTGTGTAGTCTCATCAACTACCTAAATACTGAGAAAAGTCTCAAGAGTTACAAATATTATCTTTCCATGTAGGAATGTAAACAGTTCAACTTTAGAAAGTCCTTTATGATTTCTCTTTCCTGTTTACCTTTTCATGCTTCTCTTGATTCTTGTGTTTGAAAGTCAAATTTTCTATTCAGTTCTGGTCTTTTCATCAAGAATGCTTGAAAGTCCTCTATATCGTTGAATGACCATTTTTCCCCTGAAGTATTATACTCAGTTTTGCTGGGTAGGTGATTCTTGGTTTTAGGTCCTAGTTCCTTTGACTTCTGGAATATCATATTCCAAACTCTTCAATCCCTTAATGTAGAAGCTGCCAGATCCTGTGTTATCCTGATTATATTTCCACAATACTTGAATTGTTTCTTTCTAGCTGCTTGAAATATTTTCTCCTTCACCAGGGAACTCTGGAATTTGGCCACAATGTTCCTAGGAGTTTCTTTTTTTGGGATCTCATTCCGGAAGTGATGGGTGGATTCTTTCAATATTTATTTTGCCCTCTGGTTCTAGAATATAAGGGCAGTTTTCCTTGATAATTTCATGAGAGATGATGTCTAAGTCATTCCCCAATTGATAAATGGTCAAAGGATATGAACAGGCAATTTTCAGAGTAAGAAATTAAAGATATCTATAATCACATGAAAAAATGCTCTAAATCACTATTGATTAGAGAGATGCAAATCAAAACAACTCTGAGGTACCACATCACACCTATAAGACTGGTAAACATGACAGAACAAGAAAATGATAAATGCTGGAGAGGATGTGGGAGAGTTGGAACACTAATTCATTGTTGGTGGAGCTGCAAGCGCATCCAACCATTCTGGAGAGCAATTTGGAACTATGCCCAAAGGGCTACAAAAATGTGCATACCCTTTGACCCAGCAATATCGCTACTAGGACTATATCCGCAAGAGATCATAAAAATGGGAAAGGGTCCCACATGTGCAAAAATATTTATAGCAGCACTCTATGTAGTTGCCAAAAACTGGAAGTCAAGGGGATGTCCATCAATTGGGGAATGGCTGAATAAATTATGGTATATGAATGTAATGGAGTACTATTGTGCCATAAGAAATGATGAACAAGAAGACTTCAGAGAGGCCTGGAAGGACTTATATGACCTGATGCTGAGTGAAAGGAGCAGAACCAGGAGAACTTTATGCACAGCAACAACCACAGTGTGTGAGAGTTTTTTCTGGTAGACCTAGATTTTTGTAATAACACAAGAACTTCTTACCAAAAAAAAAAAAAAAATCCCAATGGAGGATCTCAAGGCAAAATGCCTTCCACACTCAGAGAGAGAAATATGGAAGTCACTCACATATTGTAGCAGATCATGTTTGTGTATGTGTATGTGTTTGTGTATCATGTTCTGATTTGTTATACAATTTCTTTCATTTATCTTAGTCTGACTACATAGCATGACTATAGTGAAAATATACTCAATAGGAAAGTATATGTAGAATCTATACAGAATTGTATGCAGTCGTGGGGAGGGAGGGGGGTAGTGGGGAGTAGGTGGGGAGGGATAAAATCGCAATTGTATGGCAGTGATTGTTAAACATTACAAAATAAAAAAAAATAAATAAAAAATAAATAAAAAAAATAAAAAAAATATGATTTCTTTCATTTATTTTAGTCTGACTACACAGCATGACTATAGTGAAAATATACTCAATAGGAAAGTATATGTAGAACCTATACAGAATTGTATGCAGTTGTGGGTAGGGAGGGGGGTAATGGGGGGTAGGTGTGGGAGGGATAAAATCTCAATTGTATGGCAGTGATTGTTAAACATTAAAAAATAATAATAATAAAAAAAAGAAAGATGATGTCTAAGCTCTTTTTTTGGTCATGGCTTTCAGGTAGTCCCATAATTTTTAAATTGTCTCTCCTGGATCTATTTTCTAGGTCAATTGTTTTTCTAATGAGATATTTCACATTATCTTCCATTTTTTCATTCTTTTGGTTTTGTTTTGTGATTTCTTGGTTTCTCATAAAGCCATTAGCTTCCATCAGTTCCATTCTAATTTTTAAAGAACTATTTTCTTCAGTGAGTTTTTGAGCCTCCTTTTCCATTTAGCTAATTCTGCTTTTTAAAGCATTCTTCTTCTCATTGGCTTTTTGGACCTCTTTTGCCAATTTAGTTAGACTATTTTTTAAGGTGTTATTTTCTTCAGCATTTTTTTGGGTCTCCTTTAGCAAGTTCTTGACTTGCTTTTCATGATTTTCTTGCATTTCTCTCATTTCTCTTCCCAATTTTTCCTCCACCTCTCTTACTTGATTTTAAAAATCCTTTTTGAGCTCTTCTATGGCCTGAGACCATTGCATATTTATTTTGGAGGCCTCTTATAGTAAGCATTATTCTTCCTTATCCGAAAGGATGGAAGAAACTACCTGTTCACCAAGAAAGTAACCTTCTGTAGTCTTATTTTTTCCCCTTTCTTGGACATTTTCCCAGCTAGTTACTTGACTTTTGAGTCCTTTGTCAAGAGGGGGGTATAATCTGGGGACCTGTAATTTCTTAGTTCTTCCATGATGGCTCAATCAAGGGAGAGGAATTTACTCCTCTCCAGGCCTGCGCTCTGGTCTAGGAGTTACCGAAGCTTTTCTGCCAAGGATCCCTAAGTATAGTTCCCTTTCCAGAACCTCCAACAGCTCCACCATACCAGCCAGCACTCTTCCTCACCCCCAGACTGCCACTCAGGACTGAGAGTCAGATCAGCTGCTCAATTCCCCCAGGAACTTTAAGCTGAGGACTCCAAAAATGCATGCTGCTGCTGCCACAGCTGCTGCTGTGGCTGCCACCACATGAGGCTGGGGCTAGGAGAAGACCCTGCTCCATTTTCACCCAGGAGAAAAAGCTTTTTCACTGACCTTTGAAATGTCTTTGGCATTTGTGGATAAAGGGTTCTGAGAACTGCAGCTGCTGCTGAGGATTCCACCCTAGAGGCCTGTTCCAGCCCTGTCCCTGTTGTGCTGCATGGCCAAGACTGGGCTGGGCTCTGTGGGCTGCACTCCACATTCCATGCAATAAACCTTTCCTGTTGGCTTTCCAGGCTACCTTGGGCTGGAAATCTCTTTCACTCTGTTGTGTTGTGGCTTTTGCTGCTCTAGAATTTGTTTAGAGTCATTTTTACAGGTATTTTATGGGCTGTGTGGGGAGAGCTAGAGTATGTGTGTCTTTCTCCTCTGCCACGTTGACTCTGCCCCCTCTAGAAATCATCTTTCAAGAAATTATCAAACTGCACTGATATTCTAGAACAAGGGGATAAAATAGAAATTGAAAAAATTTACCAATCACCTCCTGAAAGAGATCCCAAAAGGAAAACTCCTAGGAATATTGTAGCCAAGTCCCAGAGCTCCCAGATCAAGGAGAAAATATTGCAAGCAGTCAGGAAGAAACAGTTCAGGTATTGTGGAAACATGATCAGGATAACACAAAATTTACTAGCTTCTACCCTAAGGGATCAGAGGGTTTGGAATATGATATTCCAGAGCTCAAAGGAGCTAGGATTAAAACCAAGAATCACCTACCCAACAAAACGGAGTATAATACTTCAGGGGAAAAAATTGACATTCAGTGAAATAGAGGACTTTCAAACATTCTTGATGAAAAGACCAGAACTGAATAGAAAATTTGACTTTCAAATACAAACCTCAAGAGAAGCATGAAGAGGAAAACGGGAAAGAGAAATCATAAGGGACTTAGTAAAGCTGAACTGTTTATATTCCTACATGGAAAGATATAACTCATTAAAACTTTCTCAATATTAGGGTAGTTGGAGAGAATGTACATACATACATGCATACATATATACATACATGTATATATGTGTATGTGTGTATATATATGTAGAGAGAGAGAGAAACAGACAGACAGAGGGCACAGGGTCAATTGAATATGAAGGGATAATATCTAAAAATAAAATTAAGGAGGGAAAGAGAGGAATATACTGGGAGAAGGAGAAAGGGAGAGGTAGAATGGGATAAATTATCTCACATAAAAGAGACAAGAAAAAACTTTTACAGTGAAGAGGAAGAGGGGGGTGGTGAGAAGGAATGAGTGAGCCTTGCTTTCATAAGAACTGCCTCAAAGAAGGAATAACATATACACTCAATTGGCTATGGAAATCTCTCTTACCCTACAGGAAAGTAGGGGGGAAGGGATTAAGAGAGGGGGAATGATGCAAGGGAGGGCAGATTGGGAGAGGGGGTGATAAGAAGCAAACACTTTTGAGGAAGGCCAGGGTCAAAGGAGAAAATAGAATAAATGGGGGACAGAATAGGATGGAGGGAAATATAGTTAATCTTTCACACTATGGAAGTGTTTTGCATGATGACAAATTTATAACCTTTATGAAAATGCTTGTCTTCTCAATGAGGGTGGGTGGAGAGGGAGGGGAGAAGAGAATTTGGAACCCAAAGTTTTAAAAATGAATATTAAAAATTGTTTTTACATGCAACTGGGAAATAAGATATATAGTCAATAGGGTATAGAAATCTCTATCCTTATAAGAAAATAGAAGAGGAGGGGGATAAGAGAAGAGGAGAGTGATAGAAGGGAGGGCAGATTAGGGTAAGGGGTAAAGAATACATGCTCTCTTGAGGTGGGAGAGAGGAGAGATGGGGAGAAAATTTGGAACTCAAAATCCTATGAAAGTGAATGTTGAAAACTAAAAATTAATTAATAATAAATGCCCCCCCAATAAATTAAAATTTGAATGCTATTTTAAAAAAACTGAAAGTAAACCTCCTTTTTTGTATATATATATATATATATATAGATATATATTAATGTATGTGTGTGTATGTGCATAAAAAGTGACATAATTGGTAATATCATACTGTGCCTTTTCCAGATTAAGTCGGAGGGAGAGAAGGAAGTCGTGGTGGTGGAACTGCAGTGCTTCCAGGAACATCCTGACTTTTCTTTCCTTGTAGCTGCGAATTTCCTGCTGCCAGGAGGAGTTGAGGTATTTGGATTGCTTTTTATGTGCTCATCAGCTGTTAGAGTTGATTTCCTGGACGTGTTTTGTCAACAAATCACCCTATGAGCTTCTTAGGGCTTTACTGATTAACAGTTTGATACAAAGGAATTATATCACTAATAATATAATTATTATGAAATTCAAATGCTTTATTTCTATTAGAATTTACCACAAATTCAGTAATTGTGCAGGAACTTCTTGTGTATGTCTCCACTCATTTCATATATAGTAGTGCAGTCTTTGACAGCCCCTGAACTGGGAAAGATAGGAAAGATAGCATGAGATTATCATAGATGATAATCACATCTCATTAGTACATGGAATTATTATGTCAAATGGACAGAGTAGAAAATTGCTTGGGGAAGACTGCCGTATCTTGAATATTCTAGATTATTTACAGGCATGTTTATAATGGTTAGGGTTAGGGATGGGTTTATGATTTTATCCGTAGAGTGAACTCCCTCTGCCAATGTAGGTCTGCACCTTCTCTACAACTTTGAGTCTTAGAGAGATGCACTGAGAGGGTCTGTTACTTGCCTGGGGTCACACAGCCAGCAGATGTCAGAGGCAGGACTTGAACTCAGGTCTTCTGAGGCCAGCTCTCTACCCACTATGTAGTTGCCTATTATAACTGATAAAATGGTTGCTCATTTTCAGGCTAATTAAGGCCCTTCAAAAGATTCATTCAATTATGTAGTTGGAAAAATCTTATTTTCCTCTCTCAATTCCACAGTTCTTCGTGATATTCTTTTCTTTATTTAGAAATGGTGGCAGTTGTTCAGTCATTTCAATTGTGTCTCACTCTTCATGACCCCATTTGGCATTTTCTTAGCAGAGATACTGAAGCAGTTTGCCATTTCCTTCTCCAGTTCATTTTACAGATGAGGAAACTGAGGCAAACAGGGTTAAGTGATTTGCCCAGGGTCACACAGCTACTAAGGGTCTGAGGCCAGATTTGAACTCAGAAAGATGAGTCCTCTGGTTGGCACTCTATCCACTGCGTCCCCCAATAATAGAGTTATACTATAAAACAAGGTAGAAGAAAATTGGACCCTTTCTTGTTTTCATTTGGTCCTTGGGTGCAGTTCTGCTTTAGTCATTATCTTGCAACCCAGAGAACAGCTGACTCATATAAGCTACTTTCCCTGTTCCATTCAGAGCAAAGCTTCAAAAGGCCTGAATACAAAGAACAACTGAAAAAAGCTTTGAACAGTGTCCAGCAATTAACTCACTGAAGGACCAAAGATGATCTGGAGCAGCTAGGTGACACAGTGGATAAAGCTCAAGGCCTAGAGTCAGGAAGACCCCAGTTCAAATTTGGCCTTAGACACTTAACTAGCTGTGTGACCCTGGACAAGTCATTTAACCCTGTTTGCCTCAGTTTCCTCATCTGTAAAATGAGCTGGAGAAGGAAATGGTAAAACCATTCCAGGATCTATGCCAAGAAAACCCCAAATGGGGTTAGGAAAAGTTGGAAGTGACTGAAAAATGACGAAACAACGATAGTAAAGACAGTTTGAAATTCACATCCCAAAACAATACCTGAAAAGCTATCAAGGGAGGTCCCCACCATTATCAAATCCTACTGAAACCTCTGCCTCTGGGCCCTTTGTCTATAAAGTTTCCTCAAATTTTTTGTCTCTGTTCCTAAGAACCCTTATTTTTGTCTCTCACAGACAATTCAGTGTTCGTAAAGTGTTGCCCTTATGTTGTATTTTTCCACTACCCTTCACTTCATTTTTTTCCTCAATGTTGTACCAACCTTAGCAAGAGTAATTTCAAAAGGATTAGGGTATATTTCCCCCAGGGGACATTATGATTTATTTAAATGAGAAGAATAAATAGAACACATTAATAGCCCAGTAGGTCTGTTGTCTTATCATTGTGGCTATTCCTTCCACAAAAGCAGATAGCCACCCTTCCATACATTCCCTTCATGTTCAGTTCTTGTCCATGTCCTTCTATAAATCTTCTATGGAGCCTATCCAACAGACCAGAGCCTTCTTCTGGGTTTCTTGATATTATGTAGATATCAATACAGCACATGGGTTATTCTTCTCTTTTGGAACATAACCAGGTTATCTCCTTTCTCAGCTAGACATCTCATTTTTTATATCTTTGGTATTCCTTTTGACCTTCAGTTCATTGTTGGAAATAGATTGCAGCCTTTTGATGGCAACCTGAATCTCTTCATTGCCATTTGGGTGACCATAATTTTGATTCTTCAGAGATTGTAGTAGTTCATAATTTAAAGCCATAAACATCACTGGAAGAATACTTGCATGAAAATAGTGCTTTTTGTTGGTTTCAGGGAGAAACCTTGGTGTGTTGAAAGTGCTGCACAATTTCTCAAATGCAACTTCCTTTTCACCTCTTGGTGGACAGTCATTCATTATCCATCACAGGGTCTATCTGAGATACATGTATTGACAGACCAATTCTAACAGACCAGACGTGAAATTTTATATTATAATCTAAACAATAAGTGTCCTTCATCCGCTAGGTTTTTCTATACTAGATAATTAGACTTAACTCTTTTGAATGATTACTGATCTCATTTAAGAAATTCTGCAGTGTTCTAAGGCATATTATTACAGTTGTCATGGGAATGATTAAGGAATCTCCTGAGGTTTCCTCTGATGGAGCTGGGCATGAACTCTGGTCTCTTTCTGTGGGACATGTGCTCTGACCCCTTGCTGAAGGATATGTTCCTTATTGAGATGACACAGTAGCTCCTGATTGCTCACTAGTGACATGAGGTGTATTTGAAGATGATTTACTACAGAGTTAAGAGGTGCTACTTACTTAGTGGGCTAAAAAAAATTGATGGGAGGAACCAGCCCCATTTCTTTCTTTTACAACTGTTCCAATACTTCCTCTCAGTTGGATTTCCAGTAAAAGGGGAAAGAAATTTTTCTACTATCTCTTGTCTCTAGGACAATGGTGAATAGAATTTTATGGCAGCAAGAACATGTGATGGCCAAGATGAGCCCAAGAACTTGGCCACAATCTTCTGCTTTTTGTTTTCTTTTCAATTGATTTACTTCCCCTCTCAATCTACAGCTGCCTACTTATAGGCATGGATTAGCATAATCATAAATGCCCATTTACTTTAGTAGCAGTCTCAAATAGTGTAAAACTGTAAGCTGAAATGACTGAAGCTAGGGAGTTTCAGTCTTTCATCCCTTTCCACTCCTTTTTTTTCCTCCCCGTTATTAGAGGAAGAAACAATAAGAAATATGGTAAGACCAGTAAAAGGAATCCCAGTCAATATCCGTCTCACTTGCATCTGGTCAGTATCAAGGTCTTAGGTGCTTAGTTGATCACTTCTGTTGCTTTCTGCTCCTAGATAAGCATCAGGTGAACAGCAGCTACCAGCCTGAATTACTCTGCTCCTTATACGTGTGTCCTAGACAGCATGGAATCAGCCCATATAGAATTCCAAAACCATTTTTCTTCCTCTTTCTTCATATTATATAGGCTGATGGCTTCTCCCCAGAAAGAAGTTACTTAACTCTCTAAAGTCAAAGGCCCTAGAAACTGGATGGAAATTAGGCTCTTCTAAGTGCTCACGTATACTGTACTGTATGGTCCTCTAACATATCAGTAACAGTGTCTCTGTTCAATTCAATAATGTCATTCAGTAATGTCATCTACAAATAGGAAAATCTTGAGGGTCCCTCCATCTAAAGAGAATACTACTTCTATTTGGATTCTATAGTAGATGTCTTCCATGATAGAGGCAAATGCCTTATATCAGAGAACGTATATCTCTCAGTTTTGTGTAGAGGAGATTCAGCAGTTACTTTTGTTACTTTTGTAAGCCCAAGGTATCTTTTATTATTTTACCAGGCTTTTCCTATGTATATGTTGGAGGAGATCCTTTAAGATAGCATTTTCCCCTAAATCAAAAATTTTTAACAGTTAAAAATAAGCTCAATTGGATTTTTAATTCTTTGAACATTTCAGTCAATTTTGTGACAATAAAGATGTGGCCTATTTAATTGGCATTATTACAGAATTCTCCTTAAGTGAATTTTCTAGCTATCTGAAACTTGCTCCTTTAAATGTCAAAATTTTTAAATTTTGGATATTTAATAGATTTCCTTATAATTTAACATTTTCTCAAGATCATGATTATGAATGTTAATTAATGTTCTGTGTTATGATATAGTGTATGTAAAGATATTTGCCCCTACAAAATTGTAGACTATCTAGATTACTCTGTTTTATGAATTCCAGTCTGCTTTTTATAGTTTTTCTACCTTCTCACTTTCTATCAACTATTATTTCTTGTTCCTTATTCGTGTTCCTGTGTTGAGGAATAGTCTTTTTCTCCTTCTTTCTCCTCTTGCAGTTGTTTTTAATCTGCCCAGAACCTGGAAACTATGTAACTGAGTTTGTTAGTACTGTATGTAAAATAAATGTAAACAAGCATAAGCTCTAATACATAGACTTTGAAGTCTATTTTTGTTGCTCAAAAAACTTCTTGTTTACCTCAAATCTTTTGGATGTGTTCCAGATAGTTGAGATTCCTGGATAACTGACTCCTGTGTAAATAAAGTGCTCTTATTCTAACTCTTTGATATGTACTATAATTCACAGACTAGAAGACATTTATCTAGAAAGAATACATCTGAAGATGCAAGTGAATACTACGAGAATTATACTGAAGAACTGAAGAACCAAGGATTTCTGCCATCAGAAAGTTTCCCACCTGAAGCGAAACTTCTGGCATCTAAGAAATTACAAGCAGTTAGAATGATTTGTTTATTTGTCTTTGTTCTGGTCACAAATTATTTAAGTAACTTATTTTAATGTTTTTAAGAGAAAATGTATTTACTGAACTGCAGAAGTAGAGAAAAAAACCTTATAGAAATAATTCATCTTAGAGCCATGAAAAAAGGTCATAATAGCCAAATGGGATAATCTGCAACATCCATAATTGATTTGTAATGTATGCAAATGGCAAACCATAATTCATTTCACAAAATTTAATTATCTTCCATAAGATGTGTCAGGATATGCCCTTTTAGCCCAAGCACCATTAATATGACTAAGATATGCCCACAAGTTTTGATGGCGGACCTGAAGCCAACAAGCCTAAGGAAAAGAAAAGGGAGGAAGGAATGGAAGAGAGAACTAGAGAGAGCATCAGGAAAGGAGGAAAAAGTGAGAAAATTAAAAGGCACCATCAAGAGGAGTTCTAGAATGCCAAGAATGTCCATGCTGCTTCTCCCTACTCTAGGCTGTCATTATGATCCTCTTCATTCCCCTCTCATTCTTAGGTTGGTTTGAAACATTTTCACTTTTGTAACTTGAGTGTTTTTTTGGATCCAGTTGCTGTTGGAAGATGTGTTAAATGGAGATACTGTAAGTGAAGAAGTGAATACCTTAGTGGAGTTGATTTGGGTGGAAGCTCTCGGCCACCTGGAGAACATTCTTCTCAAGCCAGCAAATAGCATCAGTCTAAATGATGTAAGTCGTGATTTGGGAAAAATATGTTCTGCTTAAGGAATGTTTTGTTTTCAGAATATCAACTTAAGACATAATAATTAGATCCAGTTATAGAATATACTGACTGAAGTCAGATTCTGCCTGTGGTGTAGAAAAACAAGTTGAGTTAAGTCAGAATCATGATAAGGATTCCATAGTTGAACTATTTTGAGAGGTAGACACAATATTTCTTAACAACATGATATTTAATAAACTTGAAACATTGATATGAATATTAACAGTACAATATCATATTTTGCCAAAGACCATTTTCTATGTGAAGGAAAAGAAAAAAATTTAATAGATATAACATTTCACTAGTTAGTTTATTCAGTGAGGTTGAGACTTTGGAGAAACTAGTTTATTCTTCCTAGACTCACAAAAGGCTGATTTGTACCAGATAGCTAATTTAGTAATCTCTAACTCTTACCAGTAGAAAAATCTTGGTGATGATTATTTTATCTTAAGCTTTTTGAAAATAAGTTTGATGTAAGGGGATGATCCTGAGTTCTTAAAGGCCATGACAGCAGAACATAAGTGCTGAGGTCCTACTAAGGTGAATAGATTAAGTACATACCTAGAAAAGGAATTCCAAGGATCAGCCTAGCTAAGACTGAAACTGGCCTCCAGGAGATGATTTTTTTATTTTGGCCACATAAATAAAACTATCTAATGAAAGGGTTCTTAATGTGGAGTCCATGAACTTTAAAAAAAAGTTTTGGTAATTGTATTTGAACATAATTAGTTCCCTTTGTAATGCTTATGTGTTTTATTTTATTCATGTAAAAGCATTTTTCCGATAAGGGCTCTATAAGCTTCACCAGTGTACCAAAGAGGTCTGGGACATAAAAAAGTTAAGAATTCTTAGACTAAGGTATAGATCCCAGCTCCTCCTCTAATGAATTACAGATCCTTGATGTTTTGAAATCATTTTTGGACTCGTGATTGTGAAAAATCACATTATGTACCAGGTATCTAATAGTATCCTTTGTATTCTACTTCATAGTAGTTTTATTGTTGTTCTTTATCATTTAATTCTGACATCTTCCTGGATTTATTTGAAAAGCAATTCTCCTAAAGGTACAATAATACTCATTAAAAATTGGCATCATACTTCCTTTCTCTAAGCTGAGTCCAATTTTGATACTTTGTTTTTTGAAGAATCCTATTGCTTTCATCTTTAGAATTAATAATGACAATGGCTACGAAAGTGGCTACCAAATATTTGGTTATATTTTGCTCTATTTGTCAAGATTTCATTTTAAATAATATTTTATATTAAAGGTGAGCAAAGCTGAGGGTATTCTACTTCAAGTTAAAGCAGCATTAAACAAGGGAGAAACAGCAGAAGAGTTGAGAAAGATGATGTCAGAATTCTACCAACGTATACCTCACAGAAATACAGAAGATGAAGTTAACCAAAGGCTGTTATCTAAGAAAGAAGATCTCTGCCAGGTATTACTTTGAAATTGAGATATTAAATTGAGATATTAAAAATTGAGATATTAAAAAGAACTTCTATGAAAACTTTTAAAAAATTTTGAGAAATGAGTGCTTAAGTTCTTTAAATCAGGTTTTTGAAGTCTCTTCAGAAACATGTTTGTAAAGGCTAGCTCAAATGCAGAAATATGTTTGTAAAGGCTCTATGTTAAAAAGAATGGAGAGGCAGTGTGGTGTAATGGATAGAGAGTTGGTCTTGCAGTCAGGAAGATCTGGGTTATAGTCTTGCCTCTGGTACATACTGACTGCATGATGTAACCTCTCCAAGCTCTAGGCAAGTCTTTGAGACTATAGGGTGCTAACCTGCATTGGTAGGAATTTCCTCATCCAAGAGTGCCCTTATCAATGAGCTCACAGGTTCAGGCCCTATCTTTAACCTCTCTTGAAATAATTCCCTATGTAATTGGTTGTTAATTACACAGTCTTTTTCAGGTTCAGTTTCCTCATTGTCAAAGGAATTCAACTATATAACTGCCAGTCTCCAGACATAAAATTTTATGATTCAGTGAATAACATTATAGAAATAGAAACTTCTCCACATAGCCTATCGTTGTGTCTGAGACCAATCTTGCAGATTTTAAAGTCATTGATTACATATACTGAGAATGGTAATTATCTAATGGGAGTGGCCACCTGTTGCCTTGAGTCTTCATACCTACACAATATTCAACTCAAGAAACTCAATATTAAATGCTCTCCTTCATCCTCTTTTATTCTCAAATATTCAGCTGTTTCAACAAATATTTATGGAGAGCAACAGTGCTTTGCACATAGTAAGCAAGGTGCTTTAGGAAATATAAAGAAAGACATGGTCTCTGCCCACCAAAGCTTGCAGTGTCATAGAATGACTGTTGTCCTTCATTCTTGAAGAGGACCAAAATGACATCACCATGATAAACTCAAGTTTCAGTGTGCCCGACTGTGGCTGATCAGACCAATACGAGCTTGGAATGCTCTACCACAGATTGGGCACAGAATCATGCAGAAGGTCGGGGTTTGATTCCCCTACGGGGAGCAGCAGTCATAGAATAGATAAGTTGTAAAATGAATGTCAGGGTGTAAAGGAGCAGTTAAGTTGGTGGTAAGTGGTAGATAGAACATTGGGCTTGTAATAGGAAAACGCATCTTGCTGACTTTAAATTCAGCTTTAGATACTTACTAGCAGCATAACCCAGGGCAAGTCACTTAGCCCTATTTGCCTCAGTTTTCTTATCTGTAAAATGAACTGGAGAAGGAAATGGCAAACCACTCCAGTATCTTTACCAAAAAAACCCCAAAATGAGTGAACAACAACAAAAAGGTCAGTAAGAGTATAGTAGAAATTCAGAGGAGGAAAAAGTTATTTCCCACAGGGACAAGAGATGGTAGCATTCGAAGTAGGCCTTGAAGGGTGGTGTCAAGGTTCTATTGAATGGGACCAGCATTATTGAATGCTTATATCTGCCAAGATTCACTGCTCACCACCCTGAAGGCCTTGTTCCACCTGACCTACAATTGCCGGTCTCAAATGTGGGGGATAACCACCATCCAGTTTCTCCACTTGTTAAAAATTTGAACATGCAGGAAAGTTTACTCACAAAATACCAGGAATTTCCTAGGGCACATTGAAAGGGTCCAACAGAGATACCGAATAGCCTGTTCAGGGTTAGGGCTAAGCTAAATAAGTTAGAATTGGAGGAAATACAATCCTCTTGTTACTTAAGAAAGACAGAGATCAAGGAGGCAGAACATTAAGATAAGTTTGAGAGACATACCAGACCAGTACTGGGTACGTGTGACAGGCAACTGGAAGGGCAATACTGAGCAAGCTAGGTTTTCTTACTAGAAAATTTTGTCCTATAAATTTCCACAAAGTACCACTTGAAATGTTGATGAATTGATATGCCTCACTCTGACTGCATCATATGATAGCCTTGAGTAACTAATAGCAACCTCTGATGGGCTATGAAGGTGGTGGGGAAGTTAGTGAATCAAATCCCTGGGAAGGGATGGTTCAGGTGTTGGATCTCTGTTTTCTCAGGAAAATAGCAGCAGCAGCTTCTGTTAACAGTATGCAAGCTGAATATGTTAAAGTCAGCAAGTCCATTAAAAAAGCATAATTCAGATCCCTAACTGATTACATACTATGCTGTCATGGATCAACACAATGCTATGGAAAGCAGTCTGGCATAGTTTAAAGCACACTGGTTTCAACAAACATTTGTTAAGCATTTACTATATTCAAGGTACTGTTAAGTGCTGAGACTACAAATAACAAGCAGAACATTTTAGTAGGGGAGAAAGCAAGTGAAAGAGTGGGAGGGAGATAAAGGTTGCAGTAGCTTGATAGAGAAGGTGCCCTAGACATGTAGAGAATCAGGTGTAGCCTGAGAGGAACAAAGGCCTAACTGGCCTCTGAAAGTGGAGGTCCTAGAAGAAACTGGTCAGGGGGGGAGGGGGAGAGGGGGGAGGTACTTCCAATGGGAGAGGTAGTCAAGGACAAGAGAGGTTTCTCCAGCATGGTAGAAGAAGTCTTATAGAGACAAAATGTGTGACTTTGGGACAAGTCACTTATCCTCCTTAGTTTTCAGTTTCCTCATCTATAAATTGCGATGGTTGGAATAAATGTTCTCTGAGGTATCTTCCACCTCTAAATCAATGATCCTAGTCTCCTATATGAGTAAGCCTTAATATGCTGACAGCAAGAAAGACTGATATTCATTAAGCAAAGTTTTTCTGTTAAAAGGTTGTGTGTATTTTTTCATCCCAATGAGAAAACTGTAAGTGTATATACATATTGACACGCATATATTTATTATAATATGTTATGTATATGTATATATATATATATATATATGTATATATATATATATATATATATATATATATATATATATATATATATATATATATATATATATATAATACCACACTTTGATATGTGGCAATTTTAGTGTCCTTGTACTGTTTCTCTCTACAGCTCATAAGAGACGTGATTAATGTCAGTGAAGCAAATCTCTCAAGACCTAACCCACCTTCTCTTGCCAAATACCGAGCTCTAAGATGTAACATTGAGCATGTTGATGAGAACACTAGAGAGTTTTCCAAGGTTAAAGAAGAGGTATTGCAAAAAAATTATGGGTAAGCAAAAGAGTTAGTTTTTTGCATTGTATAATTACACAATAGTACATCAGATACATGTGAAGAGTACGCTACTACCAGAACTGGTAACAGGTAGCTTCAATAACCTGGTGTTGCTATTAGATTTCTTTCTTTTCTGATATTAACAGGTCCTTTGATCTTCTGTGTTTGACTTCCTACATTATTATTAAACCTCACATTTTCCTTTTTACCATAGTTACATCTCTTTGAGAATTTTAAAAATCAGAGCACTTGAGCCTTGTATGTTATACCTCATTAATCTTTTTTGTTATTACACAGGGAGGTCCTTTAAAAAAATCAAGATTAAAAACAGAGGAAAAAGTATGGGGCTGCAAATTTGGATTTTGTTTTTCTTTTTAATGTGCCATGAAAAAACTAGAATTGTAAATTTGGTAAAAATACATCTGGAAAAATTTTGACCCTCTGTGCTTTGTATTGTGCTTTGTCTCCTGTCATTCTCTAGTTTTATGACGCATTGTGGTACAGTGGAAAGAGGTCTGGATTTTGGAGTCAGAGGAGTTTGGTTCCAATGTTGACTCTGCTGCTTACTACTTACATCACCTTGGGAAAGTCTCTAAAGTCCATGCTATGACCCTTGATCTTTTTTTGTTTCATATATTCTACCTAACCATGAGCAGAGGATATACTTCTGTTTATTCAGTCCCTCAATACAAGCCTCCTAAATGCCATAATAAATTAATGCCCAGATATTTGATATAACATTACAGTAAAGGAGATTTCTTCCTATCACTTTTCCTTGGTCCTTCAGTAGGAACACAGATGATTTTTTGCCTAAACAGATTTGATGTGTAATTAATCTTCATTTTGTCATTTACTCTCTACTTAAGTCCCTCACCAGAGCCTCCACAAGGTTAATAGAGGGCTGCCATAGCAATAGTGTGGGTCTTTGAAGTTCCCACAAGACTTCAAGAATAACACTTGACCTTCCTACAGGGAGCACAATCATAAGTCTGAACTTCACCCTAAGAAACCTAGGATAGGTAGGCAACATGGAAAAACAGGAGGTGGCTGGCGGTCATCATTAGTAATCAATAAAAAAATCTATTTTAGAATTATGAATAATGTGAGTTGACTGAGTTTTCTAGATTGTGTAGTACATGGAGTAAAATCTGTTATCACATGGTAATGCAATACTAGTTTATGGTGCTAATGGCCATCAGAAGACAAAAATTTACTTAATATTTAGTTTTAAGTGATTTGAAGAGAGCAAATTAGTTTTCTTAGGGAATAATGGTTCTTGGAAGATTTTCCCATGAGTCCAATTTTCTTAGAGGTCCAATATATTCATCAAATCAGCACTCATTATAATTTTAACAAGATACAGCACATTTTGATGCCTGCTTTCAACAAACAGGCCTGTCCTCACATCAGTATGGTTATAACCACTGTAATCAAAGGACCGATATTTAATAAGAATAAAAACAAACACAGCCTATAGAACTCCATTGGAAGTCACTTGTCCAACTTTATTTTGTTTTGTATAACCACTGTGGTATATCCTTTTTAATTTTGTATAACTTTTGGAGTAGAGTTGACCCTCAAGCCTTTTTTTTTCATCTTTTTTTGTGAGTTAATGATATAGTCTGAAGGTTCCTCACAATTTTTTGCAGGAAAGATTCAGTGGACATCTTAAATGTATATCGAATTGGCAGAATTAATGAAACTGTGGAATTTCAGAGCAAGCTTGGCAATGTGCAGTCCTTACTACATGGAACACCTGGGAGAAATATTGTTGGAATTCTTTCCCGGTAATAATATTCTGTCTTTATTTCACCCACATTTTTTAGTTTATTTTAAAGTTTTTTATACTTAACCAAGAATTCTCTTTATTTGTTCTTAAAAATTATTTTCATCTTAGTTCTGTAATGACTTTATTATTATATATATATATAGAAAATCTGATGGGAAAATCAATCTTTCCTTTAAAAACTTTCAGCCAAGGAAAAATTCAATACCTTTGTTACTCAAATGTGTGTGTGTGTGTGTATATTTAAATTAAGTAAAAGGAAGATATGAACCATTAGATATATCATTGATACAGCAGTATGTTGATATATAAATATGTGTGTACATATTATAAATACTTATTATTAAGATGAACATTTGAGTATTTGAGATCATTTAAATTAATCACTCCATTTTTTTAAACCATAAGAATATTTTTATGAGAGAATGGAAATGGCTTTATTTTTTAACCAGTTTAGCAATTTAGAATTCTTGGGGGTTTTTTGCCATATGGACTTATATAACTTTATTTGTATCATAAATGGTTTGAAGGAATTTAGAAACTGTGAATGATGATAGGTTTTCTCTGAGCCACGTAGAAAGTTCATAATAAAAGGAATAAATAGGTAATGACAGGAACAAAAGGATAATAAAAGAAAAAAATTTTTTAAAAACTGAAGAAAATTACAATGCAAATTATGGGAAATGAAATAGAAAGAGCCTGGCAGTAGGGAGAACAGTTAGGAGAATATTTCTATAGTCCAAACATGGAATGATTATACTGATGAGCAACTAGGGGCATTATTGTTTAAGTAATACTCTGACCTCTTTTTCCCTCTTGTTTAACTTGAAATGCATCTTAATGTTTGTTTGGTTTATGTTTTTAAAAACCATATATGTGAGTCTGAGATGAAACACATTTTCCCCTATATGACTATGACATTCTTTCTTTATATAGGGGATTGCTATTACCCAAAATATTGGTTGAAGATCATGGAATAGAAAGAACAGATTTTGGAAATCTTGGTAGTGGGATATACTTCAGTGATTCTCTCAGGTCAGTAAAGTATTCCAACCATGCTTCTCCCTCCCTGTCACTATCAGTGAATAATTGAGTACCCTAGATACTTTATTTTTTTTCTGTTTTATTTATGAAATTTCCCTCCCAAATAACAAATGTACTGAATGTGACTGATTTTTTTAAGCATAGTATATATAGTTAAGTCTTTTGGTTTTTGTTTGGGGTGTATGCGTGTGTGTGTGTGTGTGTGTGTGTGTGTGTGTGTGTGTGTTGGTTGGGGGGAAAATACTAGGTCTCCCTATCTTGCCCTAAATGGAAGAGCCCAGATTCCCACAGTCTTAACTCTACCATGGATCAACATAGAATCTTTTACCTGATCAGTTTTTCCAACCTGGGCTACTTTGCCCATCCTTAGGCAGACTGGTAGCCCTTACACCATCCTGGTGCTGACTTTAGTACAAAAGATCTTCACCTTGAGCCCACTGTAGCTCACAGCTATTAAACTCAATTCACCAACCTCAGCCTCTTCAACAGCGAAGACTGTGAGGTTTTGCTTATGTCTTTTGTTTTCATAGATTTAAGGGAACTGGCCTTTCAATAATATTGATTTTTCTATAAGGTCATTCACCATTATATATCACAATTCACCATTACATTATCATAATATATGACACAATTAGATTATAAGTAAAAGCTGTTTCTTCCCTTATACTCCTACTTAGATTTGCCTCTGTACAAACCAGTTGTCAGTTGGGGTGAGAAGGAATGTTGTCTAATTTAGACAGTTATGCAAAGTCAATTTTTCTTACAATGATAATTAAAACAGTTTTCTGTAGGTAAACTACCAATGAGACTGTAACCTTTTTGACTCTAAGAAAAACTAGCAAAATGGGGAATTGTAATTAATTAGCTATAATTAATTAACTAAATGTAATTAATTGTATAAATCTTCACCAAGAAAAGAAACTATTCTCTAATGAGCTTTCTCTGCCTTCTTTCTTCTCTTTCTTTTTTGAGATATATTTATTGATTATTGTAGTCTCGAAATGAACATTGGTTGTGAAATATGAATGTATTGGGTTCAATTATGGCAAAGACCTCTGTTGTTTCATTTATGTCATTTAAAAAGGTGATATAATCTGGTGCTTCTGAATTTTTTTCTACGCTTTGAGTTCAAATGCCACCCGTTAGTTTTGCTTTAAAGAGTAAATATACCTCCAAAAAAGAAAACAATTTGCTTGGATTTCATAAATACTTAATAAATATTTTTTCACTAATGTAACTAAGTCCATTGATAAGATGCGCACATTTTTATATTGTCCTTAAAAAACCAAATGCATACAAGTGCACTACAATGACATGTATTCTTTCACATATAGTGCAGGCATTAAGTACTCACAACCAAATGAAACGAATGGCACTAGATTCCTGGTTATTTGTGATGTTGCCCTTGGATCCTGTATGAATTTGCACAAGAGAGATTTCTCATTAACTGAGCCACCACCTGGTTATGACAGTGTTCATGGAATTCGGAGAACAGAACATATCATCTCAGACTTTCAGGTATTTATATATTGATGCAATCAGGAGACCTACTGAATATTAGAAGAAGGGTCTTTAGTTATTCTAGCCCCTTGAATGAAATACATTGATGTCTAAATGAATACAGTACAACAAATATATACTAAATGTTCATGACAAAAGAACATTGTTCTAGGCCCTGGACCAGCTGAAAAATTTAGATTAGACATGATCTATACCCTCAAGAAGCTACTATAACTAGTAGAAAATGGATTTATAACTATAAGGCAATTCAGAAATGATATAGTCCAGCAGAACCCTCACCCCCATTTTATGACTGAGGAAACTAAGTCCCAGAAAAGAGAAGTGATTTGCTCAGTGACCCTGTAATATGTGGTGGAATGGGGATTTGAACCCGATGTCTTCACTACAAATCCAGAACCTCTCCACTGTACTAGATAGATGAGACATGATTAAACATAGCTATAGTATATGATATTTTATGGCAAGTGCGTTAAAGTCACACAAAAGTGTGCTGTGTAAGACCTGAGGGGAAAGGACATTATTGATTGAGGGATCAGAGAAGGCTTCCTTAAGGAGCTGGGCTTTAAATGATAGGTAGGGATTCAACAGGTGAAAGGGGAAGAGAAGTCTTCCAGGAAAAAGGAATTCTGCAAGCAAAGCCATGAACACAAGAGTACATTGTGTATTTAGGGGGCAGGAAGTAATTATTTGACTGAAACAGAAAATAAAAGGTAGTGAGATGGGGATAGGGACTGGACCTATGATTTCATTTGTATATGAAATTCCCAGATGAAGGAACTCCCTCTTCCAATATAGGTCAACACTTTCTCTGTCACTTTTCTTTTTTTAAATAACTTTTTATTGATGCATTTTATTACATCATCATAATTTCCCCAGTATCCCTTTCTTTCTCCTTCCCAAAGAGCCATCCTATATAATCAATGGTATTTTTGAAAGAAAAAATATTTTAAAAGAAAAAGAGGGGAAAAAATCAGTGAAACTTCAATTTATATTCTAGAGAATTGTGTAGGGGCTTCTAGGATGCATGTCAGAGGCAGGATTGGATCCCCACTCTTCATGACTTCAAGATCTACTCTCTGTCCACTATTCCACGCCACCTGGAAGGGAGTATAATACAAGATTGGAAAGACAGAGTTTCATAAAAGGAATTCTTCATGTTGCCTTACCTCTCTGTGTCCTCAGGTTATTTCTATCAATTACAGTCATGACATCCACATTATCATAGGCTGGTTGTCTTAACATCAAATTCTAAATCAACTTGTAAATATATATTTTTATGAAAACATCTGCTATTGTAATTCCACCAATTTATTAAAGGTTTCATTTCATTTTTCCTAGGATGATGAATTTGTTGTATACAAAGCCAGTCAGGTTAAAATGAAATACCTTGTTAACTTTTGCATGCCTGGAGACCAAGTAAAGGACTTTTGTCCTTGTGCTAATACTGAGTGGGAGGAAAACAGACCCGAACTTTTAAATGATCATTTACAACTTAAAGGTAAGTCTCTAATTTAACTAATTCATTCTTTTTTTTAATGCATTTACCAAATGCCTATGTTTGATAATATTTATAGAACAAAATCTTACTCCAAAGTCTTCTCACTGGGTAAAAGTAACCCTGACTCTCAAGATCTAGGGCAATGAAGTGCAAGTTCTGGCTATTCTACCATACTGGAAAGACTTTGAGTGTATATATATATATATTGGGCAATGGCAACCCATAAAACAAAGAAAAAAACAAAGAAGCATTCCCCTTCTACAGAGAGAGTGGCAGAGGAAGAAAAAAATGGGGAAGAAGGATGTTAAGAATCAGTTTTTTATATTGTCTATAAGCCTTAAATATTGGTACTCTAGAAGTGAGATCTTTGTCCAAATATCAAAAAGTAAGTACTTCTGGAGAAACTGAATCATATCAATCTTGACATTCTTACTACAAACAAAACCAGGAGACAGAAGAAAGTTGTAGCTACATGAAAGAATAAAGATAATATCTTCTCTCTACTAGGGGAGGCAAATAAAGGGATGACATAGGTGGCTTTATTATGTGCCTCAAAGAAACAAGATACATCATTTCATAAACTATTTGGTCATCATATAACTCATAACTATTTTCAGAAATGCTACCATGAAAATATTTTCAGTTTATACGCCAATACCTGTTACAAAGGATGAAGAGGTAAAGAAATTCTATGAAGTTTTTCCAAAGACTCTCAAAGTTAAATCAACATATGTGTGTGTACATATATATGTACACATGTATACATATTTACATTTGTGTACATATATGTACTTTTATACTCAGATATTTCAACACTAAAGTGGCAGTTGGAACGGATGTTTAAAAAATGTGAAAAATATGGTCCACAAATAAGGAATGAGAAAGTCCAAAGATTTATATACTATACAGAAGCTTTAGAGTTTTTAAATATTAATTTTATTTTTTTCAGTGTTCTACAATCACTACCATATAACTTAGCTTATTTTTTCCCATTCCTCCTCCCTACCTCCCCTCTCCCTCCCTGAGATGGCATACAGTTTTATATAGGTTCTATACATACGTTCCTGTTACACACTTTTTCACTATAGTCATGTTGTGTAGAAGAATTAAAATGAATGGGAGAAATCATATAACAAACCAAAACGTAAAACAAAAGAAAATGATCTGCTACATTCTGCGATTGAATTCCAAAGTTCTTTCTCTGGGTATGGAAGGCATTTTGCCTTAAAAGACCATTGGAAATGTTTTTAGTCCTTGCATTTCAACGAAGTTCCAAGTCTACCAGAAAAATCTCTTACACACTGTGGTCGTTGCTGTGCACAAAGTTCTGGTCTGCTCCTTTCGCTCAGCATCAGATCATATAAGTCTTTCCAGGTCTGTCTGAAGTCTTCCTGTTCATCATTTCTTATAGCATAATAGTATTCCATTACATTCATATACCATAATTTATTCAGCCATTCCCCAATTGATGGGCATCCCCTTGATTTCCAGTTTTTAACCACCACAAAGAGGGTTGCTATAAATATTTTTGTACATGTGGGACACTTTCCCATTTTATGATCTCTTGGGGATCCTAGAAGTGGTATTTCTGGGTCAAAGGGTATGCACATTTTTGTAGCCCTTTAGGCATAGAAGCTTTAGATTTAAATGTCTTCATAAATCATAAATATCTTGTTCAAGAAAAGAAGACATCACAAGCCCTAAATGAAATAACAGAACTCAAACTTGATTACATCTTAACTTTCCGGGAATGATTCATTGTGGAAGTGAGAATCATTCTGAATTAACTGCCTGTATATAGTCACACTACCTCCTTATTAGATTAAAGATTAAAATAAGTGCAAAACTAGAGGAAGGAAGAGAAAATGAGGAAAAGGTATTGCATGCAGTTATAAAAACATCAACACAACCAATTTAAATAAGTTAGTAATAGCAAAAAAAGGTTAATGGATGAAGAAAAGGCTATTGACAAATGACAACAACAATGAAAACTAACTTTTATATAATGCTTTAAGGTTTCCATATTGCTTTATATATATTTTCTCCCTTGAGCCTCACAATAACTCTGTAAGGTAAGTGCTATTACTACACCTGTTTTACAGATGAGGAAACTGAGTTGGAGAGATTGTGTGATTTTCCCAACGTCATACAGCTATGAAGAGTCTGAAGTAGAATTGGAACCCAACTCTTCATAATTCCAAATCTAATTCTCTGTCTGCTAGGTGACCCAGCTGTATAGGTGTCTAATCTTCATGTAGAAATTTAAATGGTATAAATCAATTTCCATCACAAGGAGATCAAGCAAGAATTAAAAAGTGTCTTAGTTAACAAATGTGCTTTGCATAAGAGAGATGGGAGAGATGGCAGCCAGGTCACCATAGGTTTAGAATATTAACTTTTTATGAAGTTTAATGAGTTTTGAATAGGATCATCTCATAAAATAGCAATCGAGGGAAAATTCAATATAAAAGATAGTTGTCAAGAGACTGACCTAAGCAGAACCTTTAAAGATGAAACTAAAGGGGCAACAAATAAACAAAAGATAGGAAAGTTCTGAAAATAATTTTGTAACTCTTTGCACCATGAAAACAACAGAACTGCCATACTTGGTCTCCAACATTATAGTTCTAAATGTGATTATAGAGAAAATAGAGAAAGCATTGAAAAGAACAAAAGTAGAAAAAGCAGGAGAACTAGACAAAATATATACAGAGGACATCTCTGTTAAAGGGGGCTCAATAGTAAGGTTCTTGAGATTTATTTCAAGAAATCTGAAGGAGAGGAAGAGACCAAAGGTGTGGGGAAGCATGTCAGATTTGATTGCCAAAAACGACAAGCAAGAAAACATCCATAACTACTAACCCACATGCTTACAGTTTTTATGAGAATAATATACACATCACTGAGGAAATTCTTGAGGGCATTAGAAGAGAATAGTCAGAGTTTTGCAAATGATATTCCAAAGCTTGACATAGTTGACTGAAAAATCCCAATATACCCATTTTCAGCTAATAAAAAGCATTTGATTCAGTAGAGCAACATATTATCTTAAAGACTCTTCTCTGATAAGGTACATCCCATATATGTGTCAAAATTATGCAAAATTCCTTAAAATGTATAACAGAGATGGTATTATTTGCTAATACTCTAATCATTAATAATAGTCAAGGCATAACACAGAAAGGTGTATCTTTTCAAAGGTGGTTGCTGCTGTCATGGAAAAGAGATCCAATGTCAACTACAAGTTAAAAAGGGATTTCTTTTTTTTTTAAAAAGGGATTTCTTACAGATTTTGAATTCTTCCATATAATCCTCTTTGCAAATGATATTGGGTTGATTGTGTCAAGCCTCAGGACTGAGATTCATAATCAGAAGTTTGTCTTAACTGCCCATCCAGAAAAAGCAGGTGGATGAAGAATGTCTATTGTACAGTGTGAAGTTATTAGTGAATGGACAAGCTATAGAGTTCTTCCACCAGTATTTACAAATGGATGTTGAATTGGGCTCAGAGTTGAAAATAGGAGGAAAATAGATTGAATTACTTTTGGGTAACCGAAAGTTATTTTAAGGACTACAAGCTTCTACCTGAAACTTTTCCAGACACCAGCACTCTTCTGGTGGTGATATATAACTATAGGTCATAGAATACTACAATCTCCAATGTCCCTTTCCAAAGATTTTTAAATTGTTACCCCAAAGGCCATGGAGAACCACATGGTGGATGTGAATGTGCTATAAGACATAAACTCGTAAGGAACTACAAAGGAGAAACTGTGCATAGGATATTATTAAAGAGATTCGTGAGCTAAAAAGGTGAGCTAGTCAAGTGGTAAGAGGAAGGTATAACTAACTGTAAGAGATATCAAGGAAAGCCCCAACATGATGGAAAAACCACCTGTGCTGAAGTTATAGGGAAAGGCAGGAACAAATAACACAGAATAGGCTGGCATGTTTGGATAGTGATGTATATAATTTCAGAAAATATCCTCATTGATGAGATTATAGATTTTTTTGAAGATCTCTTCTGATACCTCATTAAGGTATGGAAATAGCCAATCAGTGGAATGCAGGCTCTCACAGTTTTTACTAAACAGAAAGTTTCATGAACCAGATGGATAACAGATCATGTATCTGCTTTAGACAAGTTAGGGGAAGTTCATCACCAAGATGGCCACCACATGATAAAGTTGTTCAGACCATCTATGAGAAAGTAGAAGGGCTTTAATCCGTATTAACAAATGAGGATGTGTAGAGAGAAAAGAAATATGGACCCCAGGACCAAAAAACAAAACAAATATATATATGTGTGTGTGTGTGTGTGTGTGTGTGTGTGTGTGTGTGTATGTGTGTATGTGTGTATATATATATGTATATGTATAAACATATACATATATATATACACACACACACACACACACACACACATAGAGAGAGAGAGGAGATAATAAAATTCTATGAGGTATAAAGGATAAACATCATATCTACAATATTTGCTTCTCAGAAATAAATATTCAAAAGTTTCCATAAACAAATACTAAGATTTGAAAGTTATTTACTATAATATGAATATAAGAGAAGAATCAATGTTGTTTATCAGCTAAGGAATTCCTCTTTTGAGAACTCCTCCCACAAACATCATAATCTGTGATTTAGTGAATAAGTTGAGAGTTACTTTGAAAATGCTGAAAATGTCTTTTTTTAAAAAATTTATTTAGTATTTTGCTTTTCTGGTTACATGTAAAAATAATTTTTTTGACATTGGTTTTTAAAACTTTGAATTTCTCTCTTCCTCCCTCTCTACCTCCCATTTAAAAGGCAGGCAAGCAATTTGATACAGGCTATACATGTATAGTCATGCAAAACATTTCTATATTAGTCATGTTGTGAAAGAAAATATAGACAAAAAACTAAAAAAAATAAATTTTTAAAATGTATGCGTCAGTCTGTATTCAGACACTCTCTGGGTATGGATAGCATTTTTCATCATAAATCCTTCAGAGTTATCTTGGATATTTGTACTGCTGAGAATAGCTAAGTCACTCACAGCTGATCATCTTACAATATTGCTGCTACTTTGTACACAGTACATTTTACTTTGCAGCTCATCTAAGTCTTTCCAAGTTTTTCTGAGAGCATCCTGCTCATCATTTCTTATAGGGCAATAGTATTCCATTACAGTCACCATAATTTGTTCAGCCATTCCCCAAGTGATAGACATCCCCTCAGTTTCCAATTCTTTGCCACCAAAAAAGAGCTGCTATAAATATTTTTATACAAATAGGTCATTTTCCTTTTGGGGTTTTATCTCTTTTTGGGATACAGACCTAGAAGTGGTATTGCTGGGTCAAAGGGTATGCAAAGTTTTATAGCCTTTGGGCATAGTGCCTTATAGAGTGGTTGAACCAGTTCATAACTCCACCAGCAGTGCATTAATGTCTCATTTTACCCACATCCCCTCCACCATTTGTTATTTTCCTTTTCTGTCCTATTAATCAATTAGGTATGAGATAGTACTTCAGAATTGTTTTAATTTGCATTTCTCCAATCAGTAGTGAGTTAGAGCATTTTTTCATATGGGTGAAAATAGTTTTGATTACTTCATCCAAAAACTGTTCATATCTTTTAATCATTTATCAATTGGGGAATGGCTCTTATTTTTATATATCTTACTCAGTTCTCTATATGCTTGAGAAATGAGGCTTTATCAATGAAACTTGCTTCAAAAATTGTTTCATAGTTACTATTTCTAGTAACTTCTCCACCTTATCTCCCCAAAGTTTTGTTTCTGACTACCTCCTCCCCCAATCTGCCCTCTCTTCTCTTATCTCTTTACCCTCGTACTTTCCTGTAGGATAAGATAGATTTCTATTCCATGTAGGAATGTAAACAGTTCAACTTTAGTAAGTCCCTTATGATTTTTCTTTCCTGTTTACCTCTTCATGCTTCTCTTGAGTCCTGTATTTAAAAGTCAAATTTTTTCTTCAACTCTGGTCTTTTCCTCAAGAATGTTTGAAAGTCCTCTATTTCACTAAATATCTATTTTTCCCCTAAAGGATTATAATTAGTTTTGATGGCTAGGTGATTCTTGATTGTAATTCTTGCTCCTTTGCCTTTCAGAATATTATATTCCAAACCCATGATCCTTTAATGTAGAAGCTGCTAGATCTTGTGTTATCTTGAGTCTGGCTCCATGATATTTGAATTGATACTTTCTGGTTGTTTGTAATATTTTTTCTTTGACCTGAGAGTTCTGGAATTTAGTCATAATATTCCTGGAAATTTTCCTTTTGGGATCTCTTTCAGGAAGTGATCAATGGATTTCTATTTTACCCTTTGGTTCTAGAATATCAGAGCAGTTTCGTTTGATAATTTCCTGAAAGATGTCTAGGTTTTTTTTTTTCTCATGGCTTTCAGGTAGTCCAATAATTTTTAAACTATTTCTCCTGGATCTATTTTCCAGGCAAGTTGGGTTTTTTTTCTATTCCAAAGAGATACTTGACATTGTCTTCTATTTTTTCATTCTTTTGGTTTTGTTTTATTGTTTCTTGATTTCTCATAAAGTCATTAGCTTCCATTTGCTCAAAATTCTAATTTTTAAGAAATTATTTTCTTCAATGAGCTTTTATACCTCCTTTTCCATTTCGCCAATTCTGTTTTTCAAGGCATTGTTCTCTTCATTGGGCTTTTGTACTTCTTGTACCATTTGACTTAGTCTGTTTTTTGAAGTGTTATTTTCTTCAGTATTTCTTTTTGTGCCTCTTTTGCCAAGCTGTTAATTTGTTTTTCATGATTTCTTGCATCACTCTTATTTCTCTTCCTATTTTTCCCTCTACCTCTCTTACTTGATTTTCAAAATCCTTTTAGAGCCCTTCCATGATCTGAGACCAATTCATATTTTTCTTGGAGACTTTGGATGTAGGAGCTTTGTTATCTTTTTGTGAGTGCGTGTTTTAATTTTCCTTGTCAACATAATAGATTTCTATGGTCAGAATTTTTTCTGTTGCTTTCTCATTTTCCCAGCCTACTTCTTGACTTTTAACTCTTTGTTAAAATAAAGCTCTGCTTCCAAGGTGGAGGGCACACTGTCCCAAGCTTCACAGGGTTTGTGCAGCTGTTTTCAGAGATACTTCTAGGGAACTGTAAGTTTTCAATTCTTCCAAGGTAGTAGGATCTAAAGAGAGGTATTTACCACTCTTCTGACCTGTGCTCTGGTCTGTGATTGACCATAAGCACTCTTTTCTGCCCTGGAACTGTGATGAGGGTCCCTACTCCACTTTAGCCACAAGCTGGAGTGTGTTAGTGCTCCTCCTCACTCTGGGACTGCCACCCAGGACTGCAATCTAGATCTGAGTATGGGCAAAGCAACAGAGTCCTGCCTCAGTACCTTCTGATCAGCTGTTTGAGCCCCTTACCATGGGTGGGCTGAGAGCTCCAGAAGCAGGTGCTGCCACTGCAGATTGAGAGATTCCAAAGGCCTGCTCCTGGTTTACTGGATTTGAATCTGTGCTGGCACAGCCTGTGCTGAACTGTGCTCCACTCTTATCCAGGTGTGACAGACCATTTCTCCTGACCTTCTAAGTTGTCTTTGGCTTAAAAATTATTTTGCCCTGCCCTTTTGTGAGTTCTGTCCTAGAAATTGTTTTATGACACTATTTAAAGGTTTTCAGAAGGGTTTTGGAGACAGCTCAGGCAGGTTGCTGCTTTTTCTCTGCCATCTTGGCTCCACCTCCCCCTGAAAATGTTCTTAACATAAGTTTCTCTGATAAAAGTCTAATTTCTCAAATATATACTGAGTATAGAATTGAGTCAAATATATAAAAATAAAAGCTATTCCCCAATTGATAAATGGTCAAAGAATATAAACTGATAGTTTTCAGAGAAGAAATCAAAGTTATCTATAGTCATATAAAAAAATTCACTATTGGTTAGAAAATGGCATATTAAAAGAGCTCTGAAGTATTACCTCACACCTATCAGAAATGACAAATGCAGAAGGCGATGAGGGAAAAATAGGTTCACTAATGAACTATTGGTGGAGTAATGAGTTGGGCCAACCATTCTGGAGAACAATTTGAAACTAGGCCCAAAGGAATATAAAACTGTACATATTCTTTGACCCAGCAATAACACTAATAGGTCTCTACCTCAAAAAGATCAGAGGAAAAGGAAAAGGACTTACATGCACAAAAATATTTATATCAGTTCTTTTTGTGGCAGTAAAGAATTAGAAATCAAGGGAATGCTCATCACTTGGGAAATGGCTGAACAACTTGTAGCATATAATCGTGATGGAATACTATTGTGCTGTAGATGACAAGGGGAGTGATTTCAGAAAAATATGGCGAAACTTATATGAACTGTTGCAAAATAAAGTCAGAAGAATCAAGAGATCATTGTGCACAGTAACAGCAATGGTGTAATGATGATCAACTATGAAAGACTTAGCAACTCTGATCAGTACAATGATCCAAAACAATTCCAAAAGATTCATGATGAAAAATATGCTATGCACCTACAGAGAGAGATAACTGATAGACTCTGAGTACAAACTGAAGTATATTTTTCTCTATTTTTCTTGCTTTTTTAAAAAAGTGTGGCTAATATGGAAATGTTTTGCATGATTTCACATGCATAACTGATATCATTTTGCTTTCTTCCTCAGTGAATAGAGGAGTATGTGAGAAGGAGGTAAAAATAAATAAGCAATAAAATTTTAAAATATCTTTAAAAAGAAAAAATCAAATATTTATGTCACAGAAGTCATATGATAGCTTTAGAGTTTTCTTGAATTTAATAGTGAGTGTTACAAATCCCACTGGTATACTAATGGATAAATTTAACTATTCAAGAAATATACTTGGATTTCAAATATAAATTTAAAAAATAAAATGCTGAAAATGTTGAAATGTTTTACTATTCAGAACACTGAGAGAACAAAATTCTTAAAATTTTAAAGAAAAAATTATTTTTTGCAAATACTGCTTTTTGCTGCCTGAAAACTGTATTTACTTATGCTTCATCCCCTGCTATTCAAAATAAATTGCTATTTTTATATTTGCCATAAAATATAAGTGTATTAGGTTAAGGAAAGACACTTAAAAAAACACCTAACTACTAAATTATTGCTATTTAGATTATGCGTTACCAGAGGCTGATCCTTTCATCAACATTAAGGCTGGTCTTCAGGATCTTTCTGGGATTCAAATCCCTCTTCAAGAGATTCATATCAAGGGAAGAATAATGGACTTCGTAGCCCAGGTATAGTTTATATTGTACTGCATTTGATGAAGAACTATACTCAAATCCAGCAATAGGAGTCTAGATTCTCTAAATTTTATTGCATTTTTGTGATCTTTTCGAAGTAAATTAGTCTTTCTATAGTTATATATACATCATTGGATCCTGACAATAATTGCCTGATTGCTTTATAACTTTAAAAATTCCTCATGAAAATAAGAGATTTAAGATCACATGACCATACTCACCAAATCTCATTTAGAAGGGACCTCAGATGCAATCTACTCTAATCTATGCCTGACCCATGAAACCCCTCTGTTCCATCCATGACAGTGATTATCCAGCTTTTAGTTGAAGACCTCCAGTAAGAGGAAATCCATTATTTCCCAAGGCAGCCTATTTCACTATTAGGCAGCTCTAATCTTAGGATTTTTTTTCTTAAATCAAGCCTAAATCTGTCTCTCTGAAGTTTCCACTCTCACCTCTGATTTGGTCCACTAAGGCCAAAAGAAAAAGGTTAAATGTCTTCTACTTGAAAGCCTTCAGAGACCTGAAGACTACTGTCATTACTATTTATTATTAGCCCCTAAATCTCTTTTCCAGGCTAAACTTCCATGTTTCCTTCAACAAGTTGTTCTATGATGTGATCTTGCCAGTCCTATCACAATCCTGTTTGCCCTCTGCTAGACATACTCCAGTTGGTCTACATGCTCCTAAAATTTGGTGTCTATATCTGAACAGTGTTCCAGATGGGGTCTGATCAGGGCAGAAGTACGATGGGATTATTGCCTAGGCCTACATACTCTACCTCTCGCAAAATAACCTAAAAACACACTAAATTTTTTTGCTGTCATATTAACCATTTGAATCATAGTGAATTTATAGTCTGTTTAAATTCCTTAATCCTTTTCATGGACAAGGTAGGTAGTGCAATGGATAAAGTTTCAGGCCTGGAATCAGGAAGACTAATCTTCCTGAGTTCAAATCTGGCCTCAGGCACTTACTAGCTGTGTGACCATGGGAGAGTCACTTAACCCTATTTACCTCAGTTTCCTCATTTGTAAAATGAGTTGGAGAAGTAAATGGTGAACCATTCTACTATCTTTTGGCAAGAAAACCCCAAAAGGGGTCACAAAGAATCTGACACAACTGAAACAACTGAGCAACAACAAATCCTTTTACAATAATGTTATCTAGTCCCACCTACATAGTCCTATAGTTGTGAAGATCATTCTTTTGAATAAAGATGTAAGTTGGGGGGAGCCAAGATGGCAGACTAAAAGCAGAGACCCACCTTAGCTCTTGCAAATTACCCTCCAAACAACATGAAAATGATGCCTCAAAGTGAATTCTGAAGTGGTAGAACCAACAGAAGGACAAGGTGAAACAATTTTCCAGCCCAAGACAACTTAGAGGATTGGCAGAAAAGGGCAGTCTCAATAGGATGAGAGTGGAACAAAATCCAAAATAGGCCACACCAATGCAAGTCACACCTCCCAGAAGCCCACAGCAGGCTTTGGGGGCAACTGAATTGTACTCTCAGCCCACAGATGATAAGGGGATTAGACAACTAGTCAGAAGGAGATTCCAGGGGATTCTTTCCTGGCACTTAGAACAGGACTCTGTAGCATTGCCCATACACAGTTCCAGGTCACAGTACCAGGGCAAGGAGGGGCACTTGCAGGTATAAGAACACAGTTCCAGGGCAGAAAAGAGTGCTTGTGGTCACTCACACACCAGAGCATAAGCCAGGAGAGCAGTGACCACATGTCTCCTTAGATCATACCACCTTAGAAGAACTGAAACCTTACAGACCATTCAGAACTAAATCTGAAAACAGCAGCACATAAAATATGAAGGTTGGGACATTGCTCCCTCCACCCTGGGGTAAGAGTTCGATTTTAACGTAAAGTTAAAAATCAAGAAACAGGATGGAAAAATGAGCAAACCAAAAAGAACCTGACCTTACAAGGTTACTATGGTAACAAGGAAGATCAAAACACAAACTCAGAAGGACAGCAATGTCAAAACAGCAATATGCAAAGCTTCCAAAAAGAAAAGTTAATTGGTCTCAGGCCCAAAAAGAATTCCTAGAAGAAATCAAGAAGGATTTAAAAAATCAAATAAAAGAGAAAGGGGAAAAGAAATGAGAGTGATGCAAGAATTCATGAAAAAAGAGTCAAAGGAGGTATAAAAAATGCTCAAAAAATAACACTTTAAAAACCAGAATAGGCCAAATGGAAAAGATGTACAAAATTTCATTAAAGAGAACTTCTTCAAAGTAGAATTGACCAAATGAAAAAGGAGATTCAAAATTCACAGAAGAAAATAAGTCCTTCAAAATTAGAATTGTGCAAGTGGAAGCTAATGGCTATGAGACATCAACAAGCAATAAAATTAAATCAAAAGAATGAAAAATAGGAGAAAATATGAAATATCTCATTGGAAAAACAAATTACTTGAAAAATGGTTGAGGAGAGATAATTTAAGAATTATTGGACCACCTGAAAGTCATGACCAAAAAAAAGAACTAGATATCGTTTTTCAAGAAATTATCAAGGAAAACTGTCCTTATATTCTAGAACCAGAGGGTAAAATAGAAATTGAAAGAATCAACCTATCTCCCCCTGAAAGAGATCCCAAAATGAAAACTCCAAGGAATGTTATAACCAAATTCCAGAGCTCCCAAGTCAAGGAGAAAATATTTCAAGCAACCAGAGAGAAACCATTCAAATATCATGGAGCTGCAATCAGGATAGCACAAGATTTAGCACCTTCTATATTAATGGAGCAGAGCACTGGGAATATGATATACTAGAGGACAAAAAAGCTAGGATTATACCAAGAATCACTCACCCAGAAAAACTGAGTAGAATCCTTCAGGGGGAAAATGGGTATTTAATGACATAGAGGACTTTAAAGCAATCCTGATGAAAAGATCAGAGCTGAATAGAAAATTTGACTTTCAAATACAAGATTCAAGTGAAACATGAAAGTGGAATCATAAGAGATTCAATAAGGTTAAACTGTTTACATCTCTACATATAAAGATGGTACTTGTAACTCCTAAGAGTTTTATCATTGTTAGAGCAGTTAGAGGAATGTATAGATAGACAGAGGGCATTAGTGTGAGTTGACTATGATGGGTTGATATCCTAAAAAATAAAATTAAAAGGTGAGAAAGAGGGGTGAACTAGGAGAAAGGGAAGGGGAAAGGTCACATGACAGAGGTATGAAAGAGCTTTTATAGTGACAGAGAAAATGGGTGTGGGTGGGCAATGCTTGAACCTGTCATTGAAATTGGTTGAAAGAGGGAATAACACATTCATTTGGGTTTAGGGAAATAGCAGGTGAGGGGCTGATAGAAGGGAGGGTAGATGAGGGAGTGGCAATAGTCAGAAGCAAAAACATTTTTTAATATAATTTATTAATTTGTAGTTTTCAACATTCACTTTTGAGTTTTAAATTTTCTCCCCTTACCACTCCTCCCCACCCCAAGAGGTGTGCAATCTGATATAGGTTCTACTTATACGTCCATATTAAACATATTTTCACATTAGTCATGAAGTAAAGAAAAATTAGAACAAATGGGAGGAACTATGAGAAAGAAGAAGAAAACAACAAAAGAAAAGGAGAGCAAACAGTCTGCTTCCATCTTCATTCAGACTCCACAGTTCTTTTTCTAGATGTGGATAGTATTTTCCATCATGAGTCTTTTGGAGTTGTCTTAGACCCTTACATTGCTGAGAAGAGCTAAGTCTATCAAAGTCAGTCATCATACAATGTGGCTGTTACTGTGCGCAATGTTCTCCTGGTTCTGCTTGTTTCACTCAGCATGAATTCATATAAGTCTTTCCAGGTTTTTCTAAAGTCTGCCTGCTCATCATTTCTTATAGCATAATAGTATTCCATTACATTCATATACTACAGTTTATTCAGCCATTTCTCAATTGATGGACATCCCCTAAATTTCCAATTCTTTGCCACCACAAAAAGAGCTACTATAAATATTTTTGTACATGTGGGTCTTTTCCTTTTTGATGATCTCTTTGGGATACAGACCTCGAAGTGGTGTGTTCATCCTTTGTTGCCAAAGAAGATCATGCCATCAGAGAAATGATGGCATGACTTGCACTTGACTTTGTTTTGAGTGAGGGAGGGCTGTGCAGGTCACCAGCCTCACTTCTGCTCCAGAGCCATCTGAATCCAGTGACCAGATATTCATCAGGATGACTAGAGATGACCCAGGATGAGGCAGCTGGGGTTAAGTGACTTGCCCAAGGTCACACAGCTAGTGAGTGTCAAGTGTCTGAGGTGAGATTTGAATTCAGGTCCTCCTGATTCCTGCATTGGTGCTCTATTCACTGCACCATTTAGCTGCCCCCTAGAAGTGGTATTGCTGGTCAAAGGGTATGCACATTTTTATAGCTCTTTGGGCATAGCTTCAAAATGCTCTCCAGAATGATTGGATTAGTTCACAGCTTCACTAACAATGCATTAGTGTTCCAATTTTCCCACATTTTCTCCAATATTTATCATTTTCCTGTTTTGTCATGTTAGCCAATCTGATAGGTATGATGTGGTACCTCAGAGTTGTTTTGATTTGCACCACAAGCAAAACATGTTTGAGGACAGACAGGGTGAAAGGAAAGAGAAGGTAGAATATACAGGGTGAAAGGAGTATGATGAAGGGAAATACACAGCAATCATAACTGCGAATGTGAATGGGATGAACTTACCCAGAAAATGGAAGTGGACGTTAGAGTAGATTATGTGATTTAGACATAAAGTATGATACCATAAGCAAATTAGGGAAACGTGGAATAATTTACCTGTCAGATCTATGTACAATTTATAACCAAATAAGAGATACAGAGCATTAGAGGATATAAAATGAATAATTTTGACTGCATTAAATTAAAAAGATTTTGCACAAACAAAACCAATGCCTCCAAGATTAGAAGGAAAGCAGAAAAATGGGAGAAAAAATTTTATGGCAAGTTTGTCTGATAAAGGCCTCAATTCTCAAATCTACAGAGAGAACTGAGTCAAATTTATAAAAATAGGAATCATTCCTCAACTGATATATATGGTCAAAGGAAATGAAGAGGCAGTTTTCAGATAAAGAAATCAAAACTCTATAGTCATGTGAAAAATGCTCTCAATCATTATTGATTAGAGAAATGGAAGTTAACTTTGAGGTACCTTCTCACACCTACCAGATTGGCTAATATGATAGAAAAGGAAAATGACAAATATTGGAAGGATATTGGAAAATTGGGACACTAACGCACTGTTGGTGGAGTGGTAAACTTATCCAACCATTCTAGACAGCAATTTGGAACTATGTCTAAGGGGCAATCAAAATGCGCATACCCTTTAACCCAGCAATACCAGTACTAAGTCTGTATCCCAAAGAGATTTTTTAAAAGGGAAAGGACCTGTGTATACAAAAATATTTATAGTAACTCTTTTTGTGGTGACTAAGAATTGAAAATCAAAGGGATGCCCATCAACTGGGAAATGGCTGAATAAGTATGATATATGATTGTAATGGAATATTATTGTGCTATTAGAAATGACAAGCAGAATGATTTCACAAAAACCTGAGAAATCTTACATGACCTGATGCAAAGTGAAGTGAGCAGAACTAAGAGAGTATTGTACCCCAAAATAGCAATGTTGTGCAATGATAACTATGAATGACTTAGCTATTCTCAGTAATGCAATGATGTAAGATAGTTCCAAAAGACTTATGTTGAAAAATGCTATCCACTTCCAGAGAAAGAACTGATTGAATCTGAAAGCAGATTGGAGCATACTCTTTTTTTTTTAACTTTCTTTCTTATTCTTGGAGTTTGTTTTGTTTTCTTTTGGTCTGTGTTTTCTTGTTTTCTTTCACAACACAACTAATATGGAAATATGTTTTCCATGACTGCACCTATATATAACCTATATCAAATTGCTTGCCTTCTCAATGAAGGGGGTGGGGAGGAAAGAGGAAGAGAGAGAATTTGGAAATTTGGAAAGACAAAAAAAGTGTAAAATTGTTTTTGCGTATAATTAGAAGAAAGATTTTTAATTAAGGTGTAGTTCTTCACATTTATACTTATTAAATTTTACTTGTTTATTTGGGCTTGTCATTCCAGCCTGTAAGAAGCTTCTTGAATTTTGTCATCTATCATGTTAACTATCCCTGCTAGCTTTATGACACTCACAAATATTCCTTCTTTTGCTTCATCCAAGTCATTAGCAAAAATATTGAGCTTCACACAATCATGCATATCCTAGAGACCTCCCTCTAGGTTGACATCAACCTGTTGACTAGACTTTTAGTTCAATTACTGAGCGATTTCTGTACCATCATCTAACATTCATTTTTCCATATTATCTATCAGGATAGTTTGTGATACTTTTTGAGTGCTTTACTGAAACCTAAGTATATGATATCTACTTAAATTATGGTTACATTCTAACACATGTTCAAAATATGTGGAGGGGGGGGTTGTTTTGTATAGTCAAGAAGCATCGAACCAACATGTCATGACATTCACATATTTAACATTATCTGGTTAATGAGCAGTTATCATGAGAGAGGTAATTACCTACATTTCATATTATGTTGTAATCTGATGAGACTTCTGTTGTGGGGAAATTTGCCCCTAAATTATTTATATTTCAATATTTCAGGTAACTGTGTTTTTGTTATAGGTACTTCCACTAGTAATACAGATTACAGCCCCTCTATAGCCTAATAGGTGACCTTTTGAGAGTTACCATGCTGAAAAATCATCACCCAGTAACCAACCTAGTAACGTGTCTTTCTAAACTTACCTAGACTTGACCTCAGATGTCAGACATCTAGACATTGCTAGACTCAAACTTTTTCTAGCATGGAAGGACCTGCCAGTATTTGTGCTCTGTTCTTATTGCCTTCAAGAGCCCAGGGTCACCTCCATGTCGTAATGAGGCATTGGAAAAGGGACTTAAGTAGAGAAAATTACTCATACTTTAAAACAAAACAAAAAACCTTTTAGTTGAATTTATGGCTGGGCTTCCAGCCCATAGACTGCCCTTGACCTACAAATAGAAGCTCTATAGTAATGTGACTTTGTGCTTTCCCTGTGCATTTTGACTCTGAGTTAGAGATATTTCTCCTTGGAATGAGATCAATACCTTGTTAATTTCATGGCGTCTGCCAAGTTTATGTCTTATTCTGAAATGAAAAGGATTGAGATGCCAAATTCCTTTTCAAGTCGCCTTGATATATCATGGATATTGATAGAATTTCTGTCCTAGCAAAAGTACCTTTTTCTACCATTATAAAAAAAAAATCAAGTGGCAAATTAAGAGGACCAAATAACTGTAGTTCCTGATTTTTTTAGCCTATAATCAAGGACACAGTAGCATGAATACATATGAATAGAAAATATACAAAGTAGGACAATTACATTAAACCCAACTGTCAGTGATTGGTTGGAAAAGTAGATTCATCAAGTACAGGTCAAGGGTAAATACATTTTTTGTGTCAGTGCAGTAAATATCAGGAAAAGTAACCATGAGTGTACCAAATGTAAACTTAGTGAAAGTAGGGTTCACTCTGGAGTAATCAGGGTCATATTTTCCTACCTCTAGTGAGTCCTGTGATGCCTTTCATCATAAATTATAGCTTGAATGTTTTTTTTTTCCTATTTCCCCACGAGTCTTTTCTTAAAAAAGCTTTTATCCTGATTGCCTCCAAAAAAAGGCTTTTATTAATGTCCCTTTCTTTTTTTCAGTCATCCCTGTCATGCTCCAGTGACTCCCTCATTTGTTAAATGACCCTTTCCTTGTAACAGATAGTATAGTCAAGCAAAACAAATCAACATGTTGACCAAGTCTTGAAATGTATCCCTTTTCTGGACCTATAGTTGATTACTTCTCTGCCAGAAGACAAGAAACATATTTTATGATCAGTCCTCTGGAGTACTGAAAGGTCACTGCAATGATCAAAACTCACAAGTCTTCAATATTGTTTTACTTTGCCTTATTGTGGTCATTGGGCAAAGTGTTCTTCTAGCTCTGATTTTACTTGACTTGGTATCAATTCATACAAGTATTCCCAAGTTTCTCTAAATTGTTGATAGTCATCATAGCACATAGCACATTTATATTCTGTCACATTCATATGCCACAATTTGTTCATCCTTTTCCAGATCAGTGGGCATATACTTTCAGTCAGTCAGTCAAGAAGTATTTGTTAAGCACCTACTACATGCTCGACACTGTGCTAAGTGCTAGAGATACAAAGACAATCCCTGTTTTCCTTCCACTTCTTTGGTACTACAGAAAACTCTTGTATAAATATTTTTATGCATGTGGCTCCTTCACCCCATGTTTAATTTCTTTGTTTTATACATGCATATTAGTAGTATCAGGGCAGCTAGGTGGCATAATGGGTAGGCCTGGGCCAGGAATTTGGAAGACGTAAGTTCAAATCTGGCCTCAGACACTGACTAGCTGTGTTACCCTGGGCAAGTCACTTATCACTGTTTGCCTCAGTTTGACTTATAAAATGAGTTAGAGAAGGAATGGGCAAAACACTCCAGTATCTTTGCCAAGAAAAATCCAAAAGAGGTCATTAAGAGTTACACATGACTGAAAATGACTACACAACAACAATTAGTGGTATCGCTGAGTCAGAGGATACAAACATTTTAAAAATTGTGACATTTAGTGACTTTTTAAAAAATAAAATTCCAAGTGCTTTTCCAGAATGCTTGGACAAATTTTGACCTATGATGCATTAATGTGGCTGTCTTCCCCCAGCCTCTCCAGTATTTGCCATTCTTGTCTCCTGTCATCTTTGCCCATTGGATGACTATGAAGTAGAGAACTTTCAGAGTTGTTTTAATGTGCAGTTCTTTTATTGTTAGAGATCTGGAGCACTCTTTAATATGGTTGCTGACAGTTTATATTTCTTCTTTTTAAAACTTTCTTTTCTCAAAGAATATGAACAAGCAGTTTTTAGATGAAGAAATCAAAGTTATGTATAGATATGAAAAAATGTTCTAAATCACTATTGATTACAGAAATGTAAATTAAAACAACTCAAAGGTATTACCTCACACCTATCAAACTGACTAATATGACAGAAAAAAGAAAATGATAAATATTGGAGGGGATGTGGGAAGATTGGGACACTAATACACTGCTGGTGGAGTTGTGAATTGATCTAACCATTCTGGAAGCAAATTGGAATTGTGCCCAAGGGGCAATCGACCTGTGCATACCCTTTGATCTAGCAATATCACTATTAGATATGTATCCCCAAGGAGATTTTTTTAAAAAGAGAAAAATAGACCTATATATACAAAAATATTTATAGCAGCTCTTTTCTAGTGGCAAAGAATTGAAACATTGAGGAAATGCCCATCAATTGGGTAATAATTGAACAAGTTGTGGTATATGAATCTAATGGAATATTATTGTGCTATTAAATATTTCTAGTAGGACACTTTTAGAAAAATCTGGAAAGACTTACATAACAGATGCAAAGTGAAGTGAACAGAGCCAGGAGGGCATTGTACACAGTAACAGCAACATTGGAAACACTGGACCGTGATCAACTATGAGTGACTTAAATATTCCCAGCAATACAGTGATCTAAGACAATTCCAGAGGTCCCATGAGGAAAACTGCTATTCACATCCAAAGAAAGAACTGATGAAATCTGAATGTAGATCAAAACATACTGTTTTCACTATTTTTTTGTGGTTTTTTCCTTTTGGTTTGTTTTCTCTTTCACGACATGACTAATATGGAAATATGTTTTACATGATTGCATATATATAACCTATATCAAATTGCTTACTGTCTTAGGGAAGGGAAAAGTGAGAGAAGAAGGGAGAAAATTTGGAACTCAAAATTTTTAAATGAATGTTAAAATTGTCTTTACATGTCATTATAAAAAATAAAATACTATTAAAAAAGACAAAAGGGAGGGGATAAAATTTCCTCTTCATATTCTTTGACCCTCATGAGTTTTCAAAGATCAAGGATGGGGAGCTCAGCCATGAAATCTCCCTGTTCTTTCAGTACTCTTAATGTAATTTTTTTCAGACCTGGTCACTTGAACCCATTAATGATGGCCAATGTGCTCATATTGTCTCCTCATGGATCTTGGTACTTGAAGCTTTAGGCCAGGGTTTTTCAAAGTTCTAAGGAACGCTATAATTCTACCTTCTAAAGTTTGATTGGGGGGGGGGGGGTATTTTACTATACTACATAATAGAGTTAGTCTTCAGGTATTTTTATTAAATTACTGATTTTTAAAAATTTCAAGTTAGTATTATTATTTGTTTTTGATAGAGGAAGTTTCTTTCTCTAGAGTTCCCCTAGTGAAATCACAGATCCAGTTTAATATATGTATATATGTGTGTGTGTGTGTGTGTGTGTGTGTGTGTGTGTGTGTGTGTGTGTGTATGGAGAGAGAGGGGAGGTGGAGGGAGAATGTCTGTTACTACAGTAACTGAACAATATTAATAAGGAATATGAATTTTATTATAATTCCTCTCTTATTATGAAAGCTCACTTGTGTTATCCTTTTTTGTTATGACTAATAATTATATTTTAATGCTTTATCTCCCCTTAATAAGAGATATTCTACTGCAAAACAATATAAAATATTTCCTCCTTATCATTTGTCATATATTTAGTGCATGTGTACATGCACTGTACACACATGGATGTACCGTTAGGTAATTACAATTTTAATGTTTGGAGTTTCCTTGCTTTAAAAAAATATGTATGTCTGTGAATTAAAGTTTAAAACCTGCCTTAAGAAATAGGTAGCAATTATAGGTTCATTAGTAATAGGTAGGCCCTTCAAATTATGATGGAAGTTTATATAGGATTTAGGATGTAGATATGATATATAAAATATAAAACGTATATAAAGTATGTAGAAGTTGATAGGATTTTGACTTAGATGGATTCTTAAGCCTCATTTAGTGTAACCCTATTTTATAGATGAGGAAACTGATCCTCAAATATGTGAATTGACTTGACCAGTTCACACCAGCTCTAGCAAGTGTCAGAGCTGGGCGTAGAGTCCTAGCTTTCCTTTATAATCCTTTTTCTTAAAAAAAAAAAAAAAGTTTTGTTAATGTCTTTAGTCTTCACTGTCATTTCTAACCCCCCACTCTCTCCTCTCTCTATATATATAACCCTGTCTTGTGACAAAGAAAATCAGTTAAACTGAGCATGGTGGCACATACCTATAATCCCTGCTAGTAGGGATCCTGAGGCCAGTGAATCACTTGAGTTCAGGAGTTCTTAGCTGCAATAGAGTTAAAGTCAATCATGTGTCTATACTAAGTCCAACAGCAATATGGTGATGATAGAGAGAGCACCAGCCTGGTATAAGAGGGTGGAATTGACTCAAATCAGAAAGAGAACAGGGTGAAGCTTCCCTGTTGATCAGCAGTGTGGTCAAGATGATCAGAGGCCACTGCACTTGTAACTTGGTCAAGATAGAGAGACCCAGACTCAAAAATGAAACAAAACATTAAGCAGACACATTTGATTCAGTAACTACATTTGACAATGAATACAGTATTCTGTCCTAGTAAGCCTGCCACTTCTCTGACATGAAGAAGGTATGATTTATTATCTGTTCTCTAGATTTTTGTTGGTTTTACATTTACTCAGAGTTCAACTCATTTTTAAGGATCTTCTCATTTATATACGATACTTTTCCCCACTGTCATGCTTTTTAAAAAATAAATTGTGAACTTCTATCAAAATTGTTATTATCATTGTATTAGCTTTATGGGGATAAGACATGGTCCTGTCAGGTAAGCACCAACTGCTTAAAATTAGAGCAGATTGCACTTTTATGTATGATTCAGGCTCTGCATTACAGATGTCTCAACTCTCAATCTGTAGGCACTATGAGAAAACTAAGGCACAGTTTAAACCCCAAATTGCACAGTTTGTGTTGGTCATGTTTTGTAAAAAAAATTGTTTTTGAATGCATTTCATTAACAAAGTGGATCTTGTTCTGTTTCCAGATCATTGTTTTTCAAACATATACCAATACGAGTCATGTGCCTATTGAAACAAAATATGTCTTTCCTTTGGATGACAAAGCAGCTGTGTGTGGATTTGAAGCTTTCATCAATGGCAAGCATATAATAGGAGAGGTAAAGAATAAGGAATTATACTCATTCTGCTTTCTCTACAGACATACCCTTTTTTATTTATCTGGTGTAATGGGTTTCTGAGTAGTGATTTTACACATATTGGCTACTTTTCAAGTTTATATTCATTTCAGATTTTTTCATTTCTGAAATGAACATTTCTAGGATTTGGGTTTGAATAATTAGCTCTACTGAATGAAATAATGAAATCACCATATATGTCATAACATTTTTAAATGCTCTTTTCCAGGTCAAGGAAAAGGAAGAAGCTCATCAGGAGTACAGGGAAGCCATCAGTCAAGGCCATGGAGCTTACTTGATGGATCAGGAGAGTCCTGTATGGCATGCTATTAATTTGTTAGTGTGCCATGTTAATCAGAAATGGAAAAAAGTTTAAATCCTTTAAAATATATAATGCCTACTATAAAGTAAAAATTGAAAATATTTGAAACAAAAAACTCTTTTCTATTATCAGAGAAACCTTGCCTAAGAATTCAGCATGTTCAGTGGCCTTTGGCATGTCATCTGCAGTGCTGCACTAGTTGTAAAATGTAGTCTCTGAGAACAGTGAATTCCTTCTTATGTTATATGATTTAATGTTATTTTGGATTTAAACCCCACAAACGTTCAAAAAGATGTGATGGGAATTATAAAATGGTATCATATTGGTGTTATTGAAAAACTAAACTAAAAATAAGAGAAATAATGTTTTTGTTATATAGACCATGTAACTTAATGACTAATGTTGATTGGATGATTCCTATGCCACCTCTATATCTACTGATGTTACTTTGTGGTAAGGTGGAAAAACAAACAGAAAATTTGGGTATGGAGGAAGTAATTTTCTAATAGTCAAGTTTCTGAAAGATGATGAATAGTGGAAAGGGGCCTGGCCTTGTAGTCAGGAAGACTTTGGTTCAGGGGCTGTTTGTGACACAGATTACCTCTTTGTGCCCATGGAAAAGGGAATTTACCTCTCAGTGCCCTCAGGCAAGCCACGAAGACAGTAGTTGACAGATGAGTTTCCTATTTGCATCTATTAAGGGCATTTGCCCACTATGGAATTCTCTAAACTGTCCAATGAAGTCACTGGCCTGGACCAAAAGCCTCTAGTAAATGAATAATGATAAAGCCAGACAAGTTTGTTAGAAGATCAGAATCTTTAAATTTGCTTTCCCAAACTCCCACATTCTTGGGTGTTTAGTCATTCAGAGATGTGATCAAAACACTTGCAGAGTTAAAATATGCAAACCCACATTCCCTTTGGAAATTGAAATTCTATGAAGCCACTAATACTGACAGTATGTATTGCACCTACCTCAGCAGAGCAACAAGTCCATATCTTTGTAAGGGGTAAAATTTCTGGGTTTAATCATCCATACTTGTAAAAGAGGAGGACTCAAAAGATAAGGTAACTGGAAACACAAAATAATTATAGTCTATGGCTATGAAGAATGAAATTCAGTAAATTTTGACTTGAGTAGAATCTTCAACTGTAATATGATTTGGGGTGGTAGATTTTACCCAAAGAGACAGGAAGATTAGTGTTATTGGGTAGCAGGAATATATTTACATCAGACTTCACAGAGAGAGCAAGATTGTCCAGTTGGTTGATTGGAAACTTTGGGTGTGAAGAATATTAGGCAGGATTCTCTGTAGCAGAAAATCATGATTAAGATCTAGGCCCTAATGGTGAATTTTATTTTGATATATCTGAAGACTACCCAAGATGACTTCTTGTTTATCCTTAGAACAGAGTACTTTGAATTGAGTGAATGCTGTACAGTTTTCCTCTTCATGTTGGGCTTATTGAAGACCACTGGAATTAGAATAAGTCTTTATTATGACTATAAATGGGTAATATTATCCATTAGAGTGGGCTAACTCAGCAGAGTTAGTGGCTTCCATCCTGAAGACTTTGTTGAGAATGATCCTGATACCAGCCGCTTCTATGCTTCCTTAACAGAGAAGGGAACTCTGGAGTATTAAAGAATATGAGAATGATTTTAAATAAATTCATAAGTGATGGATCAAATTGTTCAGAGACCTGCCAGTGTAAAATGGATTGTGGTAGCAAGTAATTAATTGTATTTCATTGTTCCTCATCCTGAATAGCCTTAAAAGACAACCAAAGAATCTCAAGAATTAGAAAGCATCTCTGACCCCATTTAGTCCAACTCAAACACAAAAAGGAGTTTCCTTTTCATAAACCCAATAAGTAGTCAATCAACCTTTGCTTTAGAGATTCAGGACTCTTAAAAAAATGAATAAACAAATAGATAAAGAAAATTAGATTCATGGAGCAATTGTATTTCAAACCCTTCTCTAAGTATGATGTTCTACTCACTTCTTTAGAACCATAGAATTGTAAAGTTCAAAGGGAACTTTGAGATCATGTTGTCCAACCCCATCATTTTTTACAGTCTTTGAACTGAGCTAACTAGAGGAGGGACTAGTGATATCAAAAGATCTTTAACGTTCAAATGCCTTAACATAAGGCAAAAAATAATTTTATGTATGAGGAAGCAGCACTGTCTTAATAGTCTTCTTGAGACATCTTTGGTACTAGACTTATTATTCTGTGGGATTAAATTTTAACCTGAAACCTGTGGTTTTCAAAGGAAATATATTTTTAAATGTGAGACTATTAATCTCTCCCAGAAGGCAGTCTTTAAAGCCAAGAAGTGGGATGTAGTGGTCAGTCTATTATCTATTAGAACTTTGTGTAGGACCTCTAATGAATGAACAGGAATGAGGGAAGGAGGAATACATTTGTCAGATGTTGACCAAGCTATCCTGCTTGGATTAACATTTCCTTTTCTCCATTAAAAAAAAGAAGATACAGTAAGTGGGTTCACCAAGAATCAGAACAAGATCTTGATCTACTTTTAAAAAAACATATGAATTAATACAGATATTTGCCAGACTAGAATTTTGTCAGGTCCTGCCAAGATGGAAAGACTTCATGTAGGGATGTAGGGATGGATAATCTGTGTGTTATCTAAGAAGCAGCCTATCAAAATTTATAAAGGCTCCATTGGCCAGTGATTGATGTTTTTGGCTACAGTAATTCATTTACCAAGGCATAGAAAGATCAAAGTTTGAGTTGGTGGAAGTAGTGCCAACCTCAGCAAAATTGTGAATCTTCTAAATAAGCTTAAACACTATTCCCATTTTCCTAGAAAAAGTTTTCCAGAAGCTAGGTTTATTGTCTGTATTTGAATTGGTTACTGATGTAGAACATTAAATGGTGAACTTGGACTAGATAGGTCTTACATTTGTAAAGTGAATAATATCTCCATTTCAGGATGTCTTTACTGTGAGCATTGGAAACTTACCACCACAAGCCAAAGTTCTTATCAAAATTACCTATATTACTGAGCTCAGTTTTCATCATGGATGTGCCAACTTCTTCATGCCTGCCACTGTAGCACCATGGCAACAGGACAAAGCTTTAAATGAAAATCTGCAGGTTTGTGTATTTAACATTACATTTTAAGTGATGTTTTGTTTGGAGTTATAGTTTTTAAATTAATTATCAAAAGGAATCTAATGCCATTGGTATAAATAGGTAATGTTTCCCAAAGATAACAGAATTTAGGGTACATGTCAATAAGAAAAATGAGAAAAAATTATTTTCAGTTGCCCTCCTTTGAATAGCAATAGCAAATAGAAGCAGCTCCAGAGGCACAGCAGAGAGAGCATCAGCCTGGAGTCAGGAAGATTTGAATTCAAATCCACCCTAGGAGACTTAGTAGCTGTGTGACCCTGGGCACCTCAGTTTCTTTATCTGTAAAATGGGGGTGATAATAGCACCTATCTCCTAGAGTTGTCCTTTGAGGATCACATGAGATCATTGTAAAGGGCTTGACACATAGTAAGAACTCCATAAATGTTGGCTGTTAGATGTTATCTCATTAACTTTTCTCAGTATGTTACTCCATAATGAGTTGAATTGACAGTGACTCTTATTACACAAGGGGGAAATGCATGACATTTGCCAACCATGGAAATGTTTGCAGATTTGCAAAGTTGCAAACTAACAGTATTATTTATGTTGCCAGCAATTTACTTGATGTGAGTATATTAAGTGACCTAGCATTTTCTTTACATCTCAGTTGTTGTATTAGACTCATCCTGAAACTTGATGAATACATTTTTATTTTTGATAGGATACAGTGGAGAAAGTTTGTATTAAGGAAGTAGGAATGCATCAACAGTAAGTACCTAGTATATAAAGGCTTAATATTTCAGTGGCTGAATTTAGAGGACATTAGTTTCATATTTTCAAGTTCCATTTGCATTGCAGTGAATACACATAAGCATTTAATACAAGGCAGAGGGTCACAGGAGCAAAGAAGAGCTGCAAAATGTTCTAGCAACATTTTAAGGGACAGAAAATACTTTCAGATGGAGAAAATCAGATAATATCCTGCAAAGGAGGTGGCAATTTAGCTGATAAGGCTTCTGAGGGAGTAATGAAAAGGGTATATAATCTGGGCTTGGGAGATGATAGCTTGTGCCAATTCATAGAGAGTGTGATCAGTCCACAAGCATTTGTTCAACACCTATTAGGTGCTAAGCACTGTGCCTTTAGGTGATACAGAAACAGAAATGAAACAGCCCCTCCATTAAGGAGCTTGCGTTCAATAAAGGAGACAGCTGCACATAGAAGTATATTGAAAATAAATACAAGGTAATTTGAGGAGCACTAGTAGCTAGCGTATAAAATCTGAGGAACCCCTTGTAGGTTATTTTGATTGAAATATAGCATGTGAAGGAAAGTGATTGTCTCTCTGTATATTAAATTCCAATCCTTTTTTCTTCATATTTGATAGATTCTCTTTAAATATATCGATTGAGATGCCCTATATAATAGAGTTAATTACCAGTGATACACATAAACTCAAAGTAAAGGTATGTAAGTCTTTTTAACTTTATTATCTATATGTAAAAATCATTTCATATTTGTAAAAATGTCTGTTGTTAGTGTTGCCATAATTTATAAGGTGTTTTTAAAATGTGGCTATCAAGTATATTTTGAACCAGATTAGATAATTCAAAGAAAGGCATATCAGAGGACAGTCTACTTACCTAGTGACTTAATTAGAAGTGTTATTTTCTACTTTGGTTTGGCTTTATAGTTACATACAAAATTTTAATTTCATGATATACCTGAATGTAGCTGAAATAAAAGTCTTGTCCTAAGAATTCATATCTTCCAAGTGATCAGAAGCCCATAATTTTAGATTTAATTTTTTTGGCTCTCCTTTAAACCCTGCTTTGAAAATGATGTTATGCTAAAATGACTTGAAAAAATGGACAATATTAAATTAAATCAAATTTTTTTTCTTTTGTTTTATAGAAAACAGACTGCAAAGCTGTAATCAGCACTTTGGATAACAGTTCCTTAGACAGCAAAGGCTTCTCTCTCCAGATCCATATAGGAGAGGCTTACCTCCCAAGAATGTGGGTTGAAAAGCATCCAAACAAGGAAAGTGAGGTAAATCCCTTTTTATTTGGAAAAAAAGTTGCATTGATTAACTGTTTAAAAAACATTTTGGAAGAAAAAATGATCCAGTTTATTCCAGTTTCACTTGAATTACTTGGTGCTGTTACAGATCCATCAAATACAATCTTCTCAGTTTTTCTCTGAATATTTCTTCATTCATTACAGTACAGTAATATCCCATTGTATTCATCACTCCATCTACATCAACATCAATCCATTTATGCCCTAGTTATTTTTCCTTTGTTTTTGTTTTTAATTTTTTTTTTGGCTTAAAAATTCATTTTCGGGGGCAGAGCCAAGATGGAAGAGTAGAAGGATGCACATACACTAGCTCTTCCCCCACAGCCCATAAAATACCAGTGAAGAAAGACTCTCAACAAATTCTAGAGCAGCAGAACCCACAGAACAACAGAATGGAGGAGATTTCCAGCCCAGGGTGACCTGAAAGGCCGACAGGAAAGGTCCGTGGCACCAGCTGTGAGCGCAGCCCAGCCTTGGCCATGTGGCGCTGGGAAGAGCAGGACCAGAGCAAGCCTCAGGGGCAGAATCCTCAGCAGTAGTGGCAATTTGCAGGTCCCTCAACCCACAGGCACCAAAAGTCAGTGAGAGGGTTTTCTCAGCTGGCTGAGAAAGGAGTAGGGTCTTCCCATAGCTCCAGCCTCCAGCAGCAGGGTCAGAGGCCATATTCAGTGGCAGCCTGCATCCATTGTTGGATTGTAAAACCCCTGGGGGAACTGAGCAGCTGATTCTTACCTTAGCCCTGTGTGGAGGCCCTGCCCCCACTTAATGCTCCTGGAGGAGCTGAGCAGCTGATCTTTATCTCACACTGAATGGCAGCCCTGCCCCTGCCTAAAGCCCCTGGGGGAATCAAGCAGCTTATCTGAATCTCAGCCCCCAGTGCTGGCTTGGTGGAACTGGAGGTCAGGTGGCTGTGGAGAAGGAACTCTTATTACTCACAGATTCTGGGCACAAAAGTTTCTTGTTGCTCCCAAACCAGTGTACATGCTTGACTGTGCCACCTTGGAGGAACTGATAGCTTACAGATTCCCAGATTATACCCTACTTTTGACAAAGGACCAAAAAGTCAAGTAACTGGTTGGGAAAGTGCCCAAAAAAGGGGGAAAAAAAGAAAACTATAGAAGGTTACTTTGTTGGTGAACAGATATCTTCTCCCATCCTTTCACATGAGGAAGAACAATGCTTATCATCAGGGAAAGACATAAAAGTCAAGGCTTCTGTATTCCAAACATCCAAAATAAATATTCAGTGGTGTCAGGCCATGGAAGAGCTCAAAAAGGATTTTGAAAATCAAGTAAGAGAGGTAGAGGAAAAATTGGGAAGAGAAATGAGAGAGATGCAAGAAAATAATAAAAAATGAGTCAACAACTTGCTAAAGGAGACCCAAAAAAATGCTGAAGAAAATAACACCTTTAAAAAAAATGCTAATTCAATTGGCAAAAGAGGTTCAAAAAACCAATGAGGAGAAGAATGCTTTAAAAAGCAGAATTAGCCAAATGGAAAAGGAGGTTCAAAAGCTCACTGAAGAAAATAGTTCTGACATTTGACTCAAGGAAAGAATAAAATGCACACTCATTTTGATATGAAAACCTATCTTACAATACAGGAAAGTGGGGGAGAAGGAGATAAGCAAGGTGGGGGGGATGATGGAAGGGAGGGCAATGGGAGGAGGGAGCAATTAGAAGTCAACACTCTTGGGGAGGGACAAGGTCAAAAGAGGGAACAGGAGAAACGAGGGGCGGGATAGGATGGAGGGAAATATAGTTAGTCTTACACAACATGACTATTATGGAAGTCATTTGCAAAACTACACATATATGGCCTATATTGAATTGCTTGCCTTCCCAGTGGGGATGGGTGGGGAGGGAGGGAGGAAGAGAAGTTGGAACTCAAAGTTTTAGGAACAACTGTTGAGTATTGTTCTTACATACAACTGGGAAATAAGAAATACAGGTAATGGGGTATAGAAATTTATCTTGTCCTACAGGACAAAAGAGAAGATGAGGATAAGGGAAGGGAGGGATGTTAGAAGGGAGGGCAGATTGGTGATAGGGGTAATTAGAAGGTTTGGGGGAGAGGGAGGGGAGAGATGGAGAGAAAATCTGGAACTCAAAATTTTGTGGAAATGAATGTTGATCACTTAAGATAAATAAATTTTTAAAAAATTACAAAAAAAAAATCATTTTCTTCTCACCTCTTTTCCACAGGGGAAAATGCCAACAATATGCGTAGTTAAGGAAAACAAATTCCCAAATTGATCATATCCAGAAATTGTATGTGTTATTCTGTACCTTGAGTTCATTGACTCTGTTTCAGAAAGAAGGGGTCACACTTCATCAGGTCTCTGGAACCATAGTTAGTCATTGCTTAGCCCAGAATTCTTAATCTTCTCAAGATCTTTTTCTTTCCAGTATTGTTGTGATGATTTAAAAGTTCTGAGAGACCAAGTTTCTGGTTAAATTAAAATCAGTTTTATTGACTATATCTAGAAAGCAGTCAACAAAAACAGATTCATTGTCTGCTTGGTAGCCAAAAGAGACTCAACCTTTGAACCTTTGAAATTTCTAAGTGCTTTGAAAGAGAAGTGCACCTGAAGGTGAAAATCAACTCTAATTGGTCAACAAGGGAATAAATATTAGAATAGGAGGTGGGCTATATTAAAATGAGGGTTTAGGGCATGTGACCAATGTCACCCAAATCTTGACACCAGTTTCCCTATTCACTTGTCTGACAAAAGAGAGTATCCACATTTTCCCAGATCTGCCTGACCAAACAGAAGGAGTGAGAGTACACCCATTAGCTTAAACTTACAATTTCTTTTACTGTCTTTTTAGATCTTGGTCTGGGTAAATCTTTAAGAAAAATTTCCTAAACTGATTGGTTTCTGGATGAGAAAGCAGAAAAGGGAAAAAACCTTGGTTCTGATTCAATAATTAGTTATTAAGTATGAGAAATAATTAATTTCTCATTGTTATTGCATAAATTGTTCTTCTGATTTTGGTCACTTCACTCTGTTATTTTTATTGTGTAATTCTGTTTCTTTTTATGTTATTCAGCTTCATTTTGCCTTTTTCATTTTGGAATTTGAAACTAGAATTCTATCAGTCCTTTACAATTAAATTTTATGAACTCAATACCTCAAGTAGCAAAGTAAAAATTATTTTCATTTTTAAATGGAAGACCAACTGAAAGTCATAATTTTAATGAATGACAACCCAAGAGACAGAATTTCTGGAAAATTAATAATTTATTAGGCTAGCTGAAAAATCAACAAATTGATGGTCTAAGTAATCAAAGACAAACTCATGAAGACACTGAATATCTTAAATACCTTTGTAAAAAGGAATGCCCCTCACAAGTGAAAATCAACCCAGATTGGTGGACATTTAAGGAGGATTTGAGCTAGGAGTCTTCATCTTCTCCTTCTGAGAACATAGCTTTATCATAAGACTCAGCTGCCTCTAGCAATCTGGACAGGGGAATCCATCTCCATCCAGACCACTCTAGTTGGTTTTCTCCTTCATGAGCTGAGTAACCCTAAACTCTAATGGAGGGGTACAGGGACAGAGCCCCATTTCCCCCAGGGGAGGGATCTCTCCCTGACTAGATTCTGTTTACACGCAACAGAGGTGGGGTATTGCCCAAGATTGAGGAGAATATTCCTTGAGGACTAGGGCAATGTCATCTATCAGTCATGTCCTTCAGAGACTGACTTTACAGGAGCTGGACCTTAAATGAGAAAACAAAGGAGAAAAGCTTGGATACCAGTTTAATAATTGTTTATTCATAGAATAGTAAAATAATTTCTCTCATAATAAAAACTTTTCATTTCCAGTTGAAGTTATAAGATGCATCTGCTATATTTCAGCCATTGTCTTCCTCCTCCTCCTAGGCCTGCATGCTTGTGTTCCATCCAGATTTCAGTACCGTTCTACCTGAAAAGACCCAAATTAGTGAAGTTATTATTTGTCTGGATTGTTCTAATTCTATGGAGGGCTCAGAATTACTGCAAGCAAAGCAAATTGCCTTACATGCTGTGTCTCTCATCCACGAGAAGCAAAAAGTAAACATTATCAAGTTTGGCACAAGTAAGTTTTCCATTATTTTACGCTCTGACAGTATGTCTTTCTAAAATTAAAATGAAAAAGTAAAAGAGTAAAAAAGGACATGAATTGCTTTGACAAGAAAATCACAAGGGGAAATTGCCCAAGCATTAGAGTTGTCAGAAAGTGTAGTGTACACCCTCGAGAGGCAATGGGCTCCACCTTATCGGAGATCTGAACTGGAAGCAGGATAACCATCAGTGGAGGATGTTGTAGAGAAAACTCCTGTCTGAGCACAGGCTGAACTAGATGACACTATGATCTCTTTCAACTCTAGCATTCTCTGAATCTGCCACAAGGATTTTTAACCTGGGGTCCATGGACTGATTTGAGGGTCTATGAATTTAGATAGAAACAGAAAAATCACATTTTTATTTTCACTCACCTCTTACATTTGGTGTTTTCTTCCATTATTTAAAAACATCGTTCAAAGAAGGGCTCCATAGGTCTCTCCAGACTTCCAGAAGGGTGCATGACATAAAAAAGGTGAAGAACTCCTGGACACTGTGAGGTTGTAGTTCTATTTGAGGAACATATGCTATTAAAAGATATGTAATCAGATCTTCACCAGGTGGGGAAAGAGTCATAATAGAAAAAGAGCCAGGCACTGATTCTAAAGAGGAGGCAAGACACATATAATAGGATGGAGTGGAACTCTTGGCTCCATCAGTCTGTGTGTCCATGACATTCTAAAAGAGCTTCCTTCTCTGCCTTAGTGTTGGCCAAGTAATATGAACACTGGGGAGGACCAGAGGGGGAGGCATAGTCTTACTGCTTTTATAGAAACATAAAGGGCCATTTGAGATATAGACAAACCTTGTTTTACATAATAATTGAGTTCTGAATTAGTGATTTTCTGTATAAAATGTGGTGGCAAAATTGTCTGTTGAAAGGACTCCTAGGGTGAATCCTTTTGGTACCCCCTAATTTATCTTTATTTTTTTTAAGCCTATCAAGTGCCATTGCCTGACTCCCACTGATACTGGGAGGTTGGAACTTCACAGGGTTGATACTAGTACTTTTAGGGTTCTAGAAGAAAACCTGTGGGCAGATAGCTTCCTAACACTGCCTCATATGTGCCTCCACTGGTGAGATCTCCCTTAACAATCAGCGAGCAAACTCAATTCTTTAGTCAAATGACATCACAAGGACAGTAATTTCAAAGCATTTCCCCTAACACCAGGGGCACATTCTCCCACAAATACATCCATAGTTTGGGGCAAAGGAGAAAAGAATGGGCATGAATTTAAAACACAATCACAAGGAGGCACACATATAGAAAACATACATGGCCACAGTACCTCACAAGGATGAAGCTACAGAGCCTCTGGATCCTTTCTTTTCTTCTGAAAGGTGCTCTCAGAATTTGTGGTGGGACCAGCACAGTATTGATAATGTCTCAAAAAGCCCTGTACCAACAGATAGAAAATATAAACAAGAGGTAGCCCCATCCCAAATATAGGCTTACTTTATAGACTATACACTCACCAGCCAGCAAAGTAAGAGAGAAAAAAAGGACACCCTTCCCCCCCCACCAACAGTGGCTCTCCAGACATCAAAGATTTCCTCATGTTTCAAGACCACCAGTGGGAAGGAAAAATTATTTTTTGTGTTAGGGCCTCATATGTATGCACCCTCATTTTCTGCTCAGCCCCAAATCAAAAGGTCATTTTTCACTATGCAGTAAGTAGGCAGGAAACAGTCACAGAATAAGCATTTGCCAGTGCTTAGTGAAGAGCTACACACCTTTGTTCCACATCATCTTGAACTTCTAGAAATGGGTTCATCAAGTATCCATAAGTCCCCCATACACACACTGAGGACTGGCCCTCATAGGTCAGTCTCCTGTCACAATTACAAATTAAGATTATTTTTATATATATATAATTTCCCAAAAGCGAGGCCCAACCAAATAAATGTATATAAATAAAACTGTAAGACATTTTTAAATGATAGAAATAAAATCATATAATGGTACTGTGCTAGAAGTTACTGGAATAAATATTTAACAGAAATTTCAAACATTTCATTATACAGATTATAATGAATTATTTTCATATCCTAAGTACTCCACAAGCAATCCTAAACTGACAGAGTTCATTATGGTGAGTAAAACACTTTCTTATTTTATTTTTTAAAATTATTTTATTTGTTTTCAGTGTTCTACAATCACTTCCATATAGCTTAGATTTTTTCCCCTCCCTCCACCTCCTTCCTTCCACCCTCCCTCCCCATTCCCTCCCTGAGATAGCATACAATTTTATATAGGTTCTACATACACATTCCTATTAAATACATTTTTACCTTAGTTATGTTGCACAGAAGAATTAAAATCAATGGGAGAAATCATAAAACATAATACAAAAGAGAATGGTCTGCTTCATTCTGCGATTGAATTCCATAGTTCTTTCTCTGGGTGTGGAAGAGCCATTGGGAATTTTTTAAGTCCTTGCATTGCAATGAAGTACTAAATATACCAGAAAAAACTCTCACACACTATGGTCGTTGCTGTGCAGGAGGTTCTGCTCCTTTTGCTCAGCATCAGACCATATAAGTCTTTCCAGGGCTCTCTGAAGTCTTCCTGTTCATCATTTCTTATAGCACAATAGTATTCCATTACATTCATGTACTATAATTTATTCAGCTATTCCCCAACTGATGGACATCCCCTTGATTTCCAGTTTTTGACCACCACAAAAAGAGCTGCTATAAATATTTCTGTACATGTGGGACCCTTTCCCATAAAACATTCTTTCTTAATCTCCTGAATCTTTGTCTATGAAATTTCAGTGACATTCCTAGGGTTTAGCAGTCTTCTCCCTGAGGCCCTGGGTATACATCGCTGTTTTTGTCGTATTTCCTGGTACTATGCCATTTACTTGTGTAGCTTTTGTACTTTTGATGCTGGTTTTTCCAATCTGGAAAAAGCATTCCAACCAGTATGTGACAGTGGCCATTATATAAAAAGGTAGGAAGGAGGAATAGATGACATAGTTATAGATGCGTAAGCAGGAAGGCTAGCTTTGGTAATGTTTGGTAGAGAGGCAACTTAAGACAGGAGATAATTTTTACAGAGTCAGTCACAGATGGGGAGGTAAACCAATTAAGCAAGGGGCCTGAACAATTGGTCTGTAAAGAGTCTAATGTATGATGTGCAATTTGAGACTAGCAGCCACAAAGAGCTCTTGTTACTTTTATTCAGGGGAAATTCTTTTTCCCTATTTTCTCACTCTAAAATAAGATTGCAGTCACTAAATAAGAGCAACCATGATACAAGTAAAAATAGCATTTGATAGCAGTTCTTTCCTTTTGTCTTTAAAAAGCACTATTCACAGAGGGTATTAATGGGACAATTTATAAGTTGGGGGCAAAGGTAAATTTACATTGGTATGTTTTATTAAAAAGTTTAATTAATAGCAAATGTAAGTTTAATTGACTTTGTGGATATTTAAAGTGAAGTGTATAATGACTTATTAAAAACAAGCAGCAACAAAAGGATATATTCTCACTTAATTTAGGCACTTAAAGAGAGTGCTTGTATTTTCTAGTTATCTAAAAGGAAACGCGAAAATTCTCATTTTGTAAGTTCATAGTGCAGAAGTGGAAATGATATTCATCTAACTGTTCTTTCCAGATACAGTAGCAAATATATCATTTTAAAAAGTATGTATTGAAAAAATAAGGGGATGCCCCTCTAAAGAAGCAAGTATCCTCAAATGAAGAAATATTTAATAACAAGTTTACAAAGTGTGAATGAAACTTGCTTTCTTTTCATTTTTTCCAGTCTGCTACACCTACTATGGGAAACACCGACTTCTGGAAAACCCTGCACTTTTTAAACTTACTTTACCCTTCTCAAGGGATGCGAAACATACTTCTTCTGTCTGATGGGCATATCCAGAATGAGAGCCTGACACTGCAGATTGTAAGAAGAAATGTTAGACACACCCGCTTATTTACATGTGGCATTGGGTAAGCGCAAGAAAAATCATTATGTAAATAGGAAATGGGAAATGGGGCAGGGCGAGGGTACAGCAGACAGTTGGTGTCACAGGACTGAAATTTAGGGAATTAGGACAGAATGGATGGGTTACAGAGATGACTTCCAAAAGATAAAGGAACCAGTTTTAGAGCAGATACCCAAAGGAAAGACTTAAGAAAGAAGAGGACCAAAGATATTTCGTTGATTAGGAGGCATAGAATGGATGACAGATCAGCCAAAAAAACTAGGAAGGATTCAGATAGGCTGGAGAAGAACTGGGAGAGAGCAGGGTTACAGAAGCTGAGGGAAGGAGAAGGTGTTTGCTTTTCCTTGGTATTTGGATTGGAGTCAGACATTATTTGGGAGTAGGTATAAGTGGTAACTATCATTTCATTCCCCACCGCTACTTCTGGTTGAAAAGAAACTAATCCCTATTTAGAAAGAAGTATGATCTGAAAGACCATCTGTTATCACCATTTTTCAATTGTTTTGTTGAGAAAGATAAGCACAAATCCATTAATCTGAGAAATTTATCTATGTTTTCCCTAATGTGGTTTGTTTTATTTCCTTTGAATTACAAATCCCAAAACCACCCAGAAGGGCATGGCACCATCTGTTGATGCCATGTGCTTTCTTTTGTTGATATTTTGAGCTTTGACATGCCTCATTGTAAAGATTCTTGAAATTATTTTCATAAATCTTTGAAACTAAACCTTTAAAATTTGACCAGGTCCACTGCAAATCGTCATATCCTGAGGGCCTTGTCCCAGTATGGTGCTGGAGCATTTGAATACTTTAACACAAAATCTAAATATAGTTGGAAAAAACAGGTAAGTTTCTTCACTTTTTCATTCTTTTTTTCAGGTATACCTATGGGAATATGAAATATTATAAGCACTAATTATGTGTGTTTTAACTCTTATGCAACAGTCAGTGAAATGGATCTCTGAGCTGTCTATCTATATAATCATAGTAAATCACTTCCTTTTTTTTAGTCCTTGAATAAATATAAAATGCCCACAAAGGTCATTCATGCAAAGTCTGTCACTCTTTGTTTCCTGACATTACTCTAAAGGTTCCATTCAATTCCATAAATATATATTAAGTATCTATTCTATATAGGTTTATTTGTTAAGTTCTCTACACTGTGCTAAGACTTGGAGAAGACAGAAAGTTTAGATAAGCTCTGGTCCTTGGCCTCATGGATCCTATAATCTAGTATGAAGAAAGGAGTTATAACTTGATGGATCCCTGACTTCTTTGGTGTAAGAATTCTCTCTCCTGACATGGATCACAATCCTTTGCCTCTTTGGTAGATAATCATCCTGAGTTACAAAAAAAAAAAAAAAAAGACCAAAAAATCATTAGTTGTTGACTAGCCTTCTATTGATGAGCCTGTCTCCAGGCTCATCAATAATTATATTGGTCCTTATTCTATAAACATCCAGTGCCAGCTGGACTTCTCAAATTTCTTTCATTCTGTACACCCACCCTTCCTCCTAATTTTCCTGTTTCTGTCAAAGACACCAGGATTCTTCTAGTTATCCAGGTTTACAATTTGAAAGTCGCCCTTTCCTCCTCACTCTTATTTGCTTCCCAAATCCAATCCTACCTCCACAGTATCTCTCACATCTGTTCCCTTCTCTATATTCATTTCATAGCTACTGTCCTTCATTAGGATATAGTTAGGCCCTATGAAATGAATGAAACTGAGACTATGACACATAAAAAGTAACTGTAAGACAAAGTAACCTCAGTGAGAGATATAAGGTGCTATGCATGTCTGAAGGGGGTACAGGGTAGCTAATTACTAACTTAGGGAATCAGGGAAGGCTTCCAGGAGAAAGTGGCTTTTGAATTGTGCTGAAAGTTTACAGGACTATTGTGCTCCCATTGTTGTATGCTTGTGAAACCTGGACAGTTTACTAGTGCCAGGCAAGGAAACTTAATCGTTTCCATTTGAATTGTCTTAGGAAGATTCTGAAGATCACCTGACAGGATCACTAGCCACTAAGGTCCTTTCTCAAACTAAACTGCTAAGTATTCAAGCTCTGTTCCAGAAAGCACAGTTCCAGTGCTCTGGCCATGTTGTTCAAATGCCAGATATTCACTTGCCAAAAAGACTATTTTATGGAGAACTCACACAGCGTATACTCTCACATGGTGGTCAGAAGAAACAATACACGGACATTCTCAAGGTCTCTCTTGAGAACTTTGGAATTGGTTGTGTGACATGGGAGACACTGGTGCAGGACCGCACAGCATGACATGCCCTCATCAGAGAAAGGGCTTTGCTCTATGAGCAAAACAGAATTGAAACAGTTCGAAGGAAACGTAAGATGTGCAAATTTAGAGAATCCACCCCAAATGTTCACATCAACTATTTGTTCCTGACCTGTGGTAGAACATTCTGAGCTCATATTGGTCTGATCAGCCGCAGTTGGACACACTGTAACTTGACTCTGGCATAGTGATGCCATTTTGATCCTCTGAGAATGAAGGACAACAACCAAGAACACTGTATCTGGAGTCAGGAAGCCCTCAGCTTGATGCCATCTTAGACACTCACTAGCTGTATGACTTTGGACAAGTCATATAACCTCTAAATTCCAGTTTTTTCATGTGTACAAAGTGAATAATAATTGACCTGGTGATATTATGACAACCACATATGATGTTGCATGTAAAACTTTGGGCAAACATTAAAACAATATATCAATATCATTTGTTATTATATTCATTGGTCTATGTTTGTTAAAAACTAGTTTCATTACTCAGTAACTACACCTTGTACAAACCACAAGAAAGGACTCTGGAGTCCTTTATGACTGATGTAATGAAAAGAGGCTTTGATTGGGAATAAGGAAGGAAGCATTGTGGTACAATGGAGAGAACCCTGACTTAGGGCCCTGGGTTCAAATTCTGCTTCTGATACTACCAGAATGACCTTGGACAAGCCACAATAAACTTCCCTGAACTTCACTTTCCTTGGGTAAAATTTGAAAGGGTTTGGCTAGATGGCATCTGAGGTCCCTTTCAGCTTTACATCTACCATTCTTAATTTCAATATGGAGGAAAAAAGGATTGGATGGCCTCTGAAGGCCCTTCTTACTAAAATCTATTTGAGACCTGATACTCCAAATTCACTGAACTGCAATTTCCTCATCTGTAAAATGGAGATCATAGTACTTAAAGGGCCTTATGAGACAAGCGCTTTATCAGCCTCAAAGCACTATGTACATATAACTTATAATTCTGACTTGGATCACTTTTCTAATTTTGGAAGTCTGAGCTCTTTTAATCATGTCAAATATAAAAATAAATTGCAATTTAAAATTCATTTTTATGTTTTGAAAATCAAGATGTTCTTTTTTTGTGTTTAGTACAAGACAGAATTAAGAGAAGAATTAAATAAAATAGAGACCAGACAGGATTACTATCCAGAAGAATAAAGGTTAACTCTTTCTTCACTGTAGGAGAAGGAATAAAATGAAAATCTGAAAAGGGGCAGAATAGTCCCTAGGTGAATTCCCTGAGTCACCTGCCATAGAATCACAGAAGTTTAGGTCCAGAAAGAACCTTAGTAATCATTTGGTCCAACAGGTGATACAGAGGAAAGATCACTAGTTTTGGTGTCACAGGATCTGGGTTCAAATCCTGCTTGTCATGTATGTGACCTCGGGCATGTCACTTAACCTTTTTGAACCTCAGGTTCCCAGTTAGTAGAATGAAGGGTTGAACTAGAGATGACTTCTCGCATTCCTTCCACCCCTAAATCTTAGGTGTGCCCAGAAATACTCAGTGACTTACTGGGACATAGAGCCAGAATTAGATCCTTTATCTCCAAACTACCAGTCCAGGCCTCTTTCCCCTGTATTGGTCTTTGCCATTTACCCTGCGTACAGTAGATTAAAAGTATTTGTTGAATGATTCTCCCACAGGTCATTTGATTGCCTGTGCTTTATAATAAAGTGCCTTTTAACAATCATCAAGCTAAGCATTACATAATACCTATATTATTAGAGTGAATATTGTAACTGAAAGCTACTGTGAAGACTGAATACTAGAGAAATTAATGAAGGCATTGCAGTGTATATAAAGTAACAGTGACACTGTAATAATTTTCAAGGGGCATTTGCCAAATTTATCCCAATGTTTTCTTTCTGTATAGAACAAGAAAGAAAACTGTAAAATCATGAGAATATAAATATATTAAATTAGCGTGAAAGTTCCTTTTTTATGGAGTAAAATCAAGACTTAATCCACCTTTATTTTCCTTTCTAAATAGATTGAAGACCAGATGACAAGAATATTTTCTCCAGGATGCAGCTCTGTGTCTATTAAATGGCAACAGCTGAATCTAAATTCACCGGAACCCATTCAGGCTCCCACAGAAATCCAGGCCTTATTTAACAATGATAGACTGCTTGTGTATGGATTCATTCCTCATTGTACACAGGTAAGTAGTGGTCCAAAGAAGCACAGGTTGGATGTTTGAATACGCAGCCAACTAATCCACAGCTTGTTTTGAAACTCTCCTCTTTGATGGATATGTTTTCCAAGTAAGGGAAAGGGCTTTTTGCTTCTATCTTCACTTGGAGAATTGTTCATTGTTAATCATTGGGAAAATCATTGCTAAAGGTATTGGGAATGTGATACCTCTTTTTTTAATGTCCTTCAGGCCATCCTAAATGCTTTAATTCAAGAGAGAGAATTTCACACCATGGTATCAACTACTGAACTACAGAAAACAACTGGAACTGTAAGATTCAAGACTTCATGTATATATACCTGTGATAGTAATCATTTTTCATAATTTTATAGTTTAATAAACATATACTTAGTCATTATATATACATATATATATATATATATATATACCATGTACTTAATATTTTTTATTTCAGTTTCATATTAAAAATCTAAGTATCTCACTCATGGAAGTAATTGTCTGGACATATAGGCTGACTTTTCTACACCTATAAGCATTTAGTTGAATAATAGTATATCAAGTAACTCACATATTTTACTTACCTGTTGAGGTAAAATTCATATCCATTTTGTTTCTACTACTAGTTTAGAAGCTTTCTGACTTAGTCAAAATTAAATTTTATTCAGTAAAGAAAAATTCACCTGTATAATGTACTTCAAGATTTATAAAATGCTTTGCTCACAAAAACCCTCTGAAGTGTAAGTAGTATTATTATCATTATCTAAGTGAAGCACAGAGAGTTTAGATTACTTGCCTAATATAAACCGTACTTGATAATGATAATTTTCTTAATATGTTGCTATATTATACTAATATTTTATTGAATATTTTGCATATTCATTAGAGAATTGATCTTTATTTTCTTTTTTAGTGTTATCTTTACCTGGTTTTAAAATTAACACTATATTTGCCTCATAAAATGTATTAGGCAACCTTCTTTATATTTATTAATAATCTATGTAATATAGGAATTATTTGTTTTTGGTAAGTAAAAACCTCATTTATACAACTATACTTTTTTTCTAACTGCCATTATAGTAAGAGAGGGTAAGAGTTGAAACTTTATTGAAAACAAATTCTGGAGGAGATGGAATATCAGAAAACAGGATAGAGAAGAACTTCCCCCACCCCCAAACCCTTGCAATATCTCCAAACAAATCCAGGAAATGCACCAGACTGAGTTCTGAATGGAAAAAAAAATAACAGTAATTTTTTCCAGTCTAGGTCAGCATAGGATGATAGACAAAGAGGTCTGTAGACACCAGTGATGGGGGTCTAGCCAGGAATGGCTACACAGAGAATTCCAGCAAGAGAAGCTATGTCCCTGGTCAATAAGAGGTTCCAACTCTAGCAAAGAGAAGTCTAACCTTGTGAAGGGTACAGGAAGGGATGATAACTAACAACTTTGTGGCTCACTATCTAGTTCTGGGTCATAGATCCAGGATGGCATTCTTGGATAAGAAGAAGTGTCCTATGCTATGTACCAAACAAGGAGCAAAGTTCAGAAGCAACCTGCAGCTGTGTGGTTTTGACCCCAGGAAAAGAAGAGAACAGGGTTTCAGTTCTAACTTAATTTCCCAGTCTAGGCTTAAGCTTGCAACTGAATAACCAGAGCAAAAAGCCAAGACTTAAGAAAAGCCTCACTTCTTTCATTATGAACCAGCAATTTTCACCTGGTCAGTAGTGGCAGAATCTGACAGTAGTCTACTGGAACTCCAGTTGGGATAGAACCACAGTTGTATTTGCTCAGACCAAATCCCAAGTCAAGACTCTGTGGAGATCAGACCAGGAGGGCAGAAAATAGACCTTGCCTTGGATCAGACCACTCCAGGAGCACTGAAAGCTTGCAGTCCCCCGGCATGAGCTGTCCCTAGAATAACTTAGTGTGTCAGGAAAGCAGCAACAAGACCAACCCAGATATTTTTTCTGTAAGGACAGAGAGCCTGACCTAACATAAAGTCCACAGTCAGGAAGTAGGATGGAAAAACTGAGCAAAAAAAAAAATCCCACCATAAAAGTCTATTAATTATAGTGATAGTAATGCTCAATATACAACCTCAGAAGAAGAGAATGCCTCTAAAGTATTTATAAGTAAATCCTCAAAGAAAAATTTGGCATGGGGAAGTTCACCTAGAATTCCCGCAAGAGATGAAACAAGAGGTTTTTAATAGTTTAAATTTTTCTTATGAACTAAATAAGAGCATTAGAGTAAAATTGGAAAAGCAATGAGAGTTAGGGAAGAAAGAATTGAAAAGGAAATTGATGGCTTGATGCAAAAAATATAAAATTTTGCTGAAGCAACAAACTCTCTGAAAATTATAATGAACCAAATATAAGTTAATGAATCCATGAAGCAATAAGAAATATTAAAGCAGTCAAGGGACTGAAAATAGAAGAAAATGTAAGATATGTATCTCATAGCAAAAACAACTCACCTGGAAAGCAAATTGAGGAGATATCATTTAAGAATCATTTGTACTATCTGAAAGCCAAGAACAAAAAAGTAGCCTAGATATCATATTTCAAACACTCATAAAAGAAAACTTGCCCAGATATCTTAGAACCAAACATTACAATAGAAGTAAAAAGAATCTACAGGTCACTTTCTAGAGGAAAAAAAAAACAAAATAAAAATTCCCAGAAATGTCATAGCCAAAATCCAGAGCTTCCTAGTCAAAGAAAAAATATTGCAAGCAGAAAAAGAAAAGAATTCACATACCTTGGAGCCATGATCAGAAATCACATACATTTTAGTAGCTACCACTGTAAAGGAACAGAGAGCTTAGAATATAATATTACATAAGACACAGAATACAATCTTACAATCAAGAATAATTTATCCAGCAAACCTAAGTATAATTCTACAGGAGAAAAAAATGAATTTTAATGAAATAAAGAACTTCCAAGCATTACTGACGAAAGACCAGAGTTCTATAGAGAATTTGAAGTACAAACACAGGAGTTAAGAGAGAAACAAAAAGGAAAACATGAGTGAGAAATAATAAGGAACTGAAAAATGACCAGCTGTTTGTGTTCTAAAAAAAGGAGATGATACAAATGTCCCTTAAGACTGCTATCATCATGAAAGGTCATTTTGTTGTTGTGGTGCTGTTGTTTCAGGACCCCTTTTGGGATTTTCTTGGAAAAGCTACTGGAGTGGTTTGCCATTTCCTTCTCCAGTTCATTTTACAGATGAGGAAACTGAGGCAAACAGGTTTAAATAACTTGTCCAGTGTCACATAGCTAGTAAGTGTATAAGACTGGCTTTGAATTCAGGTCTTCCTGACTACAGACCTGGTTCTGTATCCACTGGGCCACCTAACTGCCTATCAAAGGTCATAGAAAGAGCCTAATTAGGCAGTGCACCTGGGGATGGTTCTCTTATATTTTGATAATCTTAACAGGAAAATGGAAAATGAGGTGAAAAGGAATATATAGGTAGGAAGGGGAGGGGGAAAAATGGGGGAAATTATCTCAGATAATTGGGATGCAGAAATAGAAATCCACATAAATAATGAGGAAGGGGTGGGAAGAGTGATTAATACTTGAACTTCATTCTCATCTGAACAGATCAAAAGAAGGTAAAATACACACACACACACAGAGTTACGTATAAGAATACATTTCATTCAACAGGGAAACAGGAAGGAAAAGGGAGGCAACTAGGAGGGGAATAGGTGGAGGATTGTAAATTAAGGGAAGGAGTAGTTCAAAACAAAACAAACTCTAAAGATGTACAAAAATATTTATAGTAACTTTTTTTGGTGGTGGTAAAGAACCAGAAATTGAAGGTGGGCCCATCAATTTGAGAATGGCTCAGGATGCTGTGGTTTATAATGATGATGGAATATTTTTGTGCTGTAAGAAATGTTGAAGGGGATGGTTTCAGAGAAACCTAGGAACGTTTATATGAACCAAAGCAGAATGAGGTGAGCAGAACCAAGAGAATGTTTTTCACAAAGACAACACTGTTGACAAAACAAACAAGTTTGAAAGGCTTGGGAATTCTGATCCGTGCAGTAAGGAATCATGATTCCAGAGAATCTGTGATGAAATGTTCTCTCCTTTCTGATAGAGAGATAATGGACACAGAGTGTGGACATTTTTTTACTTGACCAATACAGGAATTTGTTTATAACTGGGGATTTGTTTTTCTTTATCAGTTTGGAAGAGTATAGGTGAGAGGAGATAAGACAGATTTTTGATGCTTAAAAATAAATTTTAATTTAAAAAATAAAAATAAACAGTAAAAGTGGAGTATTAGTTTGAAAACAAAACAAAAACAGGTACTTAGAGTCATCCAAGTCATTTCCTGAGGCCATTTCTTTTTATGAGAGAGGAGAAAAATCTTTAGGTTACCATGTTTTCTTTTTCCTAAGAGAACATTTGTGTAGACATCCTCCTAGCATTGGGTGGAAGTTACAGGGACAAATCTGCTACTTGTTTATTAAAAAAAAAAAGAAAAGAAAAGAAAAGAAAAAGATGATCACATTAAGGAACTAAGGAAATTAATTAATGACTTTTAAAACATGAGAATATGGAGTGGTAATCAAAGAAAAGTTACAGTTATTTTCTTTTGCCCCTGAAATGTAGATGCTTCACAAGCTAACAGCCAGAGCTATCATCAGAGATTATGAAGATGGAATACTCCATGAGGATGAAACAAAACATGAGGTTTGTTCTTTCTATAGAAAATATGCTTTGATTTTTAGAAAATCTTCCTTTAACTGATGTAGCCAACAATATGTGAAGTTACATAATCTGAATAAATATTTTTTAGGGTGAAAAGAATTTATCTTAAAGAGGATTATAGAATCATAGAATTGAGATCTGGAAGGAACTTTAGAGATAATCTCATCCCATAATGGAAGCAACCACATGATGAAGAATGTTCTTCATTTCTTTTTATGTCTTTTAGAGACAGAGTCCCACTTTATTCTCTTCTATTAAATTTTCATTTGAAAAGAAAACTAAAGGAGATTTCTGGTCCTGTAAAACAAGGGTAACAGTAAGAGCATATGTAATATTGGGCTCCAGTGGAAAGAGAGTTAGTTGAACTTGGAGGAGTTCTTAACTGAGGGTCTTAGAGTTCAAATCCTGTTTCTTATTTATGTGAGCTTGAACAAGCCATCTAAGCTCTCTGGGTTTCATTTTCCTCTATAGGATAAGAAGGTTGGACAAGATCATCACTAAAGTCCTTTCAAGCCCTGGGTCTCTATGATCCTAAGAAATATTTGACAAAAGATTTTTATTATTGTAAAGAGATTTCCCTCTTGAATTCATGAAGCTACAGATCTATAACTATGCTTTCCAAAGGTGAAAGCTTATGACAGATTTCTTGACTTCATAGGTGTTGACATAGAATAAATGCTATCTAAAACCCCATACTATGGGTAGGCAAAGGTTGCTTTTAAGGAGGATGATCCTAAATTAACCTAACACTAAATTATTAGACTTTTGGATAAATAAACTGACAAATTATTTTCAAGATATTCTAGTTTTGTTCTTGGATTAGGCAGCTTTCCTTATTTTATTTTTATCAAGGTCTTTGTCATTCCTTTGAATATGATTTATCAGATCAGATAATGGTCTTTTAGGTGGGTGACATGGAGTCACCTACCTTATAAAAGTGAAAAATGAAAACTTTTGCATGAATGTTTTGTTTGGAATATTGATCATAAAACTGTTTCATAGATAACAATAATAAAATCTTACATTTGAGGAGCATTTAAATTCAGAAAAGATTTTCATATACATTCTTATTTAATTCTCACATCAACTCTGAAGTAGATAAAAAGTCAGTAGCATTGTATATATTTTATAGAAGAAGAAACTAAAGCTAAGAGAGATTAAGTGACATATTGAAGAATGTGGAAACACCAAAGCTTGAATCCAAATTGATTGCAAGTTCAGTGTTCTTTCTGAACACAGAATCATACTTCCTTATCTAAAAGGAAAACAGTTTTCTAGAATTCTGTTTGAGTGATAAAAACCAGAATTGAAAAGGAACATACTGTGTGTGTCTATAGAATTAAGTATCTGTACACCTTGAATACAAAATACATCTGTTTGGTATAATATTGCTATCCATTTAAAATGTTCCAACCTAGATGAAGAAGCAAATTTTGAAGTCTCTGATTATTAAACTCAGCAAGGAGAACTCTATTATGACACAATTTACAAGTTTTGTGGCAGTTGAAAAAAGGGTAAGTATTGTTGTTAATAGGAAATTAAATTATTTTAATTGTCTTAAATAAGAAAATAAGCAAAACTTAGATCTATTAAACCATAGTTATTAAATTTATCATGAACTTTAAATATGTGGCCAAGTGAAAAAATTAAGTGACATTTTGCTGGAAAGATATTTTCTGGGATATTACAAAGCATAGATTTATTATTAAGTTATATAGCTATTATTTTATTAATAGTAAATTACAATACATCACATTCCCATAGTGTTTTCCAGCTTCCAAAGTACTTTCTTCAACACAATCTTTTGAGATAGTCTTTGCATAGCTGACTGCCTCAGCTTTGTGAGGCAGTCTAGAGTACTTGTCTAGAGTACTGTCTTTGAGCCTATATCATACTTAGAATATGATGGTCTGATGGGAAAATAGTATCTGAAGAATATTACCTTGATGGCAGGATTAATATTACCCACTGAGTAATGGGTATTGACGGATGGTAATTTTGTGGTAGCTGAACCAATGAACCTGTGCTGATTCTCAACGCATATACTTTCCCATAAAAATAGTATGCTTTGATTAGAACTCAACAAATACTTATGAAGCTCCTACTAAGTGCAAAACACTGTTAGGTTCTGCTGAATTTACTGTAGGGAAATTTTTGTCTAAAGAATTGATATGGGTAGTCCAAACTAAGACAACCCCTTTTCCTAGGTTGTTCAGTTGTTTTTCAGTCACATGAGACTCTTTGTGACCCCATTTGGGGTTATGTTGGCAGAGGTACTGGAGTGATTCGCCATTTTCTTCTCCAGATAAACAATGACAAATCTACCTTTCCTAGGTAAACAATGACAAATTCTTACTCTTTGACTCAACTTTTTCTTAACTCCAGGGAGATCATCAACTTGCATAATAACATTTCATGTATATGTTATAATACAATTGAACAGATTTTAGTTTTCTTTATAAAGTCTAATGTATATACTTTGAGAGCAGGGAAAATTTAATTTATCCTCTTTTTTAATCTTTTGCATCCCTAGCACCTATAGCATCAAATCACACAGTGGATCCCCCCGGACAAGAGTATCCCAAGTTAACTCACTCAAAACCATAACTCCCAAGCCCCCATTTGATAAGTTTACATTTATTAGTTAACCAGAAGATGCAATTCATTCAAAGCAAAAGCATCTAATGAAATAACATAGCTTTAAGAAAAATAGCAACTGCAATGACAATAATGATGATAATTATGAAAATAATAGCTGACATTTATATGTTAACTTATTACTTGTCAGGCAGTATACTAAATACTTTACAAATATTATCTCATTTGATCCTCCCAACAGCCCTAGGAGGTAAGTGGTGCTATTCTCCCCATTTTATAAATGAGAAACATGAGGTAGATAGCAATTAAGTGACTTGCCCAGGGTCACACAGGTAATAAGTATATGAGGCTTAATTTGAATTCAGATCTTCCCAGTCCCAAGCCCTTTGATGCTTTATCTATTGTGTCACCTAGCTGTCCTCTAATAAACCAGTTCCTCCATAAAATTAGAACACATTTCCCCTCAAATTCCAACACTAGTGGGAAATGTGGAACACATGGTCAGCACATACATAAAGAAGATGTGTGGGAGCTGTAGGGCCAACTATGTGTTATTTTTGCTAGTTCTACTCTACAGAGGAAGTGTGTAACCCCTACTGGGGCAGCTCTCCTTTGGCCTCACTGCATGACAGTGGCCTGCTGATCTCCTCATTACTATCAGGCACAGCTTCCTTGGTCCTGAGGCTGTGGAGTTCCTCTCTCCTAGTTTCTGACCAGAACTACAATCTCCATTGAGGTGCTCCCTCTTCTTCACAATAAGCAGTGTGGTTTCTTTGATCACCCCCTTCTCCTTAACACTCCTGGTTCTCCTTGTACCTGTCTGACCATTCCTTCTTAGTCTCTTTCTCTGGATCTTCTTTCAGGTCTTGCCCATTAATTATGAATGTCCACTAAGGCTCTGGCCTGGGCACTTTTCTCCCTCTACATTTTCAGTTTTTTATCTCATCATTTCCCTTGGCTTCAACTATCATTTCTATGCAGATGAGTCTCCAGTTTATATATCTGTCCTAACCTCTTTCCTGACCTCCAGTCCCACATCACCACCTGCCTATTAGAAATTTCAAACTGGATGTCACATAGACATCTTAAATTCATCATGTCCAAAACTGAACTCATTATTAATCCCCTCAGCCCTCCCCTCTGTCAACCTGAAAACTTGGTTAAAGAAAAGACATCAGGCTAAAGGCATGTGTTATTTATTAATTCATTCTCTTTTAAAGAAAACGGTACATGGTGCTATGGAGTCAGAAGTTATCTGACTGACTCAGTACAGAAATCGACTGGCTTAAACACATTTACTGTGAGAAAGGAACTCTCTTAGTTGCACAAATTGTAAATTTGGTAAGACAATTAACAAAGTAGTGTCAAGTGAGTTTTATAATCCCAAGCTGTGTGAATTTCCTCTCTGTAGTATATGTCGCCATGACATACAATAAGGAGAAAATCCTGTCATTCTGATGGCAGGCATCCTGTCATAAACAGGCCCTTGAAGTTGCTGACACAAGAAAGGGTATCTTAACAGAGTTGACAAAGTTGAAATTACAACCCAGGACATCTATGTTTTTCCTTATCACTAAGATTCCAGGAAATGGGTCTGGTAAGGAAGTTACTAAGTTACTAAGTTACCATTTGCTTTGCTGACATACCAAAAGGCATTCTCTGAGTTTACTTAAAATAACAAAGGAGACTATTAGGTCCAGGCTCTTCTTAATTCAAACTCTGTCCTTCACAAAATCTAAAATTTATATTAAAGGATTATCACCTCTTACTAACTGCTCCATTACTATGGAGGGTACTGTCATCCTTGCAGCCTAGGAGTCAACCTTAACTCCTCACTCTCTTACCTTCCTTATTCAATTAGTTGACAAATCCTGTTGTTTCTATCTTCACAACATCTCTCAATTACGTCCACTTCCCTTCTCTCACATTGTCACCACCCAGGGGGCACCTTCATCCCTTCACACCAAGACTATTGAAGTGGTCCCTCCTTACTTTAAGTTTCTCTCTGCTCCAGTTCATTTTCAACTCAGCTGTCAAAATGATCTTAAAGCTCAAGTGTAACCATGTCACCCCCCATTCAACCAACTTCAGTGTCTCCCTATTGTAAAATTGTAATTGTAAAAATTTAAAATTCTGTTTGTCTTTTAAAACCCTCCATAACCTGGATCCTCCCTACTTTTCCAGTCTTTTTACTTCTTATATCCCCACCTCCTACATAAATCTGTGATCTGGTCACACTGGACTCCTTGCTGTTCCTTGAACAAAACACTATATGTCCCAACTTTGGGCATTTTCTCTGTCTGTCTTCTATGCCTGGAACTTTCCCCTTTCTCATTTCTGCCTCCAAGCTTCCCTGGATTTCTTCAAGTCTCAGGTAAAATACTACTCTCTAAAAGAAATCTATCCTGTTCCTCCTTAATGCTAGTGCCTTCCCTCTGTTTATTATCTTCAGTTTCTCCTGTACACAGTTATTTACATGTTCTCTCCCCATTTATATTGTGAGCTCTGTGAGAGCAGGGACTGTCTTTTATTTTTTCTTTGGGTTCCCAGCACTTACTACACTGTCTGGCACATAGTAGGAGGTTAATAAGCACTTGTAGACTGACTGCCATTGTACTTTCTACTTAAATTCCAGAGGCTGTTGTGCTACAACTCTTTTTTTAAAAAGCAGAAGCTTGAACAAAACCATTCATTGGTTAAGAGAAAATCTCTCAATTGATGTTGCATTGAACCTTGATGGAAATGAGTATTTCCTCTCCAGAAGGAAATTCCTTGCCCCAGGTGCCAGGCTCTTTGAATCACAAAGCCATTGTTAGCCTACCTAACTAATGGCTTCAGGTTTAAGTCTATTTTTTCAAACTATATTTCCTAGTTACCAAGGGCAGTTTTTCTGCAAGAGGCTTCATTCTGACTTAGAGTAAGAAAGTTCATCTTACTCCATATTTAATTGCCAAATACTAAACTGCTTCTAGTCAGTTTCCCTTTAGATGGTACCCTTGTAGAAAATTTCCAGGAATTCTCTGAGTTTGGTAATGATGACCACCCCCACTCCCCAATTCCTCAATGCCAAATCAATTTTGCTCTTTCTTAAAAATGAATGTTAGAAGAAAAGACCACAAGGCAAGGTCTTCCCCTTGCCTAACCAAATTCCTGGCCTTTAATATGTACATGTGGCCAGCAAAAACTTATGTTGAATTGGACTGACTACAGTAAATTACATTTTGGTTATTTTCTTGATTTTTTTTTAAAGCTACCTAGTCATATAAATAGCTCATCCACTTTTGCAGCTGCTTAATCTTGTGGATTTATTTTGATTAACTTCATTTTAGAATGTGACATTTATTGACTTCATACTCTAATTCTAGAAGTATTCCCAATTTGGGACTTATTGTCTTCTGTGTTCTGACTATGAAATCTTGAAAGCTTTATTACAAAAATTAGTTCTAAACTCATTTGTTTTTCCTCAGGATGGCAATAAATCATTGGATCCCTATACTCCAAATATTTTGGAATTTATCACCACAGAAGACGTAGACTTTCTGCCATACATTGATTGGGAGGTGGAACAGCCGGAGTATGCAATGATGGAGGTAAGTCTTGTCGACCTGGAGGTTTGGTTGAAGGAGGCAAACAGGCTTGGTGATATGTAAATTCACATTGTTTATTCCCTTAAAGCTAGCAGATACATGATCATGGAGCCAGAAGGAAACCTCCGATTGCCTGATACAAGAATGAGCAGGCTTAAATCTGTTTTAGGACAATCCCAACTCAGGGTCTTTATGTCTCTCAAATTTGTGACCTCCATATATGTTTAATCATATTATGAGAAAGGAATTTTCTTAATTGGATGGGTGGTAAATACAATAAGATAAGAGAGTTGATAAAGTGTCAATTGAAATTATGACCTGGGATATCTGTGTTTTCTTTATCATTAACATGCCATAACATAGTGTGTGTCCACAAAATATTGAGATATGGAAAAAGTCCCATTACTCAAAATAGTGTCTTGTATTAAGGGTCTCATGAAAAATGCGAAGTCAGCCCCATCTGACTTTGTTGACACAGGAAGAGGTATTCTCTGAGTTTACTCAGAGAACAAAGAAACTGTTAGGTCCAGGCTCTTCTCCTGGTTGATTAATTCAGGCTCTGGCCCTGATTAAAGTCCAAAAATGATGTTAAATGATTATCATTTCCTCCTTTTGGTCAAAGGCAAGCCAAAGACTTCACCTTTAGACCAAGGAAAGTATGGAAAAACTTCTCTCTTCTTCAGGAGGGAAGTTCTAAAAATCCTTATCTAGGTAGATTTAGGTTTTTTCCCAACCACTTCCTGAAATTGTGACCACTAAAGTTAAGTTCAAATTCTGTGTCAGATGGAATCTGCCTCATGGGGAGATGGGAGAAGGAGATGCTCTTTCCCTGTGGCTGGATATCCTCAGAGATGGGCAGCCACTGCAGAGCAATTGCAAACAAGCAAAAGGAGCAGGCTGCAAGGGGGATCAAGCAAGGGAGCATAATAGGAATATAGAGCAACTAAGTAAAAAAATAAGCTAAAGCTACCAAAGATATAATCAACCAGTCCTGGATACGCAAGGGGCTCAGACAGGGAGGGAGCTGTTCTTCGTGCAGGTCTGGTCCAGACTCTTGGGAAAGCTGTCTACTTCTGATGTTGTCTTTTTCAGGGCTCTTGGAAATCATAGGGCAAGGTCTTCTATGGGCTCAGATGTCCACTCAGGAGCACAGGCAATAGATGTGACAGATGGATCTAACAATCCCTATGGTCAGACAGACCTGACAGGGGCTTCCAGAAAACATGATTTAGTAATTGAGAAGAAACAGCACAACATAGCTATCATGGCTAAAGGCACATAGAAATGATTTAGTTTCCCAGCCATGCAGGGCTAGGTTCAAACAATACAATAAAGTTTACTCACAGTTCACAAAATTGCACAATTATATTAGTAAGTCAGGCACAGATCAAACCACCCAGATGGTTCACAGTAGACTGGTCCCAAAAGAGGAATCTGCATGTCACCAAGATAACCAAGAAAACTTAAACATAAAACGTACAAATCAATGCAATCATTATTATCAATGTTAACTAATGTTGTTCCTTGTGTCCCAGTTACCTATTCCCATTGTCCATTTAAGCAGAACTTTTTGAATCCCAGATGTCTAATGTAGTTATCTGATCCCTAGACATCCTTTCTTTGACAATAGGTTTTATTCTTGGGACAGTTCAAAAAAGGGAGTTCTGCTTCTCTGGTTCAGATCTAGAAGTCCGCAGATACTTCTGACTTAGTGTAAATTAGTACAATCACTTTTCTGAAACTTCAGAGAATTTCCATTTACATATCATCTGATGTTTCTAGCCTTACCTAAATCCTGTATCTGGTATAAGAATCCTTTAATATGTGAGGGTCCCAACCATAAAATTAGCACATCTTCCTTTTAAAATTATTGGACAAATACTTTAATAAACAAAAAAATCTCACTTACTTTTACCACTATCTTATACAATTGTGGTTCAAAAATCCAAATTTGAAATCTTATTGCCAAAATATGATAAATTTTAGAAACCAATCATATGCATCTGTACATAATTCTTAGGGAAATCAATCTGATCCTGTTGCTTTTCCTCAAAATTTGCTGCCTATTTAATTAGAATCTATTACTTTATATCTTTGTCTCATTACTTTGTCTAATCATTTCCTCCTTTGGAGGATGTTATCTCTATATTATATTTATTTGGCTATGAATATATGTTAAAGCTGTAAGCTATTCATTCTTGCATCCTATTATAGTAACTAAGAGATGTTCCAATATCCATCTAATACTCAATAGATTTAGTATTGTAACTTCTTGATCATAGGAATTTGCTATGAAAGAAAAAGAGGGACAATATCTTAACAGAAGGAAAGGACTTCCTTAGTTCTGTTTGATTCCAGGAATGATTCATTTTCTGACAGCTAATCATATGATCATTAGGTGCTGAAAGCAGGGCTTACAAGTAATCAGGTGGGGAATTTTCCTTTTCAGAAATAAAATAGCAAAATTGGGAAATAGAGTTAGGAAGATCCTACCTAGGCTGTGTCCAAGATCATCTTCAAAACCTTCCCAGACATCCACCTTTAGCAGTTCTAAACCTGAAGTACATGTGAGTTGGCTTGATGATAATTTAGATAACTCTCCCTATAATCAGAGCTTAAAATAACAGTAAATTATAGTCCCATAAAGTCTTAAATAACAAATACATATTGACTGATATCCTTCAGATAGGGCCATCTCAAGTTTGATTGAGCTATTAATTATCACATTAAGTTACATAGTATTTCTGTCTTCTTAAAATACTTCCTCACACTCTCTCAATATACTTAAACCATCTGAAACTGACTCAGGGATATCCAGAACAACTATCTAGGGACAGGAGGGAGAGAGAATAGTATGCTTCAATCTGCATTCTGACTCCATAATTCTTCTTTCTTTCTTTCTTTATTTTAAAAATTTATTTATTTAACTTTTCAACATTCATTTCCACAAAATTTTGGGTCCCAAATTTTCTCCCCGTTTCTCCCCTCCCCCCGCACCAAAACACCGAGCATTCTAATTGCCCCTATCACCAATCTGCCCTCTCTTCTAACATCCTTCCCTTCCCTTATCCCCATCTTCTCTTTTGTCCTGTAGGGCAAGATAACTTTCTATACCCCATTACCTGTATTTCTATTTCCTAGTTACAAGAACAATACTCAACAGTTATTCCTAAAACTTTGAGTTCCAACTTCTCCCCATCACTCTCTCCCCACCCATTGCCTTTGGGAGGGCAGGCAATTCAATATAGGCCATATCTGTATAGTTTTGCAAATGACTTCCATAATAGTCGTGTTGTGTAAGACTAACTATAATTCCCTCCATCCTATCCTGCCCCCCATTGCTTCTATTCTCTCTTTTGATCCTGTCCCTCCCCAAGAGTGTTGACTTCAAATTGCTCTCTCCTCCCACTGCCCTCTCTTCCATCATGCCCCGCCCCTGCTTATCCCCTTCTCCCCCACTTTCCTATATTGTAAGACAGGTTTTCATACCAAAATGAGTGTGCATTTTATTCTGTCCTTTTGTCAAATGTGATGAGAGTAAGCTTCATGTTTTTTCTCTCACCTCCCCTCTTTTTCCCTCCACTGAAAAGTCTTGCCTCTTTTCTGAGAGTAATTTGCCTCATTCCATTTCTCCCTTTCTCCTCCCAATATATTTATCTCTCACCACTTAATTTCATTTTTTTAAGATATGATCCCATCCTATTCAATTCACCCTGTGCTCTCTGTCTCTCTCACTCTGTGTGTGTGTGTGTGTGTGTGTGTGTGTGTGTGTGTGTGTAATCCCACCAACTACACAGATACTGAAAAAAGTTTCATGAGTTACAAATATTGTCTTTCCATGTAGGAATGTAAATAGTTCAACTTTAGTAAGTCCTTTATGATTTCTCTTTGCTGTTTACCTTTTCATGCTTCTCTTGATTCTTGTGTTTCTTTTCAGCTCTGGTCTTTTCATCAAGAATGTTTGAAAGTCCTCTAATTCATTGAAAGATCATTTTTTCCCCAGAAGTATTATACTCAGTTTTTCTGGGTAGGTGATTCTTGGCTCCAGTTCTAGTTCCTTTGACCTCTGGAATATCATATTCCATGCCCTTAATGTAGAAGGTGCTAGATCTTGTGCCATCCTGATTGTATTTCCACAATACTCGAACTGCTTCTTTCCAGCTGCTTACAATATTTTCTCCCTGACCTGGGAACTCTGGAATTTTGCCACAATGTATCTAGGAGTTTCTCCCCTTGGATCTCTTTCAGGAGGTGATTGGCGGATTCCTTCAATATTTATTTTACCCCCTGGTTTTAGAACATCAGGGCAGCTTTCCTTGAAAATCTCATGAAAGATGATGTCTTTCCCTGATCATGGCTTTCAGGCAGTCCCATAATTTCTAAATTGTCTCTCCTGGATCCACCCTCCAGGTCAGCTGCCTTTCCAATGAGATACCTCACATCATCTTCCATTTTTTCACTCTTTTGGTTTTGTTTTGTGATTTCTTGGTTTCTCATAAAGTCATTAGCCTCGATCTGTTCCATTCTAATTTTTAAAGAACTATTTTCTTCAGTGAACTTTTGAATCTCCTTTTCCATTTGGCTAATTCTGCTTTTTAAAGCATTCTTCTCCTCATTGGCTTTTTGAACCTCTTTTGCCAATTGAGTTAGCCTATTTTTCAAGGTGTTATTTTCTTCAGCATTTTTTTGGGTCTCCTTTAGCAAGTTGTTGACTCATTTTTTATTATTTTCTAGCATCTCTCTCATTTCTCTTCCCAATTTTTCCTTTTTGAGCTCTTCCATGGCCTGACACCACTGAATATTTATTTTGGATGTTTGGGATACAGAAGCCTTGACTTTTATGTCTTTCCCTGATGGTAAGCATTGTTGTTCCTCATCAGAAAGGATGGGAGGAGATATCTGTTCACCAAGAAAGTAACCTTCTATGGTCTTATTTTTTTCCCTTTTTTTGGGCATTTTTCTAACCAGTTACTTGACTTTTGGGTCCTTTGTCAAGAGTAGAGTATACTCTGGGGACCTGTAAGATATCAATTCCTCCAAGGTGGTACAATCAAGCATGTACTGGTCTGGGTGCAGGGAAGGATTTTTGTGCCCAAAATCTTAGCAGAGTTTCCTCTCCACAGGCACCTGACCTCCAGTTCCACCAAGCTAGCACTAGTGGGAGTGGGAATTCAGTCAAGCTGTGGGGGCAGGGTCACCATTCAGTGCAAGACAAAAACCAGCTCCCTCAGTGCCCCCAGGGGTTTTTATGATCCAGCAATGGTCTCTGGCTGTTGTAGGGGCTGCAGTGAGATCTGCTGCTGCCTGCCCAATGTGGCCTCTGCAGCCGCTGCCTGAGGCTGGAGCTATGGGAAGGCCCTTCTCCCTTCCTGGCCAGCTGAAAAAACCCTGTCACTGACCTTTGGTGCCTGTGGGTTGAGGGATCTGCGACCCCGCTGCTGTTGTTGCTGCTGCTGCTGCCACTGGAGATTCTGCCCCTAAGGGCTGTTCGTGGCCACGACTGGGCTGGGCTCCACACTTGGCTCCGCCTCTGATGCAACTGACCTTTCCCGTGGGCCTTTCAGGTCACCCAGGGCTGGAAATCTCCTGCACTCTGTCGTTCTCCACTTCTGCTGCTCCAAAATTTGTTGAGAGGCCCTCTCTACAGGTATTTTATGGGCTGTGTGGGGAGAGCCTGCATTTTTTTGTCTTTCTACTCTGCCATCTTGACTCTGCCCCCCATAATTCTTTCTCTGGATGTAGATAGCATTTTCCATCATGAGTTCCTTGGAATTGTCTTAGATGATTATGTTGCTAAGAAGAGCTAAGTGTATCAGAGGTCATCTTCATACAATGTTCTCCTGGTTCTGCTGACTTCACTCAGCATCAGTTCATGTGAGTTTTTCCAGGTTTTTCTGAACTCTGCCTGTTCATCATTCCTTATAGAATAATAGCATTCCATTCCATTAATATATCACAATTTGTTCAGCCATTCCTCAATTGATGGGCATGTCCTCAATTTCTAATTCTTTGCCAACATAAAAAGAACTGCTATAAATATCTTTGTACATGTAGGTCCTTTTCCCTCTTGTATGATGTCTTTGGGATACAGACTTAGTAGTGTCATTGCTGAATCAAAGAGTATGCACAGTTATTTAATTTGATTTTAAAAAGAAAGAATAAAACCAAATTACTAGTATCAAAAATGAAAAAGATGAAGATACCACCAATGAAGATGAAATTAAGAGAAATTAGAAGAAACTACTTTGCTAATTACATGCCAATGAAACTGACAATCTTTATGAAATGAATAAGTATTTACAAAAATATAAATAGCCCACAGAAGAAGAAATAGAATACTTAAATAACTGTATCTCAGAAAAAGAAATTGAACAAGCCATAAATGAGCTTCCTATGAAATAGTTCCCAGGACCAGCTGGATTTACAAATGAATTCTACCAAATGTTTAATGAACAATTAGTTCCAATACTATGTAAACTATTGGGGAAAATGAGTAAAGGAGTCTTACCAAATTCCTTCTATGACACAAATGTGGTTTTGATACCTAACCCAAGGAGAGCAGAAACAGAGAAAGAAAACTTTAGACCTGGGTGGAGAACCTGTGGCCTCAGGGCCACCCCTGCTTTAGACTAATTTCCTTAATGAACAGTGACACAAAAATTTTAAATGAAATATTAGGAAAAAGACTACAGTAATATGTTGCAAAGATTATATAATATAACTAGCTTGGATTTACACCAAGAATGCAAGGCTGATTCAATATTAGGAAAACTGTAATAAAATATCAATAACAAAAGCAAAAAAAATTATGTTTCTATCCTCAGGTGATGAAAAAGATTTTGACAAAATACAACACACATTCTTATAAAAAATACTAGCAAGCATAGAAATAAATGGCTTTTCTCAAGATGATAAATAGTATTTATCTAAAACCAAGAGCAAGCATTATCTGTAATGGAGATAAACTAGAAGTCTTTTCAGTAAGATCAGGGGTGAAGCATAGATGTCCATTATCTTTTTTTTTAATTTTTTTTTTTTATTTTTAACACAGTTTATAACAGACAAAGCAATTCAAACTTTTGGTCAGGTGATACATCTTTTTAAAGCATTTACAATATGGACCACAAAAGAATTTTTTTTTTTAAACATAAGCCAACTGAGACACAGATCATATTTATGTTGCTAACTTCACAATCTCTTGATCTAATTGTCTCCTCAGTATTACTAAGAATAAAAAGACCCTAACTTAATGTTGTTGGTCTAAAGTCCTATGCCTACTAGCTTAATTTTAGGCAACCTCGGATGTTCCTCTACCCATAATCTATAATTGAATAGATCTGGTATTAAGCTTACAAACCTTTTGACTACAGGAAATTGCCACCAAGAGTAGGGACATTGCAGGGAAACAATATCTCCCCAACTTCATGTCTATTCCAGGCAGGAGTAGATTATCCACTTGTATTCAATCAAGCTTAAAGTCTGCCAGGTGTCATTGGGGAAATTGAGTCAGGAGAATCCCACCTCAGCCCATGCTGAATAGTTGCTCTCCCACTCTTCCCTTGAGATCACCTATGCAGTTCATACCAGCATCTCATGAGCATACTGGCATCATGTAATGGAGGCTCGGATCACCTTTCTTGCTTCCCATACCAGGAGTTAGTCTCAGAAGAATAGTTACTTAGTAGTCCCACATCATCTAAAAATGGCAAGTTCCTATAACCAGGTTTAAAATATGATTATAGTTTCACTTTGGCTAAGGAACATCTTTTAGGCAAGTCTTAAGTGGCTTACATGACTTTCTATACATGTTCTAGTTCCTGATTAAATGGCAATCATAAAATCAAATTTACCATTAAAACCTTGACTTTTCCATCAATGCCAAATTTTATCAGAGGTTACCTTCCTCTAAATAAATTTAGACTGAAATTCTTTTCTCCAAACTAAAGATGTCATTGATTTATTCTCAGTAATTAATTCAGTCTATTGTTTTAATACTAATTGCTTTTATCTCACTTTGTGACATGACCAATTTTTCTCCCCATCACCCCCCTCCCCCCACTTCCTAATACCTTGCATTCTGGTTGCTCCTTCCCTCAATGTACCCTCCCCTCCATCACACCCCACCCCTGTCCTATCCCCATCTTCCTTCTTTTCTTGCAGGGCAAGATAAATTTCCATACTCCTATCCCTGTAATTCTTATTTCCCGATTATATGCAGTAAAAATTCTCAACATTCGTTTCTACTACTTTGAATTCCAACTTCTCTCCCTCCAGCCCTCCCCAGTCCCACTGAGAAGGCAAGCAATTCAATACAGACTAAACATGTGTTGTTTTGCAAAAGACTTCCATAGTAATCATGTTGTGCAATACTAACTATGTTGCCCTCTGACCTACCCTATCCCCCTTATTTTTCCCCCTACAATTGACCTTGTCTCTTCTTGAAAGTGTTTATTTCTAGTGACTCCCTTCTCCCATTTGCCCTCCTTTCTAACATTCCCTTTGCTCCACTTGTTGCCTCCTCTCCTACTTTCCTGTGGTGTGATATAAATTTTCATATCAAATTTAGTGAGCATGTTATTCCTTCCTTCAGCCACATGTGGGGAGAGTAGCTTTATTTCCCCCCCTCCCCTTCTCCCTTATCTCCTCCATTGCATAAGATTTTTTCTTATCTCTTTTATGAGTTATAGCCTACCCCATTCCATTACTCCCTTTCTCTTCCCGGAATTTTCCTCCTTCACCCCTTAATTTTTGTTTTATTTTGTTTTATTTTATTTTTTGTGCGTGTATGTGGATATCATCTCTTCTGATATAACACACCCTGTACTCTCTATCTATCTATGTGTATGTGTGTGTGTGTGTACAATCTCTCCAACTACCCAAATACTGAGAAAAGATTCAAGAGTTAAAAAAATTTTCTTTCCATGTAGTAATATAAACAGTTCAGCTTTAGAGAGTCTTTTATGATTTTTCTCTTTTTTCTTTCTTTCTTCCCCTGTTTACCTTTTCATGCTTCTCTTGATTCTTGTCTTGGGAAGTCAAAATTCTAAATACAGATCTGGTCTTTTCCTCGCCATGAAATCTTCAAATTTGTCTCTATCACTGAATGTCCATTTTTTCCCTTGAAGTATTATATTCAGATATGCTGGGTAGGTGATTCTTGGCTTCAGTCCCAGTTCCTTTGACTTCTGAAATATCCTACTCTAAGCCTTTCGATCCCTTAATGTTGAAGCTGCCAGATCCTGTGTTATCCTGATTGTATTTCCACAGTACTCAAATTGTTTCTTTCTAGCTGCTTACAGTATTTTCTCCTTGATCTGAAAACTCTGAAATTTGGCCACAATATTCCTAGGAGTTTCTCTGATCGGGTTTCTTTCAGGGGGTGACCAATGAATTTTTTCAATATCCATTTTGCCCTCTGATTCTATTATATCAGGGCAGTTTTCCTTGATAATTTCATGGAAGGTAGTGTCTAGGCTCTTTATTTGATCATGGCTTTCAGGTAGCCCAATAATTTTTAAATTATTTCTCCTGGATCTATTTTCCAGGTCAGCTGTTTTTCCAATGAGTTCTTTCACATCATCTTTTATTTTTCTAAATTTTTGGTTTTGTTTACTAACTTCTTGGTTTAACTCATAGTCATTCTTTTCCCTGGACTCAGTTCTCTCTTTCATGAATTATTTTTTTCAGGGAGCTTTTGAACTTTCTCCTCCATTTGGCTAATTCTGCTTTTTAAAACCTCCTTCTCGTTGGTTTTTTGGACCTCTTTTTCCAATTGAGTTAGCCTCTTTTTAAAGCTGCTATTTTCCTCAGCATTTTTTTGGTTCTTCTTTAGTAAGCTGCTAACTTCCTGAGCCAAGTTTAAGTCCCCTTTGGAGGGAGGACCCTTGACTTCCTCTGGCAGTATGCCTTGTTCTTCCTCATCCAAAGGGATAGGGGGGACACCTGTTCCCCAAGAAAGTAACCTTCTATGGTCTTATTTTTTTTCTCCCTTTTCTGGGCATTTTCCCAGCCAGTTACTTGACTTCTGAGTTTCCTCTCCACACCCACCTTGCCTCCATATCTGCCCAGCCAGAGCTTGGGGGCTGAGATTCAAATGCTGCTTACCAGCCTCAGGGCTTTTGGTGGGAGTGGGGCCACTATTCAGTGTGAGATTAAGTTCAGGTGCTCAGGTTGGGGCAGGGCCAACACACAGGGTTCGGTTCCCTCAGGGGGTTTATGCAGAGACCTTCAACTATGGATCCAGGCTCCTGCCTGCTTAGGGAGCCGCTGTCTGCTGTTGCCTCCGCTGCTGTCTCCCAAGGGGGCCTGATTCATGGGGACACCCTGGTCCCCTCTCGGAAAGCTGAAAAGACTCTCTCACTGACCTTTGGCACCTGTGGGTGGAGGGACCTGCGCTGCCACTGGAGATTCTGTCCCTGAAACCTTCTTGGATCTGCTCCCCTCAGTGCCATGCGGCCAAGGCAGGGCTGGGCTCTGCTCCGGGTCTGGTGTGCAACAGACCTTTGGTGTTGGATTTTCAGGTCTCTCTGGAACAGAAATCTCCTCCACTCCATTGTTCTGTGGCTTCTGCTGCTCCAGAATTTGTTGGGAGTTTTTCTTTACAGGTATTTTATGGGCTGTGGGTTAGGAGCTAGCATATGTGTCTTTCTACTCCGCCATCTTGGCTCCTCCCCATAGATGTCCATTATCACCATTATTATTCAATATTGTACTAGAAATGCTACCTATAGTAATAAGGTAAGAAAAAAGAAATTGAAGGAATAACAATAGACAATGAGGAAACAAAACTACTGCTCTTGGAGAAGATATGATGGTCTAGAACCCTAGAGAAATAACTAAAAGCTAATTGAAACAATTAACAACTTTAGCAAAATTTCAAGATATAAAAGAAAACCCATACAAATCAGAATTTCTATATATTACCTGGAAAACCCAGCAGAAAGTGGTAGAAAGAAAAATTCCACTTAAAATAATTGCAGACATTGGGAAATATTTGGGAGTCTACTTGCCAAGACATCATAGAAACTATATGTACACAATTATAAAACTGTATGAACACAATTACAGAACATTTCACACAAATAAAGACAGATCTAAATAAGTGGAGAAATATTAATTGCTCATGGGTAGACTGAGTCACTATAATAAAATGACAAGTCCCTAAATTAATTTACTCATTCAGTGCCATACCAATAGAATATCAAGCTACCAAACAATTATTTTATAGAGCTAGAAAAAAAAAAGAATAACTTAATTCATCTGGAGGAACATAAGATCAAGAATATCAAAGGAATCAATGTAAAAAAAAATATAAGCAGGCTGCTTAGCACTACCTGACCTCACACTGTACTACAAAGCAGTGATCACCAAAACAGTCTGGTATTGGTAATATAGTGTTCATCAGTGGAATAGATTAGGTACACAATACACAGAAATATGACCATAGTAACCTAGTGTTTGATAAATCCAAATTTCCCAGCTATTGGGTCATGAACTCACTATTCAACAAAAACTGCTGGAAAAATTGGAAAACAGTCTGGCAGAAACTAAGCATAGACCAACATCTCTCACCATATACCAAAAGAAGCTCAAAATGGGTACATAATTCAGACATAAAGAATTATATGAATAAATGAGGGGAGCATGAAAAAAATTACTTATCAGATCTATGGATAAGAGACCAAACAAGAGATAGAGAGGATAATAGAAGATAAAACAGACAATTTTGATTGCATGAAATTTAAAAAGGTTTGCAAAACAAAACCAAATGCAGCCAAAATTAGAAGAAAAAGCAGGAAACTGGGGGAAAAAGTCCAAAGAGTAACTGGAGTATAACAATAACAGTTTAAAAATCTTTAGGAAACCCTTCATGTCTTATTCATGTGGTTATATTAGAAGAATTTATTTATATCTTATGTACCTTGTATTTTTGTCTTAATTTAGGTTACTTTGGAATTCACCTCTCTCAAATGTTCTTTCCTTGGTAGGGAACATAGTTGTTCAACTGCTTGAAAGACTGAAATTTTGTTCTGTTTTTCCCTTTCCTTCATTATCTATCACAGGCCCCGCAAAAACATGTCAGAAGAAAGAAGCTGAAAAATTTTACAGCTCCTAATGAGGATGAAGCTTTTTTTAAGTTAGGTTCAGGGAATGCTACTTTTTCAAAAATTATTTCTCCTGTGAGGAAGCAGTCAGCACTACCTCATTTACTTGGCAAGTCAAGAAGAAAGACTGAAATAAGTTCATGCGTAGCTGAGGACTTAGCATTCAGTTCTCCTATGGAGATACCATGTTCTGCCCCATCTAATTTCTTAGAATCTTCCTGTGATGCATTACCAAAAACATCAGCAGAAAAGCCCCTCCTTGCTTCTGACCGGTATGACCATGCCAAAGCATTAGACCTAACTAAGAAAGAGTCAGACATGACATTTTTATTTAATAAACATGAAAAACTGGATTGGAAGGGTGCAAAACCTTTCCCTCTTTGCTCTCCAACTCCTCCCCCACCTCCTCCTCTTCGTCTAGGTGGTTCCTCATTTTCTAGTTCTTTCTTGGGCCCAAATCGTTCAGCCTTTGGCTTATCTTTTGGTACTCTCCCTACTCCTAGTGTTCCTTCTGCAAACTCTCCTTTTGCTTCTCCTTCAGTCCAACATTCAGGTAACATTTTCTGGTCTCCTCCTCCTCCTCCTCTTCCTCCTCCTCCTCCTCCTCCTCCTCCTCCTCCTCTTCCTCCTCTTCCTCCTCTTCTTCATCCTCCTCCTCCTCCTCTTCTTCATCCTCCTCCTCCTCCTCATGATCTTCTTCCTCCTCCACTTCTTGCTTCTTTTTCATTCTCTCATATTCCTTCTCCTCCTGCTTTTCCTGGTGGTGGTGGCTCCTGTCTTCCTATGTTTCTGTCAGACTCATTTAAGATTCCAACACCTGAGAGAATGAATGAATCATTTTTAAAAGTTCAGGAAAGGTCTCCCTCCCCTCCAGATGTTGATTGTGGAAGCTCACCATTATTTGGGGGGGAAATGCAAATGCTTGCATCAAGTCATAGACATATTTTTGGAACGAAAAATGATGAACAGCCACCATGGCCACATCACCCTCCAGCTTCCCCATCCAGAGATACTAGATCAGAAGTAGTGGCTTCACCTTTTTCATTTAGAGCAAAGAGTTCCATAGTAGAGGATGTTAGTTCATCAATTGCTAAGGTAAGGCAACATGTTTTGGAAACATAAATGAATTTGGGTATTATCTGTATAACTATTAACATGAAAAAATTCTTTTACTGACTTTATCTTTGCCTTTCAGACACAAAAACACCAGACTGATACGACCTACAGAGAAAGTTGGTTGAGTGGTATTAAAGAGAATTTGGTGTTTTGGAGTCAGATTTTTCATCTTCAGAATGAGGTATCTGTCTTTTCTCTATCTATTTTGAAGTTCTAGGTTGTTTCTAAACAAGTTTTTAAGAAGGTCAAAAACTTTAAATGCATATGTTTTTGAACTTATATATGATTTTCAGGTTTCTTTTCAGTTTTCAGTATGAACCATAGCCTTTGTTTTGAGTATAATCTTAAATATAAAATATATACGTAAAACTATACGTTATGTATACATATATGTGCATATATGTATATAATGAGTATATTTTTCCATGTGTCATCTCTTTAGGCTATACATATGTTTCCAAATTAATAGCAGTCACAAACATCCTATAATAAACAGATGAACATTCTATACATTCAAGTCCTGTACTGGTAATAAGGCCTAACTCACTAGCTATAATTGTTAATTTTATTGGAAACACTGATGATAAGTGATTGACCACACCAGTAACATTCTAAAGATCAGGACTGTATAAATATCTGTCCTTTAACCTATGTCTCTGTATGTCTTAATACTTTTTTTTGATACTCTGAACCATCAAGAATCCTTCCCTTTGGATCACCCTCAGGATGCCCTAAGTTTCATATGGGCCATGTAGAGGCTTCTAATAATTTATATAACATGGATACTTAGACATTAAACTTGAAAATGTTGATATATCTAAGAACATTTATGGTCCAGATTCATTTTTTTAAATCAACTTTACTACTGATCTACCTTCTTATTTATAAATGCTATCAGGAATTTAACTTTCGTAGTATTCAAAAAATTACAGTGTGGCTTCATATTTTTAGTAGTGAGATTTATTTAACTCTATTATGCATTTTAACACTATAAGAATACAAATTTTTAAAAATCTTGATTGAGCTAAAATATACAAAATTTATCACTTTTTTCATTAGGAGATTAAATTCTAATTGTCATTCTTTATTTTTCCCCTTAATTTTACAGGAAGGCTTTTGGAAACTTAACCTTGAACTTGGGCTTATTATAAACCTGAATGTGAATATTTTAAACAACTTTCTTGTGGAAAAGGGCATTCAATCCCTAGGTAAACTCAGTCCTTTTCTAGTACTCATCAAATGGAATGACTATGTTTATATTAACTATAAATGAATTTGTTGGTGTTCTGCCTTCAGAATAAATGTATTTGTGTGCTTACCTTTAAAACCTTTAAGTGGTTAAATACTTTGAGATTAGTCAAAGGATTAACATTGTTAAAATCCTGATTGTATTGCTAAGTGGAAGATATCGATACAACTTCAAAATTTTGTCTCTTGAACTTAAAGGCCTCAGTTAGGGAGAGGAAGTGTGGCGTAGCAAAAAGAGGGCTGGATTTTTTGTTGAGGATCTGCATTTAAATTCTGGTGCTGCTGCCTGGGCGATCTTGAGCAATCCCTTCATCTCTCCAGGCTTCGGTACTCTCAGTTGTTAAATGAAGCAGTAGAACTGGATGATCTCTGATGTCCTTTCCACATTTATGGTCCTGTGATCAAAAGAAAGTTAATAAAGGGAGATTGGCACACCACTAGTCTCCAGGCTAAATATAGACTTGGCTTAATTTCACTACTTTTTAGGGAGAAATGCTTAGAATAGCCCAAAGTGATATCTGAATTTATGTCTCTATATGCGATTGATCAATAAGTGTCTATTAAGCTCTTGTTAGGTGTTAGGTGATGGCAATACAAAAATGAAACAATTCCTGTCCTCAAGTCTCCTGGGGATGGGATACAACATGGACACAAAGAGCACTTGAGAGGAAAGAGCATTAACATTTGTGGGAACAATAATGTCAGGAAAGGCTTCATGTAAAATATGACACTTTTGGAGGCAAAGGCAAAAAGGGAGGCAGCATTCTAGGCTAGGAGGCAACTGGTGGTACAGAGATGAGAGAGACCCAGAATGTTAAGTCCTAAGTACAGCTAACTGTCCAGTTGAGATGTAATGTAGAGTGAGTGAAGGGTTCTAAACTTATAAAAATAGGCTGGACCCAGATTGAAAGGGCTTTAGATGTTAGATTGACAGAGTGATGTGGGTTTGTTTTGCTTGACTAAGTTCTAACAAGAACTCAGAGAAGGTTCTTTTGGGGTAGAAGTAGAGAGATACTGAGAAGTGAAAGGCATCAATAAAACATTTACAAAGCAAGAAATGTCAGCCTGAGGAGGTTGTATGTTATCCTAAGAATAGAAAGCTGCTGAAGTTTTTGAGCAGGAATATGACATTGTCTAACCTGCTATTTTAGTGATATTAATTCTGCAGATATATTGAGCATGAATTAGAGAGGGAAGTTGCAGGATGCAGGAAGAGTAATTAGGAGACTATTACAATATTCTAAGCTAGACTTTATTAGGGCCTGATCTTGTGAGAACATGGCAAGTGATAGTCTTATTAAACATTAAGATGGTGAGACCAGATATGGAATACTCTTTTCAGTTCTTGGTGCTACAGTTTAGTGGAAATATTAACAACCTCAAGCATGTTTTGTGGAGGGCAGCTGGAATAATTTAGGGACTGTAGACAATGGCACTATTTTCAATTGATGGAATTAAGGAGGAGGAATGTGATAACTGTCTTCAAGTATTAGTTGTTTTTGAGTCATTTTCAGTTGTGTTCGACTTTTCATGACCCCATTTGGGGTTTTCTAGGCAAAGATACTGGAGTAGTTTGCCATTTCATTCTCCAACTCATTTCACAGATGAGGCAAAGAGAGTTAAGTGGCTTGCCCAGGATCACATAGCTAGTAAGTGTCTAAAGCTAGATTGGAAAATGAGTCTTTCTGACTTAAGGTCCAGTACTCTATACACTCCACCACCTAGCTACCCTTCAAGTATTAGAAAGGATATCAATTTGAAGATGGATTAAGCCTTTTCTACTTGGTTTCAGAAGACAGGACAAGGAGCAGTAGATGCAATCAAATTTAGACTTGATAAAAGTTTTTGTAATAATCAGGGCTTTCCAAAATTGAAATGGATTACCTTTGAAGGGAAGTTAGTTTCCCATAACTGAAGGTGTTCAAAGGTCAGTTTAATGACAACTCTAGGCTATTATAGAAGATATACCTGGTTAGCTATGTGTTAGACCAGATGAACCTCAAGGCCCTTTCAACACTGAGATTCTGGTACTATGTAAATCCCAGACCTCCGCAACTAAGCTAATGGAAGCTTCTTTGAGTTTTACCTGCCATCAGCTTTTCTGTCTCTTATATTCTATACTGAAAATTGCAAAAGAATTAGGTGAGTCTAGCCATGATACCTTATGACTGAAGGTAGTGCAAAACTGACTTAACGTCCCTTGAATCCCTGAGGCTCATCTCAAGCAAATGACCTTGAATTCAGCTCAGTCCTCTACTTGTTACTAACACCCTCATGTTCATCAAGGTGCCTAGACCCACCTAAATTTTTCTGTCCCATGATGGATAGAAGATTGGACATGGAGTCAGGAAGACCTGAGTTCAAATTCTTCCTCAGACATTTACTATAGCTGTACTGACCATGGACAAATTCTTTAACCTCTTTTAATCTCAGTTTTCTCATCTGTAAAAGAGGGGATAATAATAGCACCTATATCACAAGGTTGTTGTGAAGATCAAGTGAGATAATATATATAAAGTACTCTGCAAACCTTAAAATTGTATATAAACACTGTTACTATTAGCTGTTATGTCCAATGTTTACTAATAAAATAAGACTATCATTAAGAGAATAAGGACTTAGTCTCTAGTCCTCAACTCTCTATTTTGGCCCCAAACTTTCACTAATGTAACTAAGAACTTACTATAAGAAGTAATGGTCAGAGAAGCTGGCAATGCCATCTCCCTTTATCCTTGCCTAACTGTAGCCTCATTTTTTTATTCTAGTCATTCCACGATATGCACTACTCCACGCCAACCCATCCCCACAAAAAAAAAAAAAAGTGAAGCAAAACCAGCACAGCATCTGACTCTGTGGGAGATATTCCATACTGGTTTTCTTTCACCGCTTCATGTGGGTGTGGAGATACTTCCAATGCACTTTTCCAAGACTGGTCAGCATAATTACTCTGCCCACTTTCATTTGATATTCTATTTGTTTACATTATTGTAGTAAAAAATTGACAGATATTATGAATATGTAGATCCTGTTGGGAAGAGCTCCTCCTTTTCCTCTATTGCCCCAGATGGGTCCCTTTTACTAGCCATTTACTTGGCTATTCCCTAAGGTCCCATCTCCATTCCACAAGATCCACCTTTTTGCCTTTTTTTTCCATCCTCCAACTTTCTCTTTTTACTCATTCCATATCTTCTGTTGCCTATCAGCTTGTCTGTTAGTTGTCTCATGCGTTTGGTGACTCTGCCTCCTGGGTTTTCTGGAACTGTCCCAATTTCAGATATTTTGAACTATTCACAAGTGAGGGAAAAAAAGACTGTTTGTTAGACCAGCTGGACCAACTTGAGTTTCAGAAATTATAGTTACTGTACTTTTGGTCCTCCTTAACTGATTTTGTAAAGGAAACAACCAAATAGCAATAACATACTTATATTAAGTAAATATTTAATGTGTGTGATAGGCTCTGTGCTAGGCACCAAGGAAACAAGGGCAATAAATGAAGCAATCCATATTCTCCAGGAGCATGTATTCTAATGGCATAGATAACAGGTAGCATATGCATATGCAGAAAACAAATCAGTACAAAGTGGCTTGGGAGGGATTGTTCTAGAGTTAGCAGGATCAGGGAAGGCTTCAAGTAGGAGGTTGTACTTGAGCTGCACTGTGCTAGGGACTGGAGACACAAAGGGAAAATGGTCCCTGTCTTCATGGAGTTCACATTTCACTGGAGGAGACAACACATACATGTATTATTATATGAAATATAAGGTAATTTGGAGTAGGAAAGGATAGCAACCATGGAGAGGAATAAGGAAAGGCTGGAGCACTGAAGGAAGCCAAGAAATTCTACTAGGTGGCGGTGAGGAGAGATTGCATCTTTTGGCATGAGGGAAAGATTGGGCAGAGGCAGAAGTAGAAGATAGAATGCTATGTGGAACTACAGGGAAGCCATTTGACTGCACTTTGGAAGGCACAGGTTTTAGACTCTCATAGCTAGTCAGTCTCTCTGTGAAGTGGACAATAGAGGGAAAAGAAGTGATCTCTCCTTCACTTCCATACTGAGCTGCCACATTTAACTATGAATCCTCATCCTTCCTTCTCACTGGTCCCAAGGAAGAGTCTAGTTAAGGAAGAAAAGCCTTTTCCATTTCTGTAGAGTGAGATTGCAATTTAAAGGCAGGGTTTGGCAGAAATGAAAAAAACCTTTATACTTTTAGAACTCTTTTTCACGATCAGATCAAAGCAGCTCTAATATTCAACAGTTTGCTTTTTTAAAAAATATAGCAATCATGCTTTTGCAGACCACTTTGGAGAAGTAGGTATCATTTTTAAATTATTATTATTATCATTGTAGTTATTTAAAATGTTTATCATTCTTTTTAAAGATAATTTATTTATTTTTAACATTCACTGTAAAAATTTTGAGCTGCGAATTCTCTCCTTGTCCCTCCCCTATCCACTGAGAAGGCAAGCAATATATCAATTACACATGTGAAATCATGCATAACATATTTCTGTATTAAACATGTTGCAAAAAAGCAAGAAAAATAAAGTAAAAAACTTGTTAAGAAGTAGACATTTTAGAAAATTATTTTTAAATATTTTACTGTGAGTCCCACCAAAGTTCTGTTTTGATTTAAAGTAAAGACTTCTTTACTTTAAACTACAAAAATTTCAAGATCTGCTTTTGAACATGTAATCTTGGACTCTAGCCTAGATGTTTGAATAAGACTTTCTTCTTTAATAGAAAGAATGATTACTCAAAGCTCTGCCCCTTCATCATAGACACATGATCTCAAGTATTTCTACAGTTTACTCCAAATGATCTCTGATTTAATCAGTATGGGAACTTCTTGCACAAAAGCAGATAAAACCATTCCTCCTTAATATTCAGTTTTGTGAGTTGCTATGGTCAAAAAAGCATCGTTACCTTTTGGGTGAGTAGACTTTCTGAACTTAACTAGACTAGGTCTACAACCAACAAAAAACCCATCACCAAGCCTATAATCAAAGTCTTTCAACTTTGGCAGAACCAACCCAAGCTTAGCTATCTCTGTGGTGATGTAGCATAGTGAGTGTTAATTTTGTATATTACTCTTATTTAGCATTAAGGACATTAAATTAAATGTATTCTGCAGAAAACTGTTTCTTCATAGTGTTGTTTGGCATATTATTTCATGATCCTCTAATATGTCTTCATATTTTTAGTGATATTAATGTTCCCAATTGGAAATGACTGTTAGGACTTTTCTTTAGGTTCCAAAGGAAAAGAAGATGTATTACAGCTGATTGCCACATTTCTGGTGCTACAACTCATTCGAACTAAGCTGGAGCTAGAAGGGATAGCTGTCAAGTCACTGAAGAAATTAGATGACACTGCTTACAGGTATGCTTTAGAGTCAGTATTGAGAAATCAGTCAACCAACAAGCACTTACTAAGTGCCTGCCATGTACTAGGAACTTTGCTAGCTACTAGAAATACAAATATAAAGAATGAAACAATCCCTGTTCTCAATAAGCAACATTGATTAAATTAAGCTTTCGTAAACCTTTCTACAATCTTAAATATATAATGGTCTTTGATAGAGAGGGATTTCTAGAAGATATGTATTGTGACTGTTAGTCACCAAATTGATGTTTGGGAGAGGCAAAAAACTGCTGGTCAGGTACAGTTGTTCCCATCCTTTCCCTTTCCTGACACCTCTTGACTAGATGATCTCTAATGAACTTTCCAGATCTAAATTCATGGTATTACAGTTCTTCTACTAGAGAGGCTTTTCAGTGAATTGTTTGTGTCTCCATCCCTCTACTTCTAGCCCCTCTATTCTTACTTATTTCCCCAACCTCTACTCATAAGACAGTATTAAAATAAAAGTAACAAGCTGCTTCTATTTAGCTCATAGAACTTAGTACAGTGCTAATCATAATTTTTAAAAAAAACTTTCACCCCAAATAGCCATCTTTCTTTCTCCCTCTCTCTGCTGTCACTGTAAAGCTTCTTGAGTTGCATTCATTTTAGATATCTATTTCCTTACCCCCTATTCATTCCTCAACTACTTTATAATCTGGCTTCTGTTATCACCATTCTACAGAAACTGCTTTGTCAAAAGGTACCATTGACTTCCTAATCACCAAATCTAATGACCTATTTTTTAATTAACATCCTTTTTGACCTCTCTGAATGAATAGTAGGTGCTCAATAAAAAACATTTTGATTGAGGAAAATAAAATAATCAAGTTTATTGCTTTCAAGGACATGCAGCAGATGTAATAAGAATGATTAGGTCAGTAAATGTTGGCAAGTAGAGATCTTTTGGAAATGTGTTTCAATAAACGATTGGGAACTGGCACATTCTATTGCTCTATACATGTACTATATAAATGAGGGCTTGTACAGTCCTTGGAATCAGTTTTTCTTCTTAAGTAGGTGGAACATTTTTCTTATAGTCTTATGTTATTAATGGACTTTGCAAGCAGCATAGTGTAGTTTAAAGAGGACTCGAGGTAAGCAGGGACCTGTGTTAAAATCCTGTGTCTGATACTCGCTATGCTTTAAGACATGTAACCCTTTACAGGGTTATAGTGAGAGTCAAATGTGATGATGTCTGTAAAACACTTTGCAAAAGCAATATTAAAGCAACATAGAAATATTAGCTATTCTTCTAACATTCTATAGAGGTACGTTTTTACGTCCAGGACTATGTCCCGAATATTGTAAAACATAAATTATTGAGGGGTGTGTCCTTTTTAGATTTCAGCAAAATTTGAAGTCTTAAGTGGCAAAAATAGAGATGGATAGTTGAGGCTCTTACTCAAGTCAAGTAAAACATTTTGCAACTTTTGGGAAACCAGGGGTGGTCAACTACATGTAAAAAGGCTGAAATTGACAATGAACCCAGAACCAAAAAAGCCTATGGAACCATTCCCCACCATTCATTTGCATAGATCCAGCAATTTAGGATATGCACATGCAGGTTATCTTTAGGTAGGGCAAAGTCCTTCACCAAAGTAACTGAGCTCTGAAACAGGGAGATTTGCCAGACAGAAGAAGCTGCTCCTGTCCCTTTCCCTTGTGGGACATGAGAGCAAACTGATGAAAAACTGAGTCCTGAAGGAGAAGAATCAGAAAGGCTTTAACAAATCCTCTGCTAAGGATCTCCCACAAGGACAGCACTCTAGCTACAGAGCAAAGTGGCACCCAGGCAAGTCTGAGGCTGGGGGTGGTAGAAATGAGAGCTACCTTTCAAAAAGTTCACCATAGGAGTTAGCACATTGATTCATCCAGCGGAGATGCAGTATCCTAGAGGAGCAAGCCCCATTGAGATCACTATCCAGCTGAAGTTCTGTTTTCTGGGTGGAGCCCACCCAGCCTCCTCCATCACCCCACACCATACTGTCAGTGACTTTCAGGAGGCCTGGAGAGAGAAGACGCATTAGGCCCTGTACTTCCTAAGTTCTGAATTGTCTTGATCACATGTCCTTTAAAACTATTGTACCTTAAGTCTGTGTCTGCTCACTCCATCTCTGGACTCCGTGTTTATTTGTGGGAGAGGATGCTTCAGGTTGGGGCAGCTAAGTGCCTCAGTGGATTGTAATATTGTGTTTGTCCTTTCTCAGACAAGACTATGACATCAAGATGATGACATAACTTGCAGATGGCTTTGATTTAAGTGAGGGAGGGCTGTACAAGGTCACCGATCTCACTTTCTCCTGCAGAGTCATCTGGGTCCAGTGGCCTGATATTCATCAGAATGACTGGAGATGGCCCAGGATGCAGTGCAGGACCTTGGCCATTTTAGGCTCTCATTTCTACCACCCCCAGATTCTCACTTTGAGTGAGATACACCCATTCAATGAATAGGCCTCTTTAAGTAGTTACTCAAGGGATGGCCCCTTTTAGTAAAAGAAAAAAAAAATAACCAAAAAATCAAACTGGGAGGGGAAGACCCTCAGGGTTCCTGGGTAAAAAAGACAAGTGCAATATAAATTCAAGTAAAGGAAGAAGTCAGTACAGGCTGGAACAGTCTGGGAAAGATTAACAGAGAAGGTATTATTTAAATTTGGCCTTGAAAGATTGTAGGACGTGGGGAAATGAAAAGACCTTGGAGGGATGTTCTGGGCAGTAGATGTGGCAATATGTACCATGCCCAAAGGACTATAAAAATGTGCCAGGGACAAGGACTAAATGTGCAAGTATCATTGTTATTATAAAGAGATATGAAGGACAGACCAAAGAATTTGGTTGTCTCAATTAGTTGTTTTTATTAAATGTGAAGGCAGTATTCCTAATGTTTTCAACTATGATAAGATTTCTTCTAATATAAAATGCTAGGCCACAAGGCTTGTTTCTTATATAGCCATATTTTGAAGTTTAATAGTTCCATTTATTCTCAGTTCCTGTGCCAGGTGCTGGAGTTTTGATTCAGTAAAGAAAGCAGTGGAATGGGTAAGAAGAACAGAAGCTCAATATCCATCTCTTTGCTCTCGACTTGAGTTGGGTAAAGACTGGGACTCTGCCACTAAGCAGTTGTTGGGAATTCAACCAATAAGCACCAGATCTCCTCTTCACAAAGTACTTAATTACAGTCAAGACTAAAGTCTGTCAAATTGTATTTGAACCTTTTTCATGTTTGGGTATGAAAAGTACTCCACTTTGAACAGAAAGTTACTAAAATGTAATTTAAATTATGATTATATTCAGCTTATAAGGCAGGCATTTCAAAGTTAGATAAAGCAAGCTACTTCATAATAAGCAAATGTCATCTGTTGATAATAAAAAAGGAATAATTATAATATAGAAAATTTAGTACTTATGTTACTTTGATACTGTCATGTGATTAATTCTTTGAGTACTTAAATGCTTAATCTGATCACATAAACATTTCATGTTGTCACTAAGTTCATCTAAAGGAAATCATTGTTTTCTGAGTTAGAAAAGGAATATTGAGTATGTCATATTTAGGTCAAAGAACCAGAAAGTAAAAAATATTCACTCTATGTGCACAAATTCAATGAATATAATAAACTTGACATCTGAAATAATCTAAGCCTTCAGGATTCTTCAGTACTTTCACATGATTTAATTTGTCCCTCAGCGACAGTGAATTATTCAGTTATGACTTAGTAAGTACTACAAGTATTGTCACTCTCATCTTACAGAGAAGAAAGCTGAGGCTCAGAGAAGGTAAATGACTTCTCCTAGCAAGTGGCAGAATGAAGAGTTCGAGCCTGATCTTCTGTTAGACAATGCCTTATGTTCAAAAATTTTTTTAAAAATCCACAACTCTAGATAAAAACATAATCAAATAAACATACATATGAAGAAAGTAAAATTAATGTTTTCATAAGCCTTTAGCATTTAACAGGGTAGAACTAAATAAACAAAGATGAAATTTTAATATGCTTTTTTATAATTAATTTTTAGTTTTCAGCATTCACTTCCATAAGATTTTAAGTTTTAAATTTCCCCCCCTCCCCAAGATGGCATGCAATCTGATATAGGCTCTATATACATTCATATTAAACATATTTTCACATTGGTCATGATGTAAAAAAGAATTAGAACTAGTGGGGGGAACCATGAGAAAGAAGAAACAAGACAAAACAATAAAAGAAAAGGAGAGCAAATAGTATGCTTCCATCTGCATTCAGACTCCAAAGATTTTCCATCATGAGTCTTTTAGAGTTGTCTTAGATCCTTGCATTGCTGGCTAAATCTATCAAAATCAGTCATCTCACATTGTGGCTGTTACTGTGTACAATGTTCTGATTTTGCTCATTTCACTCAGCATATAAGTTCATATAAGTCTTTCCGGGTTTTTCTGAAGTCTGCCTGCTCATCATTTCTTATAGCACAATAGTATTCCATTACATTCACATACCACAACTTGTTCAGCCATTCCCCAATTGATGAACAGCCTCTTAATTTCCAATTCTGTGTCACCACAAAGAGATGTTACAAATATTTTTGTACATGGGGGTCCTTTTCCCATTTTGATGATCTCTTTAGGATACAGACCTACAAGTGCTGGGTCAAAGAGTATGCACATTTTTATACCACTTTGGGCATAGTTCCAAATTGCTCTCCAGAACAGTTGGATCAGTTCACAATTCCACGAATAATGCATTAGTATTCCAATTTTCCCATATCTTCTCCAACATTTGTCATTTTCCTGTTTTGTCATGTCAGTCAATTTGGTAAGTGTGATGTGGTACCTCAGAGTGATTTTGATATGCATTTCTCTAAGCAATAGTAATTTAGAGCATTTTTTCCTATGACTATAGATAGCTTTAATTTATTCCTCTGAAAACTGCCTGTTCATATCCTTTGGCCATTTATGAATTGGGGAATGATTTGTATCCTTATAAATTCAACTCAGTTCTCTATATATTTTAAAAATGAGATCTTTATCAGAGTCACTGGCTGTAAAAATTGTTTCCCAGCTTTCTGCTTCCCTTCTGATCCTGGTTGCCTTGGCTTTGTTTGTTTAAAACCTTTTCAATTTAATGTAATCAAAATCATCCATTTTGCATTTCATAATGTTCTCTGTCTCTTGTTTGGTCATAAATTCTTCCTTTCTCCATAAATCTGACAGGTAAACTATTCCTTGTTCTCCTAGTTTGTTTATAGTATCAGTCTTTCTATCTAAATCATGTACTTATGTAGACTTTATCTTGGCATAGGGTGTAAGATGTTGATCTATGCCTATTTTCTGCCATACTATTTTCCAGTTTTCCCAATAATTTTTGTTAAATAGTGAGTCTTTATTTAATATGCTCTTTTGTGTGTGTTCACTAATAGGTCTATCTGAAGTTCCATTGCCTTTGGCCTTATTTTCTTCTTTCATATCATTGTAGTCATAATGCATGCAGTTTGATTTTGCTGATCTGGCTTTTGCTGATCTGGCCGATCTCAGAGTCAGTCAAGAAGACATGAGTTTGAATCCTGTCTCTGACACATCTTGGATAGGTGACCTTGGGCAAGTCACTTAATTTCTCAATGCTGCATCTCTCTAGGACTTTAGAACTCTGGGACTGGGTTTGTAGAACAAGTGCCAATAGACATTGGCAGAGGGAGCTTCCTTTGTGGGTTTTCCCCAAACCGATGAAATCACATTTACAATTCATGGTCAGCAGCTTATCTAAAAATATAGAGGGTTCTGTGTACTACAAAACCAAGCAGCCAAGAAAGCCAATATGATCCTGGGATACATTAGGCAGGCCTATCTAACAAGAAGACCTGTGGCTGGGCCCAAGGGCCTGTGGGACTGAATCCTTCTTCCCAGGGGCCCCTTTCAACTGTAAACTCATGCATTCCTACCTGATTCAATCTTGGGGAGCCTGACCTCCAAAGACAGGAGACTAGACTCCCTTTTCTCACATTTTCAACTCCTTAATGCCCTTTCATGATGCCCTGGGAGAAAATTACTTAGGAGTTTAGTTCGTGGTCTTCCCAAAAAGTGGGGAGCAGAACAGTACTCAATGTAAAATATGAATCAGTATTTCCTACACAAAAAAGAAACCCTTAACAACTCCTCTTGAGAGGAATCCTTAAAAAGGGATTCAGTAAATTATGTGCATAATTATGTACCCTTGAGAGGTTGATACTTAAACCTCATAAGAACATAAAGCAAGTAATATTTCACCTTGGCCCTGCACAATTTCCCTTTATGTCTTCTGGCAAACCAGCCCAGGACTTGGGCCCATCTTCTTGTTGGTGGTTGTCTTCCATCTTTTTAATTTTTAAATTACTACACTTAAATACCAAAACTTTTTTTTTAAAAAAAGCATTTCCATGTAAACTGGAGAATATAAAAAAGAGTCTACATGAAACTATGAATCTTGATTTCATGCTACTTGCTTTAAAAAAAAGTCTATAATAAATTCTACATTTTACTTTCAAAGGTATAACTGCATGTCTATGCTTCCTTCAGAACTTTCTTCTGTGTGGTTTAAAAGTTGTTTCAGTCGTGCTTCTCTCTATCTCTGCCTCTCACTCTCTCCCTCTTTGTCAGAGAAGGTGAGTGACTTGTGGTGCACTCTCTCCTCTCCATCCCTCCCACATCAATTTAAAAATCAAGAAGGGAAAAAAAGTAACAAATAAGAAACTAGTACTAATGGTTCACAGTTGTAATCCTAGCTACCTGGCAGGCTGACTCTGGTCAATTTTGAGCTCTGAAGTTCTAAGCTGAAATTGCCTATGCTGATTGGTTGTCTGCATTAAGTTCATCATGAATATGGTTAGCTTCTTGGAAGGCTGACTGTCAGATTGCTTAAGGAAGGGTAAATCAGTCTAGTTCTGAAATGAAGTAGGTCAAATTTCCTGTGCCAGTCAGTGTAGGACTGGCTCATGAGTGGGCCCTTCAATTCTAGCCTGGGAGAGCCCGTCTTTAAAATAAATAAAAATGTAGTGCTAAGAACTAACTCCAGAAGATATTTGGTGATGGGGCCTTAAAGACTTTTAATATCAAAAGCTGCTGCTTTTAAATAAATTCATTTTAGGTTAAAAGTCATTTGGAAATTATAAAAAGAAACCCAGTTTCCAGCCTGGGCAAGATAGGGAGGTCCTACTTTAATAGAAGAAAATTTTAAAATAAAATAAAAACATAGTCAAGCAAAATGAATGTATACCATAACCATGCCCCAAAATGTACTTTTCTTTTAGCACAGTGGTCTATCCCCTTTCTGTGAAAAGGTTGGTAACATGCTTCATCATAGGCTGTCTGAACATGGTTGCTTATTATGTTGATCAGAGTTATTAAATCTTTCAGTTATTTTTCTTTACAATGTCCTTGTATAAATTGGTCTACTCTCTACTCTACTCTCTCTGTCTCTCTCTCCACTCTACTCTGCTCTACTCTCTATCACTCTACTCTCCATCAAGTTCATACTACTCAGGATTCTTTGAAATCATGTTTTGTCATTTCCTACAGTGCAATAATATTCCATTTCATTCATATACCACAATTTGTTCAACCACTCCCCAACTGATGGGCACCCTCTTAGATTCCAGTTTTTCTTTTTTTCCCTTTTAATTTCCCTTCAGGAGCTGGAATTTTGTTTTGCTTGCAGGTGTTCCCTCTCTGTTGTTTTCCTTCCTCCATTTCCTCCCATTTCATCCTCAGTTTTTTTGCCCTGTTGAGTTTGATGTATTTCTATACCCAACTGTATGCGTATATGGGTTCAGTTCTCCTTTGTACATTTCAGATGGTCAAATCAATGTGATGTTTAAAAAGTTCTGAAAGACAGAGTTTTGGGGTAAATTAAAATCAGTTTTATTGACTACATTTGGAAGGCAGTCAACAAAAACAGGTTCATTGTCCTCTTGACAGCCAAGAGACCAAACCTGTTGAACCTTCGATATTTATAAAGATTTTTGGAAAAGGGATGTATCATGAAGATGAAAATCACCTTGGATTGGTCAAGAAGTAATAAGAATGAAAATTAATGGGAGGTAGGCTATATTATAATGAGGATCTTTGGGGTATATGACTTGGATCACCCATAACTTAGTTAAAGAGACATCAATTTCCATATTACCTGTCTGACAAAAGGGAGAATACACATTTTCCCAGATCTGTCTAAGTAAACACAATGAGCAGGAATTTATCCATTAGCCCAAATTTTGAATTTCTTTTACTGTTTTTGATTTACAGCTTTAGTTTAGGTAAGTTTTTGAGAGAGATTTTCCACCCTGGCTGATTTCTGGATGAGTAAGTAAAAAAGGGGAAAATCCTTGGTCCTAATCATCAAAAAGCAAGTTCTACTGCACCACTTTATCCTTTCTCCATTAATGTTTTCCTTTTGTCCTCCCTTCTCTTTCCACTCTTCAAACCAAATTGATTTGGCTCAGAATAAAATTAATTCAAACTAAGACCCCCACTTCTCCCCTTGTTTTTTTCTCATTTAACTCCTTCAATACCCTTTTGAACACACTGAGGTTCTGAAGGAACCCTTGTTTTTTTTCCTCCATTAAACTGTTAGCATGATATCACCATACACCTCCTTCCAGTTGATCAAATACATTTACTTTTCTAGGTTTCTTTTGACTTTGTGTTTATATTTCGAAGTTTTATTCAGCTCTGCTCTTTTCCTCAGGAATGCTTAGAAGTCCTCTATTCAATTAAAAATCCATCTTTTCCTCTTGTAGCATTATATTCAGCTTTAAAGGTAAAGTTATTCTCTTTTATCTTTTAGAATATTATATTTAGGATCTTTTCTTGTTTATGGTAGAAGCTTCCAGGTCTTGTGTGATCACGACTGTGGTCCCTTGTGATATGATGTGTGAACTGCTTTTTTCTGTATACTTATAGTATTTCAGTATTTTATCTTTGCTTGTAAGTTTGGGATTTTGGCTGTGATATTCCTGGGAATCTTCCTTTGGGGGTTTCTTTTAGGAGGTAATTGATAGATTCTTTCTATCTTTACTTTTAGTACATCTGGGTAGTTTTCATTTCCTATTTCTTGAAATATAATGTCCATGATTTTTTTTTGTGGGGGCCATGGATTTCAGATTCTTAAATCATCTCTCCTTGACTCATCTAGGTTGGTTGTTTATATATATTATATAATTAATATTATATATAATATATAATGTACATATCAGATATCTTATACTTTCTTCCATTTTTTCAATCTTTTGATTTTTGTTCTAATATTTCTTGCTGTTTCATGGAGTCATTAATTTCTATTTAGTCTATCCTAGTTTTCAGGAAGTCTGCTACTTGTTTACCACTTTCTCTTCTGAGATATTGATTCTCTTTCCAATTCTTTCCTCAAGTGCTTATAATTTTTTTTTATCTCTTGCTTCATTTCTTCTAGGTCTTCATGTAGTCCTTGTGAATAATTCCTTTTCTTCTTTTGAAAAAAGTTGCAAGTCCTTCTTTTGAAGAATCTATATTTGCAATACCTTTTCATACTAGTTGATGTTTTCTTTGATTTACTCACCTTACTAGTTTTAATTCCTGATTTGTGTCTTTGTGCCAGGGCCAACCTTGTCCACCTACTTTGGTCCTGTTTGGTCTTACCCTTGGTCCTCTGATATATATCTCTTAGGCTTTGGACCTCTTTAATCTTTGAGGTTGAGTAATGGCTCTTCAGCACCCTCTTTGACATCTCTGGACAGAGTGTTAGGGACATTAGAACCATAGAATGTCTTGATCTGAGCTTTGATTGCACTGGTTGCTGCAGCACTTTCAAGATCTCTATTCTGGGTCTGTCTGAGTGCTTAGGGGGTCTTTCTGGAGGGTGCCCTTTGTTCTTGCTGCTCTGGACCTAGATGATATACACATTTTTGATTACTGTCACCTGGAAGACTATAGGCTTCTTTCTCTTCTCTTGCTTTGGTTTTGCTGGGTACCATAGTTTAGATGGCTCTAGAGAAGGTGAGGCTGGTGGCCTTGCACAGCCCTCCTTCACTCAAAGTCATCTGCAAGTCACATTATTATTTTGATGTCATGGTGCTCTTTAAGAAGGACAAACACAAAAACAACAACTAATTTAGTAAGAACATTGATAAGCTGAAGACTATCTAAAGGAAGGCAATCAAGGTGGTGACTGAATTCATGCTAAATGTGAATCAGTTGAAGGAACTGTGGATTAATTTAGCCTGGAGATAAGTGGTGCAGTGGATAGAGTGCTGGGCCTGGAGTCAAGAAGATCTGAGTTCAAATTCAGCTGCAGACACTTATTGTGTGACTGTGCAAGTCATTTAACCTTTCCGCTTCTGTATCCTCAACTATAAAATTGGGATAGTAATAGTTCTTCCCAGGGTTGTTGTGAGGATTAAATAATATATTTATAAAGTACTTAGTAGAGTCCCTGGCACATGGTATGCAACGTGTGTGTTGTACATGTGCATACACACATATCTAGATACATATATAATTAGTATTTTTGTCTTAAAGTATCTGAAGATCTGTCATGTGAAAGAAAAATTAGACCTGTTCTGTCTGGTCTCAAGATTCAGAATCAGAAGTAATGGAGTTGAAGTTGCAAATAGGACAAATCTAAGCTTGATATCAGAAGAAAAAGAAAACTTCCTATCAAAACTATCCAAAAGTGTAATGGGCTGTCTTGGGACATCATGGGTTTCTTCTCACTTGAGAACTTTGAGCAAATGTTGGATGACCACTTGTCAAATACATTGTAGGGCTTTTTGTTTTTGTTTTTCAGGTACCAGTTGAACTAGATAGCCACTGAGAAACTTCCCTGAAATTCTGTAACAATATGAAATAATTCTGATTTTTATTAAAGTGATTGCGATTGTATTTGTATGGACATTTTCAAACACCTTAACATGAGATTTCTTAAGTATACTCAGTTCTTTCTTAATTTTATGTCATGATATCTTCGCTAACTTCATTTCTTCCTTGAATTCCTTCAGTGTGCCGATGAATTAGTTCTCTTTTTCTGTTTATAGAATTTTAAAAATAAAGTAATTTGGGTCATATTCTCCTATTCATTTTAATTCCTACTTTTGGTGATAGTTCTCCAAAAGAGTAATTCTTTGACAAATTAGTTTCAATGCTAGAGAAGAAAGAGGTGAGAGCCCATAAACAAACCTTATGCATTCGAACAAGATCCTAGAGGACATTCTTTACAGCTGACCCAGAGGAATAAAGCAAGGGATGCCTTAAATCTCCAAGTCTGTATCCAATAAAATATGGGGGAATGGGGTAGCGCCTCACAAAAATGTCCTCTCAGCTTTCCCTTTTGGTATAGGAAAAGTCTCATCACTTGAATTTCTGTAGTCAAGCTCTCTCATTTTCTGGCAGTCTAAAGCAATGAGGGAAGCAAATCACTCTCTGTGGCCTCTACTACCGATCTGATTTAACTCTTAATTTTACTGAGACAGCTTCTTGACTAAGGCATGAGGTAGATTCAGTGAACTATTTTAATTAAAATTAATACTCAATGAATTTTCTTCAGTATTTCTATCTTTAGGTGTCTTGAATCTTGAGACAGCAAATAGGGAAGTGGCCAGAGCTACAATATCCCTTAATAAAGCCCATCATCCATTTTATTGTGTCTTGAGGTGTAGCTTCATCTCTGCTGTTACTGTTGAGTATATTTCTGCTTTGCCTTAATTACCCCCTTCCCTTAACAATATTTCTTTCACTGCAATGGACCTCTTTTGTTCATTTCTTTGAACACTTCTAAACATTTTTTTTAAAGAGTTTCTGAGAATATTATTTTTGGAATTTGTTGATGTCTTAGAGGATATCAAGAAACTAATACCTTAAATGAGATAATTTGTAAAATTATGAGAACCTTAAAGCATTTTATACATGGTACGATTATTATCTTCCTGGAAATTCTTTTCATATAACTAAGGATGATATTCATTCATTTATTCTGTACTGCTTCTATTAAAGTCCTATTTCAGGGTCTCAGAGGACATGCAGTTCTCAAAAGCTATGCTAGTAAGTGCCTAGGTCTGGCAGGTCCTAATGAGCTGGAATGACTTTGTCCTAGGATTTTCTGTGCCTTGTACATTTATTCTGTTTTGTAGGGAGGTGGTGTGTGTTTTTCATGGGTCTAGATGCAATTCACAGGGAGGCATGAACAGATTATCTCTAGAGTCTCCTCCACCCACTCTCCTCAGAGGGTTATTTTGATTCTTGCCAGGAGTAGAAGCAGGGGCTGGCCACTCTGCTCTCCTCAGAGAAAGGATACTAGGTTGGAATTATATCTGCCCCTCTAAGTAAGTGTTGAGGAATTAATTTTTAGGTTCGGCCTGAGCTCCTGATCACTATGGGAAAGGAGTGCCTCAAGCCATATTTCAAAAGCTTGGTGCCCTTCCCCTAAATTCCAGTTTTTCAAAGAATACATGTAGGCAATGGCAAATCACCCTATTTATCCAAACGAAATATCAAACAGAAACCAGAGAAATTATACAATTGAAAAAACACTAGAGAATACAGAGTAAAGGTCTTTTACTGGAAGCAAGATATTTCAGCTCAATCAAGAGTCCCAGAACTTATACAAGGAAATTCCCATAAGTATCCACTATAGCTAGATGGGTATAGGGATGTGATTGAGGTGCTGGTTTCTCTACATGTCAGCTTCTTCCCAGAGTCTTAATATTCTTTTAGGGACTTGAAGAGAATCTGGAACCATGTGTCTTGTCTCAGGAAGCGAGAATCCACAAGACCAAGCTATTTTGTCCCTCTCAAGCTCCTCACCTCTACCCCTCCCTCCCTCGGGCCTGGAGCTTTGACTAATCAAATTATACCAATAAGAAACATCTTATGCAAACAACTTTTGCCCTGTGGATTACACATACATTTGATTTTCCTTCCTAGATTGCGTTTGGAGTTGTGGAAAGTATGGTAGTTCTGGAGTCAGAGGTAAGTGATCCCTGTATACCTTGTCTAACCCTTGGTTCAAATGGTCAGTTGTACGGAACTGTCCCCACACTTAAGGAGACTGATTACTCAATGCCCTGCACCAGTATCAGCAGCGGGCAGAGTTGTCTAGAGCTAGAGAGAAGAGATATCTGGGCTCTTCTGGCTTCCAGCTTCAACAGAGAAGCAATGCCATTTCATTCTTTCTCCAAGTCCATAGATGCAAAGTCTGGGAAGAAGCTGACATATATAAGTAGAAACATCAAGGAATTTCTTCTTGGGTGAGATCAGGGACTCTCTCTTTTGTTGAGATGAGTTATCCCGATCCCAAAGGGAGACCTCCTTCATTTTTTGTATTGTCTGGTATATATTCTCTGAATTCTGTTTTGCTATTGACTTGGATAAATGGATTTACTTGCTATTTGTTATTTGTGTTCTTTGTGGAACTGGCATTTGATAGGAAGGAAGTAAAACTCTGGATATACACCTTGGATGCACTTCTTTCCTGTTAAAGAATAGTAATTAGTAGCTTAGTTTGAATCTAAAAATTACTTTCCCTAGATTAGCAATCAATTTATATTAATTACAAACCTACAATGTTGCTAGGCAATGTGCTTTTAACTGCTAGGGATATAAAAAGAGGCAAATATATTTACAAACAAATACATACAAAGCAAGTTAAATACAGGATAAATAGAAAATTGACAGAGGGAAGTTAAGAGAATTAACAGAGGGATTGGGGAAGGTGGAATTTTAGTTGGGACTTAAAATAAGCCAGGGAGGTCAGTAGTCAGGGTGGAGGAGAATGATCAGGCATAGGAGACAGCCAGAGAAAATGTCCAGAGTCAAGAGGTGGAATATCCTGTAACTTGAGATCCTGCAACTTGAGGGTGTCTTAATGTCCTTTTCCCCTTATATTGAAATACCATACAACTTCTATCAAAAGAATTGCTTTTGTCCCCCTTTTCCTGTGTTCCCTGTCATTCATCTTCCTCATCCTGTGTCATGACAATTTTTCCTTATATTGCAGCCACCTTCCTCACCTTTTTTGTACTTGTCTTGTCCTTAAATCTCCAAACCCCATAAGAAACCCCAAAATTACATCATCATCCTACAGGTTTTTTGTCTATGTAAATCTGTTTTTTTCCTACATCAGGGCCTTTGTTTAGCTCCTTGCTAAATCTCAGGTCCACGTGCTTCATGTAATAAAGCTCCCAATGAATGGCTAAGAGAAAATTGTCTAAGTGAATTCTTTCATACCTGAACCAGCTCTCCCAACTGACACCTCAAAAGGACAATAATGTTGCCCTATGCAGTAACAGGGAAGGGCACCTAGGTGTCCAAGTGGATAGAGTGCCAGGCCTGGAGTGAGGAAGACTGGTCTTTCTGAGTTCGTATCTGGCCTCTGACACTTACTAGCTGTGTGACTCTGGGCAAGTCACTTAACCTTGTTTGCCTCAGTTTCCTCATCTTGTAAAATGAGATGGAGAAGGAAATGGCAAACCACTCCAGTATCTTAAAAAAAAAACCAACCCAAATGGGGTCATGAAGAATCCAACATGATTGAACAACAAAGTTTAGGGGAAAAGATAATGAGTTGTATTTTGGGATGTATTGGGTTTAAGATATCTGAAAGGCAGCTGGAGATGCCAGAAAGAAATGAGCAGAATTTGGAGCAGGATAGGTAGATCTGAGAGTCATCAGCATAGAGATGGTAATTAGATCCCATAGGAGTTAATGAGATCGCTGATACATATAATTCTACCTCAGTATCCCCTCTCTGAGGATAGAGAATGACCAACTTCTGGTCCCAGCCTACTGCTTTTCCCTCTTAGCAGGAATCAAGGTCTTCTATGCAGAAGAGTAGTCAGAGGAGATGCTAGAGAAGTCTATTCTTGCCTCCCTTCCAACCATTTGCACAGACCCTAGATACCTCCAAACCCCTTTAAAGATGCCAGAGAACCTTGTAGGGATGAGATGTAACCTATCTTGTCTTTCAGGCAGTGGAGCCAGGATTCTCTTAACTCTTCACCTGTTTCCTCATCTTGCCAATGAGGAGGTTGGAAGAGATGACTTTTAAGGTACTTCCATCTCTAAATCTAACATTCTAAGTTGTTTAAGCATTGGAACCATGCTTCATTGGCCTTGCATCCTCCTCAGTGATCTAGCACCTAGTATTTCTTCACTTCAATTTTAGAAGATCAGTAGTTTCATCATTTTTTTTTTGCCTATATTTCTATTTCCAGAATTTAGCACAGTACCTGCCACTTAGCAAGTCCTTCATACTTTATCTAAAGCCTTTCCTAATCCCTATTAATATTGTTTCTATTACTCTAGAACTCGTTTATATGTAACTGTTTTCCTGTTATCTCCCCCATTATTAGACTATGAGCTCCGTGAAGCCAAGAACTCCTGCTCTGTTTTCCCAGAGCTTGGTCTACATAGCAGGCACTTCATAAAATGCTTATTGACTGACAACTTAATTATTTGAACTGGTTCAGTAAAGGCAAAGCACACTCCCTATACTTCCTAGGCACGCAATAAACATTTGTTGAATCTAATTTCCTAGATCCTATTACTCTGGCAATTCTCAATTAAGATATTGCTGCCATTTTAAAGGTTTAGCCAAGTGAAGGTCATAAAGAGAAAAAAAACCTCTTCCCAACCACCCCTCCCCCACTATTGGGTGGCACTGGACAATGTTACTATTTTAATGATTCACCTTAATAATTATTTACACTAGTGGGAAACCAATATAAACTATAATAATTCACCCAAAGCTATTCCTGCTCCTGTTCCCAGGCTCTACTTTTGGCTCTGGTTATGTTCTTCTCGGGTCACCTTGCTGCTTTACGAATTTCAGGGACGAGGTTGGGATCAAGGGACTGAAGGAGTTTGCAGTGGGCAAGGCGTTTAGAGTGTCTAAGAAGGATGACTCGGAATTAGGATAATGAAATAGCTGAAGTTTCCTGGGAATGCTCCAGAGAAGTGCTAATACAGGTAGACAGAGGACTGCAGCTGCAGGAAGAGAAGACAGAGCGGGGGCGGGGAGGAACCAGCCATCCAGATGGCAGGCTCCAGACCAATGACGGGACGTCGGAGACCCTGGCCACACCCCTCAACACCAACGGCCTACCAAAGACGGGCGAACAATTAGCCCCGCCCCGTAACCCTGGCCAAGAACCTTCCAGCCCCTCCTAACTGTGACGACAGAGGGCCAGCCCCGCCCCCTCAGGCTCCCGGGGTCCTCGGCAGGGCCCACTCAAATTTCGCGACACACTCAAGTGCCCGCTCGGTTCAGCTTCTTCCCCCAAAACGACCCACCGTCGGCCCAGCTGTTCTCAGTGAAAAGCTCCCACTGGGGATCCCAGTCTCTTGCCTCACTCCTCCCCCCACACACCTCCCTTCGAGGGAGCCCCAGGCTCCGCTTCCTCTCTCCAGTTGATTAGCCCCACTTTTTTCCTCCTCATTCTCCCCCTCCGCCCCGTCGGCCATCAGCCCCTCCCGCTTTCCCAGCCAGGTCCTCGTGACTCCGCCTTCACCTCCGGAGTTTCTCAGTCAGGCCCGCCCCCTTTTCCATCAGCGTGCACGATGATTGGCTCCGACGAGCCGCCCCTTCCTGGGCGGCAGAGTCGCTCCCATTGGTGCCTGGTCGCTATGGCGTGGCTCTGCCGTCAAAGCCAATTGGTGACGGCTGCTGCCCCGCGAGATACCCCGGAGAGGCGTGTGTCGCAGCCACTTTTGCTCTGTCGGTTTGAAATTCCGACATCATGGCGGCGGCGGCGGTGACTGGCGCTGTCAGTACCGCTGCCGCAGCTTCGGGCTCGGAGAGCTGTGGCGAGGACGCGTCGGGCGGACTAGGGGAAGAAGCAGGAGGCCCGGAGAAGGACGACGTCATGCGGGCGGCCGAGGCCGTGGGGGAGAGTGAGGAAGACGAAGAGGATGTGTTCGAGGTGGAGAAGATCCTGGACGTGAAGACCGAGGCGGTGAGTGAGGGCGGGAGGGAGAGACACTGGGGCCTGCGGAATCGGTGCCGCGGCCTCGCCCTCCGCAGAGGCGGTGGGCCAGGCCGGCCAGGCTCCCTCCCTTTGAAGGGCCTCAGAAGGGAGCTGGTCCTCGCCTCCCAACCCCTTGGGCTCCGCGGCAGTGGGGTGACAAGGGCGGGGGCGGGAACGCAGCTGCTGGGCCTCGACCCCCCACTGGGGCCCAGACCCTTCCCCCTGCCCCCCTCCCCGCCCCCGCCCTCTCAGGCCTGGGAGGGTCGAGCCAGCCCGGCCTCCTTTCATCCCTCGCATCCGCCGGGAGCTTCCCGCTCGCCGAGCTCTCCCGTGAATTGTCGACGCCCATCTCTGCCCACCCTCTCAGGCCGGGAAGCCCCCTATGCTGGGGCTGACGTTGGCACAGTCCTGTCAAGGCTTTGGGGGCGTGGAAGCCGGGGGATTGCTAGAGTGGCCGGAGCTGGGATAGCGCCGATGGGCTTCTCTGTGGGCTGAGTCCTAGACGGAGCCCAGTGTGCAGAAGAAAGAAGGCTGAGGTCATTTCTACCATGGGCATTGGACTGGGAGCTCTTGAGAGGTGGGACGGTTCCTTTCCTTTTGAGGGGGCGGGAGTGTCTGTGTCCCCAGCCCCTTAGCACTGTGCCCGACTCGGAGAAGGCGCTTTATTAAAATGCTCGTTGACCGTCAAGGGATCATGTGAGACAGTGAAATGGGAATGGGGTTTGCAGTGGATACGGGTGGGGGTCGGGAGAGAGGCGTAGGCTGTCAGAAATATGCAGAAGGGACCATGAGAATTTGGCAAGTTGACTGGGAGAGTTGATGTTTTAATAAGGCTTGAAGATCTTGCCGAAAGGCATAGATTGGAAATAGCAATACAGATAAGGGTTTCCATGGTGGTGTTGCAGGCTTCAGGGATTAGTAGAGTTAAGATATGAAATATTTAAGGCCTGGATGAGAACTTTGGCTTAATGTTAATGAGTATAGGAAGTTTTAATTATTTTTAAAATGATGGGAGAGGAGTGGAAGATAATGACAGTAATACTTGCCTGTAGGATGGAATAGATTGAGGCCTTAGTAAACATTTTGAGGAAGTCACAAAGGGTTGAAGGTGTAAAGCAAAAGTCTGTATGAATGAATTATTATTAAAGGGGAAGAACAGAATCTTAATCTTTAGTTATAAATGGTAGAATAGCACTGCTAATAATTATCGTTTCTTCCCTCCCCCTCCCTCCAATCCCTATAGGATTTTTTTAAACACTCATTTAATTTAATTCTATTATATGCTGCCTTGTGTTTTCTCTTTCTTTCCTCCTTGCCTGGAACACTTTCCCTCCTAATCTCCTCTTCTGGCTTTTTTTAAATCCCAACTAAAATCCCACCACCTGTGGGAAGCCTTCCCCAACCACTCTTAAGTCTAGTGTCTTGCCCCGCTTAATTATTTCCCATCTGTCCTGTATCTAGCTTTTTTGTACATATTTGTGTGTTGTCTCTTCCATTAGATTGTGAATTTCTTGAGGACAGGGTTGTTGTTTGCCTCTTTTTGTATCCCCAGTGCTTTTACACAGTGCTGGCACAGAGCAATAAATGCTTATCGACTAAGTGAAGTAGTCTGGTCTGACTGGAAGACTGGCAAGGTAGTTTGGGAATCAGATTGTGGAGGGCCTTAAATGTCAAGCAAGAGAGTTTGTTGTGTATTTGGTAAGCAGGGAGTGCTTACCACAGAAGGCTTTTGAACAAGGGATGCCTTGGTGAGATCCATGTGTTGCAATTATTATTCAGGAACCTCTCAGAAATAGAAGTTAGAAAGGGTAGAGAGAGAGGCTAAGGCCTTGAAGATCAACTAGGAGGCTCTTACAGGAAGGAATTCAGACAAGAACAAAGTTAGGGCAGGAGAATAGAAAGGAAAGGCAGATGCTAGATAGATTGGAGAGATAGGATCAACAGAACTTTTCATTATTGAAAGAAAGGGAAAAGAAAGATGAAGCTGATCTGAGGAACCTGGGACTGAGAGGGTTGGTGCCATTGACAGAAGTTTGGAAGGTAGAACTCTGGTATTTTTAACATCCACATATCCAGACATTTCATTCAAAAAGCTATATGGATCTAAAGTATCACACATATACAGATTTCACTAACAAAATATTCACTGCACAGAGTTCTCAGAATCTTCAGTGTAACTTGGTACACATTTGACTGCACTTCACATTTCATTCTTGAATAAGTGAATTCTGGCAAACAACAAGTTTACAGAGTAATATTCTATCATACTTACTGTAGAATTTCTGTTAATGTTTTAGGGGTGCATGATTTAAATTATAGTATATTATAATCCGAAGTTTTATTGAGACTGTCAGATTGCTTTTTGGACAGTAAAAGGATAGTGGAAAGAATATCATTTGAATTTGGAGATGGAGGACCCAAGTTTAAATTCCATCTCTTCAACTAATTAGTTATGTGTCATTTATGTTCTAAACCTCAGGTTACTCATCTTTAAATTAGGGACAACATTGCTACAATCAATGTATGTGCAGTACTTTGTAAAGTATACAGTGCTGTATTATTTAAATGTCAATTTATTACACTACTGAATTTAAAGTAGGTATGTTTACTTGATAAAATAGTGTAATTTTCCTCATTTGATTATTGGAATTTGGTTTAAAAGCAAATTGGAAGTTGCATGTAATAAATCTCAGAAAGGTGTTTATCATAATAACATAATTTGATCTTGGACTGAAGTGTTTTGATTTCAAGTCTTTTGATGTGTTAGGAAATATATGCAATTCTGTATGTAAGAGTATAGAATTATTTTTAACTTACCTGATTGAGAAGTATAAAATAAATTTTTTTTTGAAGATCTTTGACAATAATTGTTGGGCTTGCTTCCTTATATTATTGAACATTGCTCCCCATAGAACAGTTAAGTTATTTTAAACCTACAAAGCAGCTGCCATCATAGAACCAGCCTTGGCTTTAGTAACATGAACCATAGACTTGAGAAAGTAACTTGAGTACAATTTATATGTGAGAATTGAGCTGCTGTTTAGTACTCCTAGTGTAGCTGTCATGTGTTTTGGGGTTTTTTTTTAGTTATCCCTTTGTCTATAAACCCAATATTGCCCTAATAAATTGCTCCTGCCTCTCCACTGATATTTGATAAGAGTTCTAAATAAGGCAAGAAGAATAAATAAAAATAGAAACGCTGACAAAGAGGAAACAAAGTTATCCTTTGTTGCAAGTGATAGGATGGTCTACTTAGAAAACCCCAGAGAATCCCTCAGAATTAATTGAGAGGAGCTACAGTAGAAGTTCAGGAAACAAAATCATAAAAATTATTAGCATTCCTATATAGTGTTAACAGATATCAAGTTAATAGGCTTATATATTTTTGCATTGATTGGTTAAATGTATTTAAAGTATTTGTGATTTTGTGCTTTTTTGTCCAGATTTGAGTGCCTATGAAAATCTTATTGATGACAGTGTTTTAGAAAATCCCAAATTAGTAGAATCTCAAACCTCATTATAATACTATACAGTACTATGACATTGTAGTTGTTTGTAAAGCACTAGATACAGTGTGGCTAGTGGATAGAGTGTTGAGCTTGAAGTTAGGGAGACCTGTGTTCAGTTTCTGCCTCTGATGTTTAGTTGCTACACCACCCCCAAACCAGTCACTGAACATCTACATTCCACAAATAATTCTCTAGGACTTAGTTATTACTTGTATCTGTCTATTTATCTATCTATCTATCTATCTATCTATCTATCTATCTATCTATCCATCTATCTATTTATTTATCTATTTATGTATTTTCTGCTTCTGGTAGAAGGGATTCCTATATTGTGATCTTTCTCAGATGCTTGTTGGAGTATTCCTTTAAAGCATCATTGGCTTGTATATCACTTTAAAGTTTACAAAGTATTTTATGTATGTTATATCATTAACGTCTCAACAATCCTTTAGTGATGATAGTATCTCATTTTATAAATGAGGAAACTGAGACTGAGGGAGGTTACGGACTTGACCTTGTACTTGCAGATGTTTGGAATGGAACTTAAGCAGATGGTTGAGGGGAGAGGAGGGAAAGAAATGGTGTGCCAAAGCTCACTTGGGAAACAAGTACAAATATTTTAGGGAACAGGGAAGAAAGTAGAAGAAGGGAAACCTGAGGGAGGGAGAAGTAAGGAAATGAGACAAGGTAATTGAGTAGTAAAGGGGATTCAGCAAGATTTATAACTAGATCACAAGCCTCAACTCAAACAACATCTCAGTCTGCCTAGTTACGTAATTTAGGTCTGACACCAAATTCATCAGAAATGCATTTTAAATGTGTACAAATGTTTATATGTATGTGTAATTCTAAGAAGTTTAGTAACTTAACCACATTCACATGGTTAAGTAGTCGAGCCAGTCGCTTTATCTAGGTTCTTTGACTTCAAGTCTGTATTCCTCTACTAATTCATCAAGTAGTTGGTTTATTTATGCCCTACAAATATTAACTTTATTTTGCTAATTTGAAGAAGCAAGTTTTTTTTAAAGGGGGAAAACTTTATGTAAGTCAAGAATATACAATTCAAGAAAAAGATACCCTCTTTATATTTAAGCTACTAAGATATGAACAGAATTTGTACCTTTGTTTCAGAAGTTAATTTGGTCCAGCAATGTTTTGGAGTTTAAATTATATTGGCCTCCATGATGCCAGTAACATATGACTTACCTAAACTTTGTATCCATCCCTCATGGCCTGGAACACTGATTTGCATACAGGGAGTGCTTAATAAATGTTTGTTGATTAGAAATAACTATTATTAGAAATAATGAATATGTTGGTGCTAGTTTGTACTATTAGTATTAAAGTCATAAATGCAATAGAAGACAGTGAAGAAAGGATCACACAAGAAGGATAAGGTGTATGTACTTTGATGGAGGAAACATAGAAAAAGTAGGAGTGTAATAGGAAGTCTTTTGGTAGGGAGAGGAAATGGTAGGGGATACCACTCTAGGGAAATGGTTAGCCACTAGTTGGTTAGAAGCCTGGATAGTAGGATGAAGTTATTGCAAGGAGAAGGGCTTAACACATTTGAATACAAAGACCTTGTTCTGACCATAGTGCCAGAGTGAGGTGTGATCCCTAGTTTGATTCATACATGACTCCATTCTCTCTTGAGAGAAATGAAACTCATGAGTTCTGTAGTAATTACAATTGTGATAGGACTTTAAGGTATCCAGGGCTTTTTTTCCCCTCATTTCCCTTCACTCATCATGTTTCCTGAACCCCTCTCAAAGATCTCCAGAGTTAGTGAACAGGTACTACCATGGAAATTTTCTCTTGATAACATGCAATATATTGTTAGAGATAATGTGTAGAATTACAAACTTCCATTTAGAAACAGAATTCTAGTTTAGCTTTTGTCATAGACTGAGCAATTATAATTTGGTGGGTGATTTTACTAAGGAATAATAAGCAGATAACCTTGGTTTGGCATATTTTTTATACAGTTTTTACATTTTTTATTGCAGGGTAAAATTCTTTACAAAGTTCGATGGAAAGGATATACTTCAGATGATGATACTTGGGAGCCAGAAGTTCATCTTGAGGACTGCAAAGAAGTTCTTCTTGAATTTAGGAAAAAAATTTTTGATAACAAAACTAAACCTGTTAAGAAGGATATACAGGTATTATATTTTCTTTGTTGTGCTTGTTCGTGTTCTCTGTGCTTTTCTTTATAGCTTTCTGTTATTTCTAAGTAATAGCTACTTACCAAAGAAATTTACAAGAAAATAACTCTTTTGTCAGAATTATAAATATAATTATATAGACATATTAAAAACTGTCCAGAGAGTGATTTGTCCTAGATGGCACTTTTTCTTCTAACTCCTTAAAGTTTTGGCTATTTCATTGCTTTTCAGCATCATGAAATGAAGAGAAAACTCAAATGAATCAATTTCTTCATTGTTAACAGATTTAGGAAAAGAGAATAATGTTGAAACTGACATCTAAGGTTCACTTCTTTGAATTTGTTATTCCTGCAGTCCCTATTCCTGTGAAATTAAGCTATTTGATTCATATGAGAAAGTACCTATCATTGTTCAGTGTGACTATTTTAGCTTTTGTTTGCAACTTTAAACATAACTGCTTGTAAAAAATAAGTTCACAAACATTTTTTTCCTTTTGAGCTAGAGAGAGAGACCTTTTGATTGTTTCAATAAAGAATCTTCTACCTTTTTTTTCAGTCTTTCTAATTCAGTCTATTCTAATTTTTCTTGTCTCAAAGAGTCACTGACTTCTCTTTGGTTTGTTCTAATTTTCAGGGAGTCCCATGACTTGACTAATATTTGCTAGTCTCTCTTTTAAGCTACATATTTCAGTTATGTCATCAAGATCTTTTATTTCATTTTTTTACAGCCCTCCCTTCATTTTGTAGTCCTGGCAGAAAGGCCACTTTTTTCCTTTGACTCTCTACTTACATAGTTATGTAGTTACTTCTTTGGGAGGAGAGGTGTAGATTTGCATAATTTTTGACACATCATATTTTTCTTTGATTTTTCTCACCTATCCATCTGTAGTTGCTGAATTGTGACTTTTTCCAGGACTTGGCTTGACCTTCTGTTACCATTTTTCTTGAGAGGGTAGTCTTCCCTGTTTGCTCTCATCTTCAGTTTCTGTACTCATTCTATCTCCTGCAATTCAAACTCTGCCTTGAGATTTGAGGTTCACAATGCTGGATCTTCAGACACTTCTGGCATCTTAGGACAGAGGATAGGGGACCTCAGAGCCCTTGGACCTGGTATTTTATGGTCTGAGTTTTGCTGCCCTGTGCCAGTTAGTTCCTCCACTGCTGCTCCCAAGAACTTCAGAGGTCCCCCCTCTAGGGCTTTCTCAGAGCTGCCCTTTGCTCTTGGTGCCTTTGGACAGAAAACCTTGTTGGCTGCACATATCTCTGGCTGATTTCTGGTCACATTGAGAAGTTATTCTTAGCTGGCATTGGCTTTGATGGAAGTCCTTTTTTCTTTTGCGCAAGACTGACCGCTTGTGCTTTTGTGGAGTGAAAGAAGTCACTTACAATAGTTTCTCAATCATTATTCATTCTGGTATAGATTGTAGGGTTTTGCTAGAGTAATTATGAGGGCGCAGTGTGCCCTTTGACCAGAAGTCTTGATTTTACAGTTCTTGAAGGACTTCCAGGAGGATCTGGCAATGAGGTGTAGGGGTGTAAGATTGGAGGTATTGATTTAGGAAACATGTCAGTTGCAGTGCACTTATCCATTTTTTGCTAGTTTGTGGCTTTTCCAGTTTTATCCTTAAGATGCTGTCCACATTGACTTTACTTAATTGAGTCTCTTACCAAGCTTTCTGCAAATTTGTTTTTCCCTCTACTGTTTTTGTTGAATTATGAGTTTATATTGCTCATTCTCTTCTACTCTCATTTTACTTAAGATCACAAAAATAATTATGGTGTAAACCATTCTTAAGCTGTTGTCCTAATATGTCTACCTGGGAACAAGGCAGGTTTGCTGGCTGAGTCAGTTTGTAGGATCTTTTGATCTCATTGAAGTAATTGATTCTTAAGAAAGTGTTAATAGCCTTTGTCAATATGTGTTCTTTTGTACTTTTCCTATTTTTTCCAACTGAAATCAGAGTTGCCTCAACTGCTTGCTTAATATATTCTTGGTTGGTACTGGTTTTGATCTTTGTTTTAACAGGTAAATTAGTCTTTATAAGGATAGCTTATACATATCAGTAACTGTTAATTTCCTGTCAAAATATAATCAGTTTTATTTTATAATGTTACTTGGATTGAACTATTAGAAGTTCCAGAAAGTGTATTATAGTATAACCTCATATATAATCTTGTCCCACTAAGTATATCCCTCCAGAGATAAATATTATTAAGCCACAAAAAATAAAAGCCTCTGTTCTAAGGCTATAAATTGCATGCCTAATTACGCTAATTATTTCACAAAAGTAAGCCCTTGGTCATTGGGAAATATAGATTGAAAGAATGTGGACAACTTTGGATGTATCCCATTACTGTTATCTGAAAAGCAATTTTGAGTTCATGTTCTGCTTTTACAGGGTCAGTAGCATTACCATTGCTTATGAAGAACAATATGTTATGGCAACAGTGAGTTGGTATTACAGAATGTACCTACTGAATTTATACTTGACTTAACAAGAGGGTTGAGTGACTGAGAATTTGATCAGAAGGTTAGCTAGAGACTACTGTAATCTAATCACTAACATTCTGAGAATTATACATCAGTAATGAGGATTTCGGTTTTGATAATTAAGTAACATAGTTTCCTTTGTTAACTATATTTGTACTACCATTTACAAACCAAAGATAAATTTCCTCTTGGCAGAGAATAAAATTAGTTTTACTTTTTCTTTGTTTCCTGTAACCATCATCCTGTTCTTCCCAAGCAGACATCCTGATAACTTCTTTGATCTTCCTCTTTACCCTAGTATAACAACAACAAAAAACCCAAGCCCAGCCCTTTTTGTTCACTCCTTACTAGCCTCCATTCATTTTGTGCTTTTGTACAAGTCATACTATTCTTTTTTTGAATACACATTTAATATCTTTTTTGCTTCACCAAAATTTCTTTTCCCTTTTCTGAAAGCCATCCCATATAACAGTATTATTTAAAGAAAAAAGAGAAGAGAAAAAAATGAACGAAACTGATCAATACTTTGAAAAAGTCTGAAAATAGTAAGACTGTGCCCAAGGACCTTCTTACCCCTGCAGAGAGGTAGGAAGGTTTCCTCTTGTATCTTTTCCTTAGAACTGTTTGTTTTTTGTGGTTTTGTAACATTCATATTTGTTTGCTTTTTGGTTGTTATTTTCATTTACATTGTTGTTTATACCATTTTTTGGAATCTACTTATTTCACTGCATAAGATCATGTAAATCTTTCCATGATTCGTAGTATTCAATGTATTCATTGTTTCTTACAGCACAGTAATATTCCAGTACATTCACACATCACAATTTGTTTAGCTATTCCCCAAATTAATAGTGGCACTATACTTACCAGATCTTGTCATATATATCTTTTAAAATTAAATCTAAGTTAATTGGTAACTTCTCTGTGCATTGACATTGTTCATTTTGAGACACTGCCTCCTTTTCCTAAATCTTCCTGTCTCCCACTCCCATTCCTGAAATGCACTTCCTCCTCAGATCTGCCCCTTTGAATCTTTTGTTTCCTTCAAAACTCAGCTGTCTTCCTGATTTCTTACCTACTAGTCCCCATCCCATGTTACTTGATAGATTATTTATATTAGATATGTATGTTTTGCCTCTGCCAATAAAATATAAACCTCTTAAGGGCAAGGACTATTTCATCGTCATACTCCCAGTTTGTAGCACAGTGCCTGTTACATGATAGGTGATTTAAAAATGCTTGTTTTATTGTTTTATTTATTTAGAACTTCTTATCTCTCTTGTACTGACTTCACAGAATTTCGGACGATATGAATTCTACTTGTTCTTTCCCTGTACCCTTTAAATTTTTCTCTACTAAAATCTAGGATATATTACTTTCCTGTTTTCTCTCACACATTCTAAGGTAGAGAAATCTCTTCTCTTTAAGGTTACTATCATTTCTGTCCCAGCAAAGAGTGACTCCTTGTTGGTGAAAATCACATCCAGATTGGCAGTTCCTTTTGTTGGTTCTTCCACTTTGGGGAAGATGGAATTAATGATCATTAGGTCAAGACAAGAAATTATTAGCTGCTTTGCTTTTTAAAAATTAAATAGATTTTTATTACTATCTTTTATTTTTACATCACATAAATATCCCTCTATATATTTCCCCTTCTCCTCCTTGGAGCCATCCCTTATAACAGAATTTTTTTAAAAAGAAAAAGAAAACAAAAAACTTAGCAAAGCCAATCAGATGGAAAAAAACTTATGTTCATCCAGCCCCCAGCCCCCTCCAGCATATACATTAAAGAAGTGAAGGGAATTGTCGTCTCATATTTTTTTTTTCTGGGCCAAGCTTATAGGTTTTGTTTTTTTTTTTAGTTTTAAAATTTATTTTAAACTTAAATACAAAATAAGAAAAGGAAAAAAATTGTCATTTACACAGAAGAGCATAAGAGAAGATTAAACATAAAATAAATTACCAATTCAAGAAAACCTGCATAATAAATACTATGCACTGATTTCAAAGCTCTGCATCTTTTCTTTGCAGGTTTTCTTTTGTTTTCTGCTGCGTACTTTTTACTTTATTTTCCCCCTCCTTTCTACCGCTCAAAGAAGGCTGCAACTAAGTGTGGAGATAGATGTAGATATAGATACACACACACATATACATACACACAGAGATATCTGTGTATATACATAGATACACTCACACACATATATGTAAGATCATAGTGTGCTGATTTCCACTTGTCATTTGTTTCTCTGAACGTGGATAGCATCTTCCTTCATAAGTCCAAATCTTTCCATGTTTTTTTAAATCAACCCAATCACATGCCATCTGAAAGATTGTCTGTGAAAGCTTTTCCCCAATTTTCGGCGTACTTCTGTTCTTGGCTGCATAGATTTTATTTATACAAGAAAATTTTACAAAACTTATTGTTTTTAATTTTGCAATGTTCATTGTTTTCTTTTTACTTACACTTTTGTAATTGTTGTGCATATTGTTTTCTTGGCTCTGCTTACTTCACTTTGTAGCACTTCTTGTAAGTGTTCCCATCCTTTTTTGCCTTCATCATTTCTTATTGCAGAGTTATATTCCATTACATTCATTGCTTTACATTCTGTTGGCCTGTTCCTGATCTGTGGGCATCTAGTTTGTTTTCTGCTACCACAAAAAATGCTGTTGTACACAATTTGGTGAATATGAAACTTTTTTGTCAAAGATCTTCTTGGAATATATTCCTAGAAGAGGAATCTTGGGGTCAAAGTATATGAACATTTTAGTTATTTTATTTTTGCATAATTCACAATTATTTTCAAGCATGAGTATATTAATTTATAGTTCTGATGATAGTGTATTAGTGTGCCTTTAACTGTCTTGTTTTTAGCCAAAAGAGGTATCTTGCAGCTGTCAGATTGTCTATCACTATGATATCATGCTTTATGCCAGGCTTGTGGTCTGTTTCCTGTATAATTCTTCTATTTTTTTCTGCTCAGTATAAGTGATCTGTATTATATTCCTGTGAGAGTGTTACATCTGTTTCTGTCTCTTAATCTTCACCCCAGTATTTTCTACTTTACTTATCATCATGATTCCCAGTTGTTCCCAGCTCTCTCACTCCTTCTTTAATCTGTTCTTTTCCTTTCTCAATAAGCAGTGTAGTTTCAGAGCCTTATTCTAGGCATGAATCCTATCCTACCAAATCTCAGTGTCACATACAAGGTCAAATTTTTGTTCTTGAATTAATATCTCCAGTTCACTTTGCTTGTTAGCTTTGATTTTGGTGACTGGGCAATGAAGGGTATGTTACATAGTCTTAAGGATAGATTTGTCAGCTTAAACATTTTTTTAAGTGAGAAATTTTGATTTAGTATAGCTTGCTTTCAGTTGAGTGCCTCATATTGTATTGTGCATGCATCTTAAAGACTGCTTTTACACACTATTCGTTTGATATTATGATGAACCAGAATCTTTAACTCACTGTAAGAAAATATAATGAATATTTGGTCAGTTGATCATGTAAGACTAAAATTTGTTAAGTTCAATAGACATTTATTAAGTATATGCGATGGGGATGTATTTTACAAGAATATTGGGTTTTGAAGTCAACAAGATGAAAATCTCATCCTTGAAAATCCAAGCAGTTTATAAAATGCCACCCTGCATCTTTAAAAAGTTGAAGCTACAAAGGGACTGTGATTCCTTTAAAAGAAAGCAGGCTGAATCAGAGTAGATAGATCTGAAATGGTTACTGTGGAAACAACCAAATGTAAATTTTCTTTTTCACTATTCTTCTGTTCCACTTTTCTTTTCCACCTAAGTATTGCTCTGAACTAAACTATTGAGCTATTGATAAACAGGATCTAGAGGACTTCTGTTCAAATAGAAGAAAACAAAAAAAAATTAAGTTTTAGCTAGCAGAAAATTATATGATTAGGGGAAAATATTGAAAGGTCTTTTAAAAAGTTTCTTTTTTAAATTAAAATGAAGCCTACGAATAGTTAAATCTGATTAAGTTTGAATGCTACTGTGCAATATATGCAGTGCTGTTTCTAGGGATACAAAGATTTAAAAAATAACGTTTCCATGCAGTCAAGAAACTTATGCTTTATTAGAAGGGATCTTGTAGATCAAGTCAGAATTTTCTTCCCAAAATTGAGAGCAATCACCTTCATTTGAAATGGGTAAAAGTATAGGGAAGAGGAAATAGTCCAGAAACATATTTTATATGGTTTTGTGGTTTAATATACCTATAGCTAAATGTTCGGGACCAAAATAACCACTTGACAACTTCGTCTACTAACTTGTTCTGTCTGTCGTTGCAGTAGGTCTAGCATATAGTATGATTGCGTACCTACCTATACCTTTATAAAGTTAATTAAAGCTGCCTATGCTGCCTGGATAAAAAGTGTTTTTCTGTAAATCTGTGTCTCTCATTATATGGAAAGTCATTATGTGAAATTTTGCTTTTGAAGTTGTAAATAAAAGGACATAATCAAAATGTTTGCATGTTAAATTTGTATTTACAGAAAATTTTGAAGCATAAATTGACTAATCCTTCCCCTGTTATATGAGCAAAATTCCTAATGTCTTTCTCTCTCTTTGTCTCTGTCTCTCACTCACTCTCACACACACACACGCACACACACACTATTCTGTGTGTATACATGACTGTACACACATAAGTTGTTGGTAATATAAACTACAGAAAGAGGTGAGATGAAAGAAGTAGAAATGTTTTAGAGGTAGAAATCAGTTGCCAAAATTTGGCAACTGATTGGCAACATGGAGTGAGGATGAGAAGTTTAGAATAATGTCATGGTTGTAACAATCTGGGAGACTAGAAAAACAATAGTGCCCTTTGCAGAAATAATGAAGCTTATTTTTTAAATATTATTTTTCTCAATTACACGTGAATACAATTTTTAACATTCATTTGTTTAAATTTTGAGCTCCAAATTCTCTCCCTTCTTCCCTCCTGACAGTTAGGAATTTGATATAGGTTATACATGTGTTATCATGTATATTAAGTAACATTAACTCTTCTCACTTTCTAGTTCCTTGTCTGGCTAATTTTTTACACTTATGCATTACCTTCAACTTTTGAATGAGCAGGACCACAAGTCTCCACTCAATTTCCATGCCCCAAGTCATATTATCCAGCTTAGTGAATTGGTCTCTCTGGACCATGTCCTTATTTTGATTTGTTTTCCAGCTGTTTTTCTTACACTTGTTAATCTGTTCTTTCATATTTTTGGTGACAAGTTGGTTATCTCTGCGCACAAGTTTTTCCATGTTGTGGGCCTTTGCTTAGTTGCTTTGGCAGTTACTTCTGTTGATGTTTTTTGGTTTGTCTGTCATCCAGAATGTGTATGGTTGATTTAGAGTGTGGACTAGTCCCCAGTAGAAAAACCCATACCTCCTTATGCCCCTTCTTTTCCATTATTTCTGCAGGCACCCTTGATATAAACATTATAAGGTTCTGATCTCTGGTAACTACTGCTGGTACCATTTTCCAGAGGCTGCCAATCATCAAGTCTGCTTATAGCATTCCCACATCATCTCAAGGCTCTCCACTGGTTTGGTGGGCAATGGTGACTAGTCTTCAGAGAATGTGAACTTTGTATAGCATATATTTTTAAAAAAATCTGTATTACTAAATTGTGAAAATTATATATTAAAGTCAAACAAAATATACTTTATTTTGGAAAACTGGATTATCTCAAAATCTGATTAGAGATGTCATTTTAATTGATATAAGTTAAATGATCCTGTCTTCTAGCTACTACTGCTATTTTTTATTGTCATTTGTCCTTTCTTCTATGTAGACCTAAAAGGAGGACTTAGAAAGTTATGGGAGAAAGTGATCTTTTGGGCCTATTTTTTTTCATATATTTTTCTTGCTTACGTTAATTAAAAGCTTGAAATGAACATTAATATAACTTAACTTTTAATAAGTTATATTTAAATTTAAATTAATTTCATTGTCTAAAGGATACACTAACACAAAGTTAATCATTTTTAGTCGCTTCTTGTCCATTCTTATTCACATTTTCTGTTATATGGGTATAAGCATGCACTTTATCATTCAGCTTTCTTTTACTTTACTTTGTAATATGTTGATTTCTTTGTAGTCTTCTTAATTTTCAGTCTTAATTGTATAAATATGCTATTGCATTGATGTACCACAATTTATTTACACATTTTCTTATTGTTGGTCATTCAGTTTGCTTCTAGGTTTTTGCAAATTATATGTAAAGCTATTCTATGACAACTTTAGAACAGATAACAAACTTTTTGTTTATGAGAGGACTTTCAGATCATATTCTTAATAGTAGCATTATGCAAAGTGTATAAAGATCATTTTTGTTACTTTTACTTTTGTCCTATACTGTTAAGCATGATTTTATTATGTTTTAGCTTATTTTTTCCCATGAGAACATATTTCTGATTGTATAAAGAAAATTAAAAGGTAAATAAGATTTGTTCTTGCTCTTTATGTATTTTTAGAAACATTTTAGAAGTTGTTTTTTAGTGTTTTATTTATGCACAATTGATGGATTTTATAGATTTTTATGTGAGATGCTGTTCTCTTTATTTAAAATTGCAATACTTTTGTGTTTGTAATAAATTTTAAATAATATTTCACTGCACTTATGGTTGTTACTATGTTTTTCCTTCAAAGCTGAATTTTTAAAATTCTGTCCTATGGCAAACAAATTTCAAAGGCTTTTCTGAGAACCAAAAAATATTTTTTTTTGGTATGACAGATAGAATGTTTTTTCCCAGAAGCTAGTGTCTGGATGTTAATAACCAAGAAAAATGGGCACAAAATTAATTTATATGGTATGTCACCTTGTAAAGTTTCTCAAAAAAAATTGATGATAAAATAGTATTAGCAGAATATGTGATAAAAGTGTATATTATGTTTTTTATTATGTATTATATCAATGACTTTCCTAGGTGTTTTTGTTTTTGTTTTTTTTAGTTTTTGCTGCCTAATTCAACAGTAGAGACACCATTTTTCTTTTTAACTTTTTTTGCAAGTTACTTGGAGTCAAGTGACTTGCCCAGGGTCACCCAGCTAATAAATGTCAAGTATCTGAGGCCAGATTTGAACTCAGGTGTTCCTTACTCTGGGGCTGGTGCTCTATCCACTTGCTCCACCTAACTGCTGATACGTTGTTTTTTCATCCCTCTTAGTTTATTCTTACTTGACTGACTTTTTTCTTTTGCTTGACCAATATTTCAAATTAAGAAATAATAGTACTATAGAACTTAATTTCAGAGACTGCCTTAAAATTTTTTTACTTTTGTTCATGTAAACTTCTTTTTTTACTTTCTGATTCTGTTGGAAGTTTTTTATGCTGGAAGTCAGGTAGAAGAATTGTTAGAGGGCAAATGAGGATTTAAATATTTTTAACCTTTTGTATCTTTATTTTATAGAGACTAGTTTTGAATGATGATGACATATTTGAGGCAGAATCTGACAGCGACTGGCAAAGTGAAACAAAAGAGGACATTTCCCCCAAGAAAAAGAAGAAAAAGTCAAGACACAGAGAAGACAAAAGTCCTGATGATTTGAAAAAGAGAAAGTGGAAATCTGGTAAACTAAAAGATAAGTCTAAAACACAACTGGAAAATTCTTCCGAAAATTTAGTCTTTGATTCAAAGTCCAAGAAAAGGATTTTGGAATCCAAAGAAGATTCAAAGGAGTACAAAAAGACCAGAAAAGATGATTTAAAAGAAACAAAGAAAACAAAAAGGGGTGAAATTAAAGACTCAAAGGGGAAAGTAAGAGATGATTTTAAAGAAAGCAAAAAAAAGAAAGAGAAACTTAGTGAATCCCTGTTAGAATCTGAATCAAGTACATTTGATGATTCACTTTCTCAGTTGGCTGATGATGACAGTGAAGATTTGCCTTCTGATAACAGAGGAGAGAAACAAAAATTTAAAAGTGGAAAAGATAAGCTAGAACATGACAACATAATTCAAGATGTGATTTCTGATAAACAACCAGATGATACAGCAAGTGCCGAAGAAGATGTTGATGTCAGAACTAAAAGGAAAAAAAAGAAATTAAAGAAAGTTGAGGAATATAAAGACGAAATTAGAAAAGTAGAAAATAAGGACCCATACTCAGAGAAAAAAAATTTATACAAAAAGCAAAAGAATCAAGAAAAAGTCAAAGGTTCTGTGGAGGTAGATAAATTAATACCTACAGCTGCTCAAATTCAGAAGAATATAAAACTGGGTAGTGAAGAGCGAGGTCGAAGATCTACTGATTCAGTTGGGGAGGTAAGTCACTCAGTGATAGAAGAGGAAAGTTTAAGAACAAAAGGATGTTGATTGAATCAAATATATGGGGAAAGTAATTTGGGAAAATATTTTTTTGTGCATACCGTAGATAAAATAGTGAAATAGAAGAAAGAAGTCAGATAAAGGCAGGGTTTCTTGCATGGGTTTATCAAGTAATTCTAAGGGTACCATTGAGCCTCTTGTCTCTAAATTAGTGATGACTGATAGACTGTAGTGAGTTGTCTAGCTTCTCCTCAGATCCTTCCTGCTCTTAATCTTATGAAATTCATTTCCATGGCAAGTAGAAAGGGTGCTGTGGGCTTCTTGCTTGATGGTTTTCAAATTTTGTTAGAGGAATGGGTTTAGAAAATATTTGAACAAAATAATATTCTTAAGTATTATCTAAATGGCAGGGTCCCTTCAAATAAATGAATAGTTAATTGTTGTATACCAAAACCAAGCTTCATAGAGCTATCACATAGTTATTGTTAGCTTTTTATTGAATAGATTATCTTATTCTTATAAATATTAAGATTCAGTTTTACTTATTCCTGCCCTCTGTTTTTGGTCTTTCAACATGACACCTCTGTTAGATTACTCTAAAGGAAGGAGTTAATATAATTATATGTTTGGGTTTTTTGTGGTTGTTTTTGCCTATTTTAAAATTGTGATTGTGATTTCTTAGATAAAGCATATTAAGAGAGTAATGTGTCTATTCAATCAAGTAATAGGTAACATTTATACGAAGCTGTACATATATCATCTCATAAGGAGAGGGAATTGACATAGGCTGGTTATTTTTTTATCTCAGTGAATAATCTGTGTATTCAAATCAGATGAGGTAGTATATGTAAAATGCTTTATAGACTCTATAAAACACTATGTAAATGTTAGTTGTTGTTATTTTCTGAAGAAATAAATCCATGCCACCAGCTTCGTTAAGTATTCTACCTTATAAAACTCTTCTCATAAATTTTCCAGAGATGACAGCGACAGGAAGTAACCCACATATATGTTTTGATCATCTTTCCCTTAAGTTTTCCTGTAGGCTCAGTGAAGGAGAATGATATCCAGCATCTCCCAACAAAACTATGTTCCTTCAGCACAATGATTTACCCCTCCTTGAGCTCTTAAAGGATAGAGATATGAATCTGCATGTAATGTAAAGAAACTTCCCTAACCCCTGCTGTGTCAGATTGTATTTCATTCATTTGTGCCTTTGAGGTGACTTAGTATAGTGTAGTGGAAGCTGCTGAATTTGAACTCAGAGGATCTGACATGGCTTCAAATCCTGCCAAGCTGTGTAACCATGGGCTTAAGATGTCAAAGCTTCAGTTTGGTCATCTATAAAATGGAGCTAGTAATAATAATACATATTTTTGTATGTATATAGAATACCCATACATATATACATATATATTTTGCAAGAATGTTAAAAGGAAAGTACTTTGAAAACTTTAAAACTTTATAAACATGTGAGCTGTTACAATGATGATGATGGGAATCATGTGGGGAAATGTTGGTCTTCTGAAATTATACTCTTTTATATGTATATTTCTCTCTCTAAATATATATATGTATGTATATATATATATATATATGTATATATATAAATTTTTCTGCTTTTTATTCCTCTCCTATGCTATGCCCTCTGCAGAAATTCTAGAAAATTTTGTAAGCAGCATAATGTTGATCATTAGATAATTTGGTAATTATTTGCCTGCCTGCTTTTGTGTACAAGTTGAATTAGTATAAAATGGACATTGTACGTGCATCTTTGACAAGGATATCGGAGCATTTCGTACCCTGCTGGGTGTGGGGTGGGTTCCCAGTAACTACAGACATCTATCAGAGGGATGCATAGGTTCCCCTCCCTTCCTGTGGCAATCACTGCCCAGATTATCTCAGCAACTCATACCTGTTACTCCTGCATCTTACCTTCTAATGGCCAACAGAACATGACTTCTCATTCTTCACCTTGATGCTCTCCAAATATTTGACCTAATTCTCTGAGTCTTGTCTTATCTAGGCTCAGCATCCTTAATTCTTTACCTGATCTTCACTTAGCATAATCTTGACAACCTTCCCCATCCTAGTTGCCCTCTTCTGTATGTTTTCTAGATTTTTAATGTTCTGAACCATTGTCCCCAGAACTGAGACTCCACATGTGGTGTGATGAAGGAAAAAAACAAAGGACCATCACCTCCCTTGTCCCAGATGCCATGTTTTTCTTAGATAGTAAACATTTATTAAGTACCTACTATGTACTGCACTGTGCTAAGGATACCAAGAGGAAAATGACTTGTCCCTGCCCTAAGGGGACTTACAGGAGTTGCTTAGCACCACATTAGTTTTGTTAGCTGTTTTATTGTATTGTTGACTCAAAATGAGCTTGAAATCCATTAAAACCTCCATGTCTTTTTTAGGTATGTTTCTTTTAAGTAATTGCTCCCATTCCTGTGACCTTGGGCTCTTGTTGAGCATTGACTTTTTCTTGCCTGGTCTCAAGCTTACTTCATTACTTTTAAGAGATATCTACGCTCTAATCCCTTTTTCTAATTCTTGTTCTAGAGCAGTAACCAAATGAATTCTACTATTCCTGGAAAGGACATGCCAGTTATTTGTCCTGTGACTACATTCAGCATTCCCTCTGATTTAACCTGTTCAAAATATTCCTCCCAGGCCACTAATCTTTTATATGTGTTGTTTTTTTTTCTCTTAGAATATAATATTAGAAGAAAGCTAAGATAGCAGAGTAGCAGGAAGTGCAGCTGAGCTCTACTCTGTTACTACTCCACAAAGATCTGGAACGTGCAGCAGACTAAGTCCTGACTAGGAAATCTAAGAGAAAAATCACAATGAGTCATTTTTCTACCACAAGTCAGCAAAGGGAAGTAGGCAAGTCTATAGATACTGAGGATAGGGGCTTAACCAGGACCATGGTACATATTATTTTCCATCATGACTGTGCCACAGGACAAGAAGGGGTTCCAGACCTTTAGAAGGGTTTGACCTTGTGCAGGGAGCAGAAATTAGCGCCAGCTGGTAGCTCTATCACTGTGTCACAGTGCCATAGATCCACTGAGGGTCTGAGCACTGGACTTTTGCTGATACCTGCAATAATCCAGTAAACAATACCCTGAGAAAGTGACAGCAGGTCTCAAGAAGACAAAAGCACATTCCCTGCAGACATTCCCTCTAGCAACGCACTAAGCTAGAAGTCATAAAGTAGGCAGGAAGAACAAGCAAACAAACAAAAATTCCTCATAAAAAGCTATTATGGTGACAGGAATACTCAGTCTGTAAATCTAGAAGAAGAGAATGACTTCAAAATATCTATAACCAAGCCTCAAAGAAAAAGCAGTTTGGGCACAAATTCAACAAGAATTCTTGGAAGAGATGAAGCTAGAGTTTTTGAAAAGTTTAAAATTATTTTATCAATGAGAGTACTAGGAGAAATAATTAGAAAAGAAATGAGAGCTATAAAAGAAAGAATTGGAAAGGGAAATAACAGGTTGGCATAGGAGGTACAAAACCTTACCCAAGCAACAGACTTCTTGAAAATTAGAATGGTTCTTCAAAAAAGTTAATGACTTCATGAAACAGAAAGAAATATTAAAACAAAGAAAAGAAAAGACTGAAAAAAATATAAGAAAGATGTAAGGCATCTATTTAATAGCGAAGACAACTGAACTGGAAAACAGATTGAGGAAGTATCATTTAAGAATCATTGGATTATCTAAAAGCCATGACCAAAAAAGAACTTAAGCATGCTTTAAGAAATCCTGAAAGAAAACTGCTCAGGTCTCTAGAACTAGAGGGCAAAGAATAGAAAGACTCTACTGTTCATCTCCAGAAAGAAACCTTAAAATGAAAACTCCCAGTAACAACATAGCCAAAATCCAGAATTTCTAGTTCAGAGAAAAAATAGAAGTTGGCATAATGTAATTATCTAAAGGGCAGGGACTGTCTTGCTTGTATTTGTAGCTCTAGTGCTTAGCCCTAATACTTAGCACAGTACCTGACATATATAGTAAGCTCTTAATAAATGCTTTTTCATTTATTCATGTTAAATTTAGGAAGTCAGTTTTAACTCAAGGATAAGCTTTGGTTGTCCTTGAATTTCATCTTATTAAACTCATGCCAGTGCTCTAGCCTATCGATCTTTTTAGGTCCTGATGCCCTCATCCACCCCGATAACTAGCTGTCCCAGCTTAGTGTCATTTGCAATATACCATCTTTGTATCTAAATCTTAAAAAAAAATGTTAAATGGAACAAAGTTTTTTTGATGATTCCACTGGACACATCCTGTGCCACATTTACTTTGAACCATTAACAACTTCTTTGAATTTTGGTCTTAGATAAGGAGCAGTCATGGGCCCTTAAGCTGTGTACTGAGCAAGGAGCAAGCACAGAAGCAAGCAGCAGTTATGTGCCCCTGACCCTGGGAAACACAGCAGGGGTCTTGCTTCCAGCCACTTGCTCAGTCTAAATTTTGCAGCTGAATAACCAAGACAAGAATCTCAGAACAAAGGGGAGCCTTCAGTTCTATCCTTCTGAACCTGCAGAGCTTTTCAGTTGACTGAAAATGACTGGATCTAGCAACAGTCTACTGAAACTCCAATCAGGGGCAGACCAAATTCCAGGGCAGGAACTTGTAGAGCTCAGGCTGGTAGGGAGGTGCTCAGACTTTACCCTGGATCGCACTGCTTTGACAACCCTAAAAGTTTGAAGCTTCTCAGCCTGGGCAGTTGCTGATACTTGAAATAACACAGTACTCAATATTTTCCCTAGTATATTTTCACTGAATTGCTAATTGGAGACTGAATTAGTGCTTATTCTCTGAGTTCATAGGATTTTTTCCTTTGAATGAAAAAGAGGATTTATCAATTTTTCTTGCCCATCTTAATTCCTGCATTTTGGAGCTTCAAGTGAGTTGTTTTTTTCCTTGTTAGTAAATAATCCACTCAATTAAAGGGCAAAGAGCCTACATGTAAAATTTAGACTGTTATCTACACCTGAGACTTCAGAGAAAGCTAGATAGAGTATGCTGCAAATCCAAGTATGTCAGATCAATAGATGGGGAAGGGGGGAGATTGGTATGTGGAAGAAGTTGGGGGAGGAGGTATATAGGTAGTCCTGAAGAAATGAACAGCTCCAAAGATGGTTTCTTTGCTTTCCCCTTTTGTGCAGAAAAATCCCGTTTTTTTGTGTGTATTAGTTTTCTTTCTTTGCCTCCCAAGGGATTTAGTGTAACAGTTAGTGGAGAAGCAAGATGTTAAATGTTGTCTGCGCTCTCATATTTTTAGACGATGAGGAGCAAAAGGGCAGATTCATGTTATGACTAACTTTGAGCATGTTCTAATTGGATTTAAGGACCCAGTCTTTGCTGGGCTCTGAGAAACTTTTCAAGCTCCCAAGAATTTATCCCTTGCACATTAGCCATCATCTTATAAAATGCCTCATGGCAAAACAAAGGACAGAAGTACCTTAGTTTATTTGTGGCCTGAATTTGTTTATAGAACGTTCAGCCCTCCTGAACTAGTCTTCAAAGTCTTGCTTTAAAATGCAATAAACATGGTAATATTCAATTAGCTTTTCTTTTCAGAACTTTTTTTATTGTTATTCTTTGGGTTTACATTATTACACGCATTTTGTGTATCCTGGTTCTGCTTATTTAGCTGCATGTAAGTTACATTTAGCTACAAGCTACATTTAGTGCATGTAATTTCATGCTTACATAAATTCTCCATATTTTCATTTCTTATGAAACAGTGATTGATATGCTGTAGCATATCACACTGCTATAGCACAATTTATTTAACCATTCCCCAGTTTATCAGCAACTACTTAATTTCCATATCTTTGCCACCCCCACCCTCCAGATGCTTATATGTATATGTGAATGCAAATGGGATCTTTCTGTTTATCTAAGACTTTCTAGGGAGTGTATTTCTAGAAGTGAGATCTTGGGGCCAAAGGGTGCAGGCGTTTATTTCCAGAATTGTTCAGTCAGTTCCCAGCTCTGTCTGCAATAGCTGAGTTTACTTATCTGTCTTTCCGTAGACCCTCCACCACTGACTGTTTCTGTTTTCTTTCCCTTTATACTGGGAATGAGGTGAAAGAATGTTTGTGATAGGTATTTTTCTTCTTACTGGTTATTAGAACTGGTCTTTCATATTGTTCGTAGTTGGTAGATTTTTTATTTAGAATTATTTGTTCGTAGCCTTTTTCTATTCATTTTACTGAAAATACTTATCCATTGGAGATAACTGATAACTTTATGTATTTGTGTTAATTCTCTGTAAATCTTTGATATCAAACTTTTGTCAGAGGTATTTGATGCAGATTGTTTCTCTTAAATCAAGTGTTCTTTTTTATGCTAGCTTCATTGATTTTCATAGATCTTTTAAAAATTTACTGGATGAAATTTGTTTTAAATTAGCTACTTCTCAAATGCTTTCTCGCAAGGGCTAGGTGGTACAGTGGATACAGTGCTCGCCCTGGAGTGAGGAGAACCTTAGTTCAAAGCTGATCTCAGACACTTACTTACGTTTATGACCCTGGGAAAGTCATTGAACCACTGTTTACCTCAGTTTCCTCATCTGTAAAATGACAAACTTTAAAGTGATATTTAAAAGCTGTTATTGTTATTATTAGTAATAAACATCAAACACACCATCTGCAAGGTTTATTTACTGAAAGCAGTTACTTTATTGATTTAACAGAGAGGAAAGGGATATGCCCTTCAACTTTGATATTAAGGTACTTACACATTTTTCTGAATTCTTAGTGTTTGTAACTTAGGATGTGGTAATATTCTTGTACGTGTGTGTGTGTGTGTGTGTGTGTGTGTGTGTGTATAATCATAATTTGACTCGTCCATTCTCCATTTATTGGGCATATCATTTCTTTCCAACTCACAAGTAATTCTGCTATGAAAATTTTTCTACATACGAATCTTTTCCTGTTGTCTATAAGTATCTTTAAGGGGTATACAGCCCCCATTCTGAAATATCAACATATGAATTAAATTCTAACTTTTCTTCAGTAATTCCAAATCATTTTTCAGAATAACTTGGTCAGTTCATTCCAACAGCAAGAAATTAGCATGCTTGTACATTTTAAAATAATTCATTTTTGTTATTCTAAACTTAACAAACACTGACAAACATGAACATTTTCATATACAAAGAACAGAAAAAGTAGACTGATTATGAAACCAAACTACTATTAGAACATTCCTGTCTTGCTGCAGTCCCTGTAATGTTTTCCCATCTTCATAACTTGATGGATGTGTGATGAAACATTAAGTTATTCAGTGTTATAAGTAAATCATTTTATCTGTTACCATCTGGTAGAAGGGTAGTCCAGAGGAAAATAATTTTAAGATTTGGTAATTTTGTCATAGGAAAGTAGAGTCCATGGCCTTGATGCCATGTTTTTCATTGTTTAAAGGACCCTGTTTAGTATATATTGTCATTTTCCAATTCGATTTGTATCTTGCTTTCATTACCAGGAGAAAGAAACACGGAAAAATGAAGTAAAAGAAAAATATCAGAAAAGGTATGATTCTGACAAGGAAGAAAGGGGGAAAAAAGAGCAAAAGGGAATAAAGAGTGAGTATAAACAATTGATTTTTACATGATTTTTAACATATATCGTTTATTTTTTAAATGTTTATTATAAATAGACCTTTTTAAGACAAGTTGGCTCCTCCTTACAGTGATAAAAAAAAGAATTAGATATCTGTACTTTTTAAGAAAGTATGAAGAATTCACAATCATTTTTTTGTTTCTGTATTTGTTCATGGGCTCCTTTGAGGCCTTAGCATCCTCTACATTTTCTCTGGGGTAAAATGAAGGTTATCTTATACCCAGTAATCATATTATATATTAGGTAAGTACCTTTGTGGGATCTGGGAACACTGCTACCTACATTTGGGGACACCCTAGACATAAACTGTGGGCAAGTTTTATTTTGGAAGTTTGTCTGAATTAATTCAAGTAGGGGCAGTGAATTAAAAAAAGATTTATCCTTTGAGGTTAAGCTCCTAAAATGAGACTTAGTTCATGTAAGCCCAGAATACTTCAAGGATAGAGAAGGTCAATGGGAGGGAGAGGAGGAAGGCCATTCACTATTGTGAGCTTTATCGGATATTGGACGACCAATAAAAATTACACATTGAAACTGTTTGATGATTCTGGTAGTGAATTTGGTGAAATTCTTTATCTACAGCCAGTCATATTAGCAAGTAGAAGCAACAGTTTTTCTTAAAGCATCTGTAGGACAGGATTTTATTTTTGTTTTGCAACAAGAATTTGTGATTGTAATGTTTATCATAAAACTTTTTATTATATACTAGCATCTAAAGAAATGAGGAATGCGTTTGATTTATTTACATTAACACCAGAAGAAAAAAATGACTATTCAGAGAATAATCGGAAAAGAGAAGAAACATTTACTGAAGACTACAGAACTAAGGAAAATAAGCAATTATACAAGGAGAGAAGAAGTACAAGGGATGAGACTGATACATGGGCTTATATAGCTGCAGAAGGTGACCAAGAGGTACTAGACAGTGTGTGTCAAATGGATGAAAATTCTGGTGAGTATGATGAAAAATTAGTCACAAATTACGAATTAACCAAAAGTCAACCAAGTTATTCTTATTTTTTACAAATCGTACCATTTGTTATAGGGTACTTGAAAAACAGAAGACAAAAGTTTTTTGTTTTTTGTTTTTTCCCCACGTTTTCTAGTATTCTCTTTTATTTTAGCTTCTATCTGAAGTTTACAAAGTAGGTTAGAGTAAGACCTATTTTAAAATGTGAACCAATAATTTATGTTGATGAAGAAGGACATCCTGATACCATCTCTAAATTGATGGATACTTTAAAAATAAGCACATATAATGTCCATTATGTTTAGAAACTAACAGAAGAAACAATTTTGGGAGGGTGAAGGCAGGAATGAAAGTTTGAATACACGGGGGTAGAATAATATTACATACAAATATATTCATAACTAATCACAGCTTTAAGTCTATAAGAAGTTTGCCAGAATGGATTAAAACATAGTGTCGTTAATCTGGAAGAAGCACATGGAAGATATGAAATTGTGTATTTTAAAGTAAGGAGAGAAAGGGCTTGGTGCACAGTTGATGTAAGGACATCCTAGATGGTGAGAAAGGCAGAAGCAGAGAAGACTTAGGCAGGTAAGTAAGCCATATGCAAGGGTTAGGGAGTCAGCTTACTCATCTACTATTCAGAAAAAAAATCTGAACTAGGGTACAGTGAAAGGGAAGGGTAGTTAATAAGAGACTTCTCATTAGTAGAAAACCTCAAGGTTAACAATCATGAGTTTTCATTGATTGGAAAGTTCATTAGGAGAAGTTCCTTTATTGTCTTAAGTGCATATTTCTACAAACCTTAAATTTTTGTGTCAAGAAAATACTCCTGAGTGGTTATGTTGTGTTGTTATTGGAGGGAAAGTCAGCTTATTAAATATTTTTTTGGCGGGGGGTGTAAGGCAATCAGGGTGAAGTGACTTGTCCAGGGTCTCACAAATAGTAAATGTCAAGTGTCTGAGGCCAGATTTGGACTCAGGTCCTCCTGATTCCAGGGCCAGTGCTCTATCCTCTGTGCCACTGCCCCGCTTATTAAGTCTTACGGTATCAAGAATTGCCATTTTCACATTTTAATAAGTAGGTGAAACAAAATTTTGAAATGGACCATCACTAATTATTGAATTATTTGAGACTACCTAGGGTTTATTCCTTTTCCCAACTTAGGTGTCCAGGCTGCTAACAGTTTGCTGGAACTGTTGCATCTAAATATTACAGGGTTGTAGATTTAAAGCTAGAAACGGACCTTAATCATCTAGTCCAGTCTTCTCTTTTTCAGTTGAGAAAATTGAGGCCCACAGATATTAAGTGACTTGCCCAAGGCCACCCACGTTGCAGGACTGGGATTCAAATATTCTATCCAAAGGAAAACTTACTTTTTGATTTTTAAATAAAGGAGTCGGTGTTTAACAGAAAGAAAGAATGTATGTATGTCATAGGATCTGTATATATATAGATATTTCATTTTGTTATTTAGTTCTTAGTTTCCACATAAAATGCAGGAAGATGGAAAAATAACATCTGTGACATGATCAACTTTTAAAACATAATTAATAATTCATCTGCATATCTAACAGATAGGCAGCAAGTTTTGAGTTTGGGAATGGATTTGCAGTTGGAATGGATGAAATTAGAAGATTTTCAAAAGCATCTTAATGGAGAAGATGAGAATTTTACAACCGCAGATGCTATACCAAGTAGTAAGTACTTTTGAAATTACTTGATGTCATTTGAGAAATCTAGTTGGTATTTTAAAAAATCCAGAAATCAGAATTATTATAAAATTGACTTCTTTTCTTCTTTAGACTTACTGAGGGATGCAGTGAAAAATGGAGATTATGTTACAGTGAAAATTGCACTTAATTCAAATGAGGACTACAATTTGGACCAAGAGGTAATAGTGTAATATTCCTATGAAAATTTTATTGAAATGTAGTTCCTGTAGTAATGTTAAGCAAGTTAACATGTGACATCAAAAGCATTTACCAATATTCTTAAAAATGTGCCTTGTCTCATGTCCTTGCTAAAATCTTTCCCTTCTTCTTCATTACAAATCCCACTACTTGGGCTGCATTATTTCTACCTAATACAACCTTTTCACTGAACTTTCTCCTTCTTGTCAGAACTTTGACTTTTTTTTTGTTTCAGGTTTAGTTATTTTATTTCATTTTTTGGTACCTATCTATAAAATTACAAATTACAAATACACTATACAATCAGATTTTCTCATTTTTTGACCTGCATTATAGATACCTTAAACAAAATCTTTTCACCCAAATTAAGAAATTCAGTATATTTAGAATTAAGTAATTACACAAATGACAATTCATCAAGTAAAATTTACTGTAACATATCATAAAACTTTAGGATAGCCAGTCAGAAGAAAAGGTCACCAATTCAGCAGTCAGTTATTTACAGTTTTAAAACATGCTTCTTTTTATCTAAACTCCCAAGTCAAAGGTAGCACCTGGATGGCAGAATAGTTGGAAAGAAGTAAAGCAGGCTTTTCCCCAAACTCCTCTAAACATATCTAAAAAACACAGTGGGCCAAATCCTGATGGGAAAAGCCCATAAAAAGTCACAGTGAGTCATTTTTCCAGTGCGTGTCAGCACAAAAGAGACTGTGAGACCAGAGAAGGGGTTTGGCCATGGGCAGGCCTTTGGAAAATTCCATTGCAAAGGAGAAGGCTGCATAACAGGATAAGGAGTGGTCCCAGACCCACAATGGGGCACCATGATGGGAACAGGTTGGCCAACTGGCAGCTTTGTTGCCAGCTACCCATTTCTAGGACCTGGATCCAAGGTAGACAGGATATAAAGTAGGTTGTATATAAGGGATGTTCCAGGGTAAGGAGCAGTTGTCCACCCTTCACAATATACTAAAAGAGCAAGCAGTGACGATGTGACTCATATCTTAGAAGCACAGCAAGATCTCAGTTCTAGCCTCTGGACCAGTCTGAAGCCTGCAGAAGAATAACCAGGGCAGGAAGGGAGCCTGCAGTTCTGTCACTCTGAACCAGCAAACCTTCCCAGCTTGATGATTGGGAGCAGATTTCAGCAACAGTCTGCTTTTGCTCAGATCCACACCCAGGTCAGGAATTTGCAGAGCTTAGACCAGGGGGCAGCAAGCAATCTATGCCTTGAATCAGAGTACTGAAAGCTTGCATGTCTCTAATTCTGTCCCTGAGATCCTGGAATTGACGTAACACCCAGTACCCCCAAGAATACCAACCCAGATCCATCTTCCAAAAGTACCAGAGAACTCAGCCATAACGTCATGTCCAAAGTCAAGGAATAGGCTAAAGAATGGGCAAACCAAAAAAAAAAAAAAGAACCTCATTATTAATGCCAGCAGGGATACTGAAGGAACAAATACAGAAAAAGAGAAGCAAAACAAAGCTTGGGCATAAATTCAAGAATTTCTGGAGAGGTAAAGCAGTATTTGAAATTATTTTTATAAATGAGAGTTCTAGAGGAAAAAAAATGGAGAAGAAATGAGAACTTTGGAAGAAAGAGCTGGGATTGCAATTAACAACCTGTCACAAGAGGTATAAAACCTGGCTCTGGCAACAAACTCTGAAAATTAGAATGGACCAAAGAGAAGCCAATGACTCCATGAGGCAACATGTACTAATAAAAAAAATTTGAAAGCTTGAAATAATAGAAGAAAGTTTAAGGTATCTCATAGCAAAAACCAGCTGACCTGAAAATCAGATCAAGGTGGAAAAAATTAAGAATCAGTGGGCTACCTGAACACCACAACCCAAAAGAGAACCTAGATGTCCTATTTTAAGAAATCTTAAAAGAGGGCAAAGTGGAAATAGACTGTACCATTCTTTTGCTAAAAGTAGCTCCAAATTATAAAGTCCCAGTAACATTGTAGCCAAAGTCTGGAGTTTCCAGGTCAAGGAAAAGATACTGAAAGAAGAAATTTAGGTACCAAGAGTGCAATCAGGATCACACACAATTTAGCAGAGAACTTGCAATATGATATTCCAAGAAGGCAAAGGAATATGGGCTTACAACAATAACTTACCCTACAAAATTGAGTATTATGCAACAGAGCGGGGTGGGAAATGGAACTTCAATAAAATTGAGGACTTCCAAGCATTTCTAATGAAAAGGCCAGAGTTGCAGAGAAACTCTAAATTTCAAGCACAGGATTGAAGAGAAACATGAAAAGGTAAGCATGAATGAACAGTGCTGATAAACTGGCTTACATTGGACTATGAGGAGATGTTACATATGTCTCCTTTGAACCTTATCATCACCAGGATTCACAGAGGGAATCCAATTAGATAAGGCCTGGAAGTGGTTCTGTTATTTCTTGATGATCTTAAGAAACAAATGGAAGGAGAAGAGGAATATGTTGGAGGGGAAGAGAAAGCAAGTAGACATCTATGCTAACCAGGAGGAGGGGTATGGCAGGAAGTAGCTGACATGTGAACCTCACTCTCATCTGAGCTGTCAAAAAAAGGAATACAGACACAAAGGGTTAGGTACAAAAATACGTTTTACTTAGCGAAAAAGGAGGGAAAGAGAGGAAAGGAAAAGATGAAATTAGTGACAGGAGTGGGTTATGGGGAGGGATTACTCCCAAGCAAAACAAACATTAAGGATGTACAGAGATGTTTATAGCTCTTTTTCAGGTGACAAAAAAGTGGGAATCTGAGGGACTGTCCTATGAATTGGAAAATGGCTGAACAGGTTATGACATGAATGTGTTGGAATTGTGATGTAAGAAATGATGGAGGATGGTTTTAGAGAAACCTGAAAAGACATGTAGGATCACAGTGAAGTGAACAGTTCTAGACAGAACTGGAGACTTAACTTGAAGACTTAAGATTAAGCCATTTGTAATGACCTACCATGATTCCAGAGGACTAGTGATAAAACACATTTTTCCACCCATCTCCTGATGGAGAGGAAAATGGAAATATGTTTTGCTTTACTATATCCTAAGTCTGTAAAAGAGGTTTTCTTTTTTATTCTCATTTGAGAATATGGGAGAGAGAGAAGTTGACTTTTATAAACACACACACAAATATGTATATTTCAATCAGCAAACATTTCTTTATATAAAATGTTTATATACAAATTTTTAAAAGAAAATAGAAAAAGGTGTTGTTAAGGGATCCCCTGAACTTGTCTTTTTGAGTTGCCAGAAACACTGGAAGCAGAGTTTGCAGGAGGCCTTGAATGTATCAAGGATCAAGGTGCTTTTCTCCACTTCCCAGCTCACACAATAGCTTGTTTGCATTGCAAGATGGACTCCCTGTGTGTCCTTGGTAGTTGGGACAGGTGACAATCCGTCTATACTGGCCTGAGAAACTTGCTTATGCAGCTGGGACCTTGTGTAGATAAGCAGACCATTTTCTCTTCATAGTCCAGCAATTCCCAAGGTAAAAGAATCCAGCTTTTGCCATTGCCATGCTCTTCCCTTTCAGGAGGGGTTTTGTCCTTTCCCCACATTTTCTGCACCTTTTCCCCTTCCATGCCATGCCCATTTAGGCAGAGATTTTTGTTTTCTCCTCCCTCCTTAATTGTGTTCTTTTTCTCTCTTTTTCTCTGTCTCTCTCTGTCTCTCTCTCTCCTGTGTGGATTGTGAACTCTGTGTTCCTACATGAATTTTCATTTCTTTTGTAATACACCTAGTTTTCATGTTTCATGAAGTTGTGATTGCTTATTGACAGTTCTACCAAATTTTAAAAATGTACTCTCATGTCAGAAACTTGGAAGTTTCATTTCAATGGAAGAAAAACAGAAAATTTTGATTCACACTTAGGCAGCATTGATTGCACTTGATTTCAAAATTCTTGTGCAGTTTTTCTGCCTGCCTTAGAACAATGAACATCCCCATTTTATCTTGTCAAAATTTGAAATGTCAGGCATGCCCTTTTGTGCCTAGAAAGGTTAATGTATTCATTAATTTGTAATAAAAATGTGGTCAATAAAATACTAGACTTCTCTACTGGATCACCCCTCTCAGTGCTCTTATTTGTCTGTATCCTATGTTTCACAATAACTGGCTACATATTAGAAGAAACTGCTGTATATTCACTGCAAATAAAGGTCTTTTAGTTGAGGCTTTTTTGCCTGATTTAAAATACAAGATTCTTTTTTAAAATAATGTTAATGTTCTCACATTCTTAAGATGAAAATTGATTGCTTATTTAAATAATTTGTCAAGAAATAGCTATAATATAAAGACATCCCATTCAGGCAGAGCCAAGATAGTGGAGTGAGACCAAATACTCACCTAAGCTCTAAAACAAAACTCCTTCCGATACCTCTAAAAAGAGAATCTGAACAAATTTTCGAGTGGCAGAATGCAGTAGGAGACAGTGTGGTTGATTTCCAACCCAGGACAGACTGGAAGGTCAGTGGGAAGGATCTGTTGCACAGGGCTGGAAGAGCACACAGGCTGTATCAGCGCAGACTCCACCATAGCAAAGCCAAGCAGGAAGCCTTGGGCGGTCTGAAGCAGCAGCAGCAGTTTCTCAAACATATCAGCCCAGGACGGCAGTCCAGTGGAAGTGATCAGCCCAGGACAGGAGTCTGTTGGAAATGAGCGAGAGAGAACCACAGAACCCCAGGTAACTGCAGCAGCTGCTCCTGAGACTATCAGCCCACAGATTAAATGTCTGTAAGTCACCTACTTGAACTTCTGGGAGCCAAGATGGCGGAGTGATCAGTAAATGCCATTCCTACTCCCCTTGTTGACCTTGAAAAACCCAGAGAATATTTCTGCAGGAAAAATCCTGGAACAGTGGGATCAGCTGAAGGGATGAACAGGTTATTAGCTGGTGAAGCTAGGAAAATCACAAAGTGGGGTCCCTCTTGCTGTGGCTAAAGAGGACCAGTGCAAGACTGGAGCTGTCCCAGACAACCCCACCTCAGAGAACCAGGAAGAGATCCTGATCCCTACAGGGGTGGAGCCCGTAATGGCCAACACCAAGACCCCAGGCATGCTTCTGCACAGCCAGGGAAGACACTAGCACAGATGGGGTTCACCAGCTGCTAAGTGTGCCTATGCTGTAGGTCAGAAGAGGAGACCTCCTGTGGTCATACCACCCCTCCCCAACACTTAGTAGCTAGCTCCAGGGTAACTGGGGAAACTCAGAAAGACTTCACCTAGCCTCTGCTTTGGCACACCAGCCAGCTCAGCACCAGGTAAACTGCAGCATTTTAGCTTCTACCTGAAAGAACCAGAGGCCACAATACACAAAGCTTCAAGTTCTAAGCACAAGAACCGTGGGACAGAGCCCCCTGTGCCCCCGAAGCAGAGATCCACTTTAAAAGCCAGGCAAAGGGTGATCATCATGAGCAGGAAGCAAACTAGAAAAGAGCATAGAATCTTTCTTTGGGGATAAGGACCAAAACACGAATACCAAAGAGATCAGCACTGTACTCCAATCTGAAACTTTGGAAAGAATATGAACTGGTCTCAAGCCCAAAGAACATTCTTGGAAGAGCTCACAAAGAGTTTTAAAAGCCAAATTAGAAAAGTAGAAGAAAAACTGACCAATGATTTTAAAACTATGAAAAAAGAATTTACGGAAAAGAACAGCCCCTTAAAAAGGAAAATGGACAAATGGGAAAGGAGATGCAAAAGTTAACTGAAGAAAACAATCTATTAAAAATTAGAATTGGGCAAGTAGAAGCTAATGACTATGAGCCATCAAGAATCAGTCAAACAGAATCTAAAGAATGAAAAAATGGAAGAAAATGTAAAATCTCACTGGAAAAACAACTGAAATGGAAAATAGATCCAGGAGAGAAAATTGAAGAATTATTGGCCTACCAGAAAGCCATGATGAAAAAAAGGGCTTGGACAATATCTTCCAAGAAATCATCAAGGAAAACTGCCCAGAAATCCTAGATCTGGAGGGCAAAATAATCATCCAAAGAATCCACCATTCACCTCCTGAAAGGGATCCCAAACTGAAAACACCAAAGAATATTGTTGCCAAATTCCAGAACTATCAAGTGAAGGAGAAAATATTACAGGCAGCCAGAAAGAAACAATTCAAATATCAAGGAGCTACAATCAGGATCACACAGGACCTTGCATCTTCTACATTAAAAGATCGTAGGAATTGGAATATGATGTCCTGCAAGACAAAGGAGCTGGGACTACAACCAAGAATCAGTTATGCAGCAAAATTGACCATATTTCAGACAAGGAAATGGACATTCAATGAAATAAGGGATTTCCAGACGTTCCTGATGAAAAGGCCAGAGCTCAATAAAAAATTCGATCTTCAAACAAGTTTCAAGAGAAGGCATAAAAAGGTAAACAGGGGAAAAAACTTGTTATTCAGTATGGGCAAACTGTTTACATCCCTATAAGGGAAGATACTTGTTAATTTTGAGAATTGTATTATTTATTATGATATTTAAAAAGGGCTATGCATAGATAGAGGGAGTGGGTATAAATTAAATGATATGATGATAAAAATATGCAAAGGGATTGTAACGGGAAATGTGAAAAGGAAGAGGCAGAAAAAGGTAAATTACATCACAGGAAGAGTCCCAGAAACATATTACAGGAGAGGGAAAGAGGGAACAACAAACTCAGTTAAGTACAGAAGTCTAGCTAGCTCTATAGGCAGTAGAAGGGGAAAAGGGAAAGAAAAAGGAAGGGGAGGCTACAAGGGAGGGAAGAAGTAATAAGGGAAAAAAGGAGTAAAAGGGAGGGGGGCTGAAAGAAGGGAGGGAAAACTGAGGGAGGGGGTGGTCAAAAATTAAAACTTGTGGGGGGAAGGGAGAACTAAAAGCATAAATGGGGAAAGATGATGAAGGGAAAGACACAGATAGTAATCATAACTGTGAATGTGAATGGGATGAACTCTCCCATAAAACAAAGGCAGATAGCAGAATGGATTAAAAACGATAATCCAACAATATGTTGTTTATAAGAAACACATTTGAAACAGGGATACACATGGGGTAAAGGTAAAAGGTTGCAGCAGAATATATTGTGCTTCAACAAATGTAAAAAAGCAAGGGTGGCAATCCTAATCTCAGACAAAGCAAAAGCAGAAATAGATCTAATCAAAAGAGATAAAGAAGGATACTATATCCTACTAAAAGGCACCATAGATAATGAAGCAATAACATTACTAAACATATATGCAGCAAGTGGTATAGCTTCCAAATTTTTAGAAGAGAAGTTAAAGGAGTTACAGGAAGAAATAGCAAAACTCTACTAGTGGAGGAACCTCAACCTTCCCCTTTCTGAACTTGATAAATCTAACCTCAGAATAAACAAAAAAGAAGTTAAGTGGGTGAATAAAACTGGAAAAGGTAAATATGATAGATCTCTGGAGAAAATTGAATGGGGATAGAAAGGAATATACTTTTTTCTCAGTGGTACATGGCACATATACAAAATTGACCATATACTAGGGCATAAAAACCTCACAATCCAGTGCAGAAAGGCAGAGATAGTCAATGCATCCTTCTCAGATTATAATGCAATAAAAATTATATGTAATAAAAGTCTATGAAAAGATAAACCAAAAATTAATTGGAAACTAAATAATCCTAAAGAAGGAATGGGTTAAACAACAAATCATAGAAACAACCAACAACTTCATTCAAGAGAATTACAATAATGAGACAGCTTACCAAAACTTACGGCATACTGCAAAAGCAGTTCTTAGGGGAAGTTTTATGTCATCGAATGCCTACATGATTAAAATAGAGAAAGAGGAGATCAATGAATTGGGCATGCAGCTGAAAAAGCTAGAAAAAGAACAAATTGAAAATCCCCAAGCAAATACTAAATTAAAAATACTGAAAACCAAAGGAGAGATTAATAAAATTGAAATTATATTGAACCTAATAAATAAAACTGAGTTGGTTTTATGAAAAAAATACCAATAAAATTGGTAAACCTTTGGTCAGTTTGATTTAAAAAAGGAGAAAACCTAATTACCAGTATCAAAAATGAAAAGGGTGAACTCACCTCCACCGTGGAGGAAATTAAAACAATAATTAGAAATTACTTTGCCCAATGATATGCCCATAAATTTGACAATCTAAATGAGATGGATGAATATTTTAAAAAAATATAAATTGCCTAGATTAACAGAAGAGGATGTTGAATATTTAAATAACCACATCTCAGAAAAAGAAATTGAAGAAACCATCAAAGAACTCCCTAGGAAAAAATCTCCAGGGCCAGATGGATTTACAAGAGAATTCTATCAGATGTTTAAAGAACAACTAATTCCACTATTATATGGACTATTTGGGGAAATTAGTGAAGAAGGATTCCTACCAGATTCTTTTTATGATACAAATATGGTTCTGATATCTAAGCTAGGAAAAGCCAAAACAGAGAAAGAAAATTATAGAGCAGTTTCTCTAATGAATATAGATGAAAAATTTTAAATAAGATATTAGCAAAAAGAATACAGGAACTTATCACGACAATAATACATTATGATTAGGTAGGATTTATACCAGGAATGCAGGACCGGTTCAATATTAGGAAAACTATCAGCATTATTTGTCATATCAACCACAAAACTAACAGAAACCATGTGATTATCTCCATAGATGCAGAAAAAGCTGTTGACAAAATACAACACCCATTCCTATCGAAAAAATGTAGGAGAGCATAGGAACAAATGGAGCCTTCCATAAAAGAATAAGCAGTATCTACCTAAAACAATCACCAAACATTACATGCAATGGGGATAAGCTAGATGCATTTTCAGTAAGATCAGGGGTGAAAAAAGGATGTCCATTATCACCACTGTTATTCAATATGGTACTAGAAATGTTAGCTTTAGCAATAAGAGAAGAAAAAGAAACTGAAGTAATTAGAATAGGCAAAGAAGAAACTAAGTTATCACTCTTTGCCTATGATGTGAGGATATACTTAGAGCATCCCAGAGAATCAATTAAAAAACTACTTGAAATAATAAACAATGTTGGCAAAGTTGCAGATTACAAAATAAACCCATATAAATCATCTGCATTTATATATATGTATTACTAACAGAGCCCAACAGTAGGACGTAGAAAGAGAAATCCCATTTGAAGCTACAGTAGACACTATAAAATATTTGGGAGTCTACCTGCCAAAACAAAGCCAAGGACTATATGAACAGGCACAAATAAAGTCAGATCTAAGTAAGTGCAAAAACATCAGTTGCTCTTGGGTAGGCTGAGCCAATATAATAAAAATGGCAATTCTACCTAAATTAATTTACTTATTCAGTGCCATACGAATCATACTACCAGATAATTATTTCCTAGAGCTAGAAAAAATAATATCAAAATTCATCTGGAAGAACAAAAGGTTCAGAAACTCAAGGGAACTAATGAAAAGAAATGCTAGGGAAAGTGGCCTAACCCTGACAGATCTCAAATTGTATTATAAAGCAACAATCATCAAAACCATTTGACTAAGAAATAGAAGGGGTAGACCAGTGGAATAGGTTAGTTACTTAAGATATAGGAGTCAGTGAATATAGCAATCTACTGTTTGATAAGCCCAAGGACCCCAGCTTCTGGGATAAGAACTCAGTGTTTGACAAAAATTGCTGGGAAAACTGGATAATGGTGTGGTGGAAATTGGGGATAGACCAATGCCTGACACTGTACACAAGAATAAAGTTCAAATGGATACATGATCTAGGTATACAGACTGATACTATAAACAAATTAGAGGAGCAAAGTTTATCAGATTTATGGAGAATCAAGAAATTTTTGACCAAACAAGAGGTAGAGAACATTATGAAGTACAAAATGGATAATTTTGATTACATTAAATTGAAAAATTTTTTTCACAAACAAACTCAATATATCTAAGATTAGGGGGGAAGCAGAAAACTGAGAAAGAATTTTTGTAGGTTCTGTCTGTGATAAAGACCTCATTTCTAAAATATATAGAGAATTGAGTCAAATGTACAAGAATACAAGTCATTCCCCAATTGATAAAGGTTCAAAGGATATGAACAGGCAGTTTTCAGAGGAAGAAAGCAAAACTATCTATAGTCATGAAAAAATGCTCTAAATCACTGTTGATTAGAGAGATGCAAATCAAAACAACTCTGAGGTACCACATCACACCTATCAGCTTGGCTAACATGACAAAACTGGAAGATGATAAATGTTGGAGAAGATGTGGGAGAATTGGAACAATGGGTTGGTATTCGTTGTTGGTGGAGCTGTCTGCTGATCGATCCATTCTGGAGAGGCATTTGGAACTATGCCCAAAGGGCTACAAAAATGCATACCCTTTGACCCAGCAATATAATATCTCTTCTAGAACTGTATGCCAAAGAGATCATAAAAATGGAAAAGGTCCCATCCACATGTACAAAAATATTTATAGCAGCTCTTTGTGGTTGCCAAGAACTTGAAATTGAGGGAATGCCCATCCATTGGGGAATGGGGAACAAATTGTGGTATATGAATGTAATGGAATACTATTGTGCTATAAGAAATGATGAACAGGCAGACTTTAGAAAAACCTGGAAAGACTTATATGAACTGATGCTGAGTGAAATGAGCAGAACCAGGAGAACGTTATACACAGTATCAACCACAGGGTAAGAGAACTGTTTCTGATAGACTTAGCCCTTCACAGCAATAGAAGGACCTAAAACATTCCCAAAGGAGTCAATGCAAAATGCCATCCATATCCAGAGAAAGAACAATGGAATTGGAACGCAGAATGAACCAGACTATTTTCCGTTGTATTACATTTTGTTTTGTTTTATGGTTTCTCCCATTCATTTTAATTCTTCTGTGCAACATGACTGAGGTGGAAATACATTTAATAAGAATGTATGTGTAGAACTTATATAAAATTGCACACCATCTTGGAGAGGAAGCGGGAAAGGAAGGAAAAAATCTTAAGATATATGGAAATGGTTGTAGGAAACTGAAAACATATTTAACAAATAATTTTTAAAAATAGAGAGATCAGTTTTAGTATAAAAAAAGCAATCAACTGAGGGTAATTTCTTTACTCTTTCCCAATTCGATCTAATCTGCTTTGTAGAAGGTATTTCTAACTAGCCAGTAAAATTTTGTGGATCCTCCAAACTTAATCTTCCCTGTCTTCCTCTTTATATTCACATTTCACATTTGTGTTAGTAATTCCTATACAACTACTTTGTAGCCTTTGTTGCTTCTATGGTAGTCTTCTCATATAAGCTTTTTCTCTTCTTATTAAAGCATCACTAAAACTTTTCTTAAATGGAATATGGTTTCAGTATTACATGAGTATAATGTTTGAGATCCAAACCATGAAAAACAGTCCAATAATTTAGACCGACTGCCATGGTAAACCATAAATCCTACCCGAAATCATGTCCCATACACATAGGGACCTGCCATCTGGTGTGAAATACTTAGAGATGTTTTGGAAGAGTTTTTTTTATTTTTATGGATTTACTGAGCTTTACTTTTAATTGAAATTACTCTTCATTTTGAACACAATAAAGTGGAGGAGGTGTATATGCACACTATCTGGTGGAAAATCAGAGCCTTAAAATAGAACCAACATTTTAGGATTATAGGATTTCAAATTATCTGGGCTTTCACTACCACACACTGGTTTCATGTAACAAATCAGATTTTCTTTGATTTAGTGTCATGTAAACTTTTGCTGCTTTTCTGGCCCACTATCTGCTGTTCATCATGCTCATTAAGAACAGTAGTTTAACTTATGTCCTGAACCTCACTAGTGGCCTCTTCTGGACTTTTTGAGGAAGTCAAGTTTTCCAAAGGGCCTTTACTGAAAGGGTGGAGAAGCAGCACAACTTGTGGTTTGGCTGCTCTTACCACTCTTCATTTTCTCAACTTCTTCCTTCAGAGAAGTCAATTTCTTCATTACTATACTTTTTTGGCTTTAAATGCAACCAGGATGAGCTCTGGTGTTCTGAAATTGACGGGAAAAGTGGACTTTAAAATGTGCATTTTTGAATGTTGAAGTCTCATTTAATTTTGGGCCTATGCAGTTTTTCTTCTTTGTATATCCAGGGCTCTGTGTGGCTCAGTTGGTAGAGCCCAGGGTCTGGAGTCAAGAAGGCTCATCTTACTGAGTTCAACTCTTGTCTCACATACTTACTAGCTGTGTGACCTTGAGCAAGTCACTTGACCTTATTTACTTCAGGTTCCTCATCCGTAAAAATTAGCAGGAGAAGAAATGGCAAGCTACTCCAGTTATCTTTGCCAAGAAAACTCTAAATGGAGTCACAAAGAGTCGGACATAGCTGAAAAATGACTAAACAGCACAATATCAGGGCTCATCCACTTGACTCTACACACAATAGGCACTTAGTAAATGGTCATTGAAGTGTCTTGTGTTAAATTGAATTTAAAACTCATTTCTGAAGACTTCGTTCTAAAAGAATTTCTTATTAAAACTTAATTTTTGTTCCCCTTTAAAAATGAAGGACTCTAGTGGAATGACTTTGGTGATGCTTGCAGCAGCAGGAGGACAAGATGACCTACTCAGGCTCCTTATCAAGAAAGGAGCTAAAGTTAATGGTAGACAAAAAAATGGAACTACTGCTCTCATTCACGCAGCTGAGAAGGTTAGTTACTTTTGAATGTAGTGCATTCAATTTAGTAATCTTTGTGTAAGCACTGACTACCATTGTAGGAAGACCTTGCTTTTATAATACTACCCGCAAAATGTCAGAGAGTCACATGTATCTTTCTATTTTATATTGAAATGACAACTGCTTAGTCTATTAACACTGATTTACTTTGTATTTACAAACCAAGGACTTTACGTGGAACAGTTAATGAAATACTCAAAATAACTCTCAAAAGAACCTATGGTGACAAGTAGTATTACTTATATAAATGTATCCACTAGAAACTAGCATGTTTTGTAAATGAAAATGAAATCATAAGTGAAGCTGTTACTTGTACTGGACAGTTGGTTGGGACTGATTTTAGTTTATGTTCCTTATTGCCAAATTATTAACGAAATTACAAATTTTTTGCCCACTAATTACAAAAATAATATATTTGTGACTTCAGTTTGACTGTTTCTCTTCTTTTCAAAGAACTTTCTAACTACAGTGGCTATTCTTTTGGAAGCTGGAGCTTTTGTGAATGTTCAACAGAGTAATGGAGAAACTGCTTTAATGAAGGTAATACTTTTTCACGTAGCTGAACGTATAATACTATAAATTAGATGTTAGTGTGGAAAGAGAACAAGAAAAAGACAAGAACAGCCTACCCTTTAAGACAGAAAAATAAGGTGTAAAAACAAAATAAAAATTAACATTCACCATAATACTTAAAATACCACCAGTGAGGAAGTTTTAAAAATTATTTTATTTATTTTCAGTGTTCTACAATCACTTCCATATATCTTAGATTTTTTTTCCTCCCTTCCCCTCCTTTCCCTCTCTTTCCCCACTCCTTCCTCAGGATGGTGTGCAATCTTATATAAGTTCTACACATGTATTCCTATTAAATACATTTTCACCTTAGTCATGTTGCATAGAAGAATTAAAATGAATGGGAGAACCCATAAAACAAAACAAAACATAATACAAAAGAAAATGGTGTGCTTCATTCTGCACTCCAGTTCCATAGTTCTTTCTCTGGATGTGTGGAAGGTGTTTTGCCTCAAGAGGCTATTGGGAATTTTTTAAGTCCTTGCATTGCTATGAAGGATTAAGTCTACCAGAAAAATTCAAATGAGGAAGTTTTTGAAGTATTTAGAATTTTTGGAGGCAATTAGGATTAATCTGTGAAGGTCCACCCTCAGCTTTGCTGCTTACCTGCTCTGACCTCTGCTAGTGACTTAACAATGAGAAAACATCTTTAGCAGTTAAGTGGAGATAAAGATACCTATCCTGAGTATTTCACAAGGTCATTGTGGAGATGAAATGAAATGAACTGACAGTTGGGAAAGTATTTCATGTTTATATTTATTCAACAAATGTAAATTGTTTGTTAAATTGTGGGATCATTGTAAAGGATTTGAAAAAGAAGATATAGCAGATATGCAGTAGTTATCTTGAAATATATAAAGGGCCATTTGTAATAGAAGAATTAGACTTTTTCTGCTTGATAAGAGCAGATGGAAGGAAGTTTCAAAAGAGGCAAATTTAGGATTGAGGTCAAGAAAAACTTAAAATAATTAGAATCATTCAAAGTTGGAATGGGTTGCTTTGAGCAGCCGTGGACTCTCCTCCTTACTGGAGAGCTTCACACTAACAGGTATGTGGAACTGTTGGTCAGGTTTGTGGAAAAGTGGATTCTTGCACAGGTTAGACTCAAACTTGGAAATGTCTTCAAACTGAGATTCTGGGAATTGGCATACAAATAACAATCGTTATACTCGAAAGTAGATGATATTTATAAATATTCAGGATTTATAAACATGCAGATTATAACAAATTTTGCAGGAGCAAAACCTATAGATGGAGAATACTTCTGTTAAGTCACTAAATGCTTCTGAAAAATAACACTGTCATTCTCAACAGTTAGAATTCATCTCTTGCTAATTTATTTCATTATGAAATCATAGGCTTTAGAGCCTGTGTAACAGACCTGCAAAAGTTATCTGGTCTAATTCCTTCAATTTGTAGTTGAGTAAACTGAGACTTAGAGAGGTGATTTATTAATGCTTTGTAAGTAGCAGAGCTGAAATTCCAGCAGTGGTCTTCTGACTTCAAATCCAAGGTTCTTTTGATTTTACTGTAATGCTTCAAATGTTATTAAGTAACTATTATAAATACTATAGAAATACTATAATTGTGGACTTCAGGAAAACCTGGAAAGACTTACATGAACAGATGCTGAATGAAGTAAGCAGAACCTGGAGAGCATTGTACGCAGTAACAGCAACATTGTGTGATGACTAACTTTGATAGGCTTGGCTCTTCTCAGCAATGCAAGGTTCTAAGACAACTCCAAAAGGCTCATGATGCAAAATGCTGTCTCCATCCAGAGAAAGAATTACTGAGTCTGAATGCAGATGCTTTCTCTTTTTTGTTTTGTTTCTTCTTTCTCATGGTTCCTCTCATTGGTTCTAATTCTTCTTTACAACATGACTAATGTGAAAATTTGTTTTTGAAAAAAGAAATACTGTAATTTGTTTCCAGATAGGAGAAAAGCAACAGACTAGCTGTTAGGTTAGACACTATAAAAACCATGACCATGTCCCTACTTAGGGAAAGGATAGCTTAGAAATAGTGTTTTCAATAAGAGGGTAGACGTTTTTGTATTTTGTCTTCCTTAGGGGTGCTTTATTATCAACTTTTAATTTCAAACAATTTTCTCACCTCTCATTCCCATTTTTATTATTATATTTTTATGATATATATGTGTGTATATATATATGTATACACACATGTACATAAGTACACATGTACATATAAAAATAGGTCCATATGAAAGATAAAGGTTACAGTAAATACAGAAAGGATTGTAAAATTTGTAATCTAAATTAATAAAAATTTTATTTTCATATAAAAAATTGGTTTTCTTCTGTTAAGTGCCTAGGTCAATGAAGATTAATATTTCATTTACTTCCAAAGTTTGATTAGATTATTCATATAATTTTTGAACTGGAAATATACTAGAAAGCAGATGATGTGTCTTTATTTTCCAAATGAGGAAGCCAAGGGCCAGAAAAGTTTTTGATTTAACTAAGTATAAACAGCTCCTTAGGAGCAAAGCCAGGATTAGACCCAGGTCTTCTCACTTAGTAAAATATTTTATTCAGTTGTGCAACTATTCTGTGTGATAGGAAAAAACTTCCCCTCCAAAAGTAAACTGGAGAAGGATGAGTAAGATAAGTAAAGATGGACAAAGACATAGTTGTAGCCTGAAATTCATTCACAAGAAAGAAAATCACCTTACATATTATTTTGCACTCTGCTCTAGCTTTGAGGAAACTTGTCTTGACCCAGTTTATCCATTTTGTATAACGCTGCCTAAGTTTTGCTATATTCTGGTCAGTGCATGCCAGAGTCTTTTTTTCAATCACTTCTGTGGTGAATATGAAGTTATTTTCTGATTCCACATAGTATAATCAAAGAATCACAGTGAAAACTAGTCTAGCAAGAATGCTTTTGTCAAGGATTGGCATTTTTGGTAGCCACGAAGGCAGTATTAAAATCGGTGGAGTGTAGTAGAATGGAAATCTTCTGAGTAATTTCCAAGAAGATCTAGCACTTGGTAGCTTTGTAGCACAGTAGAATGCTGGAAGTCTTGAACTTGAGTCAGAAAGACCTGAGTTCAAATCCAGCCTCAGATACTTAGTTGCTTTGTGATGACAGTTAAATCACTTAATTTCTGTCTGCCTTAGTTTGCTTGTCTGTAAAATGGAATGGCACCTACTTCAAGGGTTATTAAGCAAAGACAAAATGACACAACATTTAAACAGCATTACCTTAGAGTAATACAGACCTTAAAGTGCTATAGATGCTAGCTGTTATTATCATTATTGTGATTATGGTTATCAATGACAAAAATATCTTTCGAAGGCCTCCTGTTTTGAAGAATCTTTTAGTCAAGCATAAGCTGAGTGATACAAACAGATCCTTATATTTGACAGTGTATCGTAATGCAGAACACACCTTGTTCTTGTCCTGAAGAAATTCTTTTTATGTTTAAATGTCTTTCAAAAGACCCTCTTTAGGGGGGAAAAATTGCAGACTTTACATATGTATATATACTCCTTAGGCTTTACTTTTATATAATTACTTGCCTTAATGTTTTTCCTGTTACAGGCTTGTAAAAGAGGAAACTCGGATATTGTAAGGCTTGTGATTGAATGTGGAGCAGATTGTAATATTTTGTCAAAACATCAGAATAGTGCTTTGCATTTTGCTAAGCAGTGTAATAATGTACTGGTATATGACCTGCTGAAGAGTCACTTAGAAACGTAAGTATGAAATAAAGATGCTTAAAGCTGTGCTTACTTAGGGACTTTAGGGTAGTTATTTTAGTTGCAAAATATTTTTTTTATTAATTTTTAAAAATTTTTTTATTTTTAATGTTCTACAATTACTACCATAAAACTTAGATGTTTCCCCCCCTACTTACCCCCTACTACCCCCTTCCCTTCCCAAGATGGCATACAATTCTTATATAGGATCTACACATACTTTCCTATTGAATATGTTTTCACTATAATCATTGCAAAATATTTTTAAGAAATACAATTTCAGAGGCAGAGCCAAGATGGCAGAATAGAAATAGAGAAGGACTCAGCTGAGCTCTCCCGAATTCCCATCCAAACAACTTTAAAATAACACCAAATAAAACAAAAACTTTCCAGTCCAAGACAACTTAGGAGGTCAACAGTAAAAGTCTCTCTCACGTTGCGTGGAGGTGGGGTGGTCAGGAGCACAGTGAAGACAGCACAGGTTGTGCCTCAGGCCCAGCAGGGACCTTGAAGGAGGCTTCATTGGCAGCGGTCACAGCTTCAGGAACTCTTAGCCTACGGACAGTGTGGAGGTCAGACAGCCAGTCAGGAGATTGCATGGGAACCTTTGCAGGCACGGGCTTCAGGACCCTGTTGGATTGACCATACGTAGTTCTGAGTCATAGTCCCAGGGCCAAAAAGAACTACAGTACTTGTGGCTGCAGTAGAGGAAGGGCCTAGTCATGATTTCCAGGGTGGAAAGAACAGTTTATGGTTGTTCATGGGGGAGTAGAGACCCTTATCACAATTCCAAGACAGAGGGAAGCACTATCCATTGTGACTGCAGGAGAGCAGAGCACTTAGTCATAGTCCCAGGGCCAGGAGGAGTGCTAGAACTGGTGACTATGGGGAAACAAGGTCCCTGCCTGGATAAAGACCAAAACATAGGCCAAGAGAGCAATGCCCAAACTCTGCTTAGATCATACAAGCTTGGAAACATGGAAAACCTGCAGGCCCCTAGAGCTAGCTCTGAAAACAGCAGTGTGAAAGCTGAAGCTTGGGACAGATACCCCTCCAATCAGAGAGCAGAAGTCAACTTTAACATTAAATTAAAAGTCAATACATAGGCTGGAAAACATTAACAAAAAAAAGAAAGAACCTGACCATAGAAAATTACTATGGTAACAGGGAAGATCAAAATGCTAACTCAGAAGAAGAAAATTAATTCAAAATAGCTATATGCTGAGCATCAAAGAAAAATGTGAATTGGTCAAAGGTTTAAAAAAAAAATTCCTGGAGGAGCTTAAAAAAGGATTTTTTTAAAAAATCACATAAGAGATAGGGATGAAAGTGATACAAAAAGTCATGAAAAAAGAGTTAACAGCTTGACAAAGGAGATAAAAATATACTGAAGTAAATAACACCTATTAGTATAGTATAGTAATTCCAATACTGTATAAACTATTTGGAAAAATAGGCAAAAGGAGCGCTACCAAATTTCTTTTATGACATAATTATGGTTCCTAAACCAGGAAGAACAAAAGAAAGGAAACTATAAACCAATTTCCCTAATGAATATTATTGGAAAACTTTTAAATAAAAAACTGACAAGGAAATTAGAAAAAACATACACTATAACCAGGTAGGATTTATACCAGTAATTGCAAAGATGGTTCAGTATTAGGAAAACTGTCAGCATAATTGACCCTATCAAAAACAACAAAAATCATATGATTATTTCAATAGATGCTGAAAAAGCTTTTGACAAAATACAATGCTCATTCCTATGAACAGTTCTGAAAAGCATAGAAATAAATGGAATTTTCCTTAAAATAAGAAGTAGTACATATCTAAAACCATCAGCTAACATTATCTATCACAGAGATGAGCTAGAAACCTTTCCAGTAAGAGTAGGGGTGAATTAAGGATATACGTTATCACCACTGTTATAACTGTAAGACAAGAAAAAGAAATTGAAGGAATTAGAGTAGGTGATGAAAACAAAGCTATCACTCTTTGCAGATTAAATATTATGCTTACAGAATCCTAGAGAATCAACTAAAAAACTAGTTGAAATAATTAACAGCTTCAGCAGAGTTGTAGGATATAAAATAAACCCACATAAATCATCAGAGTTTCTATGTATTTCCACCGGAATCTAGCAGTAAGAGATAGAGAAATTCCATTTATAATACCTGCAGACAGTTTAAAATATGTGGGAGTCTACTTGCCAAGATAAACCTAGGGACTAGGTGAACGTATTTATAAAACACTTGTCACACAAATAAAGTCATATCTAAACAATTGGAGAAGTATTAGTTGCTTGTGGGCAGGCTGAGCCAATATAATAAAAATGATGATTCTACCAAAATTAATTTACATATTCAGTGCCATAACAATCAAATTACCAAAAAAAAAATTTATAGAGCTAGAAAACATTAAAAAATTCAGCTGGAAGAACAAAAGGTCAAGAATATCAAAGTACATTAATGAAAAAAAAATGTGAAGGAAAGTGGTTTAGCAGTAACAGACTTCAAACTATATTACAAAGTGGTAATCATCAAAACAATCTGGTACTGGCTAAGAAATAGAGTCATGAATCAGTGGAATAGATTAGGTATATGATAGTAGCAAATGACCGTAATAATCTAGTGTTTGACAAACCCAAAGATGTGTACGATTTTGAAAAAGAAAGCATTATTTGACAAAAATTAGTGGGAAAACTGGAAAGCTGTTTGGCATTTACTAGGTATAGACCAACAAGTCACACTTTATGCCAAGATAAGGTCAAAATGGCTGCATGATTTAGACATAAAGTGTGATATCATAAGCAAACTAAGGAAGCATGGAATATTTTAGCTTTCAGATATATGAATAAGGGAATTTATGGCCAAGAAATAGCATTAAGGGATGTGAAATGGATAATTTTGGTTACGTTAAATTAAAAAGGTTTTGTACAAACAAAACCAATGCTGCCGAGATTAGAAGGAAAGCAGGAAACTGGGGCGGGGGAAGGGATTTTATAGCAGGTTTTTCTGATAAAGGCCTCATTTCTCAAACATAAAGAACTGAGTTGAATTTTATAGAAATACAAGTCATTCCCCAGTTGATAAATGGCTAGAAGATATGAACAGGCAGTTTTCATAAGAAGAAATCAAATCTATTTATAGTCATGTAACAAATGCTCCAAATCATTATTGATTAGAGAAATGAAAATTAAAGCAACTTTGAAGTACCATCTCACATATCAGACTGGCTAATAGGACAGAAAAGGAAAATGTCAAATGTTGAATTGGATATGGAAAAATTGGTACACTAATGCACTCTTGATGAGTTGTGAACTGATCCAAACATTCTGGAGAACAATTTGAATCTATGCCCAAAGGTCTATAAAACTGGGCAGACCCTTTGATCCAGCAATACCACTACTAGGTCTGTACCTCAAAGAGATCAAAGGAAAATGGAAGAACTTATACATACAAAAATATTTGTAGCAGCTCTTCTTGTGGTGACAGTTGGACATTGAGGGGATGCCCATTAATTGGGGAATGGCTGAACAAGTTGTGGTATATGATTGTGATAGATACTCTTGTGCTATAATAAATGATGAGCAGGTTGTTTTTAGAAAAGCCCGGGGAGCCTTACATGAACTGGTGCTGAGTAAAGTGAATGGAACCAGGAGAACATTGTACATAGTAGCAACATTGTACCATGATTAACTGTGACTGACTTAATTATTTTCAGAAATAATATGATGAAAAATTCCATCTACCTTCAGAGAAAGAACTAATAGAGTTTGAATGCAGATTAAAACATACTCTTTTTAACTTCCTTTATCATTTTTTTGGGGAGTGTTTTATTTTGCAATTTGACTAATATGGAAATATTTTGCATTACTGTATATGAAGAAACTATGTCAAATTGTGTGCCTTCTCAAGGACAGGGTGGCGAGGGAGGAAGAGAATATGGAACTCAAGATTTACAAAAAGAAAGAATATTGAAAATTTTTACATACATGTTATGGAGAAAAATAAAAACTAAGTTAAAAGAAATAGGATTTAATTACTTTGAAGTACCTGTCTTTTCTTAGAAAAGAATTTCAAGAAGGTCAGCTAATAGTGATTAGATTCTATGACTCATTTGGAGAGGGCAGGAGTTAACACTTGCATATACTTAAGTACTTGGCTATTTGCTGAAGTCCTTAAAAATGTTAAAAGGTCTTAAAAATTTCCTCTAAACTTTAGATATTCCTTTATAATTTTGTTGAGGCTGCTTATTAGTAAAACCTTTTGGAAAAGTACATTAATTCAACTGTTGAAAAGCTCTATTCAAATTTAGATTCATTTTAGTGTTCCTATTTAAGCCATTTAGAACCTCTGAATTATTACTTTGATTAATAATAACAGGTAAAGCCTACTAAGATAATAATATAATAGAAATTTGAAGATCTTCCCATTAAGAGTTTGTTCACTAATAATATTTGACTGCTGTATATGAGAAATGGAAAATTAATTTGCTTTTAAGTATATTTTGATCATCAATCACATTTTTAAAATGTAAACTTTTAATTGATTCTAATGCAGAGAAACTTGTCTAGATTGATATTGGTGACTGTGTCTTCTTCTCTTTCTCTCCATTCAGGCTCTCAAGAGTGGCAGAAGAAACCATAAGGGACTACTTCGAAGCCCGGCTTGCCCTCCTAGAACCTGTGTTTCCAATAGCATGTCACCGCCTTTGTGAGGGTCCAGACTTTTCAACTGATTTCAATTACAAACCACCACAGAACATACCAGAAGGTACCCCTTTATAGTTTTCTTTCATATGATCTGTAGATTGAAGTAAAAATATTATCTGAATGGATTCTTTCTAATTGATTCTGTCATTTAATATTAGAGTTCAGTCCCAAAGGTATTTCTATGAGTATATACTTTATGAGAAATAGAAGAAAATACATTATTAGTAATGCAGTTGACTAGACCAAGTATAACCAAAAGAGGACCATGCTGGAAGTGGAATAATTTTGAGGGCATTGAGACTTTGATTGTGAAGTTATTCAAAAGGGGAAAATGATAAAAGGAATGGAAAAAATCTGAGACCTTACTACTAAAAAAAAAGCAACTGAGATGGCATTAATAACTATTAACCCATGTGCTACATTCCCTATAAAGTTGTTATGACAGTAAATTTTACATGTATTGAGGACATTCTTGAAAAAGATAAGATGTGGGAACAGGCAAACTTCTTCTGTAAAGGATACATGACCATGTTTTTATAATCATACTATTGACTGAAGGGTCTGAAGAGTACAAGATTCCATTTTACTTATTTCTGGCTATAGAAAGCATTTGATCTTGTGTGGCAAAAAATCATTTTTTTCCAATAGGTGCCTCCCATAATATGTCATTATAATACAAAGTTCCTTGAAAGATACAAGAACGGAAATTACTGTTTGACATAAGCCTTAAAATGAAAAGGTGTATGCTTGCCATAGATATGTGCCACCACTATAGAGAATGTCCATTATAGAGTCCAAACTAAGCAGTTATTCCACAGAGATATGACGTGTGTGGTCTTCTAGATAGTTTTTGTAAATGCCATTATTTTGATATCTTTAACCCCCAGAACATTGCAAAGCCTCCTAAATGGGAGCCATAATTACTCTTAAAAGTTTTTTCCCATTCAGGAATAATCAAGTGGTTAAAGAATGCTTCATTAGACTCTGATTTGTGGTTGGATGAGTAATTCTTGGAGCTAATCTGTTGCTATATGTTTTGGACAGACACTAGACAGTTGACTAGGTCTAGAGTTGAAAGGAGAAGATTAAGTTGGATTGCCTTTGGGACATTGCATAATTCTTTGACTGATTCTAGAAATGAAGGGCCCTCTTTTTTTTTTTTTTAACATTGTTAATCTTCTGGTAGTGTTATGTATCTGTGAGTCATGGAACACTATAGTTTATGAAGAATTGAAGTTGAGGATCATCCACAGGGCAATGGAGAGTATGGTGAATTGGTGAGTGTGACGATTCTACAACACACTGCAAATCCAATTATGCAGTGGTAATTATGTAAAAAATGTCATCAGAGATATGTATGGTCAGAAAAAAAAGGTATGCTATACTCATAGTAAAAGTGAGAGATAATTGATGCCTATCACTTAGTGCATGCTTTTGATTTCAGTGCTGTCCAGAGGATGTGAGGAAGGCCCTTAGTACATTGTTTCAACAGACCAACAGATTTATTGGAGGCCTGAGATAAAAATTTTATTGTAAGGTCAAGCATGGATGGGTTGAGATTTACTTCACTGAAGCCGTACCTACAGTGATTATAACACAACTTTATAGGAGAATTTCTCCTATATGTCCTTTAAGACCAAGTTTAATACATAATTGAAGCTAGGTAGTTCAGTGGGTAGAATATTGGACCTGGAGAAAGGAAGACCTGAGTTCAAATCCAGTCTCAGATACTTAGTAACTGTGTGACCCTAGGCAATTCAGTTAACCTCATCTGGAGAATGGGGATGATAATAATAGCACCTACCTTCTAGGGCTGTTGTGATGGTTGAATGATTTAGTATTTATAAAGTATTTATTTATTTGCAAATGTTAGCATATAAATGCAAGATGTTATTACTAATTGGATGTTTAAATGATTAACATTTTTCATTCTGTAGCTGAGAGGAGTAAAAATTAATAGTATGTAAACATGGAAGATTTGAGTAATTGCAGTATTTGTTTAAACATTTAATTGTTATAGTTTTTCTTTACATTTGTTTATTTATTTGACTTTTGTGGAGATGTAAGGTGTCACTTGAGATAAGGGAGGAATGATGAAAACAATGGCAGCCATTGTGTTGATCCCTACTAAGTGTTGTTTAAAGAAGAATAGAAAGTGAAAATTAATGACAAATTACTATAAAAGAGGCCTGGTGATGAATTTTCATAAAAACTCACTGTCCTTACATTGAAGGAACTGGAAAAATAATCAAGAAAAGGAAAAAAGAGTTGCATAATTGACCTACCTTTGATGTTAGCTCCAGCCTCCCTTTAATAATTATTTTATGAGTAATCATGAACTCACCCACCTCCAAAAAAAATTTGTCTTCTGGTAGCCAGCCTTAAGGTAATAGACCTCTCTCTACTTAGTAGCAATATAGTTTTCAGGCAATAGATAATAGTCTTTTACCAAGATCATACAGCAGACTGGATTGTTTTCAGAAAATTACACAGTCCCTCTAACAGCCTGAAACTTCCCCTGAAATGAAGGCCTATATTTTTAACACTACTATTTTTTTTTGAAGAAGTCCTATGACTGTTATATATGCCAGAGTCTCTAAAGAATTGAAGTTACCCAAAAGGCAGTAGAGGGAGACATGGTAGAAGTGAGTAGGCTATAATCTGTTACAAATGAGAAATTATACAGATAAAGCTTGTGAAAGGTGTTGTAAGAGAAATGTGTGATAGAAAACAAGATGGCTGGATCTATAGGGAGAAATAGAAGTTGGCAGTGGTTGTGCTGTCTTGGCATAACTTTTAAGAACCGAAGGTTAAAAAGCCTAACCCTTTGTCTCAATGATCCCACTCTCAGAAGTAAACCCCAAGGACACCAAAAACCTAGAAAAGTCCCATATGCAACAGAATGTTCATAGCAGCTTTTTTTTTCTTTTTGAAAAGCACTGGAAACAAAGTAGTTTATGGTTGATTAACAATGGCTAAACAAATTGTGGAACATGAATATAATGGAGTATTACTAAACTGTCAGAAATGATGAATTTGAAGAATTTTAAAAAGCATGGGAACATTTAGATGAACTGACACAGAGTGAAGTAAGCAGAACCAAGATAATATTCATAGTTTTAAGCTACTAAAGCTTAGAACTACAGTAAGATTTTTGGAATCCCTGTATATGATGACTACAGTTTAAATGGAAAGAACAAAGACTGAATGCTTTTGGAATGCTTCATAATATATCTGTATGTGTTGTATCCCCATTAGGATGTGAGTTTTTGAAGAACTAACTTTATTATTTGTATCATCAGCATTTGGCATAATGTTTTGCACATAGTAAGTGTTTAATAGATACTTTTTTATTCATCCATATATAATTTTAATAATAAAGTTATCCCCAAAGAAGAGATGATAAAATACACCCTCTTTTTCGCAAATGCGGAATAGCATGTGGGTATATGACTACAGATACACGCAGACGCATACACACACATGCAGAGAGAACAAGAGTCAGATTTTGTGGAAGTGTTGGTTACTTTTGCTGAACTGTTTTATTTTCTTCCCTTTTATTTATTGCATGGGATAGGTGGAGTTTTAGAAATGGAGGGGAGGAACAGGGCCAAAAGATACTTTGGAAATGGAGGTGAAATACACACACACACACACACACACACACACACACACACGATAGTGAAATTAAATAACAAGGAAAATAAAGGGAAAAATATTACCTGCACACTATGATGAGATGTTAGGTACACAGTAACATGTTGAGTTTAATTTCCAGAATAGAAATTGCATTTTAAATCCATTTCATTAATTCGGTGAACCTGTTAATTCAACAGGTTTTTAAAATTAAATTGGGTGCTTTTTTATTGTTTATTTTTAAATCAGCACTTTCAGCTTAAAAAAAATAATAATATTCATTATTCTTGTAAAGCTTAGAATCACGTTTTTTTCCCTACATTTGCCCAGTTAACAGTTTCTACTTAAATACTTTAATAGAGAAGATAGAATCCTTTTGGCATTAGGAAATAAAAGTTCTAGTTTCTTCTACTTACTAAGTTTGTGACTGGTAAATCACTTCCTTTCTTCTGGTCTGTTGCCTTGTTTGAAATCAGAATTTGAAACCTTGCCTATCATGAACATAGTGGGACAGAGAATGGCTGAAGCATCTCCCCAGTGCTTGGGGTTGTGATTCTGTGACTTAGATTTTTAAGCATTGTTTGGGTTGCAGCTGAGTAAAGGTTAATGTCAGTGATAGCAGTTTTCAAATACTGTCAAGTTTGTTATACAGAATAGCGAGTGCAAAAATGCTGACTGTTGTCCAGTGTGACAAAATAGCTTTGAAATGAAAACAAATCTCATTGAGAGGCCAGTGATGCTGTGTGCACAGGCTGGAAGAAAGTGTACTTTTCAAATAAAGGGCAAAATTGGTACCAAGTAATAAATCTTCCAAATTTGATAAGTCCCTGTTAAAGTCATTTTTAGGCAATACACAGTAGCCTGGCATTGATGTACCTAGGTAATGTAGTGCTCCTCTCAGGGTCAGGCAGACCTGATTTCAACTCTTGACTCAGTGGTCTGTGACTTGGGCCAGTCACTTAATCTCTTAGCCTCAGGTAACTCATCTATAAAATGAAGGACTTGGACTTAGTGCCTTGAGGTTACTTCTAGCACAGAATGTGAACCTGTGACTTCCCTTGTACAGACAGGGAGGTAAAGGCCCTTTTCAGACTTCATGTTGGATGGATAGTGAGGCAGCTTATCCTGGTTTACCCTGCCACAAAGGAGAGAGTGGGATATATGGTGGGGTCTTTGAAGGCATAGAGATGTGGCACGTATAGCCCGTTTTGATTGGCATGTTTCTTTTATCCTCCTCAGATCTTGTAAATTTCACTGCAAAAAAGTCGCTGGTTGAAAGTTTGATTAGATTTTTGAGGACTATTGTGCTCTTTTCAGCATTAGCTTCAAGGCAGAGAATTTTATTTAGTAGATCAAGAGCCAGGAGGGAGAGGGTTAGAGTGAATTGTTTATAGTAGCATTTTATGGTAGCTTAGGTGTAAAGCATTGAAACTTTTCATGCCACTACTATTTGCTCATGATTTTGCCTATTCTTAATTATTGTATTATTAAGGATTTCCTTTCTCATTCCAAATAGCAACTGTTTAAAGTCATTTACTTTCTCCTTAAGCCCCTAACTGCCTCCCTGCCTATAGCAAATAGTCTCTAGCGTCGCTGAGCTTGAGGCTGTCTAGCAGAAGTTTGCTCAGTTCCCTTCCTCCACTCCTCAAAACTTGTGAGCATTGTTATCCGTTTTTTCCTCCTGTCTCAGGAAAAGGTATCTCTAATCCAGCTACTAAGTACCCTTTATTCTATCCCCTCCCACCTTCTCTGAAACCTTATTCCAGCAATCATTCCCTCTTCCCATGTATCTTGTTTTATTTTAAATTTTTCGTTCTTTTGAAATAAATTATTTTGTTGTAATCAACCAAGATCCACATTCTCATTCTTCCCCTAATACCCCTTCTATTCCCCCATCTCCTGCTGCATACCCAATTGGAGTTCAAGAAAAAGGCAAGGACTAGATATATAGATTTGGTAGGAATATGCTTTAGAGATAACTGAACCCCTGGGACCAGATTAGGTTTACTGAAAGCATAGAGGCCAAAGACAACTCCGAAGTGTACTTATGCCTGGTGGTAGAACATAGTAGAATGAGAAGATCCAGTAAGATAGGGCAGAGAGAGTATTCCTGTAGAAGACAGGTAGTTGGTAGTCTCAAAAGCTGAAGAAAAGTCAAGAAGGATGGGGGCTTTTTTTTTTAATTAGAAAAAGTTATTGGTCATCTCATAATAAACAGTTTCAGATGTGTTTATGTCCAATTTCCAGAATTGGAAGCCAGATTGCAAGAGGTTGGAAAATGAGTGGGAAATAAAGAAGTGAAGGCAACAAATGTCACATCTTTCTCTAGGAATTTGACTATGAATGGGAGTAGTATGATAGTACAGTAGCTTCCAGCATGCCAGGGATTGAAGTGAAGGGGTTCTTAAAGCCACACGTAGGTAACAGGGAAGAAGCCAGTGAATAAGAAGAGATTGAAGGTGAAGAATAGGTGATTTGACAGGGCAGGGTCATGGAGAGGATGGAAAGGGGGAGTATGGAGGAGTTGGTTTTGACAAAGAAAAGGGCTAGCTCAGAGATTAGAGTGGAGGAGAAATTGGATTTGATGTTGAGGTTTTTAAAACGATGAAGGAGGGAACTCAAGGTTAATGAGTTTGTTTTCTCAGTATAATAGAAGGTGAAGTCTTCTTGGAGACATTTAAAATGCTTCCAAACTTCATTTCATTTTTATATGACCTCCCTTTATGTGTTCTCCATTGAGATGAGAGTAGCTCCCTATTCTGTAACACTTAATATTCCATCTTTCCTTATCCACCTCCTCATACTCTAGCTCCATAGTATTCTTCAATCATCAACTCCGGTACCCTTTCCCAAGTAAGGCTTTTGCTGAACACTTTAAGGTTTACAAAAAATTGTCCTGTGAAATTGGTTGTATACATATTGTTATTCCTTAAAGAAGCTCAGTAGCTATACTCAATAGGAAAGTATATGTAGAACCTGTACAGAATTGTATGCAGTCGTGGGGAGGGAGGGGGGGAGTGGGGGGTAGGTGTGGGGGGGATAAAATCTCAATTGTATGGCAGTGATTGTTAAACATTAAAAAAGAATAATAAAATAATAATAAAAAAAAATAAAAATAAAAAAAAAAAAAGAAGCTCAGTAGCTTGCCCATGATCAAATCACTGGGAACTGTGGGATTTGAAAGCACCCAATACCTCCTTGACTGTCTACCCTACTTTATTTGATATCCAAACTCTGCACAGTAATGTGCAATGAATGTTTCCAACCAGGAGTATTAACAGTGCTGTCATTCTTAAATATTTTATCTTTTTTTTTATTTTTGACCCTTTTCCCTCACCATTCATTTGTAGCCAATCAGTTCCTAAGTTCTGTGGATTCTGCTTTCATAATACCTGACATCTACTCCTTTCTTTCATTTCCCATTATCACCATTCTAGCAAAAGTCCTCCTTACCATGTTCTGGAACTATTGCAATTTAATTTCTTTTCTTCCACCTCCTGCTGGCCATAGGGGAAAAATAGAAAGCCCTTTAACAAATATTTATGTCCAGCAAAGTAAATTCACACATTAGCCATTTCCACAAATGTATATTTGCCTCGAGTCTGTCAGAAGGACCTCTGAATCTGGATTTGTCTTTTTATTGATCAGAGTTTCTTAATTCTTCTGAAGTTTGTCTTTACAGTGTATTGTTAATGGTATAAATTAGCCTCCTGGTTCTGTTCACTTTATTTTGCATCACTCCTTACAAATCTTCCCAGGTTTTTCTAAAACCATCCGTTTTGTCATCCCTTCTCTTGTAGCTCAGTGGTAGTGTTACATAATGTGTTTATCTGTTCTCCAGTGGACACTCTTTTTCAGTTCAGAACTACAAGAGGAATTTCTGTAAATATTTACGTGTGTGTGTATATGTGTAAGCCCTTTTCTTCTTTTTAAAAATCTCTTTAGGACATCATCTAAATTCTTTTTGGGCCAGATTGTTTCCCAGCTATTAACTATTTTTGTTAAATAGTAAGATCTTACCCCCAGCAGCTGAGGCCTTTGGGTTTATTGAACGCTAGATTCTACTAGATTTGTTTTCTTTTATAAATTGTGTATTTAATGTGTTCCATTGATGTCTCTAATTTAAACTAGTACCAAATTATGTTTCGATTTGGTGCTACTTGAGGCTCCCTTTTCATTTTTTTCATTGTTTTCCTTTAGATTCTTGATTTTTGTTTTTTCTAACAAATTTAGTTTAATTATAATTTCTAAGAAAATTTGGTATTTTAGGAGAATTGGCTAATTATTTCATTTTGTGAGTTTGTGTATGGAAAGATTTCACTGTTCTGTTTGTTTTTATTTAGGATCTGGAATTCTCCTGTTTATATTCCATGCAAACTTTTTTGGTAAGGAAGTCATTGCTCGACTTTGTGGACCATGTAGTGTACAAGCTGTAGTTTTGAATGACAAGTTTCAACTTCCTGTATTTCTGGTAAGATCTGTGTACATATAACTAAATTAAATTGCATTATTTGGTCTTTTTAATATCATTTGTAAGAGTTAATAGGCTTCATGATATTGTTTAATACTAAAGGACACATATTTTCCATTTTACCATGTCAGTCAGATTCCCTTAATTAACAGAAATATGTATAGTAAGTCCTTGGTTGACTATTATTCAAGGAATGAGTAACCAACCATCATAAATCAGAAAAATTGAATTAAATACAAAATCCTGACTGTTTTAGCATTTTAAAAAACATCTATTTTAATATGTTAGTATTCAACCTTAGTAAAAAATGATGAAAATAATTGGCTAATTATTTGATAACCATTTAGTACTACAGAGTAATCATGCTAGACATTAGTTCTTATTATACTATAGAGAGATGTAGAATGCCTAGAAAACTGACTAAAAGTATGCTAAACCCAAAGCATTTCTTCCCTTTGCCCCTTCTCCTCAGTAAATCTCTGATAAGAAGTTGCTTTCTGATAATTTATTTTATTCTCATAAATAAATACCTGGGAGCCAAACCCCCCAAATGACATTCGTTTTATGATTCTAGTAATGTGAAGTGGTGGCAAACTCTTGAAATATTTTGGCAGAGGAGTTCAGTTATGACTTTCTAGCACCATGAAAATATGATGCCATGTGCATTGCATATAACTTCAAATAAGGCTCCAATATAGTTCTGCTTCATAATTTTTCTAAAGTATCTTCAGTGCGATAAATTTGAATGTTTCTCTTTGGTCTCTTTGGGTTTGAATCATAATGGAATCTTGCTCTCCTATGAGTCATTAAAAGGTACATTAATAGATTCTAATGATTTGTTTTACCATCTTGGAATACATCAGTTTGTTTTCATATACGTTCTCATTAATTTTCTTTTGTTGCCTTCTAGGATAGCCATTTTGTTTATTCCTTCAGTCCTGTTGCAGGCCTAAATAAACTTTTTATACGCTTGACAGAAGCACCATCTGCCAAGGTAAAAGATCTTTTCCTAGCCAGACTAGAATCTCATTTGAAGTGTTTGAGCATGATTCCCAACCTATTTTGAAATCCTGTGTGTTTCACTTTCCATTTCCATATCTATCCCTGTTACCAAAAGGGCTAACAAGATAAGTTGCAAAGTTAGTGCAATTGCTTGTTTGTATGATGAGATATTGAAAACCTAGTGGTAGAGGCATTCCAAGCATACCAGTCATAATCAATTTCTGGAAAATTCACATTAAATGAAAATTCTTTTGGAGTAGATGCTATGTTATGATTTGTTGTTCAAGTGACTTAATTATATTACAAGCAGAGTTTTGTAACATGATAATGTTCATTCTTGCTGAATGATGTAGTTATTATGTACCATATGCCTGTTTATTTTTCTCCATTTTTTTCTCTTTGAGAGAGTGTAAATAGGTATTTATATTAAAAAATTAAAATTTTGTCTTTCCTTTCATAGGTAAAATTGCTTATAGGTGCATACAGAGTACAATTGCAGTGACCAAAAAAAGGCAATTGTAAGGATCGCGATGAAGTTATTTTTGAACCTGATACTGGTTACTTCAGTCCGATAAAGCAGTTTGGAATACTTACTTCTGGCACATCAACACTTTCAAAACATTATTCTACTACCTTTCTTTTAAAAATTTTTCTCTGCAACAGCTTGCTGATTTATTACCTATCATCTGGTATGTTCACTGCAGGGGGCAAGGGGTAGGGTGGGAAATGACACAGGGTTATCTGATATTTTGTATAATATATATGTAAGTATTTGTGCCAGTACCTTAAATATCAACTTCTTTTGTTATATCCAGACTGCATATTTTAGCTTTTCCACAATGTGGAGTGGTGCATATAAGAATTATTTAAGAAAATTAGATGATTTTTTTTAATCCTGAAATTTTCTACTAGTCTTAATGTTTCTATGTTTAAAAATGAAGTGTAAACCTGTCACATGCATAGACCTAGGGAAATATGTTACATTTGAAAGTTGCTGCTTCACTTTTTTGACCGCTAGAACTGAGTCACTGAAAATCTAAATAAAAATTGGACTCTTATCTTAGGTGTTTCTCTAGGCAGAGTGGTAGACATGTTTAAAAACAGATCATATTCCAAATTTATTTAGAAAGCATGGAAAAAATTAACTGGGCGTAGCTGGTTCAGGTTACTGTGTTATAACAGATCACAAGCATAAAGGTTAGATTAATTCCATAAATATAAAGTTAGGCTTTATTCATAGTAATGTATTGAAAGCTATTTAGATGATAAATTGGGTTGCTTATAGACAAACCAAGAATAGTATTGACCAGATTTGGGGTATTATGAATCTTTTAAAAGGGGTATAATTTAGCTCTGTGTTTCAAACTTACTTGGGTAACTTGTTACCTTTATTTGAGAGATTATCTTTGTTCAAATACTTTAATCAGAAAAAATTTTAAATTCAATTGGAACCATTTTAAAATCCCAACTGTGCCTTGCTGTTCTGGTTGCTCCATGGAATTTAGATACCACAATGTGCCTCTATGCTTAGCAAAACTATAGTGAACAAATACTGCTTAATGCTCACTGTTAAAATGGTGTGATTATACTATAAAACATTTCATTTCAAATTGTCGGAAAACAGATGGAAAATTTGTTCTTTTTTTCTTTAGCTCTAGACTAGTTTCTGCAATATCAAACTACTATAGTTTTAATGAAATGTATTTCAGTTTTTTGGAATGTCACATTATGCTAAATAAAATGAGAACAACTCACTTTTATATTTCATTTATCCATTATTTTCATCCAACTACTGCCTTTCTAGTCCATATTTCATTTTTACTAGAATATGTGTTAATAATTCTTTGCAGTTTCAACAAAAATATTTGTTACTATTTTTATATTTTTGTTTCTTAAATCTTAGGACAACAGCAAATAATGATGCCATGGTGATAGATACAAAATAATTGTTAGAACTGGGCTTTCACAACAAGATTTAAATATGGTTAAAGGATCTGTGCATTTTTATTTTAGAATTCATAAAGTCAATCATCAGTCTCTTAAGGAACCTACAGTCTAGAGTGGAAAATGTAGAGGTGTTAAAAAGAAATATTGCCATATGTGCTAAGCAAACTAACTCACTGGTATTGAGAAAAATGGCGTAAGAGAGGAAGGGTGATTTTTCTCAAAATCACTTTTGGCAAGGGGCATAGGGAAGATCTCATAGATAAAGTGAATTTAGGCTTGTTCATCAAGAGCTGACATGGTCTCAGTAGTTGGAGAGGAAGGAAGAGGCTCTTTAAGGTAGGAGTACTGTGATCCAAAGGCATCTAGTCTCTGGATAGTAAGTAGACAGACTCTATTAAGAAGTAATGAGAGATGAGACTAGTCAAGCTGCATGAATTAGTACCTGTTGATGACCAAACTAAGGAAAAATGTTCTCCTCTCAGATGCTTTTGAGCTTGGAACTCACTGTTTTACAGGTGGCAGAAGAATAGTAATACATTTCTGGGTTATTTACAATAAAATATCAAATGAAGGAAGATTCCATTCAGCTTTAGAAATGTATGTAGTTGTATTCATGATAAGCTTCTGTTCATAAAAATATCTATAAATGGGTGTGAATTAAAAATATAGATATCCAGAGAACATTGGAGTGTACACTGTGAATTAGGGGGGAAATTGATTTAAACTAGTACCAAGTTAATATCAACCACACTAAGAAAATTGAACAGTTCTTCCTTACCAACCTGTTGCTATCTTCACCTCATTATCTCCTGACCTACAGGAGAGTGCTAGGCTTCAGTATACTTATATATACTATATATTGTGATATACACTACATGTATATGATATATATATACATACAGTATACTTATACAGTATACAATATACTTATTTTTGGTACTTAGTAGTTGTATTTGAAAATCACTTAATTTCAATGAGTCAGGGTTCTTAACCTTGAGTATTATGGACTTCTTTGGCGCTCTGGTAAAGACTGTGGACCCCTCAGAAAAATGTTTTTAAATATGTAAAATAAATAGGATTATCAGGGAAGCTGATTGTACTGAATTGGAGACCTCAGATTAAAAGCCCCTGTTCTAAGCCTATTTATCTGTAAAATGTACTTTACCAACCTTAAGATATTCTATAGATGTCAGCTTTCTGGGAGGGCAGCGCAGCAAGGAAGTGTCACTTCCCCTAAGCCTCAGTGACCTACTGAAGGCTTAGGCACCAGAGTATGAGAATCAGAATCATTTCCTGCCTCTCCTGAAACAGACCTGAGGAGCCAGTCTACTCAGCAAGCATTGATGGAGCACTTATTACTGTAGCATAGTGCCACATACGGTGGTGAACACTTGGGAAATGATGAAAAGCAAAACCACTCTCCCTCCTAGAGGAATTCCTCTTCTGAGGTGGAGGGGACCTGTAAATGTATGTGTATATCTTGCAGATATATCTCTCCCATTGTGAAGATGTCAAGGATACCTGATACTTGACAGAAGAGGTAGAAAGAAGGTATTTTCAATGGGCAGGTTTTGTCAAGTGGAGAAGACTGGAAGGCCTCCTACAAAAGGTGAATTTTGCATTGAGTCTTGAAGTTGAAAAGGAAGTCAGTGAAAAAAAGAGGTTGATATGAGGAGGCAGAGCATTCTTGCCATGAGGACAACATTGTAGGCCAGTGTAGTAGAATCATGGACTACATGAAGGGAAGTAGAGTAGAAGGGGCTAGGTTATGAAGGACTTTACCTTCCAAACAATAGTTTTATATTTGATCCTGGAGGAAATAAGGATCCTGGAGTTAAAGTAGCTTGGTGACATGGTCAGATCTTTATTTTAGGGATGGATTAGAGTGGGGAAAGGCATGAGGAAGAGAGAACAATCAGAAAGATACTGGAATAATCCACGTAAGAAGTGACGAGGCCTGTGGTAGAGTAGAGAGAAGTGTATATTGTGAAGGTAGAAACAAGATTGGATATGTAAGGTTAGGGTTCACGGGGGAGTCAAGAATGACAGTAGCATTGTGAGCCTGGGTGAATGGGAGGATCCTACTGCCCTTCACAGTGACAGAGATGTTGTGAAGAGAGGAGGGGGAGAGATCATTTGTTATGTTTTTGTGGTCAGTGAGTTTGACATGCTTACAGGTTATCCAGATTGAGACAGTTGCTAATGAGGGACCAGGGATATATGTATGGGAATCATGTGCCTATATAGAGATGAGGAGGTTCACCAAGTGAGAAAGTATACAAGAGGAGGCTACGACTGAGCTTTAGGAAGTACAAATGATGTGGATGCAGTTTCTCAATAAACATTAAAAAAAAAATATTTCATTGATACTTCTTCAACAAACATGAAATACTTACTGTGTTCAAAGCACAGTGTTAACTGCTGAAGTACAAAGTCAAAAATGAAACATTCTTAGACCTCAGAGAACTTATATTCTAATAGTGGAGAGATGCAACAAGTACCCAAAACAAGGAACAGAGATCAGAGAAGGCTGCATCAGAGCTGAGCCTGAAAGGAAGCATAGGACCCAAGAAGTAGACATGGGAAAGGAAGGCACAGGGAAAACGTTCATGCACATGCCCCAGCAAAGTACTGAGTTAGTCCAGCTTACTTTGAAAATGGAGTTTATGAAGGGGAGTAGTGTGGAAGAAGACAGGAAGTTAACTGTGAGTCAGAGTCAGCAAACATTTGTTCAGCTGCTACTATGAGCCAGAACCTTGGCTAAGCCATGGGTTTACAAAGAAAGGCATAAAACAGTGCCTAGCCTCAAAGAGCTGATCCTCTAATGGGGAAGACAGCATATAAAAAGATGAAAACCTGGGGGGAAGGAGAAGGAGGAGGTGTGTGAAGGGAAGAGAGACAGAGGTAAGAGGGAGGCTCAGAGTAGCAAATTTATTTTTTATACACACTAAGTGGTGGAGAGGTATACCATATGATGAGGTGGTAGTGTCACTTACGAAATTGACATCAATATAAAGCCCTACTGAAAGAATAAACTTTAAAAAATATTTAGTAATCTTATTTTTTGAAATATAAATGGAAAACAGCTAATAGACAAATTTACTTTTTCATCTCTATGAAATCCTTATGAGAATGGTGTAAACAAAACATCAGGTATCCTTACAAACAAAAGGAGGGACAGGTGGGCTTTTGAAAGTTTTTTTGTGGGGGTGGGGTGAGAGAAAAGACATCTTTAGGGTCAAGCAGTAGACTTGATTTTTTAAAAAAGCATTTGATAACAGAAAAATTTACAAGTCAAAAGATTCCCTACCCAACAAGGTATTTCCATACTCTTCTCAAATTATACAAATTTCTTCTGAAATAGGACCAGGGAAAAAATTTTGTTCAGTGGTTCATTGGGTGCTAATATCAATTGATACATGAAATAGGGAGATATAATCGCCAAAAGGTGCTTTTTGTTATACGTCTATGAGTGGTAACTTTTACAAATACAAATAATTTGTTTCCAGCCTCAAAATCCAAGGCCTCAAATCTATAGACATCAAGTAGAACATATACATTGGAAAAACAAAGATATATTATTCAGATTAGGACATTCAACTATAAAAGTAGCATATGTATTAGCAAATAGAATGTTGGGTTCTATGTATTAATATAATGAAGTACAGCCAAAATTATTGCCACTACTAGCTGACAGTGGGAAACATCATAGGTGGGCTTCATTTTCCTTCTCTATACAATGAGGGCATGGATTATATGACTTTTTAAAGTCACTTCTAATTCTAAATCTGTGATGTGAGAAACTGGATAACAATCTTCCAATGGTCTTAAGTTGCCTGCTGCCAACAAAAGCCCAGCTTTTCAACATGAGTATTCTGGCTTTGCTGTAAAACTGGAAATCGTGACCAACAATAATCTTAGAAAATTTGCTAGTAACCCAAAGGAAATGGTGAGTCCAACTATAGCAAGTTAGTAGTGATGCTTTCTGTGCTAAAAGGGATGATGACAGGTGACCAATTTGAACACTGTGTGGTACTCATGAAATATTGAGCCATAGGAAGGCTTCCAGTCTGTTGGGTGGTTACTCTGGACAGTTTACTAAAAGGTGTGTTAAAGAATCCCAACATAAGAGAGCATGGACACCTTGTAACTTACAACCTGTACTAATGAGCTCACCAGACCTACTTAAAGTTGTTTGAAGGATAACATTTTCCATTAAAAAATTGAGATGTCACAACAATCATTTACACAAATACAATTTTTTTCATCAAATGATGAGGTGTTATTCTTTTTGAACGATTCCTTTTTCCACTATTTTGTAATCTTGGAATTATTAAAAAAAAACTATCTTAAACACACTTGGATTTTCTATGAATTGTTGCTCTTCTATTATTTTCACCACCAGGAGTTTTTCCTTTCAATATCACGCAGATTTAGCATGGTTGTTTTTGTGAATTTCTTGCTCCTAAAGTTGGAAAAAATTCAGTAGTAAATCTGTCTGACCATCTTCCTTTCACAAGATGTTCAACTAACAAGATCTCCACTGACTTTTAAAAAACATTTTTATTTAAAGTTTTGAGTTCCAATTTCTACCCTTCTCCTCCTTCCCCTCTCCCATCCAAGATGGCCAGCAATCAGTTCTAGGTAAGACTGTGCAAGTGGGTAAAACATTTCCATATTAGTCACTTTGTACAAGAAGACTCGAATAAAAGGGAAAAAAATGAAAAAGTGAAAAATAACCCACTTCAGTCCGTATTTAAACAATATCTGTTCTTTTCCTGGAGGCAGATAGCGGCATATTCATCATTAGTCGTTTGGGATTGTCTTAGGTCATTGCACTTCTCAGAGTAGCTGAGTTATTCATAGCTCATCAAACCATATTGCTGTTAATGTGTACAATGTTCTAGTTCTGTTCACTTCACTGTGCATCAGTTCATGCAGGTCTTTCCAGGTTTTTCTGAAAGAGTCATGTTTGTCATCTCTTACAGCACAATAATATTCCATTACCATCATATACCATAGCTTGTTTAGCTACTCCCCGATTGATGGGCATACCTTTAAATTCCAATTTTTAGCCACCACAAAAAGAGCTGTTATAAATATTCTTTGTTAAATTAGGTCCATTTCTCTCTTTACATCTCTTTAGGATAACAGATCTAGTAGTGGTATTGCTAGGTCAAAGGGAATGAACAGTTTGATTGCCTTTTGGGTAGAGATCCAAATTGCTCTCCAATGTGTGGAACAAGTTCACAATGCCACCAACAGTGCATTAGTTTCCCAGTTTTCTCACATCCCCTCCAACATCCAACATTTTCTTTTTTTGTCATATTAGCCAATCTGATATGTGGGAAGTGGTACTTCAGAATTGTTTGAATTTGCATTTCTCTGATCAAGTGATTTAGACATTTTTTCATGACTACACATAGCTTTGATTTGTTTGAAAACTGCTTGTTCATATCTTTTGATCATATATCAGTTGAGGAATGACTTGCATTTTTATAAATTTGATTTAGTTCTCTGTATATTTGAGAAATGAGGCCTTTATCAGAGATACTTGTTCCCAAAAAAATTTCCTCAGTTTCCTGCTTTCCTTCTAATTTTGGTTGCATTGATTTTGTTTGTGCAGAAACTTTTTAATTTTATATATTCAAAATTGCCTATTTTACATTTTGTAATGCTACCTATGTCTTTTTCGGTCCTAAATTCTTCCCTTATGCATAAATCTGACATAAACTATTTCATGCTCTCTTAATTTGTGTATGGTATCACCCTTTAGTGTAAATCATCTACCCATTTATCTTGGTATAATGGTGAGATGTTGGTCTATACCTAGTTTCTGCCATACTGTTTTCCAACTTTGCCAGCAGTTTTTGTCAAAATAATGAGTTTTTGTTCCAAAAGCTTGCAACTTATATTGCACAAATTGTCATTTGTATTGGCTTGGCCTACCCATGAGCAATTAATATTGTTCCAGTTGTTTGGATCTGATTTTATTTGTGTGAAGTGTTTTAGAGTTATGTTCATATAGTTCCTGGGTTTGTAGGTAGTAGACTCCTAAGTATTTTACATTTACAGGAAAAATGGAATTTCTCTGTTATCTTCTTTTGCTGGGCTTTGTTGGTAATATATACAAATGATGATTTATGTGGGTTTATTTTGTATCCTGCAACTTTGCTGAAGTTGTTATTTAATTTCAAAAAGTTTTTTTTTAGTTGCTTCTCTAGGATTTTCTAAGAATAACATCTGCAGAGGTTAAGTTTTGTTTCCTCATTCCCTGTTCTAATTCCTTAAATTTCTTTATCTTCTCTTATTGATGTAGCTAACATTTCTGGTATAATATTAAATAATAGAGGTGATACTGGGCATCCTTGCTTCACTCCTTTACAAATAATGCTTGCTGATGGTTTTAGATAAGTATTACTTATTTTAAGGTAAGCTCTATTTATTCCTATGCTCTCCAGTGTTTTTTATAGGAATGGTTTCTGTTTTGTCAAAGGCTTTTTCTGCATTTATTGAGATAATCATACTGGTTTTGTTATTGCTATGGTCAATTATGCTGATGTTGAACCCATGGTGCATTCCTGGTATAAATCCTGCCTGATCATAATGTATGACCCTTGTGATGTATTACTGTAACCTCTTTGCCAGTATTTTATTTTTTTTGCATCAATAATTATTAGGGAAAATAATTTTTTCTCTTTGGCTCTTCCTGGTTTGGATATCAGTGCTATATTGGTGTCATAAAAGGAATTTGGTGTAGGACTTCATTGCCTGTTTTTCCAAATTATTTATATAGTATTGGGATTAATTGTTCGTCAGATGTTTTGTATAATCTGTTTATGAAACCATCTGGTCTTGGGGATTTTTTTCTTAGGAAATTCATTGATGGCATTTCTTTTTCTAAGATTGGGTTACTTCAATATTTTATTTCTTCTGTCAATCTGAGTATAATTTTTTTTAGATTTATCCATTTCATTTGGATTGTCAAATTTATTGGCATATAATTGGACAAAGTAGCGCCTAGCAATTTTCTCAATTTCTCTCATTAGAGATGAGTTCACCCCTTTCATTTTTTTATTACTAGTAATTTGGTTTTCCTTTCTTAAAATCAAATTAGCCAAGTTTTCTTTTTCACAAAATCTAGTTCTAGTCTAGTAGTTTGATGGTTTTTTTAACTTTCAATTTTATTCTCTTCTTTGATTTTCAAGATTTCCAATTTGGTGGTAATTGGGGATTTAAAATTTATTCTTTTTCTAGTTTTTTTAGTTACACATCCAATCTGCCTTTTCTCTGTTTTATTGATGTAAAGCAATTAAGAGATATAAATTGTTCCCTACATACTGCTTTGACCACATCCCGTATGTTGCCTCATTGTTGTCATTTTCCTTAATGAAATTGTATTTTTTTCTCTGACCTACACGTCTTTTAGGATTAAATTAATTCCCAATTAAATTTTAACCCTTCTAAAAAATAAAACGGAAACCACCTACGTATACAAGATGCTATTAGTAACGTCTCATTTCTGGGGGCAAAGAATTAATAACTGAGAGGATGCCCATCATTTGGGGAATGGTGAAGGTTGTGGTACATCATTACAGTGTAATACTATTGTACTGTAAGAGATGATGAGCAAGATGTGCTGTGTACAAAGTAACAGCAATATTCTAAGAGAAACAGCTGTGAATTACTCAGCTATTCTTAGCAATTACAGTGATCCAAGGCAAATCTGAAAGACTTATGAAAAATCTATCCATACCCAGAAAAAGAACTAAGTTTCTGAATACAGACTGAAGCGAACTTTAAAAAAAAAAAATGGGGGGGTGTTCATAACATGATTATTATGAAGGTTTTGCATTGACTACACGTATAACCTGTACTGACTCGCCTTCTCAATGGGGGGGGGGGGGGAGGAAGGAGGGAGAGAATTTGGAACTCAGATTTTAAAAACAAATGTTAAAAATTGTTTTCACATGTAACTGGAGGAAAATAAAATACTAAGCAAAAATAAATTTTAATATCTTATTGCATTATGATACGAAACAGAAGCACTTACTATTTTTCCTTTTCTGCTTTTGGATATGAAGATTTTATGTCCTAATACATGGTCACTTTTTGTGTATGCACCATGTACTGCTGAGAAAAAGATATATTCCTTTCTATTCCCATCCAGTTTATTAACTTTTCCAGAATTGTATTCACCTCAGTTTCTTTCTTGTCTATTTTTTGATTAGGTTTATCTAGTTCTGAGAGAGGGAATGTTGAGGTTTCCCCACTAATATAGTTTTATTGTCTCTGTAACTCTCAACTTCTTCAAAAATTTAGATGCTATATAATTTGGTACATATGTGTTTACTATTGATATGACTTCATTGTCTGTGGTACCTTTCAGCAAGATATAATTTCCTTCTTTATCTCTCTTAATTAGATCTGGTTTTTACTTTTGTCTGAGATCATGATTGCTACTCCTGCTTTTTTTCCTTCCACTGAAGCATAAGTTCTTCTCCAGCCCCTTACCTTTACTCTGTATCTCTGCTTCAAATGTTTCTTGTAAACAGCCTATTACAGGAGTCTGGTTTTTGATCCATTCTACTATCTGCTTCTGTTTTATGGTTAAGTTCATCCCATTTCCATTTATAGTTATAACTGTGTATTTCCTTCCATGTTATTTTTTGCTTGTTTATCCCTCCTCTCTGACCCCACCCACCCTTTCACTCCTCACAAAGTGTTTTACTTCTGACCACCATCTTCCTCAGTATCAGCTCCCCTCCCCCCATTTCTATAGTCCCTGTCCCTCTTTACTTCCTAATAGGGTAAGATATATTTCTACATTGAACTGTGTATGTTATTCTCTTTTTGAGCTTTGCCCACTACCACTCTCTCCCAGTATTCCCCTCTATTAAAATAGCTTTTTCATGCCTCTTTTATGTGGGATAATTTACCCCCATTTCAATCTCTTCTGTTCCAGTAGAATTCTCTCTCTCCCCTTTATTTTGTTTTTTTGGGGGCATCATCCTATCAGTCACCTTATATCCACATCCTCTGTCTACATAGAGTCCTTCTAACTGCTGTTAGAGTAATAAAGTTTTTAAGAGTTACAAATATTATCTTGCCATACGGAAATATAAACAGTTTAACCTTACTGAATTTCAGTTTCCTTTCATTTTTCATAGTTCCATCTCTCATTTTATCTCTAATTTTGATAAACTCCCTTCTTTGGATTTCCTTAGCACATTACTTTGTTCCTTTCAAAGTTTCTTAAAGGCTGACTCAATTTGTTTCTCTCTCTCAGCATGATTAAAAGTACCTCTAGGAATTGCTTTCGTTGCCTCCCATACACTGTGACATTTAAATGTTTCTGGTTTTGTTATTTACCTTTAAAAAGTTATTTTACAGAAGACATGTCATAAATATATTTTCAATCTTGTCATAATATTTAAGTTGAATTTTCTATGCCTCCAACTGCCCTATTTTCCCTCGGGTCTATTCCCAAAATGACCAGGGCCTGAAAATCAGAATAAACCTTGCTCCCATGCTTCTTCGACTTTTCATAACTCGTAATCTCTCATTTATTTCATCTGTATGCTGACTTTTCTGGATTTGACATCTGCCTTACTTAACAGTTTTCTCTTCCATTCTTTCACCTGCCACTAGAGATTATAGAGGGCAGCTAAGTTCTACCCTTTGATTTTATAGCAAAGGAACCTGAAGCCCAGAGAGGTTGACTTTCCTTAGTATAATATAACATCAATTTAACAAATTTTATTGTGATTTGATTCCAAATCTAGTACTATTTTCAACCACATCAAGATCCACTGTTGCAATTACAACATCCATCTCAATGATCCTTCTAACATTTTCCTCCCTCATCAGTTACCGTCATCCTCATTTCATGGGTTAAACATAGTTTGTAGGTGAAAATTTCTTTAAAAAGTCCCTGGAAGTCCATTATCTCTAAAATTTTACATTCCTGCGAGTTCACAACTACGCTAAAACTCACACTTCAATACCTGGCCCCCTCATTTTCTGTATCTGGAGAGGTGGACATTGGAGAACTATTCCCAGATCAACTTAAAGAGGGGGCCCAGGGCAGATACCTAACCTCCTAATTTCACACTTGGCTGCAGTATTTTGTGTTCTGGCTCAATATTTTCATTTTTTTATGTATCTTCAAGTTGAGGTACTGCCTTTTGCCTTGCTTTGTATCGCCAACGCTTAGTGCCTGGCACATAGTACTAAGTACTTGATGTTAACTGACTGACCCTAAAAAATTGAGACCCCCAAAGTGATTGGGTTCTTAATGTATGATCTTTTCGAATCTACTCAATTCTACATCAACTTATTCCCCCTCCCAAGTTCATTGCCATTCAACAAGCATTGATCCATTCTCTCCTCTTCAACCTCTCCTTTCTTGGCTCTGACAAAACAGGATCACTCAAAATTTCTCTTCAATTTGTGCTTATTCATTTCAAGCTAGTTCTATCTTTTACTGGAAAATTCATATATTTCACTCTGGCTGCTTCCAGTTTCTCTTCTTTCCCCTTGGCCCTATAGAAATTGCTCTATCCATTAGATACAAAAGCTTTTTTTTTTAATGCTTTTAATCATACAACTACCAAAAGGCAGCAGGGCTCTGCTTCTTTAATTCTCCTCCCAGTCTTCAAACACACGCAGACCACATGGCTCTGTGCTTGGTTCTAACTTCACCCCACAGTACTTCCTGTCACCTTGCCCAAAGGTGCCTCACCATATTCTGGCTTTACTCTAATTCAACAATGCAACGTTTGTTATGGAGAGCAGCACAAAGAAAACAGCAAAAGTTCCACGTCCCCAAGGAGGGAGAGGACCTCAATCTGTGATTTCTTTGATAACAAGAAACATCACCACAGTTTGGTTCCTTTTCTGTAAAGTGTAGACCTAGAGTAAGGAGAAGTTATATGATTTGTCCTATTCACGTAATGCGCTCATAATGTATGTTATTAATGTCCCTCTCAAGAGAAGATCTAATTCTTCAACATATGGTGGAAACCTACTGGCTGTGTGACTGATAAAAGTAACAAAATTACTAAAGTTGTTTCCTCATCTGTAAAGTGAAGTTAAATAAAAACATTCTCCCTGTGAATTATGTGGGTCATTGTATATGCGAGACTAGACACTGTATCATAGGCAATTTATCACAGTTTGCAGTATTAGCCTGAGCTGGGAAACACTGGAAAAGACGATGCTTTAAGTTTCTTTCCAGGACTAAAGTACCACAGTTGTCAACTGAGCACAAAAAGGGGACAGAACAAAAGTGGGTAATCACTTCAGTTTTTAATAACTTTCAAATTACAATAGGCATCAAAAGATAAAATTGTAGAAAAACAACCACTTAAATAAGTAATAACTTTGGCTTGAACAATTTAGGAAATTCTAAATATGACATCACATTCATTTGTTGTACCCACTCACACTAGGAAACTGACAAGGATTTTGAACTTTCCCAGAATCATCAGGTAAAATCAGATTGTTGCCTCTGACTGTAGTAAGTACACAATGAAGAACAGTTCAAAGGACTACAACCAAAAGGTCAGTTTTAATCTGGGGCCCATGGTAGGAACAAGGGATAAAAAAGATTCTTATATAGGCTCAGGTGGTTGCAAAGTTTACATAAAAACCAGAATGAAGCAAGAAATTGTGCATTCAGATTTGGTATAGCCTTTATTCGTACAAATCAACTGAAAAGGTGCCTCTTCTAGTATTTCTCGTAATACCAAAACCATTTTCCAGAAATTAGGTTCTTCAAGTGTTGCTTATAGGTGGCCCCAAAATCAAGAGCAAACAGGAGATATACTGGTGGTTTCCAGCCAGCACAGAAGACTGGAGGAGTGGGAATGAGGGAATGGGTACTTAACTCTGAATGACTTACTTTTAGGAAGCTCATCCATGTCTGGAGATAAATGGGCAGTTTCTGTGCTGCCAACCTGAATACAAGGCCAGACACTGTCTTTTGGACCTATAAGGAAAAAGGGAGGCAACTCATAGGAAATGAGGAGAACCTCACCTAAAGAGGGATGTGATTACAGAAGCAAAAGGCAGATTTTAATTTGAGTTAAAAAAATCTTTGTACTGTGAGAGTCAATTTTAATATTTCATCATAAAAGCCCACAATGCATTTTAATAAATAAAACATTTAATATTATTAATAATTTAACATAAATGAGATATACATTCAAGATCACTCTATCCAAAGTAACTATAAAAGAGTTAACACAGAAGAATGTGGCCCTATGTGTCTATTTCCAACCTGAAAAAGAAAAAAAAAACTTGATTAATATGTATCTATATAAAAATATGAATAATTGTTAAATGAAGGGATAAATTTCCTTTCAAGTAGCCACATAAGAATTGTATGGGGGTTGGGGGGCATGGAGGGGAGAGAGAGGAGGTCTGCAGGGGAGGGAAATAAAAAAACTTTTTTTTCTACTTAAGACCTTCCCTAATCTCAAATGGAAGTGTCTTAAAACAAATGATAGAATATTTCGAAATTCACTTTTGTCTTGTATCCCCAATGGCTGGAACACAGACTTATGGAATAACTGATGGAAGCAATTTTCTAGTTCCAGTAAATTTACTGGTCATACAACCTGAATTTCACCATTTACCTTGTCACCCCAAAGCCAGACTACAGTGGAACAAAGGGCTGATCTCAGGATTACTAATCAATATATTATTATAGAATTCAAAATTACATTTTACTTCATCATAATGTAGCAATTCTTTGTACTTACACATTTTCACACAAGATATTCAGAAGGACTTAACTACCAGTATTTTAACTCTTAATAGCATTTTTTTGAAATAGGTATGGACATCAGATGATAGACCCACATTATGACAAGGAAGAAAAAAAGTTTTACTCCTATTCCTGGAAGCAGTTTTGCATAATAGTTACAGTTAGCCAAAGCAAGAAATCTCTGCACAGGGTGTATCACCCTAAAAATATTATGGTGACTATCACTGAATTTCTCAGATCTTGGGAGGGAGTCATTCCAAAGCTAAATCAGATTAAATGGTAACTGGAAAATGTTTTAAAAAATAAATAAAAACAAAACATAGACTTTAATTTGTGGTTTTCTAAATCAATAAGTTGTGCCTAAGTTTCAGTTTGGAATTTGACACAACTGCTCTTGGCAAGCTCTCCTGCTCCAGTACTACAAAGCATCAATGAAATTAGACTTCTACGTGCTCTTCTGAATCTTTCACAAACAAGTTCTTTTGCCTTTTTCCAATTTTTAAGAAAATGAATGAGTAGACACTTACTAAACTGGCACCTTTAAATATGTGAGCTACAATCTTGTTCATAATATCTATTGATGACTTACAAATCTTAACAGGAAGCAGAAATTCTATCATTTCTCTCCAGCTTGCTCAGGACAGAACTTTGGAAACGGTATAGGTATTTAGATGTTGGGCTAATTTAAACTGGTAACGCTCCATTCTGTCAGAGATCCTAGTCAATAGTTTGTGGGGGAAATGGTTAAGGATTTATAAATTGCTATAAATTTATATACATATTCATGAGAATTACCTGACATTTAACTTTTAACAAGGTAATTTCTTCCATTAAAAATACTTAGTTTGTCAAGTAAATCTGAATAGCAAATAGACAATATTTCCCATAACTGTTTCCTTCTAAATTTATTTTAAGTTTTATTTATGTCTTTTGTTTTATATATCAGTCATTTCTGGATGTACCTTCATATGCCCCCAAAACATTGTAACAAATGGAATTGACTTTCAAAGGAAAATAATTATTTAAAAATAATTTACTTGCCTGCTGATAAATTGTTCTCCCCTTTTCTTTCCTCTACTAAACAAGTTTATAAGGATTAGGCCCCTAAAAGTACATGGCAGATCTAGTACTGATGTTAGAAAAGCAGTCGTCACAGCTGGAGGAACATTGTATTAGAAAGCAGACAGATGGGTTCCATCCCTTCCTGAGCCATTTCCACAGCCCCTTCTCCCTACACCCCTTACAATGGTGCAACACTGGGCAAGCCACCACATTGGTCTTCAGCTATCAAGTGGGGGACATGACATCTCTGCCCAAAAGTTAGACCAGATGATCTGTAGGTCCCTTAGAAGTGGCAAAAAAAACTCTCAATCTCCGACAGGTACTACCCAAGCTAGAAAGTTAATAAGAAGTGTCAGAAGACCGACCACCTTCCAAAACCCAGAAAGGCTCATCAACATTTGGCCACCAGATGATGAATTCTCTGACCAGGGGAACTCATGAAAGAAAAAAATATTGAGGGCATGAAAGAGAGTCTATCTGCATATAGAGGGAATTACCAAATGGTTGAAATCACAGATCTTTAGAATTTTTGAAGATGCATTCCAGTAACAGCATCCATCCATCTCACCATGTGTGCCATAAGAAGTGCTGAGCCTTCTGCCAATGATCATTGGAATTTTATCACTGGTCCAGCTACAAAATTCAATATATCAGACTTGAAATATTTTTAAAAATTTTATTGATATATTTTTATTTTTACATCACCTTTATTTTCAAATATATCCCTCCCTTCCCAAACAAGCAAGCCATCCACTGTAACAAATATTAAAATGAAAGAGGAAAAAGAAGGAAGTTCAGCAAAACAAACCAATGCATCAACTGAGTCAGTTCATTTACTATTTTATTCCTAGTGTCCCCCACCTAAGCAGAGATGGGAGAAAGGTACATTTTCAGTCATCTTTCCCCTGGGGCAGAGTTGGATCTTAGAGTAACACAATATATATACTGAGGTTTTTGTTCTTTCAGTTGTCATTACTGTTACCAGACAAACTTTTTTTCCTGGTTTTTCTTACTTCACTCTGCATCAGTTCATCATTCTTCCTATGCTTCATATTCATCATTTCTCACAGCTATGTACAGCAGCTGGTTTGGCCATTAGAACTGATCATTACTTATTTTGCTTGTAACTCTTGGCTACTATAAAAATAGCTGCTACGTATCTTTTTTTTCTTTTTGGTTATGAGGCCTTTTTTTTTTTTGCTCTTTAAATTCAGTGGAGTATACTCAAAGCAATATATATATGTATGTTTGCATGTACATAAGTTATATATTTAATACAAAACACATATACTTTTTAAAAGCATAATTCCAAATTTCAGTAGGTCAAATCATATATCCACAACCAGTATATAGTGTGCCTCTCGTTATATAGTCCCATTGACACTGACTATTTTAATCTACTGTCATTTGTGTAATATGCTGGATTTAAGGTGAAATCTCAGTTGTTAAAATATTTTTAATAGTAATTTCAAAGCTTCTAGAAATGCATCTTCTCTACTATTTCAAAAATAGAATGGAAACGTTTCAGTCTTCACATTTCCATCCAATGTCAGACAGTTTCCGTTTTCAAGTACTCAGTTTCAAAGAGGTGATCTTTACACTTAAGATCTTTCCTAGCTTTCTATGATCCTATTTTTAAAGCACTCACTAAGTGCCTCATATAAACGTATCACTTCAAAAAAATCTCATTTGAAAATTCAGTCCTATTGCCGTGAACTAGGAAATAGGATAATGGGAAAACCAATGCCCACACTGATCTGACTTTATGTTCACAAATAAATTATGGTAAAGTAGAAAGAACACAGAACTTTGAATCAAAGGACAACTAAGTCTACTAATGATACTTTAAGTGATCTTAGAAGTCACTTCATTTCTCTGGGTCTTAGTTCCTTACCAAAAAAAAAAAAAAAAAAAACAAACCATAATGAGGAGGTTGGACAAAATGGCCTCCCCAAGTCCCTACAGTGTTAAAATTATTATCTTGTGATCATAGATACCATAAGGGGATTGACTGAGATGACTTTTAAGATTAACTCTCCAAGAACGCAAGAACAGAATTTCATACTGGGCGATTAGAGACCTACAATCAGTGACAAAGTCTAATATCTTACAAATAAGAAGAATTCAGTTCTCTTAATTGGTCTATCAGTTACCTTGCAAATAAAAAATGGCTACTGAGTACCCAATATGAGTGGCTCCCTCACCACAGGAAAAAATGGTCCTGTAGAAATGGATCTCCAAACTGAAACCTCTCTCACTAGTTTAGATACTTCCTACATTGTTATATGTGATAACCCTCCTTATATTCATAATAAACTGAGATGTAAGATAGTTACTTTAAGATGCAGATTAATAGTATTTTTCTCTTATTCATTCAATTTCTTCCATTACTATTTTCAATCCACAAGAGATGAATTTAAAATGAGTCACAAAATACTTAATAATTGTAGTACGTAATAATTATGGCCTTAATGTTTCCTTTCCTTTCCTATTTCTTTCTATCCAGCAACTGAGCACCATAGGCAATGAAAAATTGTGAATAACAATAAGGTACTTTAATTTATTCAAAGGGTTCATGTAATAAAATGAGTGGGGGAAAAATCATTACGTCAGATAACGAAGATATACAGAAAACCACAAGAAATATATAACCCTAAGAGCCATTCCCCAATAGTTAAGCAGTCAAAAGACAGGAAGTTTTCAAAAGAATTGTAAATTATCAGCAAAACACAGGAAAGATCATTTCAAATCACTAATAAGAGCAATGAAAATTAAAATGATTCTGGTGTTCCACCTCATACCCATCAAACTGAAATAGCTAAAAGAAACAGCAGATGTTGATGGATCAATGAAAAATATGTACAGTAATATACTGTTAGCTGTGATGTGTTTATAATCATGTAGGGACACAATTTGAAATTATGCAAGAAAATCCACTGTGGTAAGGGTGTGTGAATTTTTTAAAACTGTTTTGAGAGCTATTTCAATATAATTGGTTTCCTTTGTAATTCTATGTATTTTTATTTTATGAATTTCAAAACAGTAAAAACACGGGTTTTACCAGACTGCCAAATGGGTCCGAAATGCGAAAAAGGTTTAAGAATCCCTGTGTGAAACTGCTCATATTCTTTGATCCAATCATTACTCATAAATCTGTATGTACCAAAAGGGTCATAAACCAAAGACCTTATATATACCAAAAAATCCACAAAAAACCCCTAGCAAAACCCTGCAAGTTATAGAAGGTACACGTTACTTGATCAGCTGAACAAAATGTAGCATAGTAATAAAATCAATTATTGCACTGTAAGAAACTACAATGAAGAAAACAATGCAAAGACTTAGATGAACTGATGCAAAGCAAAATAAGCAGAAATGCAATTAATATTATACACATTGAACACAATAAAAACCAAAAAGACTAAATGAACTCAAATTATGAGTAATTATAATTATTAAAATGCTGGTCCCAGAGAAAAGAAGATGAAGTTCCCTCCTTCAACCTTTCATCAAAAAGTGTTGTTCAGTCTGACTCTTTGTGACCCTTTAGGGTTTTTTTTGGTAGTTTGCCATTTCCTTCTCCAACTCATTTTGCAGATGAGGAAACCGGGGTAAACAGTTAAGTGACCTGCTCAGGGTCACAGAGTAAGTTTCTGAGGCCAAATTCCAACTCAGGAAGATGAGTTTTCCTGATTCCAGACCTGATTCTATCCACTGTACCAGCCAGCTACCCACAGGCTTCCCCATAAGTGAGGGACCTGAGGCAAACAGGGTTAAGTGATTTGCAGCTAGTAAATATCTGAGGCTGGATTTGAACTCATGGAGATGAGTCTTCCTGACTCCAATACTGGCACAATATTTACTGTGTCACCTAGCTGCCACTGTTAAAAAGTAAGGATCGCCAATTTAAAATGCTGCATATATTATAAGATGTAGTCACTGGCAGTTGGCTTAGCTTAATAAACCATTTTGCTTTCTTAGAAGGGAAGATCCAATGTGATGTAAAAAGAAAAAACATCAAATAAAACTTAATTTTTTACTAAGTACACTACTGATTCAAAATTCATTCCAAAGTTGGTTCCCCAAACCTTTTTAAAGTCTAAGTGAAGCCCACAATCATTTTTATTTCTCAACCTATAATTTATGATTAAAATTTTGAATTTAAAGGATGAAGACAATATTTAGTTCACTGCTGTAGCAGGAAGGGGAAAATACAATTTGGGTTCTAATTTTTAAACAGGCTAAAATTGCAAGATTCCAACTCTAGAATTCTTAGTTTAATAATTGCTTAAAATATGAAAAAAATACACAACTTCTGTCCAACCAAAATTTCATAATAAAATTCAAAATCACAGCAAACTAGATGGCAAAAAAACCCAAAAACATTACTACTGAAAATATTCCCCTTTAAAGAGCCTAAGAAAATCTCCTTATTAGTGTGACCAAAGATCACAAATAGAAGCCACATACATAAAATGAACTTTCCTAAAGATAGAGGCATATACTAAGAAATAATTACAAATAATTGCCGTACTAAAAATATTTACTGTGATTTTTATTAGCATTTCTTTTAGTCCAACTGATGTTTTTATTGACTGTGATCAATACTAATTGGTCACTTTTTCTGTCATTCAATTGATTATAAATTTTACCCAGATGGGACCCAAATAGTATCACCTCAATCTTCAATCATATCCTGAAAGGATAGAGGGGGTGGGAGGTGGGAAGGAAGGAGAAACTTTCATTAAATAATAGGTCAGCAGATATTAAATAAAACCAAAGTTACATACCAGAAAAGGTATCCTGAATTCAGCATTCCTATTCTGATCACATCTTTTCTCCTGAATTACAAATGGAACAAATTTTAGGAAACGTCATCCATATTTTCTTATTTTACCATCATCTTAGGAAGAGAATAGAACCACATTAGGCCATTACAAATTCCTAGCTTATAGAAAAAATGTAAAATGAAGACTTATATGGCATTATAATGGAATTCTGGAATCACAAGTATAATCACCTTTTAGTCTACATTAACCTGAGATATAAATCTGACACGTCTAAGTAAACACACTTCTGCTTCTGTCCAATTTTACCCACATTGAGTAAAATTTTCAAAACTAAAATAAGTCAACCACTCTAATCGTGGGATAACAATCAGCTTCACATAAGCTAAAATTAATTTTTTAAACAATCTATAAATATTATTGTAAAACATTAAGATACCCCCCCCCCAAAATCTTTTAATACTTCAGAAATGTGGCTGTACTAGCCTCAGCCAACTCATGTGCCCAGAATTTCTGGGCAATTTTTCCAGTGTTCTTTTACTTTTATAATCTCAAAAAAATATGAATTGATTTTTATAGGTAAGCTTACACATTTCTGTATAATTATATTATAGAGAAAACATTAAAAAGGTAAAAGATGAATGCAACAACAAACCATGATGGTTAATACCAAGAGTAGTGGTATTCATTTTTTTCAGGTGAAATAGGTTTGCTTTATTGATGAATATGACTGTAATATTTGTTACTTTGAAAAATGTTAAAAAAAAAACACCTCACTTAGATTAAAATGGCTAACTGCAAGTTAATTTAGCCTCAATGGTTATGGTTGCAATATTTATAAAGAAAACACATATGGCTCCATACCCCCAAGAAATTAGAATTCTAATCACCTAAAAACATCACTTAAACACTTAAAAAAACTAAAAGAACAGGCACCAGAAAGAGTGATTCATAATATGGCCTTAAAAAAGGTTTTAAAGGAGTACCTATGAATCAAAAGAAAATCAGAAAAGGCCTGAAATAATCAAGTGTCCAAGACCTCTCAACAAGGTAAACCTGTTAAATAATATGGAAGGTTAATCAATAGTGACAAATGCATAAACTATGCAGATTAAGTATTAAGGGGAAAAAAAATCATTGTGATCTGAAGTATGACTGACTATGGAATAGCTATTGGGCAAATATTTCAAGAGTAATCTAATACAAATTACACTTAAAAAAAGATTTAAAAAAATTATACAGATTTTTAACTTCCCATTCCAAACAATCAAAGTTCCTAAAGGAAACTTTCCTCTACCTTACCTCATATTCTTAGGCCCAAAAAATAATCATTCTCAAACAGAATTTTTAACAGTGAATATATTTCTCCAATATATTTCTGTGGCCTTTTAAAAGGTGAAAAAGAAATTTATTGGAGCACATATTTAGAGGTATTTAGAGCTAAAGGAAAGGGATTAATGTGATATGGAAGACATAAAAATGAATATGTTCTTCCTCCTCTTTCCACAAGACTGTGGAGACTGGCCCATATGAGGTTATACCCAATGCATCATCACAAGTGCACCAGAATCAGACTCCATATTTCCTTTAAAAAAAAAAAAGGTCACATTTTTAAAACATTGACAATCCAGTGAGAAAAGGCAGTTTGATAGAACAGGTTGACCAAATATATTACATTCAAAGTTAATATAAGTTTGGGAGGGTTACCATATGAAAACAATACTTAAAAGAATAAAAGTTTCCTGATATATCATGAATTCTAAAAACCTCATGGAACAATGAACAACTTACTATGCATTTGTACATAACAATTTACAAAAAAAAAAATATATATATATATATATTTTTTTACCTAAAGACAGTGAATTCCACTGAAGCAAAACTCTTCTGGCTTTCAGTCAGAAGGAAATACATTTTGATCATGCCCATTATCATCATACAGAAAGAAGAGCTTCACTTCTGAGATGCACTCAATCCAAAATGTACTAGGAAATGTTGGGGGGGAGGGGGAAGGGGAGAGTCTCTCCATGCTATCAAATAGTGCTTCAAGATGAATGATCAGCAGCAATGTTCATATCTGCTTTTACTCCTTTGCCTTCATGGCTAAGATGACCGACAACACCATTGGTAGCTAAAGAGAGGAAAAGAAAAAGAAAAGTCATTGGTAGGAAAATTCACCTAACAACCACTAATGTTTTCCAAATTTTTCTTTATACTCATTTTAGTCTTGTGGTAGATTAAAAAACAGTACATATATGAAATACAAATCCATTTGAATGTTGCTAAGCGATGACCGTATAGAAAAAATATACAGACTAAAGAACTAGCACTATCCAAAATAACGAAAGGTAGTGCACAGTAAAATTCCACAAGATTTTATACGTATACTTTGGAATTTTGGGGTACAAAGTACATTTTTAAGGCAGTAAAACAGAAATTAATGTCAAGTGATGTTACCAAAACTTTGAACATTAATAATTTTCATTTTGTGAATGAACATTTTCATTGATTAAAAATTACAATAGCATTTTAGAAATGCATTTAGAAATTTAGAAATTGTGTAACAGGAGAATCAAATCAATTCACATCTCCACCAAAAGCACTTCATTCCATAATCTTTCTAATACTGATGACTCTTCAACTTTTGCCATTTGTGACAAACTGCTGAACATTGAGGAGAAATCTTACTGTTGTTTTGATTCATGTTTCTCCTAATAATTGAGAGCATTTGTTCATATTACTTAGCCAGTCTTTTTAGGACAGTTTCTTTGGGCCCTGTGGATGTTAATTAATAGGGAATGGTTTTTCTTTTTTTATATTTTTTAAGCTTTTATTAGTTGCTTACATTTTTTAGAATACTTGTCCCCTATCAATGATATCCATATCTATAACCATAAATGCAGAAATTCGACGTACTCCTAAGGTCAATGAGAAAAAGGCCTTATAATACAGGAAAATCTTTTTAGCATTGCTTTTGGTCCCAGCAAAGAACTAAAAATACTGCATGGAGAGGGCCTAACAAATTGTACTATATAAATAAAATGGAACATTCATGTGACATAAGAAATTAATTATGATGGGGAAGCATGACCCAATAAACTGACTCAAAAGGGAAAAACCAGGTAAACTATAATGACAGCAACAATGTAAACAGGAAGAATAAAATGGAATATTCAAATAAAATGTTGCAAAGATAATGACCAAGCTTGTCCCCAGAGATGAGATAAAAAAAAACCCTTAACCTCTTCCATGCTTTTTTTTTTTTTACCAAGATTGAGGAATGAGTGTGTAGAAGACTGTACACACATGGTTAAACCTTACCGACAAGGCTGGTTGGTTTTGTGGATATTTTATTCAAAAGGATTGTTCTCCGGGAGAGTGGAGGGTAAAGGGGAATACATGGGAAAGTACAGGTAACATAAAAACCAAAGTTATCAATAAAAATTAACTAGGAAAGCAGCTGTGACAAATTGTTTTCACATTTTTCTTTATTTTTCTGTTTGCGATGTTATTTGTGAAAAAAATATGTACAGATTGAGTTCCAGTTAATCCAATAAGGAGAGTTCAGGTTTGGTGAGGAAGACTGAATCAAAAAAATAGTCATTAATGGTCTTTTCAGATTGTTTCATTCTTTCATTTTTAGTGACAGCACTTATCAGAATGCTGATACATAGAGTAGGTGACTTAATTCATGATCCTTGACTGATCTGAAGGTCTCTTAAAAGAAGAGTTCACAAATGTGGAATATTTTATCCCTGACTAGGTTAGGCTGAAGGAAAATGTGGCATAATCTACAATATGCAAAGCTGGGGATGCTAACAAAATGCATGTCAGGATTTAAAAAGATTTAAAGGCTAAAACAATAAAATTCTGCTGGATCAAGTAAAAATTAAAGTGAGAAGATAAATATAAAGTCTTCTATTTAATTTTTAAAAACTCACCTTTAGAAGCACAAAATGGGATGGTCATTGCTAGGTAACAGTCATTAAAAAAGAACTAGGTATTTTTTGGGTAAACTGAAAATCTCATTGTCAATAGTGAAATAATGAAGCAAAGAACACTAATGCAAACTTAGGTACCACTGAAAAAAGTATGGGGTCCATGTCTAGATAATTGTATGATGCTATTGTAAGACCACCTCATGTTCAAATCTGGACACCATACTTTGGGAGGAAACTCATAAGCTGGAGGCAGACAAAAGCAACTAGAATGGGAAAGTGCTTGACAATGATATCATAAGAACTGAGAGATAGAACTGAGGATTTTTTTTTTAACCTAGAAAGAGGTTAAAGGAAGAGATTTCTTAGGGAAGAAAAATAAAAATAAAAATAACAAGTGTATCCACGTATGGGAAGGTTTGTCATGACAAAGACTAAAATTATGTTTGACATCAGGAAAAATCTTCTATGAATAGCAGTTATACAAATGAGGAATGTGCTGAGTTGCAAAAGAAGCACATTTAGATTTAATATACAAAAACTTAACAACTTAAAATTATCCAACAGTGAAATGGGATAGTCAACAGAAATCCAGATGATACACACAGCACTAGATCACTACCACAGATAATCAGCTGACAAGTCTTACCAATTCTACCTAACATCTCCTGCTCTCTTCTGACACTGGCACCTCTGGTACAGTCCTCATCACCTCATGCCCGAATTATTGCAATAGCCTGCTGGTGAATACATCATCACATGTTTCTCCCCAAACCAATCCATTTTCTATCTGGCACCAAGAGACCTTCCCAAAGAAATTAAAGCTATCTATAATCATATGAAAAAATACTCTAAATCACTACTAGAAAGATGCAAATCAAAACAACTCTGAGGTACCACATCACACCTATTAGATTGGCTAACATGACAAAACAGGAAGATGATAAATGTTGGAGAAGATGTAGGAGAGTTGGAACACTAATTTGTTGCTGGTGGAGCTGTGAGCTGATCCAACCATTCTAGAGAGCAATTTGGAACTATGCCCAAAGGACTACAAAAAATGTGCATACCCTTTGACCCAGCAATATTGCTTCTGGGACTGTATCCCAAAGAGGTCATAGAAATGGGTAAGGGTCCCACATGTACAAAAATATTTATAGCAGCTTTCTTTGTGGTGGCCAAAAACTGGAACTCAAGGGGATACCATCAATGGGGGACAAGTTGTGGTATATGAATGTAATAGAATACTATTGTGTTATAAGAAATGATGAACAGGAAGCCTGGAAAGACTTATATGAACTGATGCTGAGTGAAAGGAGCAGAACCAGAACTTTGTACACAGTAACAGCCACAGCATGCAAGGAATTTTTCTGCTAGGCTTAGTACTTCATTGAAATGCATGGATTTAAAAAATTTCCAATGGACTCGAGGCAAAATGCCTTCCACATCCAGATAAAGAACTATGGAATTGGACTGCAGATAGAAACAGACCATTTTCTTTTGTATTATGTTTTGTTTTATGGTTTCTCCCATTCATTTTAATTCATAGGAATGTATGTGTAGAACCTAAAGAACAAAAACAAAGAAACCTAATTCTGAGCTTTAAAAAAAAGAGATCTTCCTAAAAAAACATGGCCTGCTGCAAATGGCTCCCCCAAACCTCCAGGATCAAATATAAAATTATCCCTGTGGTGCTCAAAATCCATTGAAACCTCAACCCTACCAACTGTCAGTCTTACTACCTACTACCTCTCCCTTATACTCTGTCCCCCACTCTGTAATTTACAGTACAGCAACACTGACATCTTTGCTGTTCCTCAAAAACAAAACAATCAAAAAACCCTCAACATCACCATCCTGTAAGAAATGATGAGGATGATTTCAAGAAAATCTGGGAAGATCCATGTGAATGGATGCAAAGTGAAGAGAGTAGAAGTAGGAGTACAATCTACATAGTAATAACAATATTGTTAAGGAAAATCAACTGTCAAAGTCTTGGTAAACCAACACAACGATCTACCACAATTCCAAAGGCCGTATGATCTCAAATGTTTTCCACCTCCATGTAGAAAACTGATGAACTCAGTATAGATTTAAGCATTTAAAAAAAATTTCCCCCAGAACATGACTTTGTATGCTATACATAATTAATAAATATATCTCGTCTTCTCAGATAGGGAAAGGAATGGAGAGGGGAAGAATATGAAACTTAAAATAAAAAATAAAACTGAAAGTGAAAAAAAGCAAAGTATTTTTTCACTAGCTAATAATCACTGTAATGTAGGAAATTCCCTCTTCTTCTCCACCTCCTGGCTTCCTTGATTTGTACAGAGTCTGAGAGGTAAAATCCCCCTTCTAGAATAAACCTTTGTCTTAATGCTGGCATGTTCCCTTTATTCATGACCTCCCACTTTATCCAATACATACCTTTTCATGTTTAGTTTTTCTTATAAAAAAAGAATGTCCTTCCCATTAGACTGTGAACCCTTTGAGACTTTTACTTTTGTTTCTATCCCCACCAATAAAGATACTGGCTGACATGTAATAGGCACTTAGTAAATATTTACTGACTAACTTTGAGGGGCCCTACTGAGATTTGGGGGTTTCATAGCTCCCACAACATTACAGGACTAAGTTTACAAACATCACAATAGCTAGAGCAAGAAATAAATATCAGTAACCCAAAAAACACAAAAATCATTTGGGCTGGTATTAAAATTTCTACATTCCCTTAGCTTAAGGTTGAGCACAACTATCCAAATAACTGCTACAAGCAGTACATGGCACTAGAAAAGAGACTATCTATAATACACTAAATTCAAAATTATGAGTATCTATTTGATAAAAATTATTTCTAAAAGTATGAATGAGCATTTTCTCACACTACTAAAATCTCCTTGCTTGAAAGCACTAAAAAATATTAACTTACAAAATACGTAGATTAGTGATTATTGCATGTGTGATCATTCACATCTTAATAACTCTTTTTCTTTATGAATGGTAAATCTAGTATCTAGTGTCAGATACCTTTGAATCTTGGCTCTGAGAATTGAAAAGCTCTATGACCATGAGCAAAGTATTTCCTGTCTTTGACTTTTCTAATTTCATACATGAAGGAGAAGTTTTTTAGTTAGAAAGTTTTTCCTTAAGATATATGAAATTACTTCCTTTACTTTTACCTTACCAGAAACTTAAGAACTTCAGCTAGACAATTCCTTTGTGTAAATTCCAGGTTCAGAAATTTGTTAAGGTGTGACTAAAGTCAAGCCATTGAACTTCTAAGAAGTTTAGTGTCCATCTGTAAAAGGGAGCTACTACTTGAACTTCCTTCCTCACAGGATGAGAAAAAGTAGTATGTAACGAATCACAGAAATGCATAGAAAATATTGTAATTGTCACTCAAATTATATCATAAGCTCACTCAGGGCAATATATATGATATTTGTCATCCTGGAAACCTAGCACAGAACTTGGAAAACAGCAGGTACTTAATAAACAAATAATCATTTTTGTTGTGGAATTTAAGAGAGTGTAATACACACACACACACACACACACATATATATATACATATACATATAAATAAAATTTCTAGTGAACTATATTGAGTACAAATCAATAAGAGTTCACAAAATAATTCAACTTAAATGTTGGCCAAAATGCTTTACACACATTTTATTAATAATTTGTTCATGGCATATACAATCCAAGTTGAGTCACTGGTTGAATCAATCTCTTAATATTAGTGACACCCCATCACATAGCAATCTACTCCTTGGAAAAGGTCTCTTTTGGAACCGAAATTTATGAGTTATAATTTAGGTGAACTTGGACAATAACTCAGTTAATAAATATTTTCCAAGCCATAAAATTTTACAGCTGAAGAAACTAAGGGTCACAGAGACTATGTGACCTCCCTCCCAGAGTCATGCACAGGTTGTAAGTATCAGGGACAGGATTAAATTAGAAGTTTTGCACTGGTAATGGAATTTTAGTAAGTTTAATATTTGCACTATGGGGAGAAAAGGTTAAAATTTGGGACTAAAGGGATTCACAAACATCTTATATGTGAGAAATTCTGCCAGAGTGGACTGGAAAAGGAAAAAAAAGGGGGTCACTAACCTACAATTTCCCATCAAGCAATCAAGTGTCTGAATTTCTTCATGTTATTTAAGTATTACTACTTGAGCATGAAATCCAGGACAGCCATATTAAAATATACTTGAGAGTATCTTGCAGGTTCTAAAAGCATTATCACCACTGGAAGATCTAATTAATTAAATTGGCTTATCTGAATGAGTTTAATAAATAGAATACTAAGCAACTCATTTTCACTCAACAGGCCCAAATATTCAAACGGATCTAAAATAGTATGGGTTTGGTAGCTTAACCAAAAAAAACAATGCACACTACAATCACTCACGCTTGCCTGCTGTTTGTAACTCTTGCCATCTCTCCTCCAGAAGTTCACCACAGTGAGAACGCTGAACGTGCTAAAAGAATTCCTCCTTTTTCTAGTCTTTATGTACAAAAATATTTACACCACCTTGTTTTGTGGGGGCAAAGAAAGTGAAAGGATACCCGACAATGGGGAAGTGGCTGCTTTCAGAAAAACCGGACTTACAAAAACTGATGTAGAGTTAAGTGAATAGAACCAGGAGAATATTGTACACAGCAACAGCAACATTCGATGACAACCAATTGTGAATGACTAGCTATCTTCAGGAATAAAATTATGCAAGATAATTCCAAAGGAGTTATGATGAAAAATACTATTTACCTCTAGAGAAAAAACTGATGAGTCCAAATGCAAACTGAAACACTTTTTAGAAAACTTTATTATTCTTGTTTGGTCGATTCATTTGTAACACAGCTAATACGGAAAAATTTTGTCTAGTTGCATGGGTAAAATATTTACTATTGCCTGCCTTCTCAAGGAATGGAAGGGCAAAGAATTTGTGACTAAAAAATTTTAAAAACCAAAGTTAAAATTCTTGTTTACATGTAACTGAGAAAAAATTCCTTTTCTTCCAACATTCAATCTTTTATCCACCTTTCATCCCTTACCCTCCCCAATGTTACCAGTACATTTTCTGTTTTGTGATTCTCTGGAATCCTTGACTTTTGCTTTTCACATTTCCTTAGTTAAATAAATATATAATGTGTGTGTGTGTGTGTGCACGTGTGTATGTGTATTGACAGTTAAAAAGCTGCTTAACTACACTATTTCATTTGATTCTCATAAGGTAGTCTTAGTATTAGATGCATTTTAAATGTCATTTAAAAATCTGTTATATTTGTTGCCTCACCTATCTTTGAAAATATATACATAGGGAGGACAGACCAGACTGAAGCTCCAAACTGATAGTAGGGTATTAATTAACCAAAATGCACTTATTAAAAGCAACTATTATGAGTTACTTTGGGGCAGCTAGGTGGCTCAGTGGATAGAGTTCTGGGCTTGGAATTAGGAAAACCCAAGTTAAAATCTGGCCTCAGATAAGCTGTATGACTTTGGGCAAATCACTCAACCCTGTTTGCCTCAGTTTCCTCATCTATAAAATGAGCTAGAAAAGGAAACAGCAAACCACTCCAGTATCTTTGCCAAGAAAACCTCAAAAGGAGTCAGGCCTGAAAAAATGCTCCAGAACAAGTCATACAAATATCAAAATAAGACTATATGGCTCTCAAAAAAAACAATATTCCTGTAAGAGAAGGGGCAAAGAGCACATGTAAGCACATACAGAATATTTATAAAATAAATATAAGGTAATTCAGGGAGGAATGACACATTAAGTGGAGGAAAGGAAAAATAAAGATTCATGTAGAAAGTAGTTCCTGATGTGAGAAGTGAAAAAAAACAACAGGTTCTAGGATGTGGAACTGAGGAGGGAGCATATTTCAGTCATGAATAACATCCAGGACAAGGACAGAGGTACAGAGAATTATCTTGTACGAGGAATAGAAAAGTCAGTTTGGCTGGACTAAACAGTGTAAAAAAAAAAAAAACCACAACAAATCAAGCACTTGAGTACCTACTTACATGCTAGGAACTGGGCTAAGAAGACTACCCCTTAGTGCATGATTACAAAGGAAAAATTAGGTAGAGGCTACAAAAGAAATGTCATATTTTACAACTCTTCCAGTGTTATTAAAAACTTTTAAAAATCTATCCTTATATCAAAATCCATGAAAAGATGGAACGGAAAAATACAGTAACATGGAATAGAGCTAAATATATTTATATCTCCATTAGTCAGTAGTGCTATGATCATCATACTTGTGAAGGGAAATTTGAATAGTGCTTTCATCACATTCCAAAACTGAAATACAGCTGACAAACATTTCTTATCCATTATGTATTAGAGCACTTATATAGCACTTTTAAGATTTTCAAAGCACTTCACAAACATTATGTCATCTTAATCACATAGCGGCCCTGGGGGAAAAGATATTGTCATTTTAAAGAGAAGGAAACTGAGATATCCAGAGGTTAAGTGGCTTCCTCAAGGTCATCAGAATTTGACCTCGAATCAGTGCTCTGTACATTGTGACACACAACTGCCTCTCATTTATTAAACACATATTATGTATGTACTTGGCACTGTGCTGAGTGCTGGGAATACAGATAGAAGCAGAATGCCAGTGCCTACCCTCAAGGTGTGTCTTATAGCATAATATGGGAGACAAAAGGCAAATGTGTACAAAACAGGACACATGCAAGATAACCGAGAAATAATCTCAAAGGGACAAAAGTGAAAAGAATGGAAAAGACTTCTTGCAGAAGGTAAGATTTTAGCTGAGAATTAAAGAAGGCAAGTAAGTAAGAAATTAGAAATGAAGAACAGAGTCCCAGGCCTGAGGGTCAGTCAGTGAAAATGCTATGAATTAGGAGTGTTTTGCATGAGGCAAAGCAAGAAGGATAAAACTGTCACTGGACTGACTAGGTAGGATATTTTTAAAGGGTTTATATTTTTATTTTTATCTCTGATACAAGAAATAATTACTAAAACAATATGATCAAGAAACAGATATATCGATCGGTGGAACTTATTAGGTATACAACGTAAAGAAGAGAAACCCCAGGTGACCCAAGGCAAGAACAGATAGCTAATCACTCTATCCCAGGGAACACTCTCACACCCCACCCCACCCCCAACTCAGGAATCAAGTCTGGAGAGATGAGTAAACTAAAAAAGCTTAATAATTACTTGGCAGATCCTAGAAGAAATATGACTTTGAACAGTCTAAGAATTCTGATTCCAGAATACATATTTTATTCAGTAAATGAAAAGATTCCAGCTACTAAATTAAGCACTCACTACTTGACAAAAACTACTAGGAAAATTGAATTAACAATGAAAGAAATTAAATTTAGACCTAGATCTCATACTTTCTACAAATATAAGCTGTAAAGAGATTTAAAAAGATCATATCATAAACAAATTAGAGAAATATGGAAAAAATTACCTAAGTTGATGGATGTGAGAGAAGTTAAACACAAACAAGAAATGGAAAAAATAATGGAAGAGAAAATGACTAACGTTAATTATATAAAATTAAAGGATTCTGCACATAATACAACTATAATATTAAAAGGGAAAATAGTAAGTGGCAAAAGTATTTTTGTAGCAGGTTTCTCAGATTAAGGTATCACTTTTGAGACATAAGGACCTTGGTTTTTTTTTAAAGATACAGTCTAAAGATATCAATGGATAGTTCTCAAGAGAAGCAACTCAATTTATAGCTATATTTTTAAATGGTCCAAGTAATGAAAGAAAAGCAAATTAAAGCAATCCTAAAATTCTACTGCACACTCATAATAATAACAAAAACGATGTAAAAGAGAACATTATATATGTTTGAGAAGCTGTGGGAAAAAAAGTCCCATTGCTGCAATGTTGATGGACTTGTAAATGTGTACAATCATTCTGGCAAGCAATTTGGAATTATGCACAAAAAGATATTAGGGCAATGCATGCATGCCCTTTGCTCCAACTATAATACTCTTAAGCCCAAAAGAGATCAAAGAAGAAGGAAAAGTAGTTTATATACAAAAGTGTAAAACCAGGTGGCAAAAAAAACAAAAGAAAACAACAAACAAACGGAAACTAGACTAACAGGCAAACACCCATGTTATCCAGATCAGTGCAAAATCCCAGGTGATCTAAGGCAAGAACAGAGAGCTAATCACTCTATTCCAGGGAACCTTTACACAAATCCCCCAACCTCGAAACAAAGTCTGGAGATATGAATAAAGTGGAGAAAACTCTAAAAATAGATTTTCAAAGTTAAAACAAAATCAAGAATCATTTTAAATGATCTTTGTACTGAAGCAACTAAATACAACACATGTCGTGTGTGTATGTGTGTTTTACCAGCAACTCCTATATAAGGATTTCACATCTTCTTAGGAAGCACTGCAAGAGATGAACTCAAGTAATCTAAACTAGAAAGGACCTCTACAAAAAAGAAATCTTGATCTTTTAAAAAGGAATAACGGAAGGATATTTACAAACATGTTCTTATTTATTTTAACCTAGAGGGATGCAAAGTCAACCTTGCTTTGCAGGGTAGTTAAGACTGAAGACTAGAAGATCATTACAAACCTAGATATGGAAATGGTCTTAGAGGCTATAGAGCACAATCACCTAACCTTCACATTAGAGGACACTGAGGCCCAGGAGATTAAGTTACTTGGCCAATATAGAAATGGTCTAAACAGTCAGGTCAGATTCTTATAATCTCAAAGTCCTACCAATGAGTGAAAGGATTATATGTGCTACTAGCTATGAAATCAGCTGGTTTCTTTAACAAGTGGCACTGATGTAAATTACAAACTTGGTGTCAAAATGGGCCAGCTTGCTCTGTTTGAATTAAAAGTCAAACAATTACATGACAAAAAAGATCTTTCAGACTTTTCAGTATATGTTCCATTTCTGCCCTTATATCCCCAGTGGTGCCACAGGGCTTGGTAGCCACATAGTACTGAATAAGATATTGTAAGGTCCTATATAAAGAGAAATGAGTGGAGAATGTCATCAGGATAGGAAGAAAACATGTCCCATCAGAACTCTGCCACAATCGCACTAGAACTCTCTTATCTGTGAAATGAAGTTAGCTGGTGCTCAATTTTCAAGGCTATATTTTCAAAGGCTTCCTTTGACGAGTGTGAACTCTAGACGAAAAGGGCTATTTATATTTATTTTTATTACCAGCACGTAGGGCAACACCTGAGAGATACTAAACACTTAATAAAATGCTTATTGTCTTAACTCACATGAAAGTCCACAAATGGTATCTGTTTTCCATGCCACCAGTCTGGATGAAAGCTGGTGCAGAGCGCACATCTATCTGTTGTAGATTTATCTAACATGGAAATGGTACTAAGCAACCTTGATTATATCTCAATTTTACAACGTGTGGAAAAATTTCAAAATAATTTTTAAGTTTTATGATAAACCTGGTTATCCTATTTTTAAAACACTTCAGATGATGTACAATTTTTCCTTTAAGGAACCACAGGATGTACCTTAAACTTAAATTGGTCATAATGTGTTCAGAGTCAAATGAGTGAAAAGCATATAATAAACAAAACATTTTCAAGATTTTGTCTAAATTGATACCTTACTTTCATTCATCATTTTTATATATATCCTAAAATCTGCAATTTTAAGCAGTATTTATCTACGTCTGTCATTCCTATATTAACTTACGTGTGTATTTTTTTTATTCTACACTGGATGCTCTAAATACTACTTAAACACTTAAAATTTATTCAAGTATTTTTCATGTTAGTCCTTATAAATGATAATGTGTCACCCTCCTCTCAAGATGCAAATCTCAAGTTATCATTCTGTCCATTATCTCTTATGTTTTGCAAACTTTCGAGTCTACGATTACTAATATGCAGTCCGGGCACAGTTCTATAGTTGAGATATTATTTTACTTTTTGAAAATGCTCATTTTGATGCTTTCAAATGAAGATTCAAAATTGGCATGCTGAATATATACTTCTTAAAGAAGGAAGAAAAAAGGAGTTAACTTGGATTTTGGATTAGCTCTATTACCTGAAAGAGCCTTAAAGAGAAAAATACTAATCAAGTACAGAAAAGAACTGACTCTTGAACAAAAAGTAACTCTTAAAATACACTGATCCATTAATAAGCATTCTTTACAATTCATTCTATTAAAGGGAATATACTTTTTACAGCATTTTTTTGTTGTTTAAAAGAACTATAAAGTCAGTGCAGATCAAGAAGGGAAATGCTAAACTACTTTTAGTCTATAAATATAATGGATTATTAATGCACCCCAATGCATTGAGAAATGAGAAAAGACAAATTCAGAGAAACCTGGAAAGAACTGGATGAACTGAGTGAAATGGACAGAAGCAGAACTTATATGAGGACCAGAATAACTGAAAGTAAAACAACTTTTAAAAATACTAATAATGCTAATCAATGCACTCATCAGGACTTAAGAAAACCAAGCTGAATCCTAACATCACAACTCTTAACAGTGAGTGGGTTAGAGATATAGAATGAGATGAACATTTTCAGACACAGATGATGTTTATTTTAGTTTATTATATATTCACTGTTACAAGGTGAGGCATGCAGACCAAAATAATTTATAATGATAGTTGTGCAAAAAGGGGAGAGTAAGAAAGCAAGAAAATAAAAACACATGAAAGGACAAGATGGCAACACTATTATCATGTAAAATTTAATATACTTTAAAAACTACGCAACAGAATTTCATGTTTTCAAATAAAACCTATCTTGTTAAAATACATAACAAATATGTATTTTAAAGAAAACAGAAGCAGACTAGCACTCAGGAGGCCACATCTGCCGGACTATATTGTCACTGGATGGTTATAAATTCAACAATCAAGAAACTACTCTCTCTATGCCTCATTTTACTTATTTAAAAAGAGAGCACTGCATATCATCTGTGAGGTCCTTCTCCAACTGTAGCAACTAAAACATTTTCTGAACTTGTTCCAAATAAAATCGATCCCAGACGTTAATAGAAACAAACTGAATCACTTAGCCCAAGCCTTACCTGAAGCTTCAATTCACTCTTCATGTCTCAATGACTTGTTGAATGGGTTCAGCATGTATACCTCAAATAGGGAATTCAGAAGCTTCACAAAGTAGGCATTTTTAATTTTTGATGAGAAATATTCCTTAATACTGAATGTGAATGAAAGCTGTACCTTTAACCTCTGTTCTTCAGAACCACAGAAAGTAAGACCCATTTCACATTATTAGAGGCCTCCTGATATAGTAGATAGAGCACCAGATTTGGAGTAAGAAGAAACTGAGTTCAAACCCTACATCATATCCTTACTTGTGTAATCAAGGTCAAGTCCCTTCATCTGAAGCTTTTTTCATTTATAAAAGTGGGGATGAGATCAGCAAATACTTGCCATGAAAGGTGTTGTTCAAATGGAGTATCAGGTATTATGAGAGATCTTTTACATTTAACATCCCCTACTTCAAATTATATATTCGATTTCTTTAATGAATCTTCCTAATAGTTACATTGCCTCACCATTAAACAAACACCTACTGTATTCCAAGCATTGTTAGGTACTAAACTTCCCTGCTTTGACTCCCCTGCCCCCACTTTCCTTCTTCCAAATCCTTTGTAATCTACCTTCTGATCACTTAAATATCAGATTTCCTAAACTATCAAATCTAATGGTTTATTCACAATTCTCATCCTTCTTGACCTCTCCCCAGCATTTGCCACTGTTAACCACAATCCCGTTCTGGGGACTCACATATCTGATTTTCTAACACTGCTCATTCTTTCTTACTCTCCACCTGTCTGTCCCCTCCTCAGTTTCCTTTTTTCCATCTTCATCTAACATCATTTGTGCTCACTAATTATGGACATTCCCCAAAGCCTTATCCTGGGCTGTTTTCAGTCTCTACCCTATCAACTGGTACTCTCACTAGCTCTCATTACTCAACTCTATGCGAAGTCCCCCTCTCAAGCTCCTCTGCCCCACTCTGTTTAGCAAGTCCTAGTCTTCTGAGATTCTGAAAATCACCAACTTTTTCCAACTTGACATCCCAATGTAATTTCAAATGAAGTGCACACAATATAACTCATTACCTTTCTTCCCAAACTCACCCTTTTTCTAAACTTCATACTCCTCACTCTCACTCAACTTACATATGCAATCACTTGTCACATCTTGTCATTTCTACCTCCAAAATCCCCTTTCCAAGCACCCTTCTTTCCACTCAAGATATCACCTCTAGCTTATACTACAATGGCATAGTTGTTCTTCCTTCCTGAAAAAAAAAAACGTCCCCATGCCAATTAAATCTAATTTAAATACACTTACCAAAGTAAACTGCAGCAGGGTTCCCTGTTACTTGGGCTAACAAATACAAAATTGTACTAGGCATTTTAGGATCTCCATAACCTCTCCCTATCCCATGCACTGTATCATTCAGTCACAATGGCTTACTTGACCTTCACACAAATCCTGTTCCCCAATTTGAGCCAAAATACTAGTTGTTCCCTATGCCTGGAAAAGTTTCTTTTGGGAATTCAACTTCATAGAATCCTTGGCTTTCTTCAAGACTCAGTAAAGTGTCATCTTCAGGGCTTTCTGGTCCCTCCAGTTGTCACTGCCTTCCCCTCTAGGAAAAAAACCCATCTACTTTTTATCTCACATACACTTGCTTTATGTACTTTGCATATATTTTAATATTTTTCACATTAGAAAGGTATTCTTTTTTCCTTTTCAATCCCTAGTACTTAGAGCAGTGCCTAGCACATAAAAAGTACTCAAAGCTTGTTGAATGAGTGGTAGAATCAACAGAAATGAATATTGGGAGTAATGAATTATGAATCTGAAAAGACAGGATGAAGTTGGATTATGAATGGCTATAAATGCCAAACAGGAAAGTTCATAATTTTTACTCTAGAGCAGGGGTACCTAAACAGAGTATCTATAAACTTGGGAAATGGCATCTTTATCTCCACTAAACTTTACAACTAAAATTTAGCATTTCCCTTGATTATGAATTGCAAAAATTACTAAGAAACGTTTCAGACTACCAAAAGGGTCTATGAAATTAAAAAAAAATTAAAAATCACTGTCCTAGAGCCACTAAAAACACACTGCAGGTTCTGTACTTGTCTCTGGATTAGGAACATCAAATTTGGCAGCGGAGTGGAGATTTAACAAGGTATCCAACTAGGGAGCTAATGCTATTGCTTCTATCTAGGAAGTAATGTGCGATGACTGTGTTAACACAGAAAAGGGACAGATGGGAGAGGTAGAGGTTCATATAAGAGTTTAACACTATTATGAGGAAAAAGGAAGAATGAACAATGACCCCTAAATTTTGGACCTGGGTACCTGGAAAACTACAGATTTTCAACATTCCTTTTAAAAAGCAGGGCCCACTGAGGATAAACAAAGTGACCAAATACATGTCCTTTCCCACAAACTAAAAGTTAAATTTTTATTTTGTAGCTATTCTAATCCTTAAGCTAACAGCTATCAATATTAAATCATTTCACTTCCTAAATGTCATAATACTGTATTTCAAAGTTATTCTAGTACTTCTTAAACTTTAACAGATGATTGCTATGTAGCTCTGAAATTTGGAGCCAACTACTTTATGATTTCTTTAAGGTGTTTGGTTTTTTTTTTTTCAGTTTGGTTTGTGGCTATTTTAATTTTTCCCATCTAGTACCAAAAAGTACCCTTTTAAGGTTACAGAAATTATTTCCCAAAAATTTCAGGCAAGAAAAACTTTGTATATACACTTGGAATGGATAAACATGTCAAAATTTATTCTTCACAAGATAACTAAAATGCCTACCAATATTCTTACCAGGATGAGTTTTATTTGGACTTATCAGCTTATTAATCGTAAGCAAAAGGAATATACCTTACAAAACCTGACTGCTGTTAATCTTCTATTTCCTGTAAATTTAATTCACTTGAAAAGTACTGACTCAACACTTGTTATACGCACCATGCACTTGAATTTTACATTGATAAATTTATAAATAATTTAGATCGTATCCTTTCATTTTAATGTGATAACCCCCCCATTATAGGAATTTTATTACAAACCCAGTGTATAATTGAAAAGAGAAATCCGATATAAAAGCAGATGTATTAAAATGGAAAAAACATTAGATTTAAAAGTCAGGAGATCTGAATTTAAATTCCAGCTCTGGCCCTTGATTTTACACGGCTTTACCATGTAAAAAAAATCTGTCTTAAGTTTCTCCTATAAAATGGGGTAAAGTAGTACTTGCCTGCTAAACCTATGAGATCAATTCAAAAATCCTTTTGTCAACAAAATTCCCTTCTACATAAAGATTACCAATATAAATTTTTACTAAATGCTTGCATATTTTTTTAATGATAATAACATTTTCCAACATTCTTAGTGCAAAATCATCTTCCACTTTCAAGAATGATCTTTTCTAGGGGCAGCTAGAAGTTGCAATGGACAGACTGGCCCTGGAGTACAACAGACCTGAATTCAAATATGGCCTCAGATACTTACTAGCTGAGGGACCCTGGGCGCATCATTTAACCTAGATTACCCAAAAAGAAAAGAGAATGCCCTTTTCAAAAGGGCAATTCTATGCCTCAAGTATAATTTTCCCTCTCCTCTCCTAAGCAGCCTAACTATAAGGTTCAGAGAAAGACTCAAGTTCCTTAAGAATCACTTAATAGTGCCAGTTCATTTTCTCTAAAATTTTTCACTTGTGTTTTTTGGTTATAATCGTATTTCCAATAAGAACTCAAAAGGAAAATGGTAGATGTAAATTTAACATGTAAGCAGGAGAACAATGCAGTTTTAATCTGCTAAATAAGAATGAACTTAAGGAAAGAACTTGCTCTTTGCCATGTTCATTCTTTAATTAATAGATTAGACTTGCTCTAAACTGAAGCTGAAAAGACAAAAATCTTCCAAAGTTACAAAGTAAATTTCAAAATTTATCTATTTCATACAACCTTCAGAAATGCATGGAGAATTAAATTTTTATTTCTAAACAATGAAGATTCAAAAGTAATTAAAAAGTTGTAAAACAATTTTATTTTCAAATTTGATGAAAACTGAATCCTTGAAATGAATCCCAAGTAGAGTTTAATATCTCTGTAGGTGGCAGAGTACTGATTTGAAAAAATACTGTAGAATCTCAAAGTTGGAAGGAATCTTAAGAAGCCATCTACACTATTCCACATCTATATAAAATTTCCATCTACAACTTATCTTACAAAAAAGACATCCAGACTTTTTTGAAAACTATTAATGAGAGAACTCAATATTACTATTTCATTATCCCTATGTAGAAATGTCAGAGATTTTAGTTATTACCCATAAATTTATTAGGCTCATTAATGGAAATGGTGAATTCTTTCCCAACTCTGACTTTTACAATACTATAAATACATCCTTGAACAACTCAGATAACTTCAGTGTATCTCAAATTCCTTAGGCATGAATTTCAATAATGCCTGTAATTTTAATGTTTTGCAGTATTCTATGAGGTAATTATAATCAGCAGCAGACCACTTCATAAATGAACTTCCAAGATCTTCAGGCTCTAAATTATCAAGCAGGGAGTGGTTCATATATTGCAACTGATGCTGTACTTAGTGGTTTTTACTATTTGTGTGCAGTTATGTTTTTGGAATGATACTGCTTCTCAAGCAGTTTACAACCTAACAGGAAATATAAAACGGACATTTTCAAGTGGTGAAAGTACACATGAAATCTAACTCAACTGAGATGTGTTAAGTATTTAAAAGGTTTAGTTAAGACACTCAGAGGTACATTAAAGGGACTGAAATAACTAAAGAGATTTTTAAATTTTAGAAACCTATGTCAAGGGCATCCCCAAAGAAAATAAAGAAAATATTTTAGAGTGAAGTATCTGGATGGATGCCCAGATAAAGTCACCATTAGGAATCTTTCATGACAACTACAGCAAAATGTCTTTAAAGAATTCCATGAATTCCTGACATTTACATGGCACCATTTTTTTTTTTAAGGGTTCCATATTTTTATCCTCACAACAGCCCTGTGAGGTAGGTTCTCTAAGTGGTATCCACCATTTTGGAGAAAAATGAAGCTAAGACTTATGATCTGTCAGGTATTGTCAGAGGCAGGAACAGAAGCCTAACATTTCTCAATTCCAAAAGTAATGCTCTTTTCACTACAACATACTAAAGACATAATAATTTTTGCACTAAATTTTTTTGACAGACGTTATCAGCAACTGCCTACGTGCACTAGTAATGTAAAAGACAGAAAATGCAAGAGAGAAAATAGTAGGCTGCTTCTGCAGCAAAGTGACAAGTAACAGATCGATGTCAAAGCACTGACTTTGCAGAGGCTGAAAGGAATAAAATGCTTTAAGGCAGAAGTGCCCAACTCACATATAGAGGTCACTAAAGGCCATATAAGGTTATACTATGACTTAGAAAACCACAAATTAGCATTATCTACCTTCTTTAGCATTTTGATTTGTTTTATGTTTCTCAATTATACTTAAATCTGGTTAAAGGGACTCACAGGAGTTTTATGGGCTGTGTGTTGGACACCTCTGCTCTAATGTATTGAGGGAATTCTGAGTACTTATGATAGGATGGACAGGAACTAGAGGGTCAAAAATCATAAGGATTTTGCACTGTTATTAAGTACTCACACCGAAGAGATTATGAATCCATTGTGGTAGCTTTCTTGAATATTCTTCTAGATTTTTAGTCACATATTTCCCCTTCTTAATATTTCCATACATATTTGCCTCTCTCCTCTTATCTCAAAGTGTCTGATCATAGATAATGCCTACCTTAGGGCAGTTACTTAATAAAAATATTTCTCAAGATTTTAGCTTGAAAGCTTCCTGCTATAAATATAATGGTCTTTTCTCAACCCATTTAATCTATCTTATTTGACACAGTTGAAAACCCTATTTTTAAAAGTTTTCATTACATGATTCTTTTTCTATCCTTCATGCCTAAAACTTGTTATTCTTTGAAACCTGGTTTAGATCTCCTAATTATCGGGTTGGACTTATTTTCTTTCAGTGAAAGTCTTATTTCCCTCCAGATCGAACCTCCTTATGCTCTTAATTGCCTATTTAGAATATGATAAACAACTCAAAACTGCTCACAATATAGCGCTCAAACCAGCACATGCCTCCCCAGCACAACTGTTTTGACAAGTGGTTGAACATTTTATTTAAAGATCTCCATATATATCAGTCATCCACCCAAACTAAAAGATGGTGCATTTAATGCTTCTAAGGTTTGCCGAGTGCTTACATATCATCCCACAGATCTTCAATATTAATTCCCGATGAGCTGGTCTTATACATTTTCATTTTTTATTCATAATGCTGCCTTTGCTTGATCTCCCCCTCCCCACTTTAACTGACTTCTACCAATACAAATCTGGCTATTTCTTAAGTGTAGCTAACATCTGTAATTCTCCCACAAGGCAAGTTCACAGCGTTATTCTTCATCTCAGTGGCAGACTGCATGCATGTATGCATGTGCAAACTACATATCTAATAATATCAAATTAAATGATAGGTAACACCTCCCCTTTACTGTGGTGTTTATCTACTTGTCGATTAGTCGTGTGTTTCCACTGTTTCCCTAAGGAGGAAAAGTTACTTTGTGATACACATCAAAGTTTTGTACTGGTGGCTAATCTAGATATTCTCAAGCAGACTGATACAAAGCAAAATCCCAAGCTAAATACAGGATAGCATTCTTATACCAGTGATGACCTTGGATCAAGATTTCAATCCACTTCTTCAAAACTCCAATGATTCTGTCCTGAAAAAAATGTAGGATTTTCTTGGTGAATGCCTCTCTCTTCAATTTGGTTCCAAGTTTTCTCTTGTGATTTCTTATTTCTATCACAGAGGATTAATTAAGGCTCGTCTTTGTGTAATTTTGTTTTCTTACCTGTGAAATAATCTATATACGATCAATTTCTCAAAACTTAACTCAAAGACCTTTCATTCAAACCAGTGTTGAAAGAACTATTCTTAAATACCTTTTAAAGTAAATACCGTATTTTCCTGTAATTGAAAACTTGTTTTCGAAAGTTAAATGAACTCAAAAAATCAAGTTGCTTCTGTATTCCAGAATAATTCTTATAACAATGTGCTACATAAACCATACAATAATTTCATTGTATATTTTAACTGAAGTCCATAAGGCAGGAGTAGTACAATATGCAATATATGAGGGCTGACATGAAAAAAAGGCAATAAGGGTCAAATTGAAGCAATACTTAGGTGTCATGAATAAATTATGTCAATAATTAGCTACCACAGACTATAAATTTGCTTCCATGAGAAAAAATATTTTACAATGATTTCCTACAAATTTTTATTCAACTAACACAAATGTATTAATACTAATCATTTTAGATTTTAAAAAATTTCTTTAAAAGGCAGGGATACTAATTATTTAGCACTTTAAAAATTAAAATTTTATGGTGAGCAAAACCTGGGTACAAAGTACCACCTCAGACACAAATTAGTGGTATGACCAAGAGTAAATTAATTTGCAGAAGAGTTGCCATTCTGTTTTGGTAAAGGAAGTTTCTTACCAGGAGTGCCCCTACAATGGTGAAATCAGAAACTACCACCCCAATGGTGAACTATATATGAAAAACAATGATAATATGTAATATCATTATTTTAAAAGTTGTCTAAAAATTAATAATCTAATTTTTAAATTGAGATTGCCTGGTAAACATAAAATACACATTTCCCAAAGATAACAAATTATGACTAAGATTCAGAAAGCCACTAAAACTGGACAATCTGGAAAGCCATGAAACTGTTTTAAATCCGATACAGTAATATATGGTATGCAAATAACAAATAGTACCCCTAAAAGAGAACAATAACCAAACTTCAAGTACTATAAGCTTGCTATGGTAAACTGATGGAATTAGCCATTCTCCGACTATGCTATTTAATTAAAAATAAATCCAAATGCTCTAAAAAAAAATATTCCACTGCAGGTTACTATCATTAATTTGTCAAATGAGAATAGTTGTGACAAAAGAGTTGGCATTTTTGTTAAAAGTCCAAATTTAAAGGATTACTTTTGTTTATCCTTTGAAAAAATTGAACAGAAAGTTCCCTTCTACTCATTTTTTAATTTTTACCAAACAACTCAGAGATATAAGAGGGAAGATGCCTATAGCTCTATCAGTATAGTCTATAAAACCCATTACTAATGAAATCATAATTTCTTAAAGATGAAAATGTTTTTATTGAATCCACATTATCTGCCAATAATCAGATCACTTTAAGGTCTAAGTGGCATTTCTGTATTTCTATATTATTTTTCACAATATGTCCCAACAATCACACATCATAAGTAGGATTTTTGGTTTAGTTTTACAATTCTGAAATAGCAAAGGTTATATGAACCAGATTAGAAGGTGGAAATTACAAATCAGCTTTGAGTGAGAAGGTTCCAGATACAGTTGTCCCTGACTCTAAAATACCAGATCATGCTAGAGGATCCTACTGTAGTAGGTAATGGGATGGGCATGGATATCAACTAGTCTGAACAAGATTTGATTTGCTACACTAAAAAGGTAAATTTTTTCAATTAAATACTATTAAAAATGTTAACATTTTAGTTAAATGCTTCAGACTACTGTTAAAAGCATATTCTCTGAGGATAAGGAATTGTGAAATGAAACCTTTTTATCACCTCACGAGCCCATAGCTAAGCAACAAAAGTTTTATATTTCTTGTTCAACAGCAGGACAATTCTGAAAAGCTGAAATTTGTTTATTTTATTTAGGTATGTGGGGAACTAATTTACTATGCACGGAAAAAAATTCAGAACTACATGAATTGTTATTTTGCATGTTTTAAAAGTAATCACAAAGTCAAGTTGGTGGGAGGATGAAGTTATATGTCAGCTGTAACTCATGATATCATCAGTAATGGGAACAATCTTAAAGAAATCTCTCAACCAATAGAGACTGGCAACAACTTTAAAACTTTAAGATAAGTCTTACCAAATACCCTTTATGAGGGTGATTTGCCTAGAGTCACAAAGCCACTATCTATCAAGAGACAGGGCTTGAATCCAGGTCTTCCAGATTCTGAAGGTTGCTTACCTAACGTTACCAAGAAGCCACAAAGAAGGTACAAACTATAACATGAGCTGCTTCTTGGGTTCCCATTATTGCAATCAACATGTGGAAAGACCTATTTTTTTTTTTTGATAAGCAAGCTTCCCTGTTTTGCTTTGTGCCAACCCTAAATTGTTCTACTATAAAAATCATTAAGTAAAATGGAGAAACTAACTTCCTGTATGATGACTGTCTTACCTCTATGGACCTCAACACATTCTACTTCAATGTTTCATTGCGACACAGAGGTGAATTAAAACAAGAGGTGTTTCTACTCAAAACTAAAAAAAAAAAAGGCTTTGAGTATGGTTAATGTAGATAATCATATGTATAGTTTCTCCTCAAAGTAAAGTGATCAGGCAAATTATGGGAACAGAATAATATTAATCCATCAACTAAAGAATGGGATTAGCCCATCCAGTAAAAAATGGAAAAACTGCAATCTGTTTCTACTTGAGGTTGTTAGTATGCTTATTGTCCCCAAGTTTTGGCACAGTTCCCAAATTATTAATTCATGTTTTATCCAAAACTATATGTATACCTCTCCTAACAGAAATGGCAGGCATTATTTTATTTTTGTATCCCACTGGCAAAAGTAGATGCTAAATACTTGGGATACATAAATCATGGATGTCAAAAATTAACCAGTAGCAAAAAATATGGTCAATTTGAGTATTCTTACCTCTCAAGGTCTATTTCCTGACTTCTAAAATTGGAAGCAGTGGATGGTGGTGTACATGAAAGTATCTGTCATGATTCCTTCCAAATTTAAAATTCTGTGATTCTTATAAAATATAATCTACCATACACTATCTCTTAAAAAGATAGGAAAGCAAAACTGCAAATTGGCCTCATATAAAAAAGTTCCTTACAGAAAAGACTTTAAAGGCAGTTATTTGTGACTTTTATATGTTAGCACTAAAAGACTACCTCTGTCAAGTATCACTTTGTTAGCTAGATAAGGAAATGGAAAACCAAATCTGTATATCTCTGCCAACAAAACCTCATGAAGAGTCAGATGTGACTGAAGCAACTCAATAACACCAAAAAAATAGCTATGTAGCAAAGATGTTAAGGATGGGTGGTTGGGACAGCGTAACAATGAATTTCAAGTAAAATGACAGAAGTATTCTAAATAAAGGATACAATGGGCATGTAGGAAGTAATGAAAGCTCTAGATCAGAGCCCAGATATTACTGAAAAGGTGGCTTTCAATTAATTTTTACTAAATATATTTAAAGAAATTCAAGATTCCTCATTTTAAAAAATCGTCTGAAAATAACATGATTGATTACTTTTGCATATAAACTAAAACTTACCTCAAGCAGGTGCCAAAATGCCTTTCCAACTATTTAAAAAATGTTATCTTGACTCAAAACTACTTCACAATACCAATACATAGATGTTTCCAGGGTCTATTATAACAAGATATTATAATAATAAGTCTTAATGGGTGTTACTTTCCTTAATGGGTGACATACTACCTTTTTATTCACTTAGTAATGATTCCTCTAACAGTGACCTTCAACCTTCACTCTAAGCTGCTAAGCAATGTAAACTAAGATATATTATGGCTACCAAGAGTAAAAAGAGATAATCAAGTAAATTAAAATCATTAACTTAATTTTACATATAATTCAAGGATAATGAGCTATAGATTATTTTCAATCTATCTCCCAAGTTAGAAAGAGAACAAAGCTATTTAAAGCATACTTAGGACTTTAATTTGGTTTCATGGGTATTGAGCATAAAGGATATCTGACTGCTAGGGTCTGTTATTGTGTTTCCTAAAATGGTCTATGCTATTTTAGCAAATCTATTTAAAAATGAAAAATATAAATTTCTTGTGATTTGGTCAATCTGGCTTAGTAAAACCACATTATTATAACTTAATTATATAACCCTTAAACTATTAAATGTGTCTAATTCTAAAATTTTTTTAAAAAGATTTTAACTAAAGGAAAAGCATTTACTTATGCTTTGAAAAGCTAGAATATATAATCTCCACTGCTGTATGTACAATGGGTAAAAAACCACACAACTCAAGCAGATGAAATTAAAAGACTAACCTATCTGTTGAACTAACTTAACAGAACAAAGTAATTTATCCTCAGAAACTGAAATGACTGCATTCTGCAGTCTTTCATGCATTCAAAACAGCATTCATGATCAAATAACTTATCATAGTCAGTATAAAATTAGAAATTTTATGAGGAAAAATGATGTAAATATTGCACAAGTGCGTAATTCCTATAAATATACAAATAAAAACTTCTATTAGGAATGTTTCCTATAAATTACAGAATATAGAGAAAAGTTGTTACTCCTAAAGTCTAGTAACATTAGTTTATAAAGAAAGGATATCTCAAATTGCCATCTAATGGTCAAATGCATAACTTTCAAATAGGAAAAATCAAACAGAACATTCAAAGAGATAGGGGAAATTCCTTCAGGTTATTTTATGGGAAAAAATAAGATTTAAATGTTAATTCTTACTTTCTAGAACAAATATCAACTCATGTAAAAAAATATGTATGTAATGAAGCCTCTAAAGATGCCATTGATGATGCTTTTAACAGTTGGATCAAGTCTGCGAATACATTTTCAAAATGTTTTCTAAAATAACAAAATACAAAGGCACATGCAATTCTATAACTGGTACAATCTATAAATATTTCACAACTTGAAAAGATTCCCACAAACTGTAATGAAAATAAACCTTTATTACTGGTGTTTCATATGCTTAGCCCATCTTACCTCTAACCCCTGCAGTAATATACAGTAGTATGAAGATGGCTCTCACCAATACAAAAAAAAAAAAAAAAAAAAGATAATCACATGGTTTTACAAAACAAATTAAAAAAAAAAACCCACACACTTTAGAATTATTTTCAGCTACTTCAAATGCCTCCAAATCTGGAAACTTACTGGACCTTTGTGAACTACAACAAACATTAAGAGATTATTTCTTTAAAAAAGTTTTCAAATGAAAACTACAAAATGGCACAATAGAGTAGGATCAGTTATTTTTTTATTTCTTCTTTTTGGTAATCATGTAAGGATAATTTTACTATCTCAGAGAACCTATTTTAAAAAAAATATTAATTTTCATTAAAATTCTTAAGACAACAGTAATATATTTCTAAATAATAAAATTAATTTCATTCACACCAGTATTTTCAAGTATTTTGAGAATTTTCAAGGTTCAACTTCTTCAAGTATTAAAACTATATGACCACATAGTAATCATTTTAAGACATCATGTTTCTCCCCTAAATAAGGTAGCAATACATTTTGTTAAAAAAAAAAAAAAAAGGAAGATACTATAAAGAGAAAAGCTAATCATATTTTAAAACATATCTTCTTGGATTCTAATTGCCTAAACTATATTTTGAGAGGGATTGTTTTGGAGACAAATAATTTAAAGTTATTATCCTGATGAAGAGGAAGGGAAAGAATATATCATATCCATAATATGCTGGCCAGGTACTGTGCTTTGAGCTTTTACAAACATTAGAAATATTATCTATTATGAGAGAGAGAGAGAGTGTATGTGTGTGAGTGAGAGAGAGAGAGAGTGTGTGTGTGTGTGTGTGTGTGAGTGTGTGTGAGTGTGTGTGTGTGTGAGTGTGTGTGTGTGTGTGTGTGTGTGTGTGTGTGTGTGTGTGTGTCTGTATCTCTTAAGGCTGCTACAGATTCCTTCCAAGAAAGAAATGATCAATGCTTCCTCTTGAACACTACAATAAATGTAAGTTAAGTTCTTTACAAAACTATTTGTTCTTATAAAAAATACTGTTCTTAACAAAGAATCAATAAATTTCACTTCGGAGTACCTTCACTGGTACTGAAGCTCTTATCTATAGAATCTCATAATTTCACTACAAAGAAATAACTACAAATATCTGTAAAAGATTAACACTTGTTTGTTATCACAATCACATTCTATTTTATGCATTTTCAAGTTCCAAATATTTACATGGAAAATTACGATGTCTCAAATACTATCAGTGCTATTATATTGTTTTTTTATTTAATAATTTCTTTTTGTTGGAATCATGTTATAATGATTCTCATCCAAGATTCATGTAACTTAAACCCATGCCTAGACAAAAGGGTCATATGGATCCCCTACCTAGATAAGTGCTCACTTTATAAAAGGTAAGTTAAAACAAAATTTATAAACCTAATTCCAAGGAAGTTAAAAATCAAAGGATTCAGAGATTAGGGAATTCACTGTGGATTGCATAAAAGACAATATTATGAGTGAGGAAAGGGAAGCTGAGGAGACTCCTACTAGGGTAAAATGGGCAATTTGACTCACCTTCAAAGAAAAACTGGAAAACATAGATAAAATAGCTCTCCTATTTACCTAGCAACAATACAATTCATTTCACTAATAATTATAATTGAGGATTCTGTCTAAATAAAATTTTACCAGAGAGAGACAGAGACAGAGTGCTCCATTCATTATTCATTTGAATAAGATGAAAATATTTTGATTTCTTTCTCACTTAAAAAGACTGATCATGTCAATAAAGAATCCAGATTCAAAATACAATTGGAAATACTTAAGATATCTTCAGTTAATATGCACTCATTTTAATCTAAAGTGAATTACTACTGCCTTTGGAAGAGAGATGTTTTAAGTTTTACCTAGTGATTTAAATCGAATCCCCCAATTTTCTTTTTTTAATACTGAAGTCGTTAGTTCTACCTTTGTTTAATTAAAACTAATTTTAACAATTACATGTAGAAGACCATCTTGGTATGCAGATTTTATTCACTCAAAATTACCAAGTGTCAAAAATTCATGATACATTATCTATGACAGATTATTGCCTAGGGAAGTTATTATTGCCTCAAAAAAAGAAAACAAAAAAGAACCACTGAGGGGTAAAGTGGGGGCAGAGGAGGAAAAACAAGACCATAGTTCTTGACAGGCATAAAAGTAAGAAGATTAATATAAAATATCAAAACTATTAAACTTCATTTACCTTTTTTTAAATCAGCCGAATATTTTCCCCATTAAAAACCCTAAAAATGTATCTCAAAATTTGAGGTTATTTTATTATCTAATTATCAGAGTTTAAAATTATACCAATTATCTCTTAATTCCCTAAGATGATTTCAGTGCAAGAATTTTTCTTTAAAACTGACAATTTTTATGGATATTGTCTCATTTGGATTCAAGGCATTTCTCGATAAAGTGGATAAATATGATGTCCATTTTGGGAAGTAATAATTTAAAGCTAGTAACTCAATTACTCTGATAACCTATGCTACTACTGACTAAGCTGGCCACTAAAAGGTTCTTCTGATGTCAGTCTCTGAAATGAGATACTAGGTTCTCCAAGGGAATGCCAACAAAAAGAAGAGAGTTCAAGGAAAAAGGGCTAACAAGTAGAAAGGTATGAGTCATACAACAAAATCAATTATTTTACAAATAAGTCTTCCAAAATCAGAAGAGACCCCTCACTATAAGAGTGGACTTAAAAGTGATGGATTTGGCTTAAAAAGGTAGGAAGATTGTTTTTTCTCCTCACCATCACAGACATACAAAATGCTGTTTTTTTTTAAAGCTGAGTTTCAGTTATTTTAAAGAAACGAATACTTTGGGAAATGTAATAAACAAATCTAAGTGACTTTAAATCCATACCTCATTTTACCTCTTAAAGAAAAACAACTTTTTTGTGTGTGAAATTAGATGAAAAAGGTATTGCGCTCTTATGTGACCCTCAGACAAGGTACCTAATCCTTCTGGCTGTTTGCTCATCTATAAAATACAGATAACATTCCCCACTTTTGTTTTATAAGACTTTTAAAATATCTAAGTGGCTCTATAAACCTGAAAATATAATATAACTGTAATCTGTTATCACATCATATACAAAGTGGCTAAGCAAATAAAATCACCCCATGTTTAGGTGAGAGCACAGCTCAGAGTTAGAGATAATCAGAGAGAAAAAGATGAGGTAACTGAGGTGCACGTATCTATTGACTTGTCCAACAACATACAACCAGTTAGGAGAGGCTAGACACAGTGAGCTGAATATATAATCTTAATACAAACTCAAGTTCATACATTTTTTCAGCAATACTGGAAGAATTAAAAGCCAAAACAACTAAAATTATATGAAATAAATGTAGATAATTTTATATTATTCAAGACAACCAAAAATCAAGAGATCATGACAGATTTAATAGAGTACTTAAATATAAACCTAAAAATCATCTTGATGAATTAACAACGAAAAATATCAGCTATAAAGTTAAAAAAAATTCAATCATGCAGTAGTATTTGAACATTTTTTCCTCATCTTATGCAAAATTGAAAACATAAACCATAATATGCAGATATTACCATTTTAAATGTTGATATAAATACATATAAATCAAATTGCTGTTTCAACTGTACCAGGACATACAAAACCTAGAAAAGGGGCTTTTTGAAAGTGAATAATCCCATCTTGCTTAATCTTTAATGAAAATTTACACTGTAATACCCTATTTCCTACACTACTCTATAAACATTTCATGAAGACAATGAATTTTACCATTCTGGGCTATTTCAAGGATCAATGGTTACATTTCAAAAATTTCAAGACACAGCTCCAAGATATATATATATATACATACACACACACACACACACACATATACACACATATACATACACACACACATTAACCACCCCATGACTCTCCAAATTGTTATACTTAAAAACAACTTGCATTTTTTGTCTATTTGACCTCTCAACTTCAGACATTTTTCATTTCCACATGAACACCTGCAGTAATCTCACTAATCAACTACATTCTTCCCAATCTATGTGTCCTTTAGTCACAATGGAATAGACACAAGGTCAACCTAGACCTTCCAGGTTTAACTGGCTACTCTTAATGATAGTATTAATTAAGTACATTTCAGGCTCTTCATATAGATATACCAGCTAAACTTTATATTTTCATTACAAATACGATCTTGAATTAAACATCAAAGGGAACTTTAAAGGACAGTTTAAGAGAAAACATACTGTACAAACAGCAGAGCCCTTATTTAAAGTAGCCACTCATATTAATTAATTGCTATTTCTGCAGAACTCATTTAAGGAAAGTCCTACTTATGAAAAATTCAGCAACATTTTGATGCTGTAGGCAAAGAGTTAATGTGAACTGAATCTGCAAAGTTCTTGTTTCCAGTATCAACATCAACTTCTTCTGATTTCCATGAAATTAAATTATTAAAGTCTAAAAAAACTGGTGACTTCATTTTTTTAAAAAATTGTATTTACACACAAAAAGATGATTTTAATGTCAAAAGTAAAAAACAACACAGGAAACATTTTTCCACCTAAAATAGAATAGTGAGAAGAATGGAGGCATGTTTATTTTGACCATGTTAATTATTACAAAATGTAAAAAAGCCATATATTTCAAACTTTAGAACACAACTATTACAAACTATACAAAGAAAAGAACTGCCACACTATGCCAAAATTTGATTTGTATCTCCCCTTAGTAAGTAGGAAGGAATGTTGGCAGCAGATAACAAATTCAAGTGACACTTTGAGTAAGTTAACATTGCTAAATTTTCTATTTCTATACTATCACTTTTTGCAACTAAAAGACAAAGGCAGACAAAATAAGTCCTTAATTCCACACATTTTACTAATTCAGGAAGAAGATAAAAATTTAACAATAGTTATTTGGTTATACAAGGAGGTGGGTAATGATCCTAAAAATGCATAAACTATAAGTTCATGGGTGCTCCACTGGACTGGCACTCAGAAGCAGACTGTCCCCAGGATATACTTGGTAAGTACTGAAGAAGGACTTTCTCCGTGAAGGGCCACAGGCTGTGAAGAATTCTATTCCGGAAGCCATACTTGAGCCCAGATATTATGATGTTCAGGAGATGTAACACCCACTTTTTGCACTGGCTTTCAAATGTTCTTGATCAAATCATACAGAATCTCAAAGAATGGAACCAAAGCTGACATGGTACTTAATAGCCAAGAACAGCATTTCACCCAACCCTATTTTAGATTTGTAATAAAATAAGACACTCAACAAAATCACCTAGTATATAGCAAATGCATGCAAATGATAAGGTATGTTTAAATGCAAGAGTATTGTGATAATTAAGACAAAGCTTCAAAGAAAAAAACCTTCTAAAGTAAATAATTGCCCTTTCTTCACACCTAGAGAAAATAACACAAGTGGTAGTAAAACATATTTGGCTAGTATCACTTATATTTCTTATCCAGCTAATGTGTTCAAATAATTGCCTAAGACAAGTGTTTGCAGACAATCCTAGAGCACACTTCCAAAAAAAAAAGAAGTTTCAACTATCCAATCAATAGGGCCTGAATATTAAATTTAGGAAAAAGAACATGACATTTTGTAATTGCCAAGAAAAGTTTAGAGCACAGGAACAGTGATCTCAAATATATCTTTTTTACTAACTACATTAAAAAATAAAAGTTAATAGACCTCTTCTAAATAGTCTGCTTAAAGTTTAAATCATATGAAGAATAAAATGGAAGAAATCATTTCACTTCTAAAACTGCTTTAGAGGGTGGATCAAAAGGCTTAAGTTTTGATAGATTAAAATTACATTTAAGATTTTTGGGCCACCCTATACACTAATATGATATTGCAAATACCATGAAATAAAAGCCAATAGGTAAAGGATTAGAATTTCTTGGTATATGATTTGTTATTCCCAAAACTTGAATTTTTTTTCCCCAAATGTAAAAAGAATCATCCTGAAACACAATAAAAAGTTGTTTTTACAAGCAACTACTTAAGTAGTTGTAAATCTACTATTTTAAGTAAAATATTTAAATTTAAAATGAAAGCAGTATTTTGTAGTAGGATAGGCTATTGCAAATTTGATTACAAAACTGAAAATGATCTAAATGGCAAGATGACATAAAAGTTGACCATTTCCCAGGTATGTCTGAAGTTATTCAGTAGACAGAAGGAACATTTATCATGACAGTACACCGTTAAGGTACTGGATACCATTATTCATTAAGACCCTGCCAGTCTTGAAAACAAAATGTTCAAAACCAAATGCTTTCAGTATCTAATAGTATAAAAGACTTGACAAATCAAACAGATCAAATTATGATCTATCAAGAAACAGTTTGATCTAATCAAAGATTTAATTGAACATTTTCATAGTAAACCCTCAAACTACCTCCCATCTTAACCTCTTCCAGTCCTAAACAAAGCCAAGCCTTTTTTGGGGGGGAATGGAGGGTTGAAATTGCTACATTTGCTATGTACACATTTTGCTTTTAACAAATGTTAAAGTGTTGATATTGACATAACAAAGTTAATTATTACAGATCCAAATATATTTTCTAGATTAAAACTAAATTTGTCTATATAAGCAAAGGAGATTGGCCTTCAAGCAGCTTTAGCCAAGAATCAAAATATTTATTTGGAAAATTGAACAAAGGACAAAAATTTTCTTGATATTTCTAGTCTAGTCTAACTTTTAAACCACAGACAGCGTAACCTTGATTTTACAGAACACATTAATGGTTTGTACAAATGCATACTTCTTCAGATGTTGCACTATCCTTTAAACCCTTAATACATCAGGTATTAACCACATATCTTGCAAAGTCCAGTGCTACTTGGTTGTTTACAACTAAAAAGCATGGAATCTTCTTGTTTTTTGAATAGCTGGCATTAAGTTAAAGCAACCAAAATGTTATCAGTACAGCGAAGTTTAGTAATACTTTAAAGGAGCATACTACTAATAATATTTCAAATTATTCAAAGTGATTTCTTTATTGAGATCAAGTATCTGCACAAGTTTTACAGTACGATCGCATGTTTATATTTAGCTAAAGTCACAAACACATTTGACTTTCACAATGATGAGCATCATCATTTCCACTTAGACTACAAAGCTTATGTATGACTAAAGAAAAAAAATACAAAAACTTCAGATTTTACAAAAGAAACTTTGAAAGGACTACATTAACAATAAAACCATTTCTTTCAGAAAACAAGTAAAATTATAAAGGCATACCACTAAATTATCTTCTCTCTAAATTGCAAGGACTGAAAAATTCTTTAGTATCTGCGACGTTTGTTAGGTCCTTCAAAGTTTCCCCCTTGGCTTCCTCTACCAAAGCCACCAGGACCACCACTTACAGGACCTACACCACTCATTGGGGTCTGAGGGGTTTCAGTACCTGTTCTGCTTCCCATAGGTGAACCCATCTGAGATGGTGGTCCTTGGGAAAATCTATCATTATGCTATTGTACCACATAATAAACATCAAGTCCATTTAGAATACAATAAATATTAAAGTATGAGAAAATTATCAAAATCCCAAGTGGTGGTGTCATGAAGTTCAGCAGAAAGTCCAGCAGAATCAGGATCACACATAGAAGGAAGAAAGGAGCATTTTAATTAGTCACTATGCAAAAGGCAGCTGAAGAATTACAAAATGCTAATGCTTTGCCCCCAATTTCATTAAACAGAAGAAAATGAACTTTTATTATGCATGGTATACTAACTTCATATTTAAAATTATTTCCTTCAAATAGGGCTTACAAGGCATTCTCTTATTGCAAGAGAAATCTGTATTTTTGAAAATCAACAGAGCAAAAAGGAAGTAAAACAGTAAAATACTTTTAAATATATGGTCAGAAATACTTTATTGTATACTCTATTTAATCAAAAATTACTTCAAACACCATATGTATCATAGTAAAGAATAAAGCCAAAAGCATATGGCATTTCTCAAAGATTACAAAATTTACTGTACAAAAATACCTAGTAATGTCTACACTGAAATCTGTATCACATGCTATCACATTTCTATGTAAAAAACAACAACAACAAAAAACCCAGCATACAACATTAAAAATACTAATGCTGGAAAGTATAGTCTTGAATACTACCTTGGGCTGGATGGAAAAAATCAAGCCAAGGTAAGACTTAGGATTAAAAGCTGTCTAAGTAAAGAAAAAAAACAAACTTAAAAACGGCCATTAGGCTACTGAATATAACAATTAGCTCCTGTAGTTCTAGGCATATTAAAAGTTCACTAAACACATTAATTATGTTTTATTATACAAGGGCATCATAATACAATGGAAAAACTGAACTAGGAGCCAGGAACAACTGGGTTCAAACTCTGACTCAGATACTTAAAAATCATCTGAGGCAGCTAGGTGGTGCAATGGATAGAGTGGTAGATATAGAAATAAGACCTGAGCTCAAATTCAGCCAGAGACACTTACTAGCTGTGTGACCCTGGGTAAACACTTAAAACTTTATTTGCCTCAGTATCTTCAACTATAAAATGTGAAAAATAACAGCACCTACCTCGAAAAGAGTTGTGAGGATGGAAAGAGAAAATATCTGTAAAGTGCTTTAGTTAGCAAAGTGCTTGGCACTTAAGTATGTGCTTAAAAAGTTATGTGATCATAAGGAAGTCACTTAACCTCTCTCAGCCTGTTTCCTCAACTGTAAAATAGGAGTAATAAGAGCAGCTCGACCTCAAACAAGATGTCTGCAACATGCTTTGCAAACTTTAAAGCACCATAAAAATAATACTAGCTGTTATTACACTAATCCAATCACAACTTAAATGCATAAATTACCAAAAAAAATCATAAAGTATTGTAATATGCACTGCATCTGCATAAGGATATACAGAGCACTGTTAATAGTACAAAAATGATGCTTTTGAATGGTTCCTGTTTTGGCACAGAATAATCTTCATTTTGTGTTGGTAAGAACTGTACCATTTCACAAAGTCTATGAGCACACCCTAACCAATCTTGTTCATGCAAACTTCACTTATCAAATACATATTTTATGCCTATAAGACTGATTTAGAATAAACTAAAACCACCAAATTAATTCTCTAAAACATAATTTTTCAAAAAAAAGTATGTATATTCTGGTTACTATTCTGAACGTAATAAAATTGGCAACAAATGAAATTAAAATTTAAATTTTTAGCCCACCCAAAGATATCTTCACACTCTACTGTTTGAAAAGATAAAATCATATTCTTTAAAATTTATTCAAATATAATTAAGACATACAAGAATAACATGCAAACAACATGTTCAAATAAAAAATAGTTAATTCATATTCTAATTTGGAAATCAAAAATAGTTTCAAGTTATTCTAAATATTTTTGATGAATTGTGAGAATCTTCACAAGACTTAATTCAAACATATTGTACTTTTTTGGTCCCACAATAAAAGTAAAGGTTATTTGTTGACAGATTAATATAAATATGGTCAAGTAAAACTCTTAAAATATTTGTCCATTATTTTTTGACATAATGGAAAATGTTTTAAATGTGAGTAAAGGGCACCGTTATATATATAGTGAAATATAAAGGTAATAAAGTAATTTTAGTCTTTTTCATTGCTACACAAGACTTCTAATATGCACAAGCACAATACTATAGCACAATAGTCAGTCTCATTTAAAGAGCACCTATTAGAACTTCTACTTTCTAAAACAATATTAAAATATTTAACATTCTAAAATTGTTTTGCCAAATTAGCCTTCCCCTCCCCCCTCAAAAAAGATGCCAAATTACGTTAAGTGTGAAGTTATCTTTGGTGCAGAAGTGTATCATGATATAGCTGAAGAGAGTTAAAATAAGTTTTATGATACATTACCACTGCTCCATTATCTGGCATCATTGGAGTTCCCATATTTGCAGCTCCTTCTGGTCCCAAGGCAGGACCAGGACCCAGAGGTGGGCCAGGTATAGTTCCTCTGTTGTTCATATTCATACCCATCATTGGAGGAGGACCTTGGTTACCAGCAGGTGCTGGGCTAAACGCATCTATGCAAAACAATCTATACTTAGAGCTGTCCTATCTCAGATTTTTACATGCATGTAAAATAAAGTATTTAAGAAATCTACAAACTGAATTTTTTTTATTGATCAAAACCATTTTTCTTCAGGTTTGAAATTTAGCCATTATTTTGCTCTGAAATGGATTTTTTCCCTCAATTATTGCCTCCAATGTAAAGAATTCAAATCAAGCAACAAATTTATTGAAAAGTAAAATGCAGTGCAGCAAGAAGAAACTTCCTTATTTAAAGACAGTCAAATAGCATTACATGAGTTTCCCCAATTTAATAAATTTCCTACAACTAGCACAAACATAATTTTCTAAAAGTAGTTAAGGAAGTTTAAATAGTTTAAAATAATGTCAAGTATCCACTTTGTACATCTTATATACTATATAGGAAATATGTATTTAGAAGCATAACAATGGAGGCAAATTACTGGGAAAAAAATTCCCATTACCTTTCTAAGATATCTGACAAGACAAATTTCTGACTAGAAAGTACCAAAAATAATGCTGTTTCTATGTAATTACATAATATTATTAGAAAACAATCTTAAAGTACAGATACACCAGAGTTCAAAACTAATAAGTGATTTTGTGAATGAAAAGGGGGGAAAATCTTACATAAAGCTTAAAAAAAAAAATTTGACAAGCATTTCAGGCGAGTTTCTAAATTTATTTAAATAAGCTACAAATACAAAGGAAATATTAATATAACCAACTCATCAAAGGGCCCACTTTTGCAAACTCTTTTCTTTTCATGGAATTCAAGATAGCACATATTACTAGAAATGTGTTAAAAGCTGGGATTTCTAATTTTTATATTACATAGTTATTGCCATCATAATAGACTGTCATAGAATTTAATCTATAAGTGAGGTATAATTAGGCCCCACAATTGTTAAGTAGAAGGACTACAAATATAATATTGCTTACTATCCTTTCCTTTTGTAAAACGTATAAATCAAAAGACTTCTCATTAAGTATTGACCATATAGGCAGTTCCCAATTTACAAATAATGGTCTATTAGTCAATCAAATGATACTGACATGCTTTTCCTTTATGAATAGCAGTAAAGATTTTTCAGGTTAGTCCTTCAAAATAACCTTTCAGTCTTCACGTATAATTGATACAAATTAAAGCTATTAATATTAATTGTGGGTACTACTTTTAGTTTGAATTTTTCTCATTCCTAGACCTATTAAAACATTCTATGTTTCAAAATTACTTACCATCCCTTCTTCCCCAGAGAAACATAGTAACAGCAATCTGAACTAATTTACAAATTTATGACCTGAAAGACTGCAGACACTATTAACCCAACCAGAGGTATTTTCATTTTAAAAATACAATAGCTAACCTAAATGAAGCAACAGGTATTTCAGGCAATGTAAAGCAAATGAAAAAATAAAAACTCAGAAGACATGATTTAAGCCTGCCATAGGATCAGATCAACTCCACCTAAATTATTACACTTTTCACTCAACTTCACCTGGGAGAACAAAGATTCTTTAATATATCCAATTATTTTCAGTAGAGGTCAAATGGCACTGGTAGGAAAGTCTCCTAAAACATTAGGATGAAGTTATACATTCAGGATAGATTATTCTTTCTAATTTACAAGTAAGTTAGGGACTGCCTTTATATTAATTTTAAATAATACTACTGAAAAATTTAAGAAATAAGATTCTCTTTTATGATAGCAAAGATCAGTCAGCCAACCTATGTGGTATTTAAGAAATGGAAGAACTGAAAAAAAAAATAGATGAACTGATAAACAATCTTATCTCCATCTCTACATTATTTTACCCCTATGCAACTAAAAACAAATATTTTAATAAAAAGCTCTTGTATAAAAGTGAGCCCAATATTTTGTATCACCTATTCAACGAATCAAATGCAATTTGATTCAAAGTTTCACTTGAAGTAATAGAATGTTACTATATTAAAGATGAAAGATTGATTCAAAAGTAGTCAGGAGTCACATCTCTACCAGATACCAGATACAAACAGTCAGAAAGAAAGGTTCCTTAACTAGGAACTGATATGAAACATAACCAACAATTCATATTGTCTAAAAAGGCCATCTAAACTGAATTATAGAAATTCCTAAGTCAAAATTACTTGATATTTTCCTACTCTCCTTCCATTAATCCTGTCAACCTAGTCAATGCTAATGGGCAATAACATATGAACACTTCAAGAGGAATTCTGACAAACCCATATAGGTTTACAAAAAAAAAAAAAAAAAAGAACTAGAAGTGCTAAGAGAGGTATTTACCTGTAAAGATAAAAACTCATAATTTTAATATCCCAGATAAAAGGTTTTCTGGAAAGGATTTTAGAATTTTGGTACTCATGTTTATCTAAATATTTTACAAATTGTGCTACTCATCCCTTCTATTAAAAACAATTTCAAACAAAATCTTCACTGTTTCAGGTGCCTCTACATTTCCCAAGGTTATCTAATGTTAAAAACTTGAATTTATAATGCAGTCTCATCTTAAGGTACTCCAGGTCCATAATGATCTCTCTCAACAAACTGTGAAATCAGCCTCCATTTCAAAATTAATACTACTTGTATTAAGTAACTGTAAAACATAATTTTTTGCTATTGTATATTCTTTCTCTCAAGTTCTCTGAATGAAGGTCCAATAATAGACTGTCAATTAACTCTGGATGACAGATTTTTAATAAGCAATGGCAATAATGTTATGATACAAGGGTACTTAAGACTCAAAAAGAAGCAATAAGGTAATTCTCAAATTACTATGAATTTAATTCAATTTGAAATTGAACGAATTTACAAATTCTCAAAAGGATCACAGTAGGACCTGCTGGTCCCAACAGGAAAGATCAAATAAAAAGGAGGGTAAATGTAAAACTATTTGAACCCCATCTCATAAACCATGGAAAGCTTAGCTAACACTACCAGAAAATAATTATGCAGATTTGTCATTTATAATTAATTTCTATTTTTTAGCAAAGTTATACGGTCAACTTAATTGCTTCCAGAAGGTTAGATGAATTAAACTTTATGAAAATGAATGCTTGTAAGAACTACTGACACCACTCCCTCCAAAAAAAACTGGCCATTGATTTTAAATTTAAGCAAAATGCATGGTTTCTTCTGGGCATATATATTACCTTAAAATATTTAACTGCAATTGACATCTGATTTCACTATCAACACATCAACACAAAAGTACTAATTCCATGAACTTATTAAATAGTCTGTCATTAAAAAGTAAACACCATAAATAACATATACAGTCCCAAAGAAGTTTTAAATAAGTTACAGAAGCCTTTTGCTTCAAATCCCTACCTCCCATGTTTATTGCTCCACGGGGACCCAAATCACCCATTCTCATTTCCTGTTCTCTCTGTAAGTAAACATAGTTGTCACAGTCAACCTATCGTTCTTATGATTTTATATTTCCCATCTAAAATAAAACAAAAGATTAAATTGGGACAGCATTTTCCATGATTAAAGTACAAAAAATATTTGCAGTCAATTACTATCAGAATCACTAAGTGAACCTAAAAAAAAAAAATTCCAAGATTTTAGTGTACATTATTACAAATGTCAATATATTGTTCACACTACAGTAATTTCATGAAAGTGTCAACATGCTCTCAATTATTTTTCCTACTACTACAATGCTCACTTTTTCTAATCACTCCAAAACTTATTTCCCTGTATTGCATACAATGCAAACCAACTATAAGTTAGTAGTTATTTCCATTCCAAGTCACAGTAGAAAAATTGGAAATCCTTGGTTCCATGCTTAAATTAAAAAAATTGATATATAATAAAAAATATACTTAGACACAAACTTGAAAACAAATCCCTTAAAATTTTAAATGAAAGGAGATTTATCCCTTAGCTTTACTACAACTATCTTTTTCAGCTAAAGAGAATAATGGCTTTTTCCCTCTAGTAAAAAGTCAAATGAGTAATATTTTAAAGACAGATTTTTGAGGATTTCCCCCCTCAATCTACTGAGTTTTATTTGCAGCACTAAAATAACGTAGTCAACTCCAGTAACATGGGAGTCTGTGGGTGCTCAGCTATTGCAGAGCAAGTCATAGAAACTATGTGATTAATTTTGAAAGGTACAAGACAGATACCAAACAGAAAACCCTTCAAAAGAAACACTAGATGGAAGGAAGAAAAGAAGGAAGCAGCCAACACACTTTCTTGCTGTGTTTCAGCTTTGCTGGATCAGTCTAGACACATGATAGAAATAAATCCTCCAGAGCAACTTTTCCTTTCAAAATATGCAGTAAACTGTCTAAGAACACAATTCTTTATTGGGCTAGTTTTCAGTCCACCACAAAACACTGAAAACATTTCCATTTCAAACCAATGATGCTAAATTTGTGTCATTTATCTATTTACAGAACAATAATCTACAAAGCCCTTTTATATATTAGGCAATCAGATGGACATTATTTTTTTGTACCTGTAGCTACACGGGGCCAAAATACTTGAAAAACCAGTCTCCATAAAGCAACCCCCTCCAAAATTCCATTTCTTATGAGAAATGGCTTAAAACATCAGTCATTCACAGATGTTTATACATTTCCAGTGAGGTACTATATGAGCTACTGCATTTAAGATGCTCTAATTTCCAGACATTTACTTCCCATGAAAATACACAGGTAATATATATCAAATAAATACTCAATAGAACTTAGCATGGACTCCAACCAGGGTTATAGTCTACTGGTAGAGGAGCATGATTAATAAATCACTTATTTAGCATCATAGAGGAAAAATATATTTAGACAGTCATCATTTTTCAAGAGTGCATAATTAAGTAATGAGCCTTTCAAGAAATATTTTTAACGATAACTTTCTTAAAGTATTTCCTTTCTAATTACTTCCTTGGGTATACTGAACAAAATTTAACATTTAAAAACACAGTCACCATTAGTTGTTAAGTACTGTATCGTACAACGTGTGACTAAAAATATGAGACTTTTGGCATTTCTATTTAAAAATTATTAAAAAGATCAAAAACTTTTTTTTAAAAAAAAAACTTGCTTTATAATCAGGATGTGCTGCTTATATTACACCTATATCAGCTACTCCTGTCACCTAGAAGAGAAATAAACTGCAAGATAAATGAATCAACTCTTTTGCACTCCAAAAAATATAAAATATATGGGCCTTATGAAAACAAACTTTTTAAGAATCAAAAGCTTTTTCACTTACAGTTTTGCAACAGTAAAAACATTTTGATATAGCAGTGGAAGTATATTTTCCATTCATTTTTTTTATTACTCTATTCTTAAAATGTATTAAATTTTTTGGGGAAATAAATTTTACATGTTCATTTCCTAGGACCTAATATTGTTTTTGACCAATCTTAAACCTATTATCAAGGACTCCTAATGGCAGGTATTGAATTTTGTGAAAAATATTGTCAACCTTTACACATATGCTTCACATCTTAAAAAACTCATTTTCTCCTTAGACTTTTTAAGCTTAGAAATTACCACCTTTACTTTCTACCTACATAGATAAGATCTAGAAATATTATATTCACATTTTCCAGATATACATTTTTCTTATGGTAAAAAGTGCAATAATCTCAATGTAGATTTCTCATGAAGGTCTTTAAACTGGTTTGTTCACAATAATATTTCCTTATGAAATTCAACATTTTGTTTTCAATGCTGATATAAATAGCTAACCTTAAACATTATGCCCCATTATATCTAAGGATGTCCAAAACTAAGTCTTCAAAGTAAATAAGACCAATTCCTGGCAAAATTTACTGAGAAGAAAAAGTTTAAATGGCATCTATTTTACAAAGAATCACCCTAAGCAAAGTCAATAGTATATAGTAGTAATAAATCTAAATCATTTTATACTTGTTTAATATCCACAAAACCAAGAAAAAGCCAATCCTCCTTCTGCTAACATCATTTAATTAGTCCTCTTCAAGGCTAAGGGCCACTTCTCTAAGTGGATTGCTGCAGGATACTTTTTGGTAACCTGGAAAGGGGACAGAGTACAAGTATTGAGTTGAAGTGCTTATCATCTGGGATAAATACCTATCTAGCTAGAAAAGAGGAAATTTTATCAAGCAGGAGTTTAAAATGTTTTTCATTACATGTAGGAATTTAAAGTCAAAGCTATTCCTAATGTGAATTATACAAAGGCAAAGAAACAATTCTATTTTCAGTAGTGGACCTCCATGACACATAACCATTACATAAATTCTCAGAGGCCTTTACCAGCATTTTTTCCCTTTGGTACTTACGCTTTTCAAAGTACATTAAATTAGGAGGTTTTCTGCAACTTTTTTTTTTTTACAATAAACAATTGACTAACAAACTATTTAATGTTTTCATCATCTCTCCAATTCTCAACAGTGAGAATCAGACCAAAAAGACTTCCCTTTTATAGTTAAGAAAGCTGCAATTAAAAGAAAAATAGTTCCAACAGACACACAAAATCCATGCTGAAATAACGAGCTGAGAAGAAAATTCAAGATGACAGGTTATTTACCAGGTAACACAATATCTGAAAATAATGGGGGTGGAGGGGACCTCAAAAATTATTTTCAAGGGCAGCTAACATTGCTACGTTGTTGTAATTTTTAATAAAGGGGCTGAAATTGGTATGAATGTATCAGAAAGATTCAGAATCACTAAAGATCTCTTTTCACTTTACCTCAAATTACTGAATACAGAAAGGATACCCTAATGAGGCTACACAAACATCATTTTATAGAAATTTTAAAATCACATTTTGAATAACAAAAGCCTCATGTCAAGCAACTAAAAATAGCAAAAAAACCAAAACCCCAAAAAACTTCAAGTAAAATGCTAACTTTCCAAACAAAATATCACAAGCAAATCATTAATACTACATTGAGTAGTTATTAAAGATTTTGCTCATCCTCAAGCCTTTGTTATTAACAAAACTCTTGCAATGCTACTTATTATAGGACTCTAAACAACATTAGCTTTTTATTTACTTTATAGGAAGTCTGTCTATAACATTATTCTGACTACGAGTGGTCTCCAATGTCAATTGCAAAATAAAGTCAAAACATCTATGAAATGATGGAAAAATTATATGAATTCCATATAAAATAGACATTTGATAACAAAAGAAAAATATCAGAACTTCATTCTAGGAAAATTCAAACTGTCCAATTTTTATGCTGGTAACTTTAAAAAAAAACCCTTCATTAATAAATGTATCAATATTTCAAAGGTAATACATTTGCCCACAATTACTATGACCTTCATTTACATAAAATATATAGTAAGTTTACTGTATTTAATCTCCTTGACTTTTCTTCTTTAAGGAATTAAAATTTGAGAGGAGGAAAACAGCATTAGGACTGTATCAGGAATTTGAAGTCAAGGAATAGAAATGGAAGTCTTTAATACTAAACAAGATCCTGCAGACCAAACCAATAAAGAATGCTCTCCACCACCTACTTAAAAAACTAATAAAAAAAAGTCCATCAGAAAAGAGCAAAGGTACCACTCTATAATGTACTCTACATCTATGTGAAGGAAAAACTGTTATTATTCTGTGTTTAAAAAAACAGGTGGATCATCAATACAACTCACCTTTCTCATTAGAAGTAACCAGAAAGGATAGAAAATTGAGAGATAATGAATATTAAACTATGGGTAATGTTTTATAAGCTAAAAATATCTGAGTAAAATCACTGTATGGGCACAAGTCAAATAACATGCCTATTTCTAGCCAAACCAAAATTGTACATCCAAAATTACCAGAATATTATAAAGCCAAACTTTCTGAAAAACAAAACACTCCACTAACTTTAGCATTACGTCTCACCTCATTAAAAAAAAATTTAAAGAAACTACGTTAATGCCTTATTTCTATATTTATACTAGCAATTCTATCTACTAGGATAAAGAACCACTGGAAAATAACCCCATACAAAATGCATAAACCCTATAAAATAATAACTCTAGACAAAGCCCACGTCTTGAAAATAATCATATTTAAGTAGGGTTTTAGAATCCATACCTGTCAAAATGGAAGAGTAGAAATGGACAATTCTGCCAAGCAGAACTGGATCTTGCCCCACCCCTACAAAAACAATTACTTACCCATCTACAATTTTTGCCACTTGCTTCCTTGTTACACCCTGAAGGAGAAATAAAGCCACCCAATAGAAAAGAAGCAGAAGAGAACTAAGGAGCTCAAAGTCAGCTATTATGCTTGATTGTACAATATAAGAATCTAGTGTAGGAAGAAATAGGGAAAGTAAGGTTTTCATACCCAGTGATAAACCAAAAAGAGAAGGCTAATAATAAGCACATTAAGTATGTTATATTATAACATTAAGTTCTGGGCATAATTAGAAATATCAAGTTTGCATGTTACTTGGACTAAAAATATACCTTTTCTTTCAGGAAAAAGCCCTCATATATTTATTATCCTGACAGTTAAATTTCTTCATTAATATTTCATATTTATTAAAATAATACCCAAAAATATCACAAATGTATAGGCATTTCTACAGACAAAACTAAGGTTTTTTTGTGGTGGTTTTTCTTCCAACCTTTTATTATGTCAATTGAGTTTAGTAAATAAAATCATCCACTTCCTGACAGCTAAATTAACACTACTAAAATAAACTATTCTTTAAAACACTGAGCATATATCTTCTAAATATGAAAATTATATATCAATCTGCATTCTGAAGGCAATGTGTATTAAGGTCCCAGTTACCAAAACAAATTTAGAGTAGGAAAAAAATTGTTTTAGCAAAATTATGAGTTAGAATCAACCTTAATATAAACTGATTGTATATCACAAAGGAAAATAAAGATTTAAAGCAAAGCAATTTCAAAAGCGAATTCCTGATTTTTAAAATAATTCTAGTTAATAATATTAATGGCTTGTTTCAAAGACAAAGAGATCAGTATGTTCCTTATATCACTGATGCAGAAGTGGGTGACTGCACGTGATAACATATTCAGTTTCTTCTTTCACTGAATTACTAGATGTCTGGGCAAGGATTAATTTTCAAGCACACAGTAATGTAAATGAATAAAATTATTCTGCTCCAGTTAATTAGGATGTAGGTTTGTAAATAAAATCTTGGGGGTAGCTTATTCTAGACCACTTTCAAAAGAAATGCGAGTAATGCTGCTTTAAGAAATACACAATTCAGTGTACCTGGAATTGAATGATAAATATTTGTTTTACTTTAGTTAACAATATGAAATTTGTTCTTAGCAATTATTTCTAAATATTAATAGATACAGGAAAAGTACATACCATAAAACAAATAAATGGCGATTTTTAGCAAAACTACAATTCTATTAGTTTCAATGATTTTAAAAAATACTTTAAAAGTACTGTAAAAAAAAATCATATGCAACAAAATGCACACCCACATTATAAAATGTGACTAAAACTTATTTTCTCACAAAGGGATTCTCATACAAGTATGCTAGTAATAGGGAAGGAGAGAGAAAGGATCAGACATAGTAGTAAAAACTTTTTTTTTAAATGAATCTTGTCCACACATCTTAGGAAATAACAAAAGGTGTAAGTGGAAAAACACATTCTTACCCACTTTCATTTTTAAATAGCACCTATTCATTTAAGCTGTTACTATGAATACTGGTTAATTGTTACCCTCCCCAGATTTACTAGTCATCTTCCCACTTAATGTTATTAGACTATCATCCACTCTCTTCATTTCTTACCTACAAAGTTAGGTGGCAGTGGCCAGAAAGCTTTTAAATTACCTTTGCTTGTATAAGAAAAGATACAACAGGACAACTCAATTTCTAATTTAGCTTATAAAGTTAGGAAAACTTTTCAATCTATGTAAATTAAGTTTTATAGATAGATACATACATATACGTGTGTGTGTATGTGTAGATAGATTTATTTGTGAGGGAGAGGGGGTATATCTTAGATTTGGGATTTCATTGGAATAGAGAAACTCTTTGTGCCAAAGCAGATTGTCACTACTCTTAAACTTTATAGTTTTAGAGAGCAATTGGAGGTCAAATGACTTGCCCCTCAAGCAGCCAGTATGAGTGAAAAGGCAAGACTTGAATTCAAAGTATTCTTGATTCTCAATCTGGTTAAATATGCAACATTGCCTCTTAACTTTATAAATTCCAGCGCCCGCCAAAAGCATAAAAATATAAAACATAAACTAGCCAAAGTAAATTAATGAATAATACTACTACAGCAATAAAGGTGGTTTTTCCTAAAAGATAAATCAGAATTTGTAACTTTATAAACTAAATTAAATCTTAATTACTAAATATATTGATATGTTTTACAAGCACAGGAGAGAGCATTACAAAATAACATCAGCTAACTATATCTGCCTGAAGTGAATTATTTAAACAAGAACTTGCAATACTGACGAACACTTATTCATAATCATGGGACATTTATGAAGACAATAACTCTTAAGTGCAATTAAAAAGCCAACCCCTACTCCTCCCCACCTAAGATTTGATATTATTCACAAATTACAACATGATAATACTATACCATCAACAAGGGATATCCACTATCTACAATCATCCAACATAGCTTCTTATTCGTCTTAAATCTCATTATTGACTCATTAGCAGTGACACTATACATCTTCAAGTTCTAAATGCTGTGGATAATGTTGACAACAGAAGAAAAGATGTTATATTTGAAACAGCCTTAGGAGGAAAAAAATGTATTATGAATTACGTTAAAAGCAGTAACATTTCCACAAAAAGCTAAACAACTTCAAATCATAAGGCAACATTTATCATAAACCAAGTTAAATGAAATATTAAAGAAATGAAATCCTACTATACTGTATTTACATGTAAATATCTACATTTTTCTAAGGTGACCAAGTAATTTTAAAATTTTCTTTAAAAAGCCTAATTTCAAAAAGGAGGTAGCAGGTGTTCCCTTTCACTGTTATCACTTTCACAGTTATTATTTAAACACTAAAAATGTTTCCAACTTTTTGAAATAACCTGAATCTACACAATGTTCTCTGAGTTGTCTTCAGTGGTGATAAGCAAAGGTAAGAGAAAGTTTTGCAAACAGTTAAAATCCATTCAGAAGCATACACTCTTAAGCAAGTTTTAAATATAAATCATGATGCTATTAAAATAAAAAAAATTAATGACTGGTTTTCTTGTGTAGACTGTATGGAGACACAGAAGATAATTTGAACAAGGAATTACCAAATGGTTTTGAGCAACTGTATGTTAAAACTCTCTATATTCAAACAGCAGAAAATACACTTCACATAAAATTGTCAGGTCTTTTCTGGTTCTTCATCCATGTCATGCCCATTAATCTGCAAAGGATATGTTCTAGACTCCCTTGCTTCTGTGTTTCTCTTTTGTCTAACTATGCAGATGATTCATAGGTAAGATATACAACCCTAGTCCCTCTCCTGAGTTACAGTCATGCATTCCCAACCTTTTTTTCAACATTTTGACCTGACTGTCCTGTAAGAACATTAAATTGGTCTTTTTCAAAACAGAATTTATCTCCTTATTTTTGTCAAGGACACCTACCATCTTTCCTGAAAGTCATCAAGGTATGCAAACTTTTGTATCATCACACAGTCACTAAAGTCCACACCTCACTTGAATTACGACAGCCATCTTTATAAGTGACCTCCCTAACTCATCTCTCCCTACCAAACTCATCTTTCACTAGGTTGCCAATGAGATTTCCATTAAGTGTAGATCTCATACACTGATTTTTTTTTTTAAAAACTAGGTAAAAGAGGTCATTTTTCTGCCTCATTTCTTACCTTACTGGTCAAACTGAGACCTAGTAAAAGACCTTAGCTTAAAAAGGTCAAGGTCTCCCACTGCATCCAGGGCCGTCTCCTGTCCTCCTGATCTATATCTCACCACAGGGCTCAGATGGCGCTAGAGAATAAAGTGAGACTGGTGACTTTGAACGGTCCTCCCTCATTTAAATGCAATTCACTTGCATGTCATGGCATTACCTCCCTGACGTCATGGCCCTCTTTGAGAAAGAAGGATGAACAGCAGCAGATCTCACCATTCATCTTCTGCTCATTAAAATACAATGTATCCCTATGACTCTAGGATCAAATATCAATTTCTCCTCATTTCAACAGTTTTTTAACCTGCCCCCATCACCACCCTTTTCACTCTCTTATACTTTACTCCCTTCCACACATTCTACAACTCAACTATCCTGACTGATTTACTATTTTTCCTCACTTTCTACAAGACCTAATTCAGATCTCACCTTCTGTAGGAAGCCTATCCCAGTCCCCCAAGTAGCTAGTGCTTTACCCTTAGAATTCTTTCCATCTTTTTTATATGTATCTTATTTGCATACTGCCTACCTCCCCCTCATCCACCCAATTTGACATGAGTTCCTTAAGAACTGGAATTAGTTGTATGGTTTTTTTTGCATTCCCAGTGTTTAAAACAGTGCCTGGCACTTTATTAAAGCTTATTTACTATCTATGAAATGAAATTTTTAAGTAGCTTACCTACAGAACTTGATCCAAACTATGACAAAAGTAAGATTAAAGTTCAGTATTGAACCCTGATGATTACCAACTAAAATGTGTATTATCAAAGGGAAAAAAAAAACTGTCCAAAACAAAACCAATAAAAAAATTTACCTTTACCCATACCAGAAAATGGCCCTTATTAACATATATTTTGATTGACTGACTGCAAGTGTCACAAGTCTTTATTCTTATTAAAATGTAATAACGTTAATATATCAAAATGCAGTTGTAGGAAATACTTACAGAAATTATTATAGTGTTTATTTCCCAGAAAAAGTCAGTAGCCAGTTATTTTTTAATGATAAATAAAATTAAATACAAGTTTTGTGAGCAATTTTCTTCTGACATTAAAATTTATTTAAATTGAGAAAAACAAATTAAAATATATGAAAGAACACAAGACACTATAGAAAGTTTGACTGTTTTGATTTTTGTTTTAGGAGATAAGTAACATACGCCTTACCTTAAAGCAGGGAACTCACACAAAACAGAATGGCTCAATAAACGTAGGGACCAAGAATATTCAGTCCAGAAAACAAGTAATGATAAAAACTGCACCATTCATGTCTGCAATAAGAGCTTCCATTTGAGATACTTAAAAAATGAATTATAAAATCAGAAAAATATGGAAAATTTCCTTTGAAAATTTATTTTGGGGAAAATTTCAGTATAGAGCCAAAATTATTCCCAGATTACCATTCTTCAACAACAACAACTTATATATGTATCACTTAACTCAGCTTCATCTACCCTAGCTATTGCTCAAGAAACTTCACAAGTTCTAAATCAAGTTCTTTCTTCTCAAGTTCTAAATATTTCTTGGCTTTATAACTGTTACTATACTCTCAGACAAATTAGTATTATATACAATTAAGTCCCTTCTAAGACACTTAATGATATTTAACTTGTTCCGTATAAATATATTCACATATCACAGAAGTATCAGATTCATTCAACAGCTAAAATCAGGACTTACAGTAGGGCAAAAAATAATTAAAATGTGCAAAAACTTTTTCTCAGCCAAGTCTAACTAAGTTCTTGTCAGTCAGTTTAAAATCAGGAGAAAAAGTGAAAGGGAGATCACTGGAGAAGAAAGGAAAGGAAATAAAAATGAACCAAAATCTCTCAGAATTTCCATTTTTTCCTAGCTCTAAAATCTATTATGAATCTGTATAGGAGATGTGGGTTCACAGAATTCAATTAGCTGAGTCAACTAATGAAATGCCCAGTCAGGACAAGAACCAAGGTTCTCTTAGAACTCTACACTACTTAACTAAAACCATATTCACCCCATAAGCAAGTGTAAATAAATCAAATCTAGTGAGCCTAATAATAAAATACAAATGAATTAAGTAACTGATTATCAAGATCTACACTATTTACAAGGGTTCTGGCAGCCTCCTCTTATACCGTACTGTTAAACTCATCACTGTAAATAAACCACATCAAGTACAAATTCCTAGATTTCAAATCCTTCAATAATTCATCCACCCCATAATACAGCTATTTGTACTACTTTACAAGACAAAACATGTATTCCAATAAAGCTGGACGCCTCAGTTTCTTGGAACTACAGTATTCATTTCTTCCCTCTGTGCCATAGCAAATACCACAGGCGCTACCTGTAACTTTCTTCCTCACTGGGCTTCTGCAAAACATTCTTCATTCAATATCTAAGTTATTACCTTCATGAAACTTCTCCAACTACTGTAGCTCCCACCAATTTCTTTCTAATTTTCCAGGATTTTACTAATTCTATTTCATCAGGCTCACCACTTAACTTAAAAGTTTTAAAATTCTAGACCCCTTTTATTAAAGCAGGTATTTTAATTAATTTTTTGGTACATTTAAATGGATAACTAGGGTCCTCTAAGTCATGTTACTTGATAAACAGAAAGTAAAAGTCTAATACACTAATATAATCACACCATTTTCAATCTGATGAAAAATTTATTATCTGTGCTCCAGTCCTATAGTCAAATTAAGTTATAAATCAGACTTTTATGCAAGCCTTGTTTTCAAGTAAAATGTCATAAATTTATTATCTATCTTTTAGTCCTGTTGGTGGTGCCTTAAATATAGCTCCAAATGATCTCGAATATATTTTGTCATTCGGAATTCTCATTAAAAGTTCCAGAAATACCACATTCACAGATTTTCAGTATCTGGGAGTTTTACATACTTTCTCAAACTCTGTAAGAATAGGGATTATTTCACTCTTTATAAATATATATACCCCAGCACACAGAAAATCTTTAGCTTATTGAAAGATTCATTCTAAGAATCAACCTGTAAGCTAGGTACCTGGCTGGTATTATAATCTCATTTTACAAATGATACAATTGAAGAACAAGAAATTATGTGATTATTCAATTTGTCCATGATCACAAACAAATTAAGTGTCAGGAGACACAAATCTCCACTGCTTGAGTCCAACTACAGCACTCTTTGCACTATCATGCTGCCTTTCTGATCCTTTATAAAGCCTGCTACAGGGAATCTTCAATATAAACCAAAAAAAAAAAAAAAAAAAGACCCCAATTGTAAAGATGTAATATATTTTATTTAAATTAACAAGGGAAATTATTAGGATGATTTTCTGCTATGAATATTGTGAAGCAGAGGTGGAGGAGAGAATTCTGACCAAATATGGTATAAACTTAGAAGCAGAATGAGAAAGGTAGAAGAGTGTAAAGATTATTCCTGAGAGGTTTTCTTCCTGGGATTATAAATTGTTTTTAACAGTAGAGAAAATAATATAATCATATCTTGCAAGGCCAAGTAATCAAACCTTCAAGATTTTTTACCATGGAGTCAAATGAATAATTAAAAGAGCATAAAAATTAAATTTTTTTTGTCTTAGGAAAATAATTATGTTGAATTTGACTTATTACAACTAAGTTTCCCCATCTCATCCAAGGTAGATGTATAGAGGCTACTCAGAAGCAAATCTGATGGGACAGCCTAGTCACACAGACTCACCATAATGATGCTGACCTTAATTCAGACACCCAATGAGCATAGCTCACTGCATCTCTTTTAGCCTCAGTTCCCTAGATAGCTGGGATTATAGGCAATTCAACTAATAAATTTGAAAATTGTCTAGGTTTCTTATTTTGTCTCTTTCAGCATCTTCCCTAGGCTCTTACAAGTTAGAGCATACAAGGTCCAATAAAATGTATTTTTAGTATCATCCTCATTATCATCATGATATAAAGCATCTAGCCTGGGTGCCACTCACAAGAATTTAGGAAACTTTAAGGAACTCATTTAAATTAAAGAAGCTAGCACATGGCTAAATTCTTATTCATTTTTTTTCATTCACTTACTTCAAGGTGTTCCAATGGCACTCTGTTCCTTATGCACTATATACACCTGCATATTATAACTATGGGAAGAACACCCCTTTAGTTCTCTTGTCAAGGTGAGATTCAGTGCTGCCCATTATTTTTAATAGGATTAGAAAATTGAGAGCTGATATGGAACTGAGATGACTTATTCCTACCACCTCATTTTACAAAATGATGAAAAGAAAAAGAGGAGACTTTAAATCACTAGCTCAAGTCAAATAATTATTTGACAGAAATTATTAAACAGAAAGCTAGAAGTCCAGGATTTCTAACGACAGTTTTTCCTTCTACATCACAGAAAGGATGAGGATGATTTTCTGCTATCCACATCCTGAAAACAAACTATGAAGTCAGAATGCAGATTGAAGCATACTATTTGCTCTCTTTTGTTTCTTCTTTCTCATGGTTCCTCCCATTGGTTCTAATTCTTCTTTATAACATGACTAATGTGTAAATATGTTCAATTTGAATGCATATGTATAGAGCCTATATCAGATTGCATGCTATCATGGAGAGGGAGGAGGAAGAAAACTTAGAACTCAAAATCTTATGGAAGTGATTGCTGAAAACTAAAAATTTAAGTTAAGGAAAAAAAAAGTATGAGCATTTTCCATTGTTGCTGTGAAGTTTCTTCCCCAAGTGTTGCCAAATTCATCAAGTATCAAATCAAACCAAACTCTCCTGTTCTTCAACACACATATCCTCTTGTGCAACAAATTTGTTATAATTAACATTGCCAAAATCTAAATATTCCTAATTCAGAATTTCTAGAGACCATTCATTTGTCTTCCTAAATCCCTAATAGGCAGAATTTACTATGAAGTTACGATTAGTTGAGTAAGTTATCAGTAGAACCAGAAGTAGGGAAAAAGACAATTTGGTGTTGTGAAATTACACACTTCAAGCAAATGAAGTCACAAATGTAAAAGTCTATGAATCCTTCAACCATGCGTCCAACCCAAACTAAAAGTGGTTAGGATCACTGCTGACCATGGGAACAAAGTACAGCTCTCTCACAAATTTGATGATTCATCTCTTGCCTCAAAGGAGGTAATTATTGTGTCAGAGAAGTCCTTTTCTCACAGCTCCTGTTAAGACTAAATAAAAATCCTGGTTTATATTAAAGTTTATAATTAGACAGATGACATCATTAAGAATTTCAAAAATTAGCAACAGATATTCTACCAGTAAAAAACTTGGAAATAAAAGAGAAGATATATAGGTACTCCATTATTTTGGACTTAAATATACCGATTTTTTTTTTCTAAATCAGTATTAACATGTGAAAGGCATTTCATGAGATCAAACTGTAATATATGAACTCCATATACATACATACACATATACCCGCATATATGTATATGTATGTATTTAAAACTACAGCAAGAATAAGAACATTTTTTAGGAGGTAGAGGGATCATAAGACCAAGACTGTGCAAGGCAACAATTCTACTGTGTAATGTCAACACCATTATTTTTCTACCTACCCACCCCCAAAATTCTACTTGTAGCAATATGACTTGACTAGAGTCTTAGGATCTTAATGACTATTATGACAGAAATATTGGTACTAATTACAGTAACAATTTAGGCTCGGTGCCTGAGCTTTTCATTTCTAAGAACTAGTTTGAAAATTTTACACATCCAACTAAAGTTTATTTACCACAAATTACAAATTGAAGTTAGAAACCTACAATGAACTATTCTATTAGTTAAGAACCTATAAAAGTTTGACACAACACTTCTAAAAGGTTGCTTTACTAATTGTCCTCAATGCCCGATATTTCAAATTGTACAGAAAATAAAAGGTTCTCAAAAACAATTTTTAGCAAGTTACGTTTGAAGTCAAATTGCTATTTGTGTCTTAACAACAATACTTTTAAAAATGTTTCCTGCTCAAAAATTCAAAGGAAAAATGTTTTAAGTATATGAATGTCAGAAACAATAAACAATGAAAATGATAAAATATTAAGTTTCAGTTATCAGTTTCACATATAAGTAAATCATTTTTTAAAAAATACTTACCCTTAACTAAACTTCTATAATAGCAGGTATGCATATTAAAACATTTCTGAGTAATAGGTAGCTCTCTCAAAATCTGAGAAAATGGATCTAAAAATGTTTTACTGCTTATCTAGCATACTTCTATTTAAATTCTATTTCAATGGCTAACTTACTATGACGAAAAGACTGACGGAGCTCTCAAAGTCTACATGGAGAGCCTATGTTATGACAACATAAACCTTAGAAAAACACAGGTCCTAAGATGAATTACATTTTCTGTTGTTCCATGACCAACATCATTTTGAAAGTTTCTACTAATTCATAAATTAACTATGAAGGGATGGATTTTTGAAGGGGATGAGTAGTAGGGAAATAATGAAATTTCTGAAGATGAGGTTGATGGGAAATTGTACCAGAATCAATGATACTAGATTGTTGAACAATTAATATCTAAAACACAACAGTTATCTGATAATTAACAATGCAGAAGAAAAAGGTCCAACTGGTCCTCATTCCTATATATAGTTAATTAATTCTTGACAACTTTCAATGGCATAACAGGACATTAAAGATTATTATTCTGCCAGAAGGTTTTTTCAAATTTTCTCCAAAGATGGCCACTGCTATAGGTTCTAAGATCTATAAAAATGACTAACAAATTAAACTGACCTGTCCACATAAAAAATATGGTGATTTCTTAAAAATAATTTATCATTTCAGATGAAGCAAGGTATAGGCACTAATAAAAGGTTTGGATCTCTTACCAACAAATAGGGCTAGACATTCAAAAAAGTAATTTATTTAACTTTTAAAACAAAGACACTTGTAAATTGAAGATGAGTTAATATTCTCTTCACTCCTAAAAAACAAATGATAGGAATATTTCCATCATAAATTTTTATCATGTCAAACTATTCTTATTCCCTCTACTTTTATCATGTCAAAACTAAACTACACCTACTCCCTCTACCCCCTTTTAATTGAAGCACCACAGCTCCATTCATACAATTCCAGCATTTTATGTGAAAATGCTAATGTACAAGTATATTATCTTTACTGTTAATGTGGCTTTTGCTAACATTACTTTTATGAATTTAAAAAGGCACTACAAGAATGCTCATTTCTCAGGATCAAAATGCCCTTTCTTCCCTTTTCCCTTATAATAACCTCCCAAAATTCCCCACCACAAGGCTCCCAGTTTCCAAATAAATTCAATGATTCAAACACACTGGGTATAAATAAGCATGTAATATAGTTAGTATATCGCAAGATTAATATAACAGGAAGCCATTCTTTAAGAGACCTTACACTTATAGAATGTTTATATTTTGCAAAATCATATGAAACTAGTAAAATTTAATTAGACATCTGATTCAATTCACTCATCACTATGGGCAAAGTTGTAAGAGAATACAAAATAAGGGAAAAATTCTCATCATTGAGCAAACACCATGAAACCTAGAATAATACTTTTTTTGCCCAAGAGAAATTGAGATGTTTTACATATAATTCCTAAAGTTCTTTACATTCAAGAGTTAAAATCTTGGACTCTTCCCTGGGTTATAAGAAAATTTAAAATATGAATTATAACTTAGGAATAGGACAAAGCTTTCACTTATCTTTAAGATATCATTCAAGTCTTCAAAATATATGTGATAACCTTTCAAAATATAAGTCACTGAGAAGCATGAAGCAGTGGCTTTGAAAGATCAACACTGGAGGCCATCAAAAAAAAAATGGGGGGGGGGGATAATTTGTGAGGATTTTTATTGTCCTTCATTACCTCAAAAGGAAAAAAAATTAGGCAAGTTAGAGGTAGTGTCTGTAAGAAATTAGGTTTCAGTTACTTACATATTTGGTGGAAAAGCTTATAGCAATGGAGAAAGTTTAATACCACAACAAACACAATCTATAGATGTTTCTGAACCAGAGAGTACAAATCAAAGTACAAAGTATTACTTTATAATAGGAATAAGCTATAATTTTTCCAAAATGGAAAGAGGCTTTTAATAAAAAAATAAAATACCTAAGCCTGGAGGTTTTAACTCAATCTGAGGACTTACCATTTGGTTCCTCTCCTTTTAAAACTGAACAATGAAGAAATAAGACGGCACATGAGGGCCTATTTTCAAAGTTTTAAAAAGTAAAAGCATTCAAAACACTTACCAATTCTTTGGAAATACAATTTTTCCATAACGAGTCAACAGTAGATATAAAAATTGTAACCACACATCTTTTTCTTGGTAAGAAATTTGGAAGATCTAGTAATATTGTTAGCTATGGAAAATACTCTCCATTCAAAGGCAGAGAAAAATCACCCAAATGATACAAATGAAGTTAAATATTCACTTTTAATAATACAGAAAAAATTAAGATCATAATTTCCAATTTAATTCTAAAGTCAAAACATAACACTAAAATTAAATTATATACTACAGAAAATACTGTTTAGTCAGAAAATTTTTATGGGAATGTATTTTAAACATTTCAATGACTATGCATGATTGTGTATTTATACATACTCACAAATGAAGCTATTTTAGTCAAGAAAATGAATGAGGCTAAAAAAGTGAATATGGTTCTGAAAGTCTGTTTTTATGAATGTATATGCTATACAAAGGCACATACACTAAGGCAAAATTATGCTAATATGCAAAACAGTAAAATGAATATGATCTCTAGAAGAAAATTACTATTTAAATATCTGTATAGGAAAATTTCCTCTCTTTAAAACAGAAGTGACAGGTTAATACCATGTTAGATTTTCAAATGTTTAAGTTACTATGCTTTAATATTTCAAATAGTCTAATTTGTTTTTTCAATCTTAATATAATTAAAAAATGTAAAACTATTTCCTCATTTAACTATATTGTTTTAGCAAAACATCAAAATTATATACTCTCTGAAATAAGGTATTTGGCAAACACTGACATTAGCAAGAAATTTTAAGTATACAATTATTTTTAAAATTCTAGATTTTATTAGTCATAATACATTAAGCCAGCTTAAAGCTGAATAAATTATCATTAGTTCAAAGCACATGATATAAGTACTATTTATACCACTGCTTTCTATTCTTAGGCAACATTCAAATACTGCTTTGAAATCCTTTCCAAATGCTGAACAACATCCTCAAAACTCAGTTATTGTCAATAAAAACAAACTTAACTGGTGTTATCACTTCTCAAAAGCATTAACATAGGACTGAAGTAAAACAAATAAAAAGGAAAATGATACATATCAAGTATCAATCAAATTTTAAGTGGTTTATGGCTGATTGTTAAGTTTATCTCAAAAGATAGCACTCACTTTTCCAAAATGTAATTTTAAAAAACTGACAAAAAAGTACCATTTTCCTTGCTTATCCATTATCTTTACTTTGATTTAAAATTATTAAAAGTAACCAGTTAACTGTACAAGTTTGTTTTCTCCTCACATGAACCAAAAAAAAAATTTGAAAAACCCAGTAAGCTATTTTAAAAGCTTCCTTTTTACAGATGCTATGTATTTTTTAAAAACGCAATAAAAAGAACTATAAAAGTATCAAAATGTTACCTCAGTTTAATAATCTGGACTTGAAAAAAAGGCTAAACTGGTAGGACATTAACTATATATTTAGCTATAAAGAGCCCCAAGCTGCCTTTAAATTTATACAGTCCATTGGCAAAGTCTTCAAACCATGATATAGCCAGTATTTTATTAATTTAAAACTTCTAAAATTTATTTCTATCAAATTAGCAATGTATGGAGTAATTTGACTTTTAAGATATAAATGGTAGTTTGAAGGTGTCAAAATATAAAATGTGTTTTAAATGCTTTTTAATTCTTATTTAATTCTGTCACTTTCTGTGACTTTTCTCGCCTACAGCAATTGTTGAGTGGAGCAGCCTTTAAAAAAGGCCTTTTCATGCATGTTATATCTGGTAAGTTAACAGGCAAAGTAAGTAGAAAAGATGCCTCTCTGCACAATTACATAAAGATTAACATGAATTATAGTACAAATCAGTAAAATGCTGCAAATCTAACTTGTAGTAGAAATAAAGAAGTCGAGTAAAGAAATACTAAGGTAAGAATACTGGAAAGAAAATCTGCTTCTAGCTATAAAGAAGTATATATTCATGGAATAAACCAGGAATTATATAGCTTGCATCAAGTATATCCTCCTATCAGCTGAAGATTGCCATTTTAATTAACTAGTATAGTATTCTACTTACATTTTCCAAGTAGTTTGGTTTAAATCCTTCTTGCTGTCTTCGAAGTTCCTCTTGTTCTCTATGACGTATCATCTCTTCTTCACGACGGCGATGTTCTTCTTCATGTCTAAAGGGATTCACATATTAATCTCTTAATAATGTGAATTCTATTTCATGATTTAACATTTCATCTAAATACTACATCTTGTAGCAATGCAATTCTATTACTTGGCATGTATGTCCCACTCTGGTGACTCAAAGGAACTATAACACTAATTAAGCATAGAACCACTAAATAAATGCCTTCTCTACTTACACTTCTAAGAGATGAAAACTTTAGGAGAGTCAGGATTATAGGCTGTAATCTCCTCCACCCACCCAACATGCTTCCTGCTTTCCTGCCTCCGCTATCACTCACATCCTTCCTCTGATGATCTCCCATCCCTGAGCTCCCACTATTATCACATTCCTCCACTACATATCAGAATCCAACCTAAGTCTTAACCTTTCCATGATGCCTTCCCTTCAGTTGTTCAGTCATGTTTGACTCTCCGTGACCCTTTCTTGGTAGGGATACTAGAGTTATTTGCCATTTCCAGTTCATTTTACAGATGAAATAACTGAGGCAAACAGGGTTAAGCAACTCACCCAGAGTCACACAGCTAGTAAGTGTCTGAGACTGGATTTGAACTCAGAGAGAAGCCCTCCTGACGGTGGAAAACACAGGCTTATTCTCCTCACTCTCAATTTCTCAAAAATCTTTATTTTGCACTATTACCATCCCCCAATACTCACACCAAATTTCACATCTTTAAGGCTTCTCTCTCCCTCATAACTAAAATATAATCAGTGTCTAAGATTTATGCTACATTTCTACATCTTTGCAATTATTCCTCTCTTTGCCATTATTAACGAGCTAGGAATTTTAGTTCCTATAAAAGCAAAAAAGAGTTTTTCCCAGTACTTACATGTACAAAATAATATTAACTCTTGTTCTTAAAGTATTGGATTTTAATGATTTTAAATAGGTTCCAGGTCTTTGCTTTTGAGATTTTTAGCAAAAATGTATGTTCTCTTATATCATGACACCTATTGATACTATCATATGATTTTTTTAAAAAAATTACTGACATGCTCATTTATATGCTAGTTGATTCCCTAATGTTCAGTCATCCCTATAAACGCCAAAACTACACTATTTAAAAAGAATGCAGAAGGGTATCAGACTAGGGTCACTACTGTGAATTTTAAGGACAGTTACATCAGGTAAAGAAAAACCAACCATATGATAATTCAAGGAAAACATTCCTTTGGAGTAGATGAATACAACCCCTCTTCAATCACACGCAGGAATAAAGCAAATCTTCCATCATAACAGTCATCAACTAAAAATTTCTCTCCATATATTTGATTAAACTTGTTGTCTACTTAGCATGCAAAAAGTTGGATTTTATATGTGGCAAGTGTTATTATGGAAGCAGTCAACCAGTTATTAAATAATGTTCTTTCAAGTATTTCACAATACATGACACGAATGAAGACAAAGACAGGAAAAGACTGAAGGGTCATAGAGGGTAAAGTGAAAGAACTACCAACACAGACCTAAGGGAAATGCAGCAAGCAAACGTAGCTTAAGATTAATTACAGACTTATCTTCCATCATGAGACTCTTAAGAACTTCACACTTGCCAAAATCAAGTAAACAGGAGCTGTGCTTTCCATACCTCCATGTCTTTGCTTAAAGTATTTCCCTTCTTTCTCCCCTGCCTAGAAGTCCTTTCAAGTGCCTGCACAAATAAAGCCTTTTCCTGACCTTCCCCTAAGACTGATAATTTTTCCCTTACCTCTCAAAACATTTTTTGCTTGGCCAATGGTACTTAATATTTCATTTACTTCACAACTGCCCATATAAACTTCTAAGATACTATTATACAGGGAACATGTATTACTTATTTCTGTCATCACTGAAAACAACTGTATTAAATACAATGAAATGTAGTCTTTGCCAATTTCCCTGAAAATTCAAAGTACACAAAGACATATCAAAATCTCTTTAAATCTTTCAAATAAATAACTTGATGACATAAGAGCCAACATTCCTGTGGTATTTTAAAGTCTTAGAAAGTGCTTTCACATACATTTCATATACATCATTTGCTGTAGTACAAAAAACTATTTTAAACCTTTAATTCAAAGATCTGGGAAATTATTCAATTTACAAACAGGAATAGACATTGAGAATCTCATCCTTTTCTCATTTATTTTTTATTTCTTTCCAAGCCAGAAAATGAATCAAGAGCAGACCTCATTACAAACTATACAAATTCCTTTATCCATCAAACCATCACTCAAATTTTGCAAGCAGATTTTACATAGTATTTTTACTTTCTAAAAAATCTTCAATCATATTTTAAAGTTCAAACACTATGCTGAAGTAGGTATTCATTTTTAAAAAACACCATCATTTACCTCAACTGTATTTGTTTGCGTTTCTGAAGTTCTTGATTTCGAAGTTCTTCCAAACGTCTCAGTTCTTCCTGGCGCCTCATAAGATCTACAAAATATTCATTTTAAAATTATCAATTATGTACAGTCAGGAAATGATATTAAATTCATTACAATTAATTGTATAAAATCAGTTTTCTCATTTGAAAGCACTAAAATAAGGAACTAGAATTTTTAAAAAAATTTTTATGTTGCGAACTCCACTCTTGTTCATTTTTCTCAGTATGATGCTCTGCACAAAGCAGAAATACTTTAGTAAATTTTTTCTCTCCCACAACTAAACTTGAATTATATCTCAATTCTAATCAGCTTTAAGATTCAAACGTATTCACCTCACATAAAATCATTTTTTATGAAATGATAAGAATAACAGACAGGGCTGGATGACTTCCTAATGTTCTTTCAAGTCCAATTCCCTTTATATACTATCTAACCAAATTGACCTTTTCACTGAAAACTACCCTACCATGAATGAAAAAGAAAATATTTTTTAAACATCTGTATTTCTGACTAGATCCCTTAAAATTTATCTTACCAGTCAATAGTTTACATTTTTGCATTCTTGCCACTTAAATCCCTATTTTACAAGTCAAATAAAAAATATCTTTTTATCAACAAGTATCTCTGATAAGGGCTTGATAGCCAAGATTTATAGACAATAGACATAAATCCAAAAGCCATTTCCCAATAATGAAATGGTTAAAGAATGTAAGTACTTTCAAAAGAAGTGCAAACTGTTAACAATCCTATAAAAATGCTCCAAATCACTAATAAGGTAATGCAAAACAAAATAATTCTGAGGTTTTACCTCACATTTGGGTGATGTGGCAAAGACAAAAGATAAAATAATTAATGTTGGAGGGATTATGAAAAGACAGATATATCAATGTATTCTTGGTGGAGTTACGGGTTAATAGAACCATTAAGGAAAAGTTTTTGGAATTAGGTAAATGACTAAAAAACAAAAGTGACTAACATGTTTATACGCCTTGATCCCCAGTCCAATGCTATGGATATTACTCCCAACCTATTGACAAAAAAAGTTCCATATATGCCAAAATATTTACAGCAGCATTTTTTTCTGGTAGCAAAGAACTGGAAACAAAGTAGATGCCCATCAGTACTGCAAAAAAAAAAAACAAAACCAAAAAAACCTATGGTATACAAATGTAACAGAAAAACTTAAATGCAAAGAATATCCACCACAAAACCGCTAAATATAAAAGCTGTGAAATTATAAACAAGAAATCTGGCCCCCAAAAAGAGATGAATTCTTATAGTTTCCACTCTCTTCCATTTCTTCATAGCAAGAATGCTGGCCTACTTACATTTCCTCAAACATTACACCCCATTTCTAGTTTTCATGCCTTGATACTCACTATGCCTCATACTAGGAATGCTCTTCCTTCTCTTCTCACCTCTTGACTCTTAAAACTTTCCTTACTTCCTTCAAGATTCAGCTAAAATCGCACCTATTTCAAGAGGTCTTTCCCATCACCTCAGCTGCTATTGGCCTTTTCTTCTCTATCCATTCCCCTTATACCAATCCATCTATATATTATATGTATGCATGTGTACGTGTACGTGTGTGTGTGTGTATAATCTTCTATGTAATTCTGGGTTCCTCCTTTCTGTCCCACTAGATGCTAATGCCTTGCCTTCTCAAGAATGTGTGAGGGTGTGTGTGTGTGTGTTTATATGTTATCTCCACCATTAGAACGTAAACTCCAGCAGGGTAGGGAATTGTGTTTTACTTTTTTATCTCTAGTGCTTGGCACACATTTAACAAATACTTGTATACTGAAATCTGAGAAGTTATCTCCCCCTATTCCCCAACCTTTGCCAAGATAAGGATACAAAAACATACAATATTACATAAAAGTCAGATTTTTTTTTTGATGTGTCAACTAGTCTGATTAAACTTTTCTCTTGAAAAAAATATTTGTTACAAGCAATGACTACCTGAAAGAGGAGAAAAGAAGGGATATAGGGTGAAATGCAGGAGATATAAAAACAAAAACTGCAAAAAAATTTTTTATTTCTTCTTACATATAAAATACCATCATATAGAAGGATAATTTTGCCTTCCTTTTCACATTTAATCAAGATTTTTCTCTATAAGTGAATACAAAAAGTTACCCCCAAAACAATCATTTCATGATTAAATGATGCAATAATACAGGAAATATATGGTGCAAGACAAACTCGTTTAACCTTGACATTCACTTAATAACTAAACTAATAAACACTTTTTATACTTTCAATTAATAATACAAACTATCCACATGAACTTAAAATTTACTTAAAAAGTACCTTGTTTTTCAATTCTATTTTGAGAGTTTCCTAAGTATAGCAACATAAGATAGTTATGGATAAAATTCTTAAAAATAACCTATACCAGTTTCAAATGCTCTAACAGAATGGTTTGAAAAGGACAAGTTTGGTTTAATCAGAACGCCTAACAGGCATCATTAATTCATGAAAACAAAATTAACTCTTCCTCAAAATGAGAAAATTCCCAACATTCACAACAATGAGGAACTTAATCGAATCAGGAATTTTATTGCTATAACAAAAGGATATTTTTCTGCACTGATGACTTAAAACAATATTCACACAAAGTAACCTCTAATGCATCCACTTATATTTATCATTTGTTGTTGCTGAGTCATTTCAGTTGTGCCCAACTCTTCTTGATCCCATTTGGGGTCTTCTTGGCAAAGACACTGGAGAGGTATGCCATTTCTTTTTCAAACTAATTTTACAGATGAGGAAACTGAGACAAAGACAGTTAAGTGACTTGCTCAGGTTTACAGAGGTACAATGCTGGTTTGAAATTTGGGTCTCCTGACTCCAGACCCAGGACTCTTATCCACTAAGCTACCGAGCTGCCTCACTTCATATACCAAATCAAATTCTAAATGTTGTAGATTCAAAGTCACAGCCTCTCTCATTACTTATTTCACACAGTCACTAGTCTAGTTCAAAGCTCTCATCACCTAAAGACTGGTGAGTCATCATGGACTATTACAACAGTATCCTACTCAGTTTCTCTACTTGGGAGACTCTCCCCTCTACAATCTGTCCTCCACACAGATGCCAAGGTTATTTTCCTAAAGCACAGATCTGATCATGTCACACCATTCCATTACTCAAACCTCAGTTACTCTGAAGTCCTTTCTGTAGCTGAACTGCCAAGCACTCAAATCCTTCTGCAGAGAGCACAAATACAATGGGTTGGCCTCACTGTTCAAATGTCAAATATAAGTTTTCCTGAAAGATTATTTTACAGAGAAATCAAAGGCAGGCACTCCCATGATAATAAGAAGAAGAAATACAAGGCCACTCTCAAGATCTTTCAGAACAACTTTGGTATTGGTTGTGAGACATGGGAAATGCTGCTAGAGAATCATCCAGCATGGTGTGCCCATATCAAAGAAGATGCTATGAGCTTGGAGCAAAGCAGAATTGCAGTAGCACAAAAGAAGTGTGAGATGCACAAATTCAGAGACATCTCCCTTTCAAATGGTCATAGACTATCTGTACCAGAATTGCAAGTAAAGCTTTTCAAACTCAGATTGGTATAACCATCCACAGCTGGACACACTGTACATTGACCCTGACACTGTCCTATCATTTTGGTCCTCTTTGGTACAAAGGACAACAACCACCCCCATCCCTGGATTGCATTCTCTACCAATGCCTCTTAGAATTCCTACTTTCTTCAAAGCTCTGCTCTCAAGCCAGGCCTTCTACTGGAAGTCTTTCCTGGTTACCCCAGCTATTATGCCTTTTCCCAAGTTTTGTTCTCTGGCAGAATACAAGCACCCTGAAGGCAATGACTTTCATTTTTGTATCTTCACCATCTAGAACAGTCCCAGGCACATTGTAGGTGATTAATAATGCTTGCTGAATGATTACTAACAGTAACAGCTACTGTTCTTATTGAACTCTAAGGTTTAACAAGTGCTTTACAAACATGTCACTTAAGAAAGCAAGAAGTGCGAAATATCATCTTTGAATCTGTCATACTATTTAGTTCATTTTATGCATCTATTTAATGTGATTATAAAACTAGCATGAAACAACAAATATTTTAATAACACATATTAAAGAAAAAGATACCTAATTATAAAAAATAAGATAAGCAAGTATTTAAGCAAATCAACTTAGGAATAACTAAGAAAAACAGCTTAAAGCTAGGTTTGGAAATAATTTTTCTCAAAAATACTCGATAAACAAGGCAGTGAAAATATCACCCCCTTTTGAAGATAGATAAACTGAGCATGAGAAGTTGTGAGCTGTTTATGATCATGCACCTACACAGCAGAAAGAGGATTCAAACCTCTATTTCATGATTCCAAATCCAGTTCTCTTAGCAAAATATGAAGAGAATTGTAGAACTGAAGCATCTTTGCCAGTGACCAACAAAGAACTGTGTGCAGAGCCCCTCAATTCCAATGTGATCATCATTCCGAATAATGTTCTATGTACATGGATCAAAATGAGGAAGACACCTATGGTATGACCAATTAGGAGACTATTTCAGTAATCTTGGAAAAAGGTGATAAAGGAACTAAAGTAAGGCAGTGATTGTGTAGAGTATTCACAGGGTATGAATAAGAAATATTATGAAAGTTAATACAAAGTTTGGCAAATGACTGCAAATGTGGGGTAAGGGAAAATGGGCAGTTAAGGGTAACTAGAAGGTTCACTTCTGGGTGACTTAAAAGGATGGTGGTGGCACCCTTCATAGTAATACGGAGGTTAAGAAGAAGGTTAGATTTGAGGGAAAAGAGGAGTTCTGTTTTAAATATGTCAAATCTGAAATACATGTAGGACAAGCAACTGAAAAGGTTCAAAAGGCAGCTGGTTATATGTGACTAGTTTGATGAGGTCACTAAGTGAAAGAGTATAGCAAGAAAGAGAGAGTCTAGGACATCACCTTAGGGCATACCCAGGAGGCATGATATAGAACGTGAACCAGCAAAGACAAGGACAGACAGGAGGAAAACCAAGAGAGAGCACTGTGACAAAACCCAGAGATGAGTGAGTATGCATAAGGTAAGCTCTTTTGGAAAGAGCTGATTCAATTGAGCAATGAAATTAAAAGCCAATTTGTAATAGGATTAGAACAGATTCAGAGAAGCAGGGACACAGAACATAGAAAGGTCTTTTAACTAGTTTGATTGTGAGAAGGAGATAGAGAATAGCTTAAGAGACTGTGGGGTCAAATGAGGGATAGGGAAAGAAATCAGACAGATTTCAAGTTATATCAAGAAAGCTAGAGGACATAAAATTCCCTGGATTCACTGTACTTAGTATATCTTGGTCCATACTTGTAGGGACCACCAAAGGGCAACTAAGAACAAACTAGAAAAGCATGGAATCTGGGGGCTCAAAAAGAGCTTTGACAATAGATGAAAATTCAAATAACTGAACATTTTCCCTGCATTACATTGGTAAAAGAAGTCAAAAAGTGAAAATGGTAAATGGTGGAAGGGGTATGAAATATCCACTGATACAGAACACAAGTTCTAGCTAAGGTGGTACAATCAAAAGCAAAAAAAAAAAAAGTGCCTAGATATCACATTTCAAGAAATTAATGAAAAATGCCCAAACCTAATTAAGTCCAGCGGGCAAAGTAAAAACAGACTCTACCAGTCTCCTCCTGAAACTACAAAATGCAAATTCCAAGAATGTCACAGCCAAAATTCTGAGCTCTAGGTGAACACTTCAAACAACCAAAAATGAAGAGCCCACACACCAAGAAGTCAGGATTACACTAGAACTGGTAGCTAATCCTCCAAAAGGAAAGGAGAACTTTGGGATGCAATATTCCAAAAGAGAAAAGCTTAAAAACGAAAAATATCTTATCCCACACAAAACTACATAATCCTACCAGGGGAAAACAAAACAGAACCAAAAAACTACCCCTCCCCCCCCAAGGCCTAGATCTTTAATAGAACTTTCAATCATTCTTTGAAGTATTACAGTGTATAAATAGCATGAGACTTAGCTTCAGGAAGACCTGAGCTTGAATCCAGCTTTGGACATTTAACTGTGTGACCTTGAGTCACTTAACTTCTCTCAGACTAAATTTATTCACCTGCAAAACTAGGGTAATAATAGGACCTACGTCACAAGGTTGGGGTGAGAATCAAATAAGATAAATTTTCCAAAGAGCTTTAAAGTTGACATATATAAAGCTTATCTATAATTCCTACTAGAAAAGAGAAGAGTTTAGCTTAAGTTTGAAATGAAAACTAGCAAGACAAATACATTTGAGCATTCAAAGGGACTACATCTATACACTGAAGACATGCTTATATTCTAATATAAGAAGAAGTAAGTATACCTTTAGAACCCTGATATCATCAAGGATCAAAGAGTTAAAAAGTTAAATAAGATTGGGGTGGGGGGAGACAAGTAGAGGTGTGATGATAACCCTTTTTGGTAATATTGAAAATAAAAGGAAGAAAAAATATATTAGGGAAAAAAGGAAAAGGAAGGGGAAGATGTTCATTATCTCACAAAATAGAGAACCTAAGTTTAAAAAATATTCAAATATGGAGGAAAGGATGAATCTTACTTTCATCTGAACTAAAGGAAGAGTTGAATATACTTATACATTAAAAGTTTGGTGTTACGTTAAACTCAACAGAAAAATAGGAGTAGACAAGACAGGGAGAAAGAAGGGTTGGATTAGTTTTAAGCAAAACTATAAACTACGAAGTTGGAGGTATGAAGGCATGATTAAATTATTTTTAAATTGAAAGAAGAGTAGAGGCACAGAAAACACATGGCATCAAATACTGCTCACACAATCCTCCTTTGTAAAGAAGGAGCTGAGGAAAAGGAAAAAAGTACAAGGGACACAATTAGAATCAATATTGTGATATGGGATAGCTGTCTGGGAGGGAAAACAGTAAGGAAAACCTTTAAGCCATGTAAAAACAAAAGCTATTAATATAAAAAAATCACGAAGGTGAATGGGTTAAATTTAAACCTCTGTAAATGAAATAGAAGGCAGAATTCCATTAGAATGTTGGCATATTATCATAAAGCCCTTTCTAATCATTCACATAAATTTACCTTCCTTGAGTTCTTTTGAATATTGTTTGTATTTCAAAGATTCTAGTCAGCTCTAGTCTTGCCCTCAGAAATCCTTGAAGAGTCCTCTAGTTCATTAAAAGTTAGTTTTCTTCCCTGGAGGATTATACTCCACTTTGCAGAGTAAATTATTCTTGGTTCTAAGCCCACCTCTTTTGCCTTATGGAATATTAGATTCCATAATCAACATGTCTGATAATCAACTATGACACACTTAACTTTTCTCAACAATACAATGAGCCAAGACAACTCCAAAAGACTTGTGCTGGAAAATGCAATCCACATCCAGAAAAAGATCTATGGAGTCTGAATGCAGATCAGATCAAGTACATTATTTTCACTTTAGCTTATATCAGCTTGCTTGCAGTCTTGGGGAGAGGGGAGGGAAAGAGAAAAATGTGGAATCCAAAATCTTACAAAAATGAATGTTGAAAACTATATGTGTAATACAAAAAAAAAAAAAGAAGAAATACTATTAAGTATAAGAAATAAATTAAAAAGAAACAGAAAAAATAGAATTATTATATTCCAAGAATTTATGGTAGGAACTACCAGGCTATGATCCTGACTTGATAAGAGGACTTGAATTATGTCTTCTTTACAAGATGCTTACAGAAATATTTCTTTGACGTGGGAGCTCTGGTTTTTACCTAGAACATCTCTGAGGAATTCTTTCTAGAAGTGACCTACATTCACTTTGCCTCTAGTTCTAAGAACTGGGCAGGTTTCATTTGTTATGTCCTAAAATAGTGTTGGTCAGCCTTTTTGTGACTATAATTTTCAGGGGGCTAAAGGTGGTATGCAATAAGCTTAAACTCTTTTTTCTCCTTTCCAGGTCGGTTGTTCCTGATAACAGGTATCTTACATTTTCATTTTTTTTAAATCTTATGGTTTTGTTCTCTTTCTCTACCCTAGTAGTTTATTTCTTTAGTCTATTCTAGTATTACAGAAATCTCCTACTTGGATAAGGTTTGCCACACTTTTTCCAATTTTTCCCCCACCGCTTTAATATTATTTTAACCTCTTGTTTCACACATCTAAGTAGTCATGTAGTCTGCGTCAAAAAAACCTACTTTCCCCTTTGAGAAGCTTGGAAATCTCTAGATTTACAATAATTTTTATGCTGCTTGTTGTTTTCTTTGACTTACTCAACTCTCCAGCTGTAGTTCCTGAACTGGGTCTTTGTGACAAAGTCAAATTCTCCTTCCTGCAGGGCTTTTGGGTTGGAGGGATTGGCCCTGAGGTTCACCCATGTAACTGAGTTTCTGCAATGATAACTACCTACTTGGATTTTGTTCCCTTGTATTTTTGAAATTCACAGCCCTGGATTTTTAGGGCACTGTATGCCACTTCAAGACAAAGAACCACAGTCATTGGAGCCTGGGCTGTCCATTTCTAAACACTACCACAGTTGCTGTTGCTCCCTACTCTATGGGGCTTCCAAGATACCCATCCTGGTGCTTTCTGTCTTCCCTGATTCTTTTTTGGACAGACCTCAGCTTTTGCTACCTCCAAACATTGAAGATTATGCTTATATGTGGAGTGTCACTGGTCGCTGGGAAGGTGAACTCTTAGAAGTTTTAATCCACACTGACAAGAAAAATGGAGCATCACTTTAAATGAAGCCAATCAATAACCATCTCCTTTCCCAAACAGGATAAATTAAAATAAAAGTTCCTTCTATACAGAGGCAGTCTCCAGAATCCAGGCCCATAAGAACTGTTTGTATCAAAGTCCCCTTTAAAAACCACAGTAAAAAAAGGTTCATCTGTCAGTACACATAAAGGATTAGCTAGGCAGTAGGCATGGCCTTTTCCAATATGAGCCACCCCTAAGAATGTTATTAATGAGTTCATTAAACAGGTTCATGATTTCAAGTCCATATGGAAAGGAACCATTACTGCTACATCACGTGCTAATGAAATAAAAAAAAAAAAATAAGCTCAATGACTTAAAGTAACAAAGACATGCAATCAGAACCACTTAAGATAAAGAAGCAGATATTTCCTACTGTAACCATTCTGCAAGGCCCCTTACAAGGAAAGTCAAATAAAACCGAATTCCTTCTATGTCACAAGGATTCCAAAGATGAAGAATACAATAGTATTTAACCCTCTCAGGTTGCAGGGTTGGGGATTGTCTGAATTACGGAAGTCTACCTGTGCTTGAATACAGCCCATTTCACCAAAAAAAAGAAAAAAGAAAGAAAGAAAAAGATAGCAATATCATAGCAATCTTCTAGAAAAGAAAATTCACCTTAGAAAGGTTAGTAACTGAGAAATTCCACAGGAAAAATACTTATAAAAGTAGTTTCTACACTTAAACGTTACCTAAAATAAGAGGCAAAGTGTCAATAGTATAAGATCATCACAATTTAACACCTGCTATGTGGGAACAATGATTTAATTTAACTATCTTCTACATATTTTTCTTTATCCAGAATACTTATTTTACCACTGTGACACAGGCATTCGACTGCTTAAGAAAACCTATCACCACCTAGAATACCCTATAAAGCAGCAAAAAGATGTTAGTTCTTGTCAAGTAGAAGTATCCCTAACTAAAAAGCAAAAAGAAATTGTCCCAAACTGCATTACATCCTACAATGGTTAAAGAATAGATTTTATCCACAAGCAGTTACAAATTACTACTAGTTGTGCATCAGTCATTTCAAATATCACAGATAAAAACATATACTCCCTGCGAGGCTGCTCATACAGTAAACTTGTCCTCAGAATTTTTTCTTCTACTGAAGGTCACACTCAAAGATTTAAAAAGCTAATTTGGGGAGGGGAGTGGGGAGGGGGGGAGGAGAGAGAAAGGGTGTTGGGCTCTTCCATGGGATAGGGAATTCACCAGGAGAAAATACTCCCATCAATGACTGAGAACCGCTACTCAGCACTATAAGGAGTTTCCTGGGGTGCTGAGAGACTCAATGACTAGCCCAGGGTCCCATAGTCCTATGTGCCAGAGGTAAAAAGAGGAACTTAACACATTCTCTGATTCTGGGCTGGTCCTCTACCCACTCCATCACAATGTTGTAGAGCAAATATAATGTTTAATTGAAAATTATTTTTAATATAAAATAATTTAATAAAACAGTTTAATAAGAATATATTTATTCCATAGCAATTAAGGAGGATTAGGCAGTAAAGAGATATAGAAAATGGCAAAAGCAGAGAAGAATGTAGGTAGAGGAGAAGAATGAAGAAAGAAATGGAAGGAGAGATAAAGAGAGAAAATTAATTTCTGAGGTGAATACATAAAGTCTTCTTGGTCATGTGTCAATGAGCTAAAAAAGATAGATCTTAAAATTGCTAGTTACCCATATACATTTGGGCTTCTCCCTTTTTCTTCTCTTTTTCTTGTTACTTTTGTTTTTACATCAAATTCATTTGCAAATATTCATTTCCCTCCCCACACAGCAATTCATTTTAAGCAAATGGCTTCTCTCCCAGTGAAACATAAAGGCATGTCAAAAAAAATAAAAAAATAAACCAACCCCAAAAACCACATATCAAGGCAAGAATCACATCTAGTCTCCAGACTGAGAATCCCTTATTTCATCAAACCAATTTCTATTTATTTATATGGGTATTTAGGCAAGTGATTTAGAATACTATACTTAGAAGGAAGTAAAATAGATTTAAAATACTGCACAACACCCCAAAATGAAGAAAAAGTTGAAGTCAACTTCAACCCAGCCCTCCAGACAATAATTGTGCCATTTGCCATGGACTCAAAGTAAAGAAAAGAGTGCTTTAATTCTGAATTTCACTTTCTAACATGACAATCTTTAAATATAAAAATGTACTACTCTTTCAGATGCCATACCGTCTTCCACAAATTAAAATGTTCCTATCAATCCATCATCTACACAGCATCAGTTTTTCCAAACAAGAAGCAATGATTTTGCATCAATACATTAAAACATTCTTGTCAGTGCCAAATAGCATGAGTGTAAGACTAGCTGTAGTTAGGGATATAGTTTATGCTTAATATAATACAGTGGTTTAAACAGAGAGTAAAAAACCTATAACATAAGACATCAGCCCCATACTCTTAAAACATTTGTACAAATTAAGTATAAACTAAACGTTAAGCAGACTTTTGTTTGCCAGATAATATCACAAGTCTGAACCTTGGTAAACACAGCTAATTATGCTGAAACTACGAAAAAAACTAATATTTTACCTTGCCTCATCAGCATTAATTGATGTTCATGTCTAGCAGCTTCCATTTCCGCCTCTAGTTTCTCTTTGGCTTCTCTGATGTTTCTGTCAACCTGCTCTCGCTGCTGTTTTTCCATTTCATCCAGTGCCTTCCATCGTGATGCATACTCAAATTCAAATGTTCCAGGTTGAGCAAACCGGGGAGGCTGTTCTCTTTCCCTAAAATAAAATTACATTTAAAAACATTTAAGCAAACACTTAAATAAAGAGTTGTACTATCAAAAATGCTTTCCTTAAAAATGCTACTTCTGATTTTAATTCAAATTCATTTATATACAGATAGCTCTCAAATTGTGAATTGATTTCGGCTTTCTACAAATTGATTTTCAAACCTGGAAAAGATTTTCTAAAGAAACTAAGTCACAAATGGTAATTAGGATTTTAAGGTGGTTGACACATACCTAATTAATCATAACATACCTGAAGCAAAATAATGCCTATTTTTCAACAAGTACCAACAGTTATGATCTATTTCTATGTGAAGATCTATGTCCTGTCTCAACTAAGTATGGCAGGAGACATTTTCCACTTCACTTAGCAGCAAAAATGGAAACTACTCCCATCAACAGCCCTAAGAGCAGAATGAGGGACCTGATTGGTTTATATATTTGTTCAGCTCACTGAGATCTAAGTTAAACTAGAGCTTCTATTCATTAGATATGCATTATCCATTTAAATTACTCAAAAGAACACAAGAGTAATAAGATACTGATTTACTTGGCATTCTGGAAGTTGGAAATTCCTATTAATTGGCATACCTTAACATCAATATGCAAAATGATATTCATGACCAAAGCATTCTATTATCTTGAAGTGACTATGAATCAAATAAAGATTAATGTGTCTTCAATATAGTTTGTGTTAAATGTACTTAATCAATTACTACTCTAGTTCTCTGAAAATTTGGTAGCCCAATGGGATGTGTAAATAACTCCATATTAACCAAATTATCTGATTAACCAACTCTGCATTATGTCAAAGAGTGTAATGAAAACATCATTAGTTGCTTTTTTTCAAGTAGCTTACTTATGATACTGTTGTGTCTTTTGCATTAGTTTCTCTGGTAGTCCATCTTCATCATCAAATTGTTCCATAGGCTCCACAATGACTGGCCGAGGTGTTCTGAGGGCAGGAAACATTTTAAAATATTATAACTGAAGGTACCTAAAATGAGCTTTCTCTGAGAAATTTGTTTTATGGAAATTTTCTTATCAACACATTTATTCTAGTGTCTCAGAAGAAACTATGTTAAAAAAAAATTACTCAAAAAAGTTGGAATAGAAATATATTTTTGTAATAACTACTACAGTTTTTTTTACAATGAGCATTAAATATTTGTTTTTATAATAAAGACATATATTCTTTTTTCACGGCTGTCCTAATCCACCATGACAGCAAATTTTATCATCATTTCACAGCTCACTGATGAAATTCAGAGTAAGTGGCTAAAAATAATTCATTTTTCCATTTCTGGTCAGCTGATTTTACTGTGTATAATTATTCAGAACATTAATAGTAATAATTTCATTTATGTGTAATGCAAAAAATTATTTGGAGTAACTAAGTGGATCATCAGAAAGCTAAATTTATTTTATACTCTTCCATATTCCTAAATTAACTCCCATCCCTAAACCAGACTCAAATACATATTTAATAATAGTTGTTTTGAGTAATAATACCTCCACATCCTTCCTAGCCTAAATCTACACATCTCTGTTCAAAGACCAAACCCCTATAGAACAAAAATCACACAAACCAACCTTACGTATAGCAGGAAAGCAAGCAATAAATACTTGAATGATTGGTAATAATTCTCTGGACATAAAATTCTGTTTCAGATACAAACTCATGACACATATTTAACATGAGGCCCTATACTATCATTTGATTTCTACCTTAACCCTGCAACAGGATAACAAAGTCTCTTCCTCCTTCCTCATAAAAAACACTTTCTCCCAAGGTCTAGAACTCAAATTGTAACTATTAGCTAACTCAAATATATTGAGCATTAAAAAAGTCCTTTTGAGCTAGTCCAGGAGCCCTAAATACCACATGTAACAATAGCCACTAAGCATATATTAAGCACCTACTATGTGCAAACCACTATGCTGAGTACATTTAAATTGGAAAAATAACTCATTTCCAAATTTTTAAGTCGCTTTCTTCACAAAGAATTTCAGCTTCTACAATAGCATATCTAAGATATTTGTCAAATGTTCTTCCAAACCAACTACACTGACAGCATTACCCATTACCCATCAGTCAGGTTAATGCTTCTCTTTGAAACTTAATTCAACAAACCTATAAATCTAGATGCTCCCTTGAAATCCTCTAACATTTATTTATAGCATTCATTTATTAATCTGCACAATTACTTTACACCATTATTTTGAGTAATAGATCCTGTTTGTACTATTATTTATTTTTTGAGTAATATGTTCTGGTTCCGAAGACGATGATGACTGGCAGCTAGGTGACATAATAGACAGTGTTGGACTTGGGAATCAATTCCATTTATTAGCTGTGTGACTCAGGAAAAGTCATTTAACATTTAACAAACTGTTTCTTCATCTATAAAAATGAGAAAAATAATGGTAACTATTTCAGAGGACAGTTGTGAAGGTGAGCTTTACAAACATGTTATGGTTATTAAGAAATACTTACGATCAATGACTGAGCAAACAAGTACAATATTTGCGTGTAAGTAAGAGTTAGAAAAATAAGATGGCAAATGATCATAAAAGCTAAAATTGGCTTAGCTAGATAAAATTAACAAAGAGATCCTATGACGAAAGCCACTGACAAAACATAAGACAAAAGGCAAAGAATTTTAAGAGACCTGTTAACTCTTTAAACATAGAGAAAGAGAAAAAAAGGGAGAATAACAATTTGGCTAGATCAAGAACTGTTCGTAATTCTGAAAAACTAAGTACTAATGAAAAATACAAATAAATATTGAGGAAATTCCATCCAACAACTCCAAAGACAGTCAATTTACTTTTAATGTAGTACAATTTTATTATGCAAGGGCAGCTAGATGGCACAGTGGATAGAGTACTGAACCTGGAGACAAAAAGATCCAAGTTCAAATCTAGCCTCAGGCAATAGCTATGTGACCCTGGGCAATTCATTTATCCCTGATTGCCTCAGTTTCCTCATCTATAAAATGAAATAGAGAAGAAAATGGCAAACCATTCCAGTATCTTTGCCAAGAAAACCCCAAAAGAGATCACGAAGAATAAGATACCACTGAACAACCAAACAAAAAAATAATTTTATAAAGCAGGTTAAGTCACATGATAATCAAATTGTTTTGCTGACTCTAATTTCCAGTCAGCAAGAGTTACAAATCCATCAACTGACATCCAGTCTTCCCACTGCAAATTTTAAGTAAAAAGCTATACTGAAGACCCAGAAGGGCAAAGTAAGCATTATAATGTGCACATCTTCACTCTGCTTGTTTTGCCTATGCCTATTACGGACACCAATAAATAAAACTCTTCCCTCCTTCCTCATAAACTATTCTTTCAGAAGAACTCAGTTCCAAATAACTGATTTACATTTTTTAAAATGGTATTTTCAGAAAGGATTTCAATTTTGGTCACCTTCTTAAAGTGTCAAAATAATACAAGCACAGGATGGTATGTCTGAAATCAAAAAAATTTTAAAAATGCAAAGCAGAAAAATAAAAAGTAGGTTCTGATCTAAATACAAAAAAGAGAGCAGATCATCACAATACATTAAGAAAACACAAATGAACCAAGTTGGATAATGATTTTCCAAAATAATTTGGCCAGAACATTTTAAATTTTAAATACCAACAGAACAAGTATATGGTGGTCTGGAGTATATGGAATATATTCAAATTAATGGAAGTGCATAACAAATGGGGAAAAAAAGATTTAGCAGATACAGTGTACAATAGGAATATGCATGAGATCTGTATAAAAGGAATCCACAGTGTAACAAGAAATAAAGAAAGATGATGAGGTGTGAATATGTGAACACAGAGTATTGAGATGAGTAGAAATGTTAACAAAAGGTAAAGAGAAATGCTAAGGGGAAGAAGAAAGAATAAGACACCTTAAAAGGAGCACAATTAATACTTGGTGGGAGTGAGAGAATGGGGCTTAAATAGTTTGAAATGGATAAAGAATTAGAAATGTTAGAGGAACAGGACAGGGTGTAGAATCCTGAGAGCACAGCAAGTATTCCAAGTATCCTTTTCCCACCAAAGATTAAATTAGTTACCTACATGATGATTCTGTTTGAGTTCCTAAGTATCCTTCCCCTGCCTCATTCAGCCTTCTCTAGAAGTAGACAGAAAAGATCAAATGAAAGCAAGAAGTGAAAATAGATGATAATACACTACCAAAGTAAGGTTCAAATGGGATAAAGGTTGTTTAACCAAGAAGGAAAAGGCAACCCAGAGGACGAATGATGAACTCAAGATGCAGAAGGAACACGTATTTCTGGATATGACCAATGTGAAAATCTGGTTTTACTTAACCACAAATAACTGTTAACAACAATTTTGCTATTCTTATTTTTTCCCAATTGGGAAGACAGAGTGGAAAAGGAGAAAATTATGAAAATAATGAATTTTTAAAAGTGGCAAAACAAAGGACAATACCCACCTGATATAAAAAACTATAAGATGAACTGTGCTTAAATCACAGCAAGAGTATAGTTAAACCTCCAAACCATAATCAATTTGGAACTACTGAAAGCACAATTTTCTTCCCTGAAGGTTAGAATTATAAAATTGAAAGACCTAAATAGAAGAGTTGGAGAAGACCTCAGAGAACATCTAGTACAACCCTCTCATTTTCCAAAGGAAGAAACTAAAGCCTCGGAAGATCAGACAACTTGCTCAAAGTCACCATAACTGTGAAGAAGTAGATTTGAATGCAGGACAGCACTCTTTCTACTGTACCTTACTGATTTTTCCAAATTCCTGCCATTCACCACTATAAGCAGAGAGCTAATGCAGATTATCTCTTAATTTATTTTTTAGTTCTACAATCTCTAAGTTTTAGAAACAAAGGAAAACCACCTACCTATAATCTCACCAGAGTCCAATCATTTGGTTATTCTAAAGGCTACAGAAAATAGTTTGCCATTCATTGTTCTGGGCTGCAATGAATTCTGTACAATGAAAAATAAAGCAATTTCTCCACAGAATACTATTTTACTGTTAAAATAGTGCCAGTTAAAATCTCACATACAAATTGTTCAAAAAGATATGCATATTCTTACACATTTATGCAAATTATCAGTATATTTTGGACGTAAGATTTTGGACATTTAATGATGCTTTCTGTACTGATTTTTCATTTTTAAACAAATTTAAACTAGCACAAGCATTTCCATGCATAAAATAGAAAGAGGATTATATATGAAACAGTTAATTTCTACTGTATGTAGCCTGTTTTGAAGTTAACACGATAGTACCAACACTTCCCTGCTTGTCTATGTTCCCTTCTGAACTTCCTTTTCCTTTTTTTTGTTTTTGGCAACCTTACTACTACTATCTACCCTATCCCCACCTTACTAAAGTTGATAATTTTTATCTATTTAATTAAAAAAATTATTGATCAACTAGCTATGGGTTTGTTTGTTTTTTTCAATAATAATTTTGCTTCCTCTCCACCAGGAGGCATCAAACTTGTGGCTAAACTCCCCCATCCAAATTAAACTGCAACTGGGATATGTTTAACAAAATAAATATAAATTCAACATAAATAATGTCAATTTATGGTATTCTAAATCAATAGGCAGCCAGTGGAGTTTGAGTTTGACACCACTACTCTAATCTTTATACTCTAGCTCTGGTTCTGTCATTGCTATAGCTAGAATTTCCAATGTCAAGTAATATGGTATTTTGCTTTACTCTTAATATTACATAAAGGGAAAATTAGTGTTTTTCCATCAGATATAATATTAGGCATTGGTTATCAATAAATACTTTTATTAAAGACAAGTCTTATTAAGGACAAATCTTTTAATTACCCAAAGTTTCTCCCAAAAACTTAGAATCATCTTTTGATATCAGCATTTTTCTGATGATTTTTATCTCTAAGTTATGGAACTTAGAGATGGAACCTAATCTCTAAGTTATGGAATCTTAAGAGCAATGGAAAGGCACATGATGGACCTGAGCTAGCAGCTACATTTTACAGAAAAAGATACAAAGGATATAAAAGTAGTGTTTGTACAAAAAAGAAGAGGCAATCAAACAGTAGGAGTAAGGGAAAATCATAGCAGCCAGCTCCCCTATAAGTAAAGATGCTGTCCTTGGTGAGTGGAAACTTATATGATAGACCAGGAAAAGAAGGGACAAGAATGGACAGTATGCCATCTGTATCAATGGAAGAAATAGCCACATCAATAAACTCAGTGATTTGTTGCATTATTGGGCTACCGACAGAATCGTGCCATTTTCATTGTTTAATAATGACTAATTCCTCCGTTTCTTTCACAAAGTTGTATTATCCTAAAGAACCACAACCTTCAACGAAACCTCCTCTGGAGTCATCTATCTCATTGCTTTCATTCATCTTCACTTAAATGTCTCCTCTTCCAATCTTCCTACAAAACACACTGAGTTTTCAGAAAAGAGATGGGGATTAGGGATTGCACCTTTGATTTCAGCAATAAAAGTAATTCTAAAGTCAATAAATCCCATTACCAATAAATATATGGTATTAAGGTTGCCAGAGCAGTGATGTAAAACTCAGACGGAAATGTATCCCTGTTGCCCACATACTGACTTAAGAAAACCACAAATTAACATTATCTATGTCATACTGAATTTTTACTTATTTTATTAAACATTTCCCAATAACATCTAGATCAGACTGTTAGCCCAGTTGCCACATCTGACATCTCTGGTTTATTACAGCATTGAGGTTAGTGACTTGTCAAGCATTATATCACCAGGATGACAGAAACAACACTTGGAATTCAGGTCTTCCTGGATCCCTCTACTCAGCACACTGCACTTGTCAGATTTCAGCTAGCCAAAAAAAGTTCCCTTTATGTTGCTATCCCTAAAACCAGTTAGATCTGTCTAACCTCACTTTTACTCATGCCACTTTCTTATCAGTCACGTTCAACTCAACCCTTTGGGTTCTTCACCTTGGATATCACAAAGGAACTCTATTGACAAATTCAATAGCTTTCCTTCAGTTCTAATCTTTCTTGATCTCACTTCAGCATTTGATGTTGTTGATTCCCTTTCATAGTTCTGTTATCTTTGAGACTTACGTCCTCATACTACCTCCATGCCCACTGCTCAAGCCATTCCTTATAGCAGAAATGCTATCCTCTTTTCTTTATCTTTTAAATCCCAAGAAAAATGCCATTTCTTTCAGGAAATGAAAGGACCAAAAGGTCCTTTAGACTTCACATAGTTTTTAAACAGATCTATTGCTAACTTTCTAATGTACTTCAATAATGTTACTGATCATTTTTTTAACTACTAAGCTATCAAATTCTCAAAAGGAGGGCCTAAGCTTTCCATCCTTCCCCCAACTTAACACTTTTAGCTACTAAATGTTAGCTGCAAGACTCGCACATTTTAAAGTCTTTTGAAAATTGGTTCCAACCTATCTTCCCAATCTCATACATTATTCCCCTTCCTTTACTCTTCCTACTCAGCTATAAACTGGTCTTCCCTGTTCCTCAAGGACACTGGCTATCCCTCCTGTCTAGAATGTACTGCCTTTCTCACCTCCACCTCAAAGCCTTTCTTCTCTTTTTCTAATTGAATTATTTTATTTGTTTTCAATATTCAACAATCACTTCCATATATCTTTACAAAGCCTTTCTTGATACCCAAAATGTTAATGCTATCCCTCCCAAATATCTTATCATACAAACACATATAAACATACATATACCCCTGCCCTGATAGAGTATAAACTTCTTGAGTAAGAATTACTTTTATTTGTATAGAAGTACCTGGTGGGACATGACTTATTGATCAATTGCCCCTCTCAGTGTATGGTTCCTAATCTTTCCGCTGGCCCTTAAATGTGGTTTTTCCAAAGCCTATCAAGAGATCTTGTTTTTTAACTAATCCACTTCTGTAGCTTCTGTAATCACCAAAATGCTGCTAATGACCATATTTCCAGTCTACCTCCCTTGAAAGCTCCAGAAGTAAGGCACAATGTTTTGTAATAGAAGGGAACAACTCATCTATGGGTTATGTCACACCCAAGGTGGGAAAGAGAAGGAATGTTGGGGAGGGGTGGAGAATGTTTTGTTAACATTTTGAGTCAACTCTCCCCTGGAACCAGTAAGTGTGCAGGTGGTAGAGTAAACCTCCCAGTTTTGGGAATGCTATTTTATTTTTGTTCTAGCTATACTTTTTCAGTAAATATGCCTTTGTAAAAAAAAACTTTAAAAATCCCAAAACTAATTCAACTTTCCTCTCATGCCCTATATACAATCAGTGATTAAAATCCTTTCAATTCTATCTCTAAAAATCTCTATCCAATCTGTGGGACTCCAACTGTATGTCACTCTAGTTCAGGCCTCTAACACTTCTTCCCTGCCAAATTAATCTGGGCGGGGGGGGGTGGGGGTGGGGGGTGACGACCAGGAGGTATCTGTGTGTGATTTTGATCCTACCATAATTGACTAAAAATGTCTTTCACTTACATTCCAAGCTGCCAATAATCTAGTTCCAACCTTTCCACTAACTTTAGTTAAACTGGATTCTACTCCTCAATCTCAACCACCTCACCGACATTTAACAAGCTTTTGCTTTCATATATTATTACCCATGGCTAGAATGGGACCCTACTATCAAAATCTCAAACTCTACATGTTAAAATAAGCCTTCCCCTTCTTTTAAGGACTAATTAAGGGGCCACCTTAAAGACAACATGAAGCCTTAACCTAATCTTCCAAGCTCAAAGCTCCTGAATTTTTTTTTCTTTCACAGATACCTCTGGACAGGCTGGTAAAAGCTATGGACTTGTTCTCAAGATATTGTTTTTAAGTGCACAAAATACATAGGACAAAATGAAACAAATTAATAAGAGACCTCCAGTTAAGAACCCTTATCCTACCTGAAAATCTCACAAAATCTCATAACTGGAAGGGCACACAGAGGTCATTTAGTCCACCCTGTTTATGCTGAGTTTCTTAAGAGTACTTTGTCTGAACTTTTCTGTACTCCACAAAATCGACCTTAAATCATAGATGTGTGCATCCTTTCCTCAACTTGAGGATAAGCTTGAGGACGTAGATTATTTTTATATCCCTAGTAATATCTTGCAAGTAACAGACACTTAAAATAATTGTGTGCTGAATTCTGTAGTACAATTTACCCACAGATTCATCATTTTCTGAAAACTGAAGAAAAAGGATTTTTCAAGCATCAAAAATTAGCTGACTCTATTCAATAGCCATCCAGAAGGATGAACTAGAATTTGAGGATTGTGGTGATGTACCAAATGATTACAAAGATCAAGGAGATTTTAATAATGAACAAGTAATGAAAGAAGAGAGCCTGCAGGTTCAAGGTGGAATGGCTGAGCAACTGCTCTGGATTACTGGATGAAATGTTTTACTATTCAAGTGGCAAACCTTGCTTCATCATAAAACCCAATTGAGTTCTAGACTTCAAACCTAAGCCTCCTAAAAAATTAATTTCCTAGACAAGGATCTGATGATACAATATAATCCAAACGTCCTTCCTGTTCATTGTACTGACAAGAAAGAGGAAGATAAGGAAAAGCTGGAACCATAGAATGCTTGGGTGGCTCTTCTGCTATTGTAGTGGTTTTTCCACTCCAATACCACCCAACATTAGGACTTCCTTGTTTGCAATACAGAACTATAATATTTCAATAATGTGGTGTGTACACAATTATTCTTTGAACTGTTAGACGTAATTTCACCTTTAAATATTTGTATTTATTCATTCACAAAAAAAAATGTACTGAGTATCCACTGTTTGGTAGATGCAAGGACACAATACAAAGATATAGAACTGGTTACTATCCACATGGAGTTTTAGTGATCTAAGATCACACTATCTTTATTGTGAGTGTAGATTCATTAATATAAAAGATAACATTAACTTACGTTGTTAGCAAGAATGCTCCATCACCACATCTTTCCAGGGCCTTTCGTGCTGGAGGTTTTGCAGCAAATTCTACAAAACCTTTTCCAGTTGCTCGTCCACGATCATCCACTACTACAACAGCTTTCTCCACAGGACCAAATTGAGAAAATGCTTGCTCTAGAAGCTCATTAGAAACCACAGGTGAAAGGTTCTTGACAGTTAAGGCAGCTCCATGAGTAGCAAATCGAATTCGGAGTGGTCTGCTTTTCAAAATAGTGCCATCCAGCTCTGCTTTTGCAATTTCAGCCAGAGTTCTAGATTCCTTTAGGGGGGAAAAAGAGAGTTTACAAATGATTGTATATATTCCTAAACCCATTGTCATGCTGAAAAGGCAATATTAAAAAAATTCTTTTGCATACACAAACCCCCAATTCAACATTTGTCTGCTTAACATAAAGGACAGTTTTATGAAGAGTAGTTATCTCTCTAGACATTATTTCTGTTTTTCTATCTAATGTTTCTACACCTTCTAGCCTAGCTTATTAAAATGCATAGGGAGGTTGTCTGTGTTTGGAGTAGAAGCTACCTATCTTAGGATAAACAGATGTTAAGCCATTTCAGGCCTTCAAAATCATTATAACAAAGTCTTTAAATGTACTAGACTTGAGAATCCTCAAGTCCCAGTCAAGATTCCAATGTTTTACCAAATATATGACCCTTATGGTTGAGCTGCAAATTGGATGAACCTTAATCTGTTTATAAAATCAGAACAGTACTTTCAGAGCTTAAAACTAGAATTTTATAACTATCTGCAATTATTAAAGAATTCACATTGTTTTGCTTATTCCACTTAGTCTGTCAAAAATAGATAGGCGTTTTTCAAAGTGTTTAGTTTTAAATAGTCCTGATGATCATCTAGATCTTATTTATAATCTTTATTACAGATCTAAACTTTATTTTGAGGATTCTGAAGGGCAGAAGTTAAAAGGATTACCGAGCACTTGAAAGACTCCCCCAAAAACATGGAACTCATTTCATCAAAAGTAACAACCCATTCCATTTTTGCAACATCAATTTTAGTAAGTTTTCTAATACTGAAACAATACTTGACTAAATTCTACCCGCTACTCAAAGACTCATATTCTGGGTCCAAGCTATGTAAGACTAACTTCTCTTCTACAATGAAAATTAATATTTCCTGTTTCAATAAGTTTTCTCTTATCCAGGCTAACTGCCATTCTCAAATGTTGTCCTCATAGCCTCATACCTTCTCCTTATTACCAAAGCCACAAAACCCTGGGGCTGCAATTCATATTTATCTCCTAATGCAAAGCTCTTTCCAGTACATCACTTTCCCAGACTTCTGCTTTACCTCAGTTGTTTAAATATCCCTACAGACTGATAAAAAAATAAATAAATAAATTGCTTTATTTGACAGATGTACAATAAAACAAAGACAACAAAAAAGTCAACAAAAAAGTTTTGGGTTGGATTAAAATAACCTGAATTAAAATTTCTTGCAACTGTTTGGTTAAGCTAATCTGGCCAAAACTGGCTTTTGAGCTAATCAAGAGACTAACACATTATCCAGTTCTTTCCTGGCTTTGGCTTTGCATTTTTTCATGAATTTTTTTTTAAAAATCTGAACATTCCTCAATAAATAACATACCAAATATGTGGAATGTTTCTTTCAAATGATTCCATTCCCAACAAAGAAATGCAGCTACAAAAATCACTTCAATTCCTTTCCCAATAAAAGAAATTTTCTAAGGTGGCCCTTACACATTTCCACAATTCTCAAAGTTCTACCACAAAAATGACCGGCAGAGTTATAAACATTAACCCCACCAAAAATTACTTCACATAACTGTACAATTTAGACCTAGTCTAGCATTCCTATTTTACATCTATTATTAACACTTTCCAAGATAAGGCACAGAGAACAAAAATCATACTTTATACTTCAATCATACCATCATGACTTAAGAGCAAGAAAGTACCTTAAGGGACATCAAATCCAATCCTTTCATTTTAAAGATGAGGAACTGAAGCCAAGAGAAGTTAAATGACTTGCCTAGTCCCAGAAGTAGTGACTAAGGCCTGTTTGGTACCTAAGGCTTCCTGATTCCAAATCCAGAACATTATTCCACTGAACCATGCTACCTCTCATCAAACATAAGAATTTTAGCTTCATTTGTAAAATGGGTGATATTTTTTTCCATGCAATCATATTATTGAAATGAGTTTGATGATATGTAGTGGGACACAATCAATTATATAATAAAGCAAAATTTTCCTTGGTACATTAACAAAATACAAGATAGTTGTCTGTTAACTCATACAAGCATTTTTCATTTATAAAGGTAAATGTGTTTCTAAGCAAATTTTCTCAATGACTTTCATTATGAAAACGGGACCAATTCCCATAACAAAAAACATTTATTAAAATAACATCTACCTCCCCCAAAATTAACTATACCAATCACTTCCCCCAACCACTGGTAACTATCAGGAGAACCATAGAAAACTGTTCAACACTAAATATGCTACATATAAAACTATTTATTTTTAAGACAAAATATTTGTAGGAAAGACCCTTTTTAAACCTATGAGCCTATTAAACAAATAATGTGCCTTGGCCACTCCAATAGCAGTTCTGATGGTCACACAAAAAGGTATTTTAAAAGTGGCTTTAAGGAATAGATTTTTGAAATATAAAAAATATATAAGAATAGAACACTGTAACAAAAAAGCTATGCTAAATTCATGATTCACTCTATGTGGGGAACAGGCAACAATGGCAAGGTGGAGAAGTGAGAAAATACAGGAGTCTTTCTATTGCCATTCATCTAAACAAAATTTATTTTTAAGGGGAAAAAAAGGTGATTTCTATAGCACAGTGGAAAATACCATCAGTTCCACTTTTCAAAAAAAAAAAACAAACTGCAACCTCAGTGATGAGGGTAGGCATAAGGACAAAAGAAAAATGAAATATTTGCCATCTTGTCTTCAGATAGCTCATACACTCAATTATGCTCACTGTACAACAAATGAGGGGATAAGGGAAAATTTTAATTGTTTAATTCTACAAACACAGTTTTTCCCAAAATTCTAAAGTCAGTATTATAAACTGACAGGGTCTGATTTGTTTGCATTATGTAAAAGCAAGCTTATACATTTTTTGATGCTAAACTTAGTTTTTAAAACTACTTCTAACAAAACTCCAACTTGACATCAAATAATAAACTCATATTTTTAAAATTTCACAACTAGTTTGGTTAATAACTGACTCCTATTTTGATAGACAGTTATTTGAAAGTATAAATTTAAATATATTCAGGGCATGTATGTCTCATCATATATTCACTATGTATCACGAATTTTCCATTATTGCATGCCACTGCTTTTAGAAGCAATTAGAATTGACAATGAAAGCTTATTTGAAAATCAATCAATCTGAAAATACTGGGAAAACACAATATTTTAAAATGTTGTTCACTTAAAAAAGCACCATATTGTAGGAAATAGATCATGTTCACCAAACCTTTAAATTATAAAACCATACGCTACAGATCTAATATTGATAGTCACCAAGCTTAAAAACAGAAGGCCCTCCTCAAACCAACTGAACAATTTTCTATCTTTAAAAAATGCACAAAAATTAAGATTTCCAAATGTTAATCAATAGTGACTCCAAGACTTAAGATGAAACATACTTCTCACTGTCATGAGAAGTGGTGAACCCTAGGTGTATTTTGTAACTGTGTGTCTTGAAGGTGGAAGTGGGGGAGGATGAGAGGGAATGAGAGTGAAAATGACAAACATAAAAAAGTAAAACATTAATAAAGCCTTTTTAAAATGGTGAACCTTATCCAAGTTGCTTTTCCCCTCCAACTCTTCATAACACTACGTCATTCCTCATGCCTGCACTGTACTAAACAGTAACCTCATGGCCTAAAGCTTTAGAAATTTAAGTCTTTATTCGTACAGTAGGTTAAAACTATTGGAGATTTCGGTGAATAGTTCTGTTTGTTAAAATAGCATCCACCTCCCCCAAATTAACTACACCAGCCGCTTCCCTCAACCACTGGCAGCTCCCAGCGGAACCATGGACAGCTGTTCAACACTACACAGGCTACTATCTGGATCTATTTACTTTTAAGACAAAATATTTGGAGGACAGACCCTTTTAAAACCTATGAGCCTGTGAAATAATGTGTCTTGGCCATTCCAATAGCAGTTGAGATGGTCACATAGAAAGGTATTTCAAGTGGAAACAGTAAATAGTCCTTTTCTCCTCAATAAGACATTTCGCGGTAAAGACTGGGTCTTTAAGTGAACTTTACTCAAAGGAACGGCGCCTCCCCAGCTCCTCACCCCTCCACGCGGCTTCATCAGCGATTGATTTCTGTGTCAAGCCTCCCAAAGAGACCCCTTTTTCTCCAGCTACAAAGAGAGCCCGTCCTGAGGCGCCTCCTACAGGACAACGAGGGCAAAGGCGCTCCCTCGGGGCCGGGGGAAAAGCGAAATCTAGAACAGACCGAAAACGGGATTTTAAATCGGGACAAGGCTGGCAGCAGCGGGCCCCATGGACTCGAGCCCCAGGCTAACTGCCCAGCACGGGGGAGCCGGACGTGGGAAAGGCCCGGAAGAGGCCTGACGCGCCGCGGAGCCGCACGCGGCTGGTAACGCAGGGGCGGCCATGGCGCCGGCCCCCAGGGACCCTCGGGGAGCGGGGGGGGGGGGGGGGGGGGGGGCGGGGGGGGAGGGGAGAGGCCGCCAAGGCCCCGGGTCTAGCCCTCTCTCTCACCAGACGGATGAAGCCAAAGCCGCGGTCCCGGTTAATGAAGACCTCGCTGGGCTCCCCGTAGCGCTCGAAGAGGCGCTTGAAGTCCTCCTCCGTGATGTCCGTGGGAAGGTTCCCCACAAAGAGGCGGCAACGCTGAGTGTAGGTTTTCTCTCCCGGCTTCAGAAAGCTCTTGATGTCGATGGTGAACCCTATCTCTTCCTCCTGGTGGTCCTCCTGGGGCGCCGAGGGGGGCGGCGCCTGCTCCCCGGCCAGAGCAAGTGCTATGGCAGCCGCGGCCGCCGTCTCGCTCTCCCCGGCCGCCGACTCCAAGGCCCGCAGGCGGGCCGGGTTTTTCTCGATCCGCACTTGCTTTAGATTTCCTCTCAACATGATCGTTCCCCCAAATTCTCTCGAAGTCTGGGGAAGATAAAAAAAATGTCCGCAGGATGGAAAGGAAGGAAGGGCAAGCCGCAAGGCCGAACCAGCCGTTCAGCAAACGCTCCACACCCGACCCGCGGCAACAGCGCTTTCAAAATGGCGCTGCCACAAGCTGCAGCTAGTTGTAACGTCGCCGAACCCAAGCCCCGCCCCCGCCGTGCGCTGCGGCGCCGCGCCCTCCGCGCCTGCGCAGTTCAGCGCATGGCTCCAACTTTTCGAGAATGCCTCTTTTTGACGGAGACGAAGAATGAGCATCTTCTTGCGCATGCGCGGACAGCTGCGTTCTGGCTGCCTTAACCTCTCCGATTCCGGAGGTTGGGATTGTGCGCGCCACGTGAACCGTTATGGTGGATGTGAGAAAAAAGCAGTAAGAGAAAACAAATGGAACGAGGGGAGTAGGTTTTGAACACGATGGCTTTGAAGCAAAAGATTTCATATTTGATCCTGGCAGTGATAGGGAGCCCCTGGAGTTTATTGATTAGAGGGTGACGCGATCAGTCCTATGCTTTAGTGAAAATCACTTTAATGGAAGGTGAATTGAAGTGGGCAGAGATTCGAGGTGGGCAGACCCACCAGCAGGCCGCAACCGTGGTGCCAGGGTGAGGCCTGCACTACCCTGGGGGCAAGGGCAGAGGAGAAAAGGGAGAGATTCTGCAAAAGTAAAATCAATAGACTGGCAATCAAATGATGGGAGGAAGAGACAGCGAGGAGTCAAGGATGTCTCCCCTCTGGAGCCTGAGGGACTGAGAGCGTGTTGCTGCCTCCTGCAGCCCTGGGGGTCGGGGGGAAGGAGGGGAAACGGACAAGGGCAGGAGGAAAAATCATGAGTTCCATTTGGGACAGAACAGTGACAAACGATTTTATCTATTTGTCCCTCTGGAGCTATGCTCTCCTCACCCTGCACCCCTTCACACTGGCAGGCGGGAACCCCTGAGCCCCTGAAGTGTGTCTCCTCAGGGCTCTGGCTAGGGGTAGCCCTGAGGATAGAGAGGTTTCTTTCCAGTTTTCTAGCTCACAAGCCGGCAACCTATTGTGGCATGATTGCAGGCTGATTATGATATTAGTCAACCAGACTTAGTTTTCTTAGAAAGGAGCAATTCACTAAGGTGGTTTGGTTGGTGTAGGCATGCCTAGGAGATATTGCTGGTAGGTTCCAGACCACCAAAATAAAGCAAATATCAAAAAACGAGTCACATGATTGTTTTTGTTTCCCAGATGTAGTGGGAAGTGATATTTACATTCTACTATAGCCTATGAAATAGGCAATAGTATTATGTCTTTAAAAAAACAATGTACATACCTTAATTAAAAAATATTTTTTTCCTAAAAAATGCTAAACATCATCTGAGCCTTCACGGAGTTCTAATCTTTTTGCAGGTGGCCTAGAAGGCATGGGGGAGCAAACACAGCTTCTGGAAACTGTTTTGTTAAAATCTTCAAGCTGTTCCCTTTAGGTATGAAATAACTTTTCTTCTGAGCTTGTTGGAGTCTTGAATCTGAGTTAGAGACTATTGTTTATCGGGTCAAGGGCAGCTGGTAGGCTGTGGGGGGTGGGGTAGTAATCTGAAACCAAAGCTCAGAGTTCTCCTCCTCACCCCCTTCCCTAGGATTTAACTGGAGCAATCTCTCCTTTGTGCTTGCTTGAATCTTGGCCTTGAACTGGTTTGATATTTTATAAAGGACCCACAGAACGTGACTAAGATTCATCAGTCCATCCATTCTGAGCATCTGTCTTGTCAATATCCCTCTAGTTCCCATCCAAGTACTTAGTCTCAAGTCTTTGATTGATTAATTAAATACTGGTGTGTAAACCTTATTCACATCTCTGATGTGAATCTATCAAGATGTATAAATGAAAAAGGTATCTGGGCTAAATGGGCTGAGGTGATACCAACTGCTGCCTAACATAAAGGCAGGTAGATGGTAAAGTAGATTGAGTATAGAGCCTGGAGTCAGGAAGATCTTAGTTCAAATCAGCCTCAGTTACTAGCTGTGTGACCCTGAGCAAGTCAGTTAACTTCTGTCTGCCTCAGTTTTCTCAACTATAAAATGGGCATAATAACACCATCTACTTTCAGGGTTATTGTAAGGATCAAATAAGATTTTATTTGTAAAGTATTTAGCATAGTGCTTGGCATATAGTAGGCACTATATAAATGCTAACTCCCTGTACCCCTCCATAGAAAAATCCATCAGCCAGAATACAAATGTATAGTCAGCATTTTCTATGTGCTGAACCAAAATATTCTTCACTGAATTCCTTTAAATATTTTTCCTACTGCCTTTGAAATACAAGTTGATTTATAAAAATTAGATTCAATCAGTTCAGTTTAGCAAGCATTTATTCATTGCCTACTACATGTGTTAGAACTGTGCCAATCCAAAGGAATACCAATAACTCACAGTTATATAGTTCTTTAAGATTTACACGTCACTTTCCTCAAAATAATCCTATAAAGGAGGGAGTTTATGTATTATTATTCCCATTTTACTTTTTGAGTTCTTCCATGGCCTGAGCCCATTGGGTGGGCTGGGACACAGAATCCTTGATTTCTGTGTCTTTGCCTGATGGTAAGCATTGTTCTTCCTCGTCAGAAAGTAAGGGAGGAGGTGTCTTTTCTCCGAGAAAGTACCCTTCAATAGTTTTATTTCTTTTCCCTTTTCTGGGCATTCTCCCCAGCCAGTGGCTTGACCTCTGAATATTCTCCTCACACCCACCTCGCCTCCTGGTCCTCCCAGCCAGCGTTTGGGGACTGAGATTCAAATGCTGCTTCCCGCCTTAGGGCTTTTGGCGGGGGCAGGGCTGCTATTCAGTGTGAGAATTAAGTTCAGATGGTCAGGTCGGGGCAGGGCTGCCTCTCAGGCACAGTTCCCTCAGGGGGTTTATGCACAGACCTTCCACAATGGATCCAGGCTCCCGCCTGCTTGGGGAGCCCCTGTCTGCCGCCGCCTCTCAGCTTCTATCTCCCAGGGGGGGAGGGGGGGGGGCCGAGCCATGGGGGCACCCCACTCCCCTCTCGACCCGCCAAAGAGACTCTCTCACCGACCCTCACCTGTGGGTGGAGGGGCTTGTGCCACCGCTGGAAATCCCGTCCCTAAAGCCTGCTCGGATCTGTACCTCTCGGAGCCGCGGCCGCCGCAGGTCCGGGCTGGGCTCCGCGGCCGCAGCGCGACGGACCCTCCGCGAGAGGTTTACAGGTCCCTCTGTGGGTGGAGGGACCCTCGTGGCCGCAGGATATCTCGTCCCTGTAGCCCGTTCGGATCTTTTCCTCACGGTGTCGCGGCCGCTGCAGGGCTGCACTCAGCTCCCAGTCCTGGCGCCCAGTCCACAGCGCGAAGGACCCCCCGCGAGAGGTTTGCAGGTCTCTCCAGAACAAAAATCTCCCTCGCTCCAATATTCCGTGGCCTCTGGGTGCAGAATTCACTGTGGGTTGGTCCCCTCTAGCCGTTCTGTGGGTTGTGGGTTCGGAGCTATGTGTATGTGCGTCTTTCTACTCCGCCATCTTGGCTCCGCCATTATTCCCATTTTACAAATAAGACTTACACAGTCAAAGGCTAGTTAACCATTTATCAAGTATGTTGTAGAGAGAATTCTTCTTTGGGTATAACCTGAACTGAAATGCCTCTCAAATCCTTTCCAATTATGAAGTTCTATAATTATATGAAATGACTTGCCCATAATTGTATAGCTAGCAATTATCAAAACTAGCATTGAACTCAAGTCTTCTGACTCCAAGTATAGAATAATCTCTGCTATATCATGGAACAAAAGAAAATAATACCCGCCTTCAAGGACGTTTCAGTTTAAGGTTGAGTTTTGCATTTAACAAATCTCCTTTTCTCTCCCAATCCTATCTACTTGACTTCATTCAAATGTGGATCAACTTAGAAGACGATGTCCCTGGTTCCCTCTCAAGTACTGAATGTCCTTTCTTTCAGCCTGCCCCCAATTCATCACTCCTTGGCCAAACACACACAAGGTCAGAAACATTGGCTTAGAAGAAGGAGTAGATATGTTCCTTATTACCTCAATGCTACTTGAAGACTTTTCTACTAACAATATATGACTTCTCCTACTTTCAGGTTCGCTCTATCTATATCTGTCTATATAGTTCCCTATCTAATACGTTGTTTCTCTTAAATACTAATTTCCAGGTCATTCTATCTCAAGGAATTCAGCACTTAGCTTTTAGTCTTACTTTCTTTCCACCATAAACTCTTGCCTCAGACTTGAATCTTACATAGATTGATGTCCCCTCAAAAACCCTGTACTTCCAATATATCCTCTCCTTAATTCCTATAATCTTCCTCATCACTCCACCTCAGTTACCTGGACCATCCTCCTTCTTCACTCCTACTTTCATCCTGCTGAATAGCCCAAGAGAAAATCTCACGATCATGTTGGCTGGATCTACTTCTTATTTATGGAGAATAGCTGACCAGGTAAAATTTAATGGAGAAAATATGAAGTTCTACCTGGGATTCAAAAAAATCATTTTCCCAAGTATATCTAGACAATAGTTTGCATTTTAAAAAAAGGTGGCAGGAAAAAAAATACACTAATATCATCTCCAAACAGTAAGGAATAATGTCAGAACCAGAGAGGTAGTAATCTTGCTATATCTATTTGATGAAACTATATCTTTAAAAAAATTTTTGTAAAGAATTTTGGTTGAAATATTTTGTTTCTACATCATTACATTTCTTAATGTATCCTTTTTTTCTCCCTAACCTCCATCGCAGAGAGTCATCTCTAATAACACAGAATTAAAACAAGGGGAAAAAAAGAATTCACCAAAACTAACAAATGTCTCAAAAAAATAGGATTCATTGTTCCATATCTACAGTCCTACACCTCTGCAGAGAAGGAGAGGGTGCCCTTTCATAGCTTTTCTTTGAGACCAAGCTTGGTCATTATAATTTTGCAGCTTTCAGTTTTAAATAATTTTGTTGTTGTTGACATTAATGCTGCCTAACATCTAAAAATTAAATTTTGAGTTCCATTCAGACTTTTAAATTTTAATGAACTAAACATGATTTAGAAGAAAAATTAGCAGAAGAATATCCTGTATTGTGTTTCAAGATATTAGGAGACACCCTGTTTTCCTGAGTTTAGCATAACAACAATCCTTTGCACTCACCTTCTGGAACCATTTGTCTCTGAGCTCAGGCAAGCACTAACAGGCCCAGAGATGAAGCCCTGTTAAGAATGGACTCTTTATCACTAGACAACCTTGCCACACTGTTGCTCTCGTGACCCACTACTGTTGCTACACTACCTTGTTTGACTTTTTGTCTAACCACAGGTATATAAATCGAGGTTCAGCCATACTAAAGTGGATCCCTCCACCAGCGTCGGGGTCTTGGTACACGTGTCTAATCTGCGTCCTTGCTTGCTAGCCGTTTTACTCACTTTGAAATCAAACTTCTATTTCATTCCTGACTCTTGTGTCTCAAGCCTGCCCTGTTTGGCTCTGGCCATATATAGGTAAGAGGCTGGTTCAGTCTATTTGACAAGCACTACTTCAGTGGTTTTAATTAAATTTTTACTTTTTTTCAATCAATGAAAATCCTCCTTCTTTCTTCTTACTTATTCCCCCTCCTCCAGAAAGAAAGAAAAACAATACCCTTGTTAAAAAATACCAAGCAAAATTCATCTTCCTGAGTTCAAATCTGGCCTCAGACACTATGCACTGTGACCCTGGGCAAGTCACTTAACTCCGTTTACCTCAGTTTCCTCATCTGTAAAATGAGCTGGAGAAGGAAATGGCATACCACTCCAGTATCTTTGTCAAGAGAACCCCAAATGGAGTCACAAAGAGCCGCATATGACAGAAAACAACTAAACAACAAGTGCTTCACCTCTCTGCCAAAGAATGAAAAGTATTCTTTTTGACAAAGAATAGTCTATTTTACCAAATGCTTGAGTAAAATCTAAATAAATTACTTTTTGCCAATATGTCTGGGTGAAAGGACAGCCAACACCATCCCCCAAACACAATTCCAACAAAAACCTAAAAATCCCAACAGATTGAATAAGTATCAAGCGATTTAATGAATAATTATAATAAATAACTGCTTCCACTTGAAACTACACAAAAATTCTGCCAAAAATATGTGAGTAATTCGAAAAGGGGTCTGCTAGCAAAACCAATGCCAGGGCAAACAAACTAAATAATAGTCTCCCAGAAGAACCAGAAGCTGAACAGAGACATCATAGCTCATGGAATTCTGTATCTGGCAGTATTCAGAGTGAAAAGGTTCCAAGAGAAAGTCCCAATGTAGTCAGAAACCCACAGCAGGGATCTTGGAAGCCACGCAAAGCAGCAGAGGTCAGTATGGTAAGCCTGCATTCATAGAAGTGGCCATATTAAGACATCTAAGACCCAGCAGCTCCAAAATACTTAGTGCACTATCCTGAGATGCCATTAGATGCCCTGAAGATTAGTGCTCTAAAGAGGTCTGACCATAAAAGTTGAAGATCAGCAGAAAGACATGAGGTCCCAGAAGAACAGGACTGACCCCTCCACCCAAAGTAGAGCAGGAGTAAGAGTCTGACCCTGGAATAAGTCCAAATCCAGGGACAAAAACTAGATAGACAAGTAAACTAAGAAGATACAGATCACTATAAAGAATTGTGACAGGTTCAAAACTACAAAAAATAAATGTGAACTAGAAGGAAAGAATAACTGCCTAACAACTTCAAATAGAGACTTAAAAGGGAAAAAATGGATTGTCCATAGTGATAACCATAAATGCCTAAACAAATAGAAGCAAGAGATTAAAAGAAAAAAACAGCTAAGGGTTCTAGAAGAAAGAACTGAAAGGAGAATGAATAGTTTAGAAGAGAAAGTAGTAAACCCTACCAAGTGACAGATTACTTGATAATTTAAATAGACCAAACAGAAATTAACAACTCCATGAGATAGCAAGAAATCAAAAGATTGAAAAAATAGGGGGAAAAAAATAATGTATCTGCTATTAAAAAAAAACTGATCTGGAAAACAAGTCAAGGAGAAATAATTTTATAATCATCAAGTTCTCTGAACATCATGATTTAAAAAAAAATCTGTCTCTTAAGAAATTATAAATTTAAAATGACCAGATCTATGTGATTCAGAGGACAAAGTAAATATATAAAGAATATACTGATCACCTCTTAAAAGAAACCCCAAAAGGAAAAGTTCCTAGAATGCCATAACCCGAACCCAGAGCTTCCACAGTGAGGGAAAAAAACCTGCAAGCAATCTGAAAGAAAAGTTCAGACACATAGTCATGATCACGCAGAAAATGACAGCTTCTGCTATAAATAAGTGGAGATTTGGGGATGTTATATTCCAAAAGGTACAAGATAAGAGAATTGCTACCAGAGCCATTTAACCTACAAAACTGAGTATGACACTACAAAGAAAAAACTTTAATGGAACATTCTTTATGAAAAAATCAGAGCTGAGTAGGAACTTTGAAGTATAAACACCAGAGTCCAGAGAATCCAAGAAAAGTAAAGTTATTTGAGCAATTACGAAAGGCTGAATCATGAAGGGAAAATATCTTTATCAGAAGAGAAGCAATGAGTGTCCCCTTTAGACTTTACCACTGTTCTGTAACTCCCTTCTCCTATGGGTGACTTTTTCCCAGAACCTTCATCTTGAGCAAGTATCCAGACCAGCCATCCTTCATTTTTCAGACTTTTTCACCATGACCACTCCCAGGTTCCTTCTGTTGTTTCTTTTTTTAAGTAAGCTTGATAGGTGCTCTCTGCTTTTAACATCACCATAGTATCCTATATATTGAAGATATTAGTAGATTAATAAGGTTCTATTAGTAGTTATCATTTATTCATAGATAATTTAAATTACACATATATCTTTATAGGGATAAAGTTAACATGGGATTAAGTTAGATATTATAGGGCTCTTTACTAAGGGTTAAGCTCCTGACAGCTGGAGGGAGGGATTTGACTTCTAGCTTACTGACTATGACTTCCTCTTTTAGTCTTAGTGGATAAATTCCTCTTTTCATGAACTCTCTGAAATAAGATCCTTTTAGTACCTGAAAAATTATGTTAGTCAATCTATAGGTCCCTTAAAAAGTACTATTTTTCATTGCAAAATGCTACACCTGCAGGGCAAAGATTTCTAAAGCAATCTCACTTTAACAGACAGGTTGATAGGCACAGGCTCTCATCCAGTAAAATATCAGATTTAATAGTTGTCCCACCCTAGAAACTCCCAATTATGTCCTGTTTGTGCCCACACTCCGAATGTTGCCAACAATAAGAATCTGGGTTAGAAAAGCCTGAGAGAAGTGGACTAGACAGATGACCTGCCTTGTCCACTAGAATTATGTTCAAAACAAGTTTTCTAAGATTGCTATAATTTTTAATTCCTCTTTTTCTGTTACAAAAATAAATTCTGTAAATCATTCCTTTATCTCTGGCTACTGAGGAGTCAAGTGACCTAATTTGACTGGCAAGAGTCAACCTTTGTTAATTAAATCATTATACTAGGAAGTTTTGTGCCTCAGACTTTTTCCCTTTTAGATTTAAAATCAACAGTATCCCTTCCCTCTCATTTCCCAAGAGCCATTACATATGAGAGTATTTTTTAAAGAGAACAAAAGTAAAACACAAAACAGCTAATATGCTGCTAAAGTCTGAAAACATATGCAATGTGTAACACCTGTAGACCTTCCATATCCACAAAGGGGTAGGTTGGGGATGTCTTCTCATATCTCTTCCTTTGCGTTCCATTTGATCTTTATAATTTTGGTACATTTACTTTTGATTTTTTGGTGGATTGTTCTTTCCATTTCCATTGTTATAGTTATTATGTGTATTGTTTCCATGGTTCTGCTTAATTCTCTGCATCAGTTCATACAGGTCTTTCCATGCTTTCCATTTATCACACACATCATTTCTTATAGGATAGAAGTACTCCATTACACTCATATGCCACAGTTTGTTTGGACATTCCCCAATGATGGGCATCTACTTTGTTTCCAATTCTTGGCCAGCACAAAAAATGCAATCACAAATACTTTAAAGTATATGGGAACTTTTTAAATTAATAATGATTCCCTTAGTATGTAAGCCCAGTAATGGAGTCTCTAGTTCAAAGGATAAGGACATTTTAGTCACGTTATTTGCATAATTCCAAATTGCTTTCTAAAATGATTGCACCATTCCATAACTCCACCAACAATATATTAGTGTGTCTATCTTCTCACACTTCCTCAACAATGGTTGTTGCCATTTTCTGTCATTTTTGTCAGTTTTCAAGGTATAGAGTGAAACCTCAGAGTTCTTTTAATTTGCATTTCTTATTATTAGTGATTTGGAGCATTTTTCAATATAGTTGTGATCAATATCCTTTTTATATTTAGTGACTAGGGTTTCTTTTTCAATTAGAAATTCAGTTTCTTCAAGGCATGGACTGTCTTTTTGTTTGTATTTGTAGCCCCAGTTTAGCAGTGCCTGGTACATAGTAGGGCTTACTCACTAAATGCTTGTTTGCTTTGAAGGATATTTATGGAGTTAATTAAGGAAAATAGAAAATTTGGGAGTGGATAGATTCTTTCTTGAAAGTGTTGATTGTGTCTTTTTAAACATTTTTATGGTTTTAAAAATTAGATTTTTTAAAAAAATTAAATAGTCACCAACCTCACTGGACCAAAAAAAAAGGAAGAACACAAAATTCTTACAACAGATATACATAGTTGAGGAAAACAAATCCCCTCCTTGACCATGTACCAAAAAAACCATGTGTCTACATTTTCTGAGTCTATCACCTCATTGTCAGGAGATAGCATGCTTACTCATCCATCCTCTCAATCTTGAGTGATCACTGCATTGATCAGAGTTCTCAAACTTCTCAAAATGTTCACTTTTCCCCCAAATTTATTAATTTATTTGTTTGCAGTTTTCAACATTCACTTCCATAAATTTTAAATTTTTTCTCCCTCCCTTCCTTCTCCCTCCCCAAGACAGCATGCAATCTTTTATGGGATCTAAACATACATTCCTATTAAACACATTTTCACATTGGTCATGTTGCCTAGAAGAAGAATAATGAATGGAAGAAACCACGAGAAAAACAAAACCAAAATATAACAAAAGAGAAGATAGGCTGCTTCATCCTGAGTTCCGACTACATAGTACTTTCTCTGGATGTGGATGGCATTTTGCATCAGGAATCTTTTGGAAATGTTTTAGGTCCTTGCATTGTTTAGAATGGGTAAGTCTATCAGAATCAGTCCTCTCACACTGTGGCTGTTACTGTGCATAATGTTCTCCTAGTTTTGCTCACTTCACTTAGCATCAGTTCATATAAGTCTTTCCAGGTTTTTCTGAAATCTGACTGTTCATCATTTCTTATAACACAATAATATTCCATTATATTCATATACCACAACTTGTTCAGCCATTCCCCAATTGATGGGCATTCCCTTGATTTCTAGTTCTTGGCCACCACAAAAAGAACTGTTATAATATTTTTGTACATGTGGGTCCTTTTCTCGTTTTTATGATCTCTTTGGGATATATCTAGCCTTAGAAATGGTATTGCTGGGTCAAAGGGTATGCACACAAAATGTTCATTTTTATAATTTTGATGTTATATTATAAATTATTCTTTTAGTGCTATTCACCACTCTGCATCAATTCATTCAAGTCTTTCCCCATATCTCTTTGAAATAATATTTTTCCCATTTCTTATAATACAATAATATTCCATTAAATTCATATACTAAAATTTATTTTGTCATTCCCTAATTGATAGGTATCTAAATTGCCAGTTTTTGTCATCATAAAAAATGACTGCTAAAAACATTTATATAAGTGTGTGTGTTTGTGTGTGTGTGTGTGTATGTATATATGTATGTCCTTTTCTTCTTTCTTTGCTCTCTTTGGAGTATAAGCCTAGTAGTAATATAATGGGGTGAAAGTGAAGACTCTTTTTAGTAACTACTTAGGTATAATTCTAAATTGCTTTTTAGAATGGTAGTACCCATTTACAGCTCCACTATCAGTGCATCAATGTGTCAGTTTTCCCACAGCCCCTCCAACATTTACCATTTTCTTTTTTGCCATCTTTGTTAATCTGATGAATGTAAGAAGGAATCTAAAAATTGCATTTATTTTCATTTCTCTAATTAGTGATTTGGAGTATATTTTCATATGGCTTTAGATATAACTTTTGGTGCATTTTTTCATATAACTTTCAGAATATTTTTTTTAATGTGGCCTGGGTTTCTTCCTCTGAGAATTGACTATTCATATCCTTAGCCTGTTTATCAAATGGGGAATAGGAAATGACTCTAATTCTTATAAATTTGAATCAATTCCTTCTATATCTTGGAAATGAGACTTTATCAGAGAAACTTACCTCAAAGATTTTTTCCAGTTAATTACTTCCCTTTTAATCTTAACTTTATCAAACTTGTTTGTGAAAAAACTTAAATTTAGTACAATTAAATTTATCCATTTTATCTTTTGCAATCCTTTCTATCCCTTGGTCAGTAATGAATTTTTCTTCTATCCATAGATCTCATGAAATTTTTTACTTTTTTCTTTAATTTGTTTGTGATTGTGTTTGTCCTTCATTCTTGAAAAATACCATGATGTCAAGATGATGACATGACTTATACATGACTTTGATTTGAGTGAGGGAGGGCTGTGCAAGATCACCAGCCTCACTTTCTTCTCCAGAGCCATCTGGAGACTAATGTTAAAAATATTTTTATCATCTCTTTATTTAATATAATTTTATTATATCATGATCAGTAAAGGATATATTGACAATTTTTTTGTTTTTTTATGGCTTTTTATGCTGTAATTCATGTTCAATTATTGTAAAGATGTCATGCATAGCTATAAAAAAAATACACTCCTTTCCCATTCACTAATGACGAGGCCTATTATATCTAATTTTTCTAAATTTCTGTTAACTTTTTTTTTTTATTAAATGTATATAGGGTTGAAATGGGTTCATTGAGGGACCCTTGAAACTTAAAGTCTGACAGAATTAGAATAAAAGGGTTGGAATAAAACCTATTATGCCTTGGCTAAACATAAAAAAGCAGGAGTATCAATCATGATTTCAGACATGGAAGAGGATTGAATTTTGCTTTCTAATGCATTCTACTATCCATTGTATAAGGTGGGTTGAGTTATCCCATTTACATTCAAAGTTATGACTGGGGAGAAGAGAAGAGAATAAGCATTTATTAAACATCTACTATGTGCCAGACCCATTGCTAAGTGCTTTGGAAAGATTGTCTAATTTGATAGTTAGTTATACATTTTCTTCCATTCTATTCACTTCTTTTTTTTCTTCTTTTTTCTTAGAAGTTCATTCTCTATTGCTAAATTTTTTCTTCTTTTTTCTCCAACCCCTCCTTATCACAGGTTCTTATCCTTTTTTTATTTTCTTTTAAATCCCTCTTTACAAATCACTCAGTAAATTTATGTAGTTTTTTCTTTATGACAAACCCTCCCTGAGTCTACCCTCCCTTTTATACTGCCTTTTATATATATAAACTCCCTTTTACTGATATTCCTGTACCTTTGTGTATTCCTTTTGAGATGAATATATTACCCTGTAAGATTATACTTGGTCAGTTTTTTCTAGGTAAGTTATTCGTCTGTCTTTTGCTTTTTGGAATATCACATTTCATATTCCATGTTCTCTACTCCTTTACAATGGTACCTGCTTAATCTCATGTGATCCTAACTATAATTCCTTGGTATTTGAATTCTTTCTTTCTGATTGCAAACACTATATAGATTTAGACATATAAGTATATCTATATCTATGCACACATATATCTCTTGAAAAGTCCAAAGATATTTAAACCTGTCTTTTAAACTTTTTTCTCTCTGTTTAGGCCCTTTCAATCTAAATTCTTGACTTAAAGGGAGAAAATAATTTTCTAAGTTTTTCCACTTCCATGCTGCCAGTCATGGCTTCATGTAGTGTCCAGATGGAAAAGACCAAAAGGATCTGGGGACTTTTGTACTTGCTATAGGACTACTGTAAAAAGCAACGTGACATGTAAAAGTGAAGAAATAGTATTTCCATAGTACATTGGTTAGACATTTTTTGTTTGTGATGTCTAGTTATATTCTCCATGATTTATTTTTATTTATTTGCTTCTTGATGTGAAAACCTGGAAGCCATTTAGAGTTCATGATAAATAAGGAAGGTATTACAGTGCAGAGTATAACATGCCCCAGTCTTTCACATGGTGCATTTCAGGGAGTTCAGAGATAGAAAAGGAAGGATTCTATACCTATAATTCCAATCAGGGAAGTCAGATCAAAGGGAAGGGAAGCTTTTGAGAATGAACTTTTAAGGATACAAGTGCTAATGACTGTGATATGAAAGAAAAGTGTAAACAGTCTTCTTATACTAATTTACAGGTAATTCATTGATCAACTCAAATTTAAACGAGACATAGAATCTCACTCTTATCTGAACCATATAGGACTGTAATTGGACTGGACATACACACAGAGAGACATAGACAAAATTCATCAAACAGGGAAACAATTGGGGATGGGGATAGGGGTGTTAAAATGGAGAAAAATATCAAGGGAAAAAAATATCAAGGCTTGCAAGCAAAACAATCTTTCTGATTCTGAAAGGGTCATTAAAAATGGGGAAAAAAAAGAAAAACAATTGGAATCTAAGGGAGTGCCAGTTAATTAGGAAATAGAATAACAAATTGTTGTATATGAATACATGGTTGGGAATATGTGAATATATATGAATGTAATGGTGTATTATTGTGCTGTAAGAAATGATGAAAAAGAAAATTTTAGAAAATCCTAAATAGAGTAAACTGTTGAAGAAAAAAGTGAGAACCAAGAGAACAATTTATAAAAGGACAATGTGGTAAAGAAAAATTACTTTAAAAGACTTAAGAACTCAGATCAATAAAGTGACCAACCAACTTTCCAGAGGACCAGGGATAAAGCATGCTGCCCACTTCACAAAGAGGTAATGGATTCAACAGAAACACATAACTGTTTTAGTATGGATTTGTTTTGCTTGACTATGTGATTTGTTATAACGACTTTTTTCCCTTGGTTTTTAATTGGAGGTGGTATTGAGGACAGAGAGGGATTTAACAATAGTAAACCTTCCAGAAAAGGAGGCCGGTGAAACATGAAAGAAATCCACCTAAGAGAACAGAGAAGAAGTTCAGAAGGAAGCACAGGCCAGCAGAATAATTTTGAAATTGTGTGAAATTTATTTTATATCACTTTTTTAAAGTGACATGAAGTGCAGGTTGACAATTTCATATGTGATCCTCTGTTGCGCTCTATGATCTTTTTTTTGGTATTTAAGTTCAAAATTTTTAAAGAAATGTTAAAGATGGAAGCAAGAGTAAGTTACTGAGAATGAATATGCAAACATTAGATATCACTGTGGTGTGAGATACTTGTGTTCACCTTATTCCCTCCCGACCAAAAGAGGGTAGAGTTGAGAGTTCTCCAACTTTGCCTGTTGGGGCTGACTTAGGTCAGGCCTTTTTCTTCCCCTTTCTTCCCTCCCTCCTTCTGCATGATTGAGGAAGCACATTGACCTCCATCATTGATTACCTTGATAATGGGAGTTAGATTATTTAGTCACAGGGGAAGTGAATGGCCCCAGATTCATGTGAAACCCCCATGCTTGGAAAGTTAAAAGAATTATAAAATTAATATGGAATAAATGGTTCACAAAATCCTCCTAGGTATTCATTTTCTAACCAAGTCAGAATGGAAGGGTTTATCTTATATGCAGTGTGAAATGTAACATCTTATAACTTACCCAACCTCACCCTCAGCAGTTAAAGACCTGCCCAGAGACAATGGGAACAAACTCATTTATATAAACAAATCATCCTTACAAAATATCATAGGAAGTGGGGGAGAAGTGAGAAGAGAAAGCAGCTTAATAAGAAACTTAAGAAACATTGGGTTGAAAGCTCCCATTCTAGATCCTCTAGAGAAGATCAGAAACCCTGCCAGCCTGAATTTTGCTTCTGGGGAGATTTCATCAATGCTTGGGGCTTAGTTCTTGGTCTTGTCACTGCTACTGCCACCTGGGGAAGGTAAAGAGAGCACATCGGCCACCTTCTCCCACATCCTTGACTGGAAAAAATCTTTGTGACCAGAGGATTTCCGACTTCTACCAACATCCTAATCTTGGCAGCATCTGTGTCTGCACTAGAAGCCTGGGACAAAATAGACATGCTGAATAAAGGCAGCTTTAAGACTGCAAGAGCTCAGCAAAGAAGCTCTTCCAGGTCTGAGCCTGGAGCATGTTTTCATATGTCTTTTGATAACTTTGATTTGTTCTTCTAAAAACTGCCTGCTGACTATTTATCAATTGGGAAATGGCTAAGAGCCATTTTTAAAAACTACTCTTTGTTTTATGTGTTGTTATGGCCAAAAAATGCATTACCTAATGGCCAGTCTCTTGGAAATTAGTCTACAAGTACTTAGTTCTGATGGTCCTTGGACAGTAGGTACTCAATCTCCAGAGACATGATTGAATATTTTTCCAAATTGTTATTTAATTCAGAGAAAAGCAGCACTTTCAAGTGCCTACTATGTACAAGGCACTAAAGTAGATACTAAAGGCACAGAGACAAAAATTAAATAGTCTCAAATCTCAAGGAGTTGACATTCTACCGTAAGTAAAATCTGCAAGAGTTTAGACTCCATTACAGAGCTTCAAGAATCTAGGATCATCAGCAAATAACAATGAAGGATCTGAGTGGACTTTTGTGGACATTCATAGAAATATAAATTTAAATCATCTGAATAATTTAGCAAATCAATAGTGAAACTGAGAGCATGCTTGACTTAGAGAAAGAGTATTTTACTTCTTAAATATGTAAAATGTGAGTATAATTATTTTTGTTATCTATCTTCAATGGCAAATAAGATGTTCTATAGAAGTGAACTTTTCAGGTCACCAAGGGTTATTCCCTAAGTTCTTTTCACATCTTTTCACAAATCTTTTCACATTTTTCATATATTTTATTAATTACAAATTTCCCTCCTTGCTTAGAGAACATATTGGAGAGGATTTGATTTTTTCTGGTTGATTCAGAGTCACTGTTCCTAACATCAAATACAGTATTTTTTGTTGTTCTGGGCAACTAATTGCTTCTATCAAGTCCAAGTGGTGTCATGCCACCAGTGGTCACTAGAGGGTAGCTTGGAGTCAAGGATAGGCAGAGGCCACGGGTTAAGCCACAATGCAAGGGGCTAGACATGGTGGCTTGAGTTTGGACAAAGGGTCACTCATGGGAAGATTAACAAAAAGATCCCCAGGTCCCCAGGACCCCAGGTTTCAGAAGTCCTAGAATATTGCTCTCTATCTTTACATGGCTCTGCTCTCTCTCATTTCTCCCACCTATCTGGCCATGCTCCAGTGTACGTTGTTGCTTCATGACCCCCCTAAATGTGATGGTTTGCAAGTCTAAATATTAGATCTTGCCCTCTTCTCTTTTCTCTCTGAATGATCTCATCAACTCCCATGAGTTCAATTATCATCTTTATGTAGGTGATATCCAGGTCTATATGTCCTGCACTAGCCTGTCTCTTGAGGAACCTGAATATTAACATCTTAAACTCAACATATCCGAAATAGGGCTTATTATCTCTCCTCATCTTCTTACCTTCCATTTTGAACCATCCTTCCAGTTACTCAAGTTCAAAGTCTTGAGGTCATCCTGGACTCTTCCCTTGCTTCCCAGATCCAGACACTTGCTAAGTTGTTGATTCTACCTTGGCAATATCTAGCTTCTTTCTCCTTCTCTCTGCTCACACAGGCTCCTGCCTAGTTCAGTCCCTTATTACCTCCTAGCTAGACCGCTACAACAGTTCCCATAATTGGTCCCTCTGCTGCAAGTCTCTCTCCTGGCCAATCTATCTACACAGTTGCTGAAGTAATATTCCTTAATCATAGTTCTGAATGTCATTTCTCTACCTCTTAGACATTTAAACCTTTTTACATTTTGACTCCAATCTGTATTTACAGGTTGGTTACACATTCCAGTCAAATCAATCAGCTAGAATTTATGAAGAGCCTACTATTTGCATAATAGACTCCTTAGATTGTGCTACCTACCCCCCAAAAGGTAAAGATATATTGAGGCTCTTTAATAGGCTCTCAATTAACTTTTCTACAGGAAGCCTGTCTTGATTCCCCTTAATTCTAGTGCCTTTTCTCTTTTGATCATTTTGATTTAATTCTGCATATAGCTTATTTGTACTGTCGACCTGAAAGTTTGGTTAAGAAAAGGCAAATAGGCTCAATGCATACAGTTTATTCCCTTAAAACTAGTGAGCACATGATCATGGAACCAGAAAACTTCTGGCTGCTTGATGGAAGAATGATCAGACTTAAATACACTTTACTGTGAGAAAGGAACTTTCTTAGTTGAATAAGTTGTAAATTCAGTGAGACAAGACAATTAACAAAGTAGTGTCAGTTGGAATTTATGATTCCAGGATATCTGACTTTCCTCTATATAGCGTGTGTCTCTGTGTTACAAGATAAGGAAAAATCCCACCACTCTGGTTGCAGGTAGCCTGTCATAAACAGGTCTTTGAAATTGCTGACACAGGAAATGACATTTTTAGAGCAAAGCAAAGCAGTCTGATTGATTAGTTCAGGCTTGGGCCCTTGTTAAAGTATTTATATTAAGTGATTGTCAGTATACATTATTATTGTTCAGTCACTCATGTCCAATTCTTCACCACCTCATGGGAGATAACATGTTAATACTGGCCATGGGGTTTTCTTGGCAAAGATAGTGGAATGCTTTGCCATTTCCTTCTCCCAGGGATTAAGGAAAACAGAGGTTGTGACTTGCCCAGGGTTGCACAGTTAGCTGCACATAGTTGTTTGCATGTTCTTTCTCCTATTAGACTGTGAGCAACTTGAGAAAAGACGCTGTCTTTTACCTTTCATTGTATCCCCAGTTCTTAGCACAGTTCCTGCTATGTACTAGACAATAAATGTGTATTGACTAGTTGACTTTCCACTTGCATTTTCTTTTTATGTATATTTCTTTTTACTTTCTTCATTTCTTTAAATGACCATTTCCATATACAAAGAACAGAAAAAGATTATACTTGAAACTGAATCTCTATTATGTATAATTTCTTTTTCTTTTGGGGAGGAATTTATTTTTATTTTTTTAACTTTTTAAAAATTAATTTATTTGTTTTCAGTTTTCTAGAATCACTTCCATAAGCCTTAGATTATCTCTCTCCCTCTCCCGTTTTTCCCCAAGATGGCATACAACCTTATGTGGGTTCTACACATACATTCATATTAGTCACATTTTCACATTAGTCATGTTGCATAGAAAAATTAAAATGAATGAGAAACCATGAGAAAAAACCAAAACAAAATAAAACATAACACAAGAGAAAATATTTTTCTTCATTCTGCATTCTGATTTCATAGTTCTTTCTCTGGATGTGGATGACATTTTGCCTCAAGAGTCTTTTGGGAATGCTTTAGGTCCTTGCATTGCTGTGAAGGGCTAGGTCTACTAGAAACAGTCCTCTGACACTTTAGCTGTTATTGTGTACAATGTTTTCCTGGTTCTGCTCGTTTCACTCAGCATCAGTTCATATGAGTCTTCCCAGGCCTCTCTAAAGTTCTCCTGTTCATCATTTCTTATAGCACAATAGTATTCTATTACATTTATATACCACAACTTGTTCAATCATTCCCCAGTTGATGGGCATCCCCTTGATTTCCAGTTCTTGACCACCACAACAAAGAGAGTTGCTATAAATAATTTTGTACATGTGGGACCTTTTCCCATTTTTATGATCTCTGGGATACAGTCCTAGAAGCGATATTTCTGGGTCAAAGGGCATGCACATTTTTGTAGCCCTTTGGACATAGTTCCAATTTTTTCTCCAGAATTAGCTCACAGCTCCACCAACAATGAATTAGTGTTCCAACTGTCTAACGTCTTCTCCAACGTTTATCATCTTCCTGTTTTGTCATGTTAGCCAATCTGATAGGTGTGATGTGGTACCTCAGAGTTGTTTTTCTTTGCATTTCCCTAATCAACAGTGATTTAGATCAGTTTTTCATATGACTATAGATAGCTTTAATTTCTTCCTCTGAAAACTGCCTGTTCATATCCTTTGACTGTTTATCAATTGGGAATGACTTGTTTCCTTGTAATTTTGACTCAGTTCTCTATATATTTTAGAAATAAAGACTTTATCATAGACACTAGTTGCAAAATTTTTTCAGTTTTCTGCTTCCCTTATTTTTCTTTTTAAGTATACAATAAATTCAAAATTTAACTTTAAAAGATATACTGCTTGTCTATGGCTTCTTCCCAACCTTCTTTGTGTTTTCTTCTCTGCATTAAAAATGCATTATTGACCCTGGTTTTTTTTCCTTTCTTTTTATTTTAGCAACACTATCCCTAGTCCTTCTCCCTACTTTGCCTCTCACAAATTGAAAAAAACTAAAACAAGATCCTTATAACAAATTTCCATTGCGAAGAAGAACAAATTTTTACAATGACTATGCACCACAAAATCCATGTCTCATTCTACGTCTCCAGTTGATTACCTTTCTGTCATGTGGTAGATAACATAACCCATAATCAGTCTCCTGGAATCATGATTGGCCATTTCCTCATCAGAGAGGTTTTAAGTTTTTCAGAGTTGCTTGTCTTTACAATATTGTTATTACTGTATAAATTATTCTTTTGGTTCTGTTCATTTCATTCTGCATTCATTCATTTGCTCTCACTTCTGTAAATCAATCCCTTTTCAACACACTAGATAATTTATATGTAATTCCCTGGTATATAGCCAAGTTGTTTTTTTTTAACCTAATTGAACATGATTCTTTACAACCTTATTGAAATTAGCCTTTTAACAAAGTCATTTATAGAGACAATTGGGATCAGGTGGTTTCAAACTCTCTCTTACTTGTGCGCTTTGAGCTTTTCTTGATATATGGAGTGAACTGTTGGTCTTGATTCAACTTCTACCAGACTGTTTTCCAGTTTTCCCAGCATTGTTTGTAAAATAGTGAGTCCTTACCTTAGGAATTGGGTTCTTTAGGATTATCTGACACAATGCTGCTATATGTATTTGTCCCTCAGTTAATCCACACAACCAATAAGCATTTATTAAGTATCTAAGAATTAGGGATACAAAGATAAAAACAAAACAGTTGTTGGTTCAAAGGAACCTACATTTTGTCAGACGAAACAACATTTATTCATATAAGTAAATTCAAAATATGTAAAAAGTAAATACAAATGTAACTCGATTTTACTATGGAGATGAGAGATGCTTGGGGAAATGTCCAGAAGTTCATCAGTAAGTAACATTTTAGAACTAGGATGGGTTTTGTGAAATTTTCTGGGAGAAAGAAGCCATTAAAAGATGAGTATGCAATGAGTATAATTCCTTGAGTTGGTGGTTGGAGAGTCTGCCCCGTCTTGGGACCATTTAGGCAGATGCCACGGTGTTGTGTTTTGTTCTCAGCTTTCTCTTTCTAGAAAGCTGTCTCTAGTATCACTGCTGCTGCTCTAGCCAATGAATTTATTTACTGCACTGAGTCAGAGAATAGTTCTTTCTACTGTGCCAATTTATTCCCTTCAGTGAGGCATGTGAAAAATCATATGAAGTGATACAAAGTGAATAAACAGAGCTATGAAAAAAACATACAGGTCTACAATATAAATGAAAAGACAACCCCCTCCCTCATCCCCAACTGAATGCCATGTAATATAAGCTTGGCCTCTCTAAGAAGAGAAAAAATGTATCTGCATGGTGTCTTTGCAGAGTTGAGGTACTATGGATATGGAATGTTGTGCCTGTTGTTAGACTTAGTTGCTACATTGATTAGTTTGCTGAACTGTTTTTTTCCCTTTTGTTTTTTTGTTCTTTTTTACAAGGGATACCTGCCAGGGAAGGGAATCTGCAGGGGATTGGGGGGACAAGGTTAATCTATTTAGAAATAAAGGTAAACAAGTGCTCAGAGTACAGAATGAGATTTTTTTTTGGATGTGGCCAATACAGAAATTTGTTTTGTTTGATATGTATGGTTATAGCAGGGGTTTTTGTTTTTTTTTTTCATTCTCGACATGGAAGGAGGGTAGTTAGGAAAGGAGGACAGAAAATTGATATTTGCTTATTTAAAATATATGTAATTTGAAAAAAGAAATGAAAGTTATGTGAAAACAAAACTTGTTAGTACATTTTTAAAAAATAAGATAAATAAATCTTTTACCATTAGTTTCATATCTAAAATTTAAAGGGTTCTTCTCAACTTGGTCCTATCCTACCTTTCAAACTTATTACATTTCACTATAAAAATCAATAGGATTATTTCTATCTGCCCACCCTCCACCGAGTATTACTGATTTAGGGGCACAATGGGTCCAAAATAAAATGTCTAGCATGTGCCAACGCTGTGCTAAATATCAGGGATATAAAAAAGTAAAAGACAGTCCCTGCCTTTAAGAAGCCTACAACCTAGTAGAAGAGAGAACAAACAAACAACTATCTAAAAAAAAGCCTATATGCTCGAGGAATAAGAAATAAAAGAAGGAAGCTACTCAAAATAAGAAAGATTGGGAAAGGCTTCCTATATATGGTGGGATTTTAGCTGAGATTGGAGGGAAGCCAAGAAGTGAAGATGAGAGAGAACATCCCAGGCATGTAGGATAACCCAAGAGAATGCCTGGAGGGGAAAGATTGAGTATCTTGCTTGTGGAACAGCCTGGAAGTCATTGTCACTGTATGGAAGATAGTAAGGAATAAGAAGACTGGAAAGATAGGAAGAGGCTAGGTTATGAAGGGCTTTGTATTAAAGGTTACATAGAGGTGGAGGAGAATGAAGATTAAAAAATGTCTGTTAGTATTTGGTGATTAAAAGATCATTGATAACTTTGGAGAGAGCAGTTTTGATTGAATAATGAGGTCAGAAGCTGGATTATAGGGAGTTAAGAAGAGAGTGAGAGGAGATAAAGTGGAGGCACTGACTGTGGATGGTCTTCTCAAAGAGTTTAACCATAAAGGGTAGAAAAATATAGAATTATAGTTAGTGGGGATAGAAGGATCAAGTGAGAGTTTTCTGAGGATGGGAGAGACAAGGGCATGTTTGCAGGCAGTAGGAAATAAACCAGTACTCAAAGTTTATATCACCAGCTTAGCCTCTTCCCACCAGATGCTAATTACATCAAAGATCATCACAAATAGGAAGTAAACCCATTTATCCAAGCAGATAGCAAACAGAAATCAGAAAAGAAAATATACGGGTGAGTGAACTCTATGGAACACAAAAAAGAGAACACAATCTTTTTTGAGAAGGAGTTATGCTCAAGGGAGGATAAAACTACTCTCTAGGGAGAAAAGCTGAAAATCAGGAATATATTGGGGAGTCAAGAGGCTTTCTCTATGTACCAGCAAGAGAGTTTCTTTCTTTTCCCTGGAGTTGGTGCCCAAGGGAGTCTGGAACCAAGCATGTCTTTTTAGAAGAAGAATGGAAGATCTCTCTACAAAGCTCTTGTACCATCTCTATCCCCCTATGTAAACATGAAGTGCTGTGCCAACCTAGGTCTTCCAGTACAAGAAGCCTCTCCTCTTCTCACATATAGCCATTTATCAGGGTCTACTTGATTAGGGAAAGAGAAAAAACATTTATTAAGTACTTACTATGTGCCAGGTCCCATGCTAAGTACTTGAACAATACTGTCATTAGATCTTCACAACAACCCTGAGAGGTAGGTCCTATTATTATCCCCACTTTACAGTTGAGGAAACTGACAGTGGTGAAGTGTGTGCCCAGAGTCACACAGCTGGGAAGTCTCTGAGACCAGATTTGAACTTGACTCTTCTTGACTACAGACCCAGCCTAACAACCTCAGGTCAGACAGAATGCTTCAAGCTTAGTTGGAAACCTAGATTACAGATATATTAGAAGTAATACAGTAAGTATAGGGATATGTTCTTGGCCATTAGAAAAGGGGAATTATGGCACAAAAATATAATTAAATACCATCTGAAATAGCATTAAATATGCAAGAAAACATGAAGTACATATGGAAGAGAGGTTGCAGACTCTGAGTAAAAAGCCATTCTTCTGACACATTGAGTATTTAATTGGTTTGGGTATTATCTGATTTTAAAAAAAGTCTGAGAAGAAGGATAGGAATGCCTCAGAGTAAATTTAAATTTTTCAGCAGTTAAAGTTTCTAGCAAAGTAGGAAACTACTTGTGATTCTTTATGTAGAGTCCAGGAACCTCAATTGCAAATCTAGGTTGTGAGACATGACTTTATGTGACCTTAGAAAAGTCATTTAATTTTCTGGAATTCTCTTTTTCCATAAAAACACAGAGTATGACTGGGTAGGGAAGAAGGAAGAAGGATTGTGGACTACATGTTAGTGAAGATTCCTTCTCACTCTACATGCTATGCTGTGTGAGAGTCCATGGAGAGAGATAGCAGAGTTAAGGTCAGGAAGTCTAGAGTACTCAGGCAGGTAAGGACGAAAATGCAAGGGTAGAGTTGAGGAAAAAGACCCTGATAAATGGCTATATATGAGGAGAGGAGAGGCTTCTTGTACTGGAAGAACCTGGGGAAGATGAGATATTTCTCTGCTACAGAGTACCTTGTATACATTAACTCATTAAACCCTATCAGCAATGTTATAAATTAGATGCTATTATTATCCTCATTTTACTGAGAAGTTAAGACTCACAAAGTCAGAACCAAAATGTTATTTGAATCTAGGTCACTGTGACTCTCAAATCCAGCACTTTATCCACTACTCCAGAAGGCTGTCTACAGCAGAAATGCTTCAGGTTATACCATTTGACCAGTATATAATAAGAAATATAAATATCATATGGATTCTTTTTCCATTTCAATAGACAAGTGAAACATGGACAGTCTGCCAACTCCATACCAGGAAACTGAATGGCTTCCATTTGAACTGTCTTAGGAAGATTCTGAGGATCACCTGGCAGGATAAGGTACCAGACTCTGAAGTCCTTGCTCAAGCTGAACTGCCAAGCATTTAAACTATGCTTCAGAGAGTGCAACTCTGATGGGCTAGCCATGTTGTTCAAATGCAAAATTCACACTTGCCAAAAAGACTATTTTATGGAGAATTCACATGGGGCAGGCAATCACATGGTGGTCAGAAGAAGCAATACAAGGACACTCTCAAAATCTCTCTCAAGAACTTTGGATTTGACTGTGTAACATGGAAGACGCTGGCAAAAGACCACTCAGCATGGTGTGCCCATATCAGAAAGGGTGCTGTGCTCTATGAGAAAAACAGAATTGAGACAGCACAAAGTAAGTGTAGGATGCACAAATTTGGGGTATTCACCCCAAATATTCACACAGACTATCAGTGCCCAACCTGTGGTAGAGCACCCCGAGCACATATTGATCTGATCAGCCACAGTTGGACACACTGAAATTTCACTTTATCATGGTAGTCCTCTACCATTTTGGTCCTCTTCAAGAACGAAGGACAACAACCAACCAACCAACAATAGATAGAGTATAGTGGGGGAAGGACAGAGTTCATCAGAACACCCATTATTAATTTGTCTTGTCCTAGGAAGGGTGATGAAATCATGAAGAATAAGGGGCACATGGAACACAAATAGGACAGCTTTGAAACCACATGATGAATTTATTACATGTTTTAAAAAGAGGCAAAGTATTCATAGTAGAAATTTCTCATTTCATATGCAATACCCATTTTTTTCTGTTCTTTGTGTAAGGGAAAAGTTTTGGAACTTGAATCTCAATAAAACAGTCAACAAACAGGATTAAGTTTGAAAAAAGTATAAATTCTGTAGTTCTTATCAGATACTAACTTCTCTTTAACTGCGTCAAGAAAGAACATCATGATTGCCTAACTAAACAAGCCAAGATGCCCCTAGGAGCTTGAGATAGGGAGAGAAATTTCACCAGCTATTCAAGCATAGGTGGACAAGTCCATCAGTTTATTCCAACTTCAACCAATGAGAGGGAATAACACTTAGAAGGGGGAAAATAAAATTTCTCTTCCTCTTTCCTCCTACCCCTATTTCACTGACCACGTCTTTGGAAAGAAGAGAGCAATAGGAGATAAGGCATCCAACCAAGAGCCAGATAGGGGTAAATGTTGTTGCTGTTCATCCTTTGTTTTCAAAAAGAAACAATGACACAATAAGGTGATATCTTGACTCGTGCGAGAATTGAATTTATGTTAGGTAGAGTTATGACTGGTGATGGTCTGGGATGTAGTGGATGACCATGGCATCTTTGATATCTGACCAGACTCTAAGCACTCCACAGCAACTTCTTCAGTCACCTTCAAGGATGCTGGAACAAATTGTTCTCAGAGAAAGTCCTCAAATGCTTGGGGTAGACAGCTCCTTAATTTACCAATGGTTTTGAGACTTGTTAATCACCCAAGGAAGGAGAAACTACTTCTGGCACAGACAGAAACACACTGAAAACAAATACATATAATCATAGACATAAATATAGAAAGATAGCCATCTGTGGGAGGAATCAGTTTCCAGGAGTATGACTCTAGGAAAGCATGTCAGCTATGGACTCAAAAAAGGGTTTCCAGTAACCAGAAGTTGTTTTAACCGCTTGTCCACATGCACTCTATTTATTTGTGTCTCACTGTCATCATATTCTGAAATTAAGTCCATTACTCCCTTTGATTCTGTAAGTTTTTGTGGAAGAGTGTGTTAAGTTTAGCTGACTTGTATTAATGGGACTCTTGAGGGACAGTGTTAGAAACTTAGCCTCACAGGGGTATCTCTAGAACCTTAAGAGTAAGTAGCAACTGGTGGAGGAGCCAAGATTGCAGATTCAAGGTCACCCAGCTGAATGCTCCTAACATTCCCATCTAAACAGTTTTCAAATAACACTTCAAATCAAATGTTGGAGAGACAAAACCAACAAAAAGTTAGAATGAGATATTTTTCCAGTCTAAGACAATTTAAGAGAAGGGCAGGAAAAGTTTGTAACACAAGAGTTGAGGTCTGTCCAGAAACCACATATAATGAGGTGGCAATAGCAGTCACAGCAGGAAGAGTAGTTTGGGGAACTCACAGTATAGAGACTGCAAGGAGGTCAGATAACTTGAGAAAAGACATTACAGGAGAACCTTTGCTGGTATTAGGTACAGTTGAAATGTAGCTGCAAAGGACAAGAGCCCTTCTTTGGTTAAGACCAGAGCGCAGTGCAGGAGAATAATGACAATACCTTTTCCAGGATGTCACCACCTTGGAAGCACCAAAAACTTGCAGATCCCCCTGAATTAGCTCCAATAATAGCAACACAAAAGAGCCTGAAGGTTGAGCAGTGCCTCCCCACTCTCAGGTGAGCAGAATACAACCTTAACATAAAGTCCAAAGTCAAGAAATAGACTGGGAAAATTAGTACAACAATAAAAATAACATAGCATTTAACTATAAAAGGCTATTACAATGGCAGGAAAGAACAAGACATAAATTCAGAAGAAGACAACAATGTACAAACAAACCTCAAAGAAAAATGCTAATTATACGCAAGGCCAACAAAAGTTCCTGGAACAGTTAAAGAAAAAGATAAGAAATGTAGAAGAATTAGGAAAAGAAATGATAGAGATGTAAGAAAATTATGAAAAGAAAATTAACAGCTTGGTAAAAGAGGCACCCCAAAATACTGAAGAATTAACAATATAAAAAACAGAACTGGTCTAATGATTAAAAAAAGTACAAAATTTCACTGAAGAAAATAATTCCTTAAAAATTAGAATTAGAATTGGACAAGTGGAAGTTAATACCTCTTTGTGACTTCAAGAAACAATAAAATAAATTAAAAAGAATGAACAAATTGAAGAAAATGTGAAATATCTCATTGGAAAAACAATGGACCCAGAAAATAGACTGAAGAGAGATAATTTAAGAATTATTGGACAATTTGAAAGCCATGATCAAAGAAAGAGTCTAGGGGACAGAGTCAAGATGGCAGAGTAAAAACAGGAACTTGTTAGAGATCTCCCCCCAAAACCCAGCCAAAAATCTGTAAAAATATCTCTAAAGGCATTCAGGAGCTATAGAACCCACAGAATGATGGAGTGAAGCAAATCTCCAACCCAAGACAACCTGGAAGCATCTATCATGCTAGGCTGGGAGCAGAGTGCAGTACAGCATGGGCCATGCCATCACAGATGGGACCTGAGTAGGTCTCAGGTGGACTGAATCACTGATACCTCTAGGGGCTGCCAGACCCCAAAACACTGAGGACAAATTGAACAGTCAGGGGAAAAAAAACCTGTCAGACCTGTCTGAGAGAGTAGTGTGGTCCAGCCCCAACCCTAAGGCAGGGGAAGGAGCAGAGGAACACTTGGCAGGTGCAGCAAAGCAGGATCAGTGGCAACAGATGTTTTGGGAGCTCTAGGCACATAGGAGCTGACAGTATACCACCCCCCCTACACATCTCCACTACAAGCAGAGAACTACCTTGACAAAGAGCTCAAAAGTCAAGTAATTACCTGGGGAAGTGAGCAAAAACCAGGAAAAAAATCAAACTGTGGAATTTTACTTTGGCAACAAGAAAGATCAAAATATACAACCAGAAGGAGACAACAAAGTTAAAGTTTCTACATCCAAAGCCTCCAAGAAAAATATGGATTGGTCTTAGGAGATGGAAGAGCTCAAAAAGGAATTTGAAAATCAGAAAAATTGGGAAGAAAAATGAGAGTGATGCAAGAAAATGGTGAAAAACAAGTCAACTGCTTGCTAAAGGGGTCCCAAAATGTTGAAGAAAATAACACCTTAAAAAACAGACTAACCCAAACGGCAAAAGATATCTAAAAAGCCAATGAGGAGAAGAATTCCTTAAAAAACAGAATTGGACAAATGAAAAAAGAGGTCCAAAAACTTACTGAAGAAAATGATTCCTTAAAAATTAGAATGGAATAGATGGAAGTTAATGACTTTATGAAAAATCAAGAAATTATAAAAGAAAACCAAAAGAATGAAAAAAATAGAAGACAACATGAAATATCTCATTGGAAAAACAACTGACCTGGAAAATAGATCCAGGAGAGACAATTTAAAAATATGGAACTACCTGAAAGCCATGATCAAAAAAAGAGCCTAGACATCATCTTTCATGAAATTATCAAGGAAAAATGCCCTGATATTCTAGAATCAGACAGTAAAATAGATATTGAAAGAATCCACCAATTGCCTCCTGAAAGAGATCCCAAAGGGAAAACTCCTAGGAATATTGTAGCCAAATTCCAGAGTTCCCAAATCAAAGAGAAAATATTGCAAGCAGTCAGAAAAAAGCAATTCAAGTATTGTGGAAATACAATCAGGATAACATAAGATCTAGCAGTTTCTACATTAAGACACTGAAGGGCTTGGAATATGATATTCCATGAGTCAGTGGAGCCAGGATTAAAACCAAGAATCACTTACCCAACAAAACTGAGTATAATACTTCAGGGGAAAAAATGATCATTCAATGAAATAAAGGACTTTCAAGCATTCTTGATAAAAAGACCAGAGCTGAATAGAAAATTTGACTGTCAAATACAGGAAAGAGAAGCATAAAAAGATAAACAGGAAAGAAAAATCATAAGGGACTTACTAAAGTTGAACTGTTTACATTCCTACATGGAAAGAAAATATTTGTAACTTTTGAGACTTTTCTCAGTATTAGGGTATTTGGAGAAATTATATATATATATGAAGATAGATAGATGATAGATAGATAGATAGATAGATAGATAGATAGATAGATAGATAGACAGATAGATAGATAGATAGATAGATAGGAGGGCACAGGGTGAATTGAATATGAAGGGATGATATCTAAAAAATGAAGTTAAGGGATGAGAGAAGAATATATTGAGAGAAAGAGAAAGGGAGAAATAGACTGGGGTAAATTACCTCACATAAAAGAAGCAAGAAAAAGCTTTTTCAATGGAGGGGGAAGGGGGAAGTGAGAGAGAAAGAGTGAGTCTTACTCTCTTCAGATTTGGCTTAAGGAGGGCATAACATGCACAGTCAATTTGGTATGAAAATCTGTCTTACACTATAGGAAAGTAGGAGGAAAGAGGATAAGCAGGGTGTGAGGTAATGAAGGCAAATGAGAGGAGGTGATCATTAGAAGTAAACACTTTTGAGGAGGGACAGGGTCAAAAGAGAGAACAGAATAAATGGTGGGGCAAGATAGGATGGAAGGAAATACAGTTGGTCTTTCACAACATGACTGTTAATGGAAGTGTTTTGCATGTCTACATATATATAAACTATATTGAATTACTTGCCTCTTCAATGGGGATGTGTGAGGAGGGAGGATGGGAGAGAAGTTTCAACTCAAAGTTTTAAGAATGAATGTTAAAATAATTTTTTACATGCAACTGGAAAATAAGACATAAAGGTAATGGGGTATAGAACCTATCTTGCCCTATAAGAAGATACAGGGGAAGAGGATAAGAGAAGGGAGGGGTGTAATAGAAGGGAGGGCAGATTGGGGGAAGGGGCAATCAAAATGCATGCTGTCTTGGAGTAGTCATAGGGACGAGATGAGGAGAAAATTTCAAACTCAAAATCTTGTGGAAGTCAATGCTGAAAACTAAAAATTAATTAATTAATAATTTAAAAGAAGGGGAAAAAAAAGAAAGAGCCTAGACATCATCTTTCAAGAAATTATCAAGGAAAACTTCTCTGATATTCTAGAACCAGAGAGTAAAATAGAAATTAAAAGAATCCTCTAATCACTTCCTGAAAGAGATCCCAAAGGAAAACTCCCAGGAATATTATAGCCGATTCCAAAGTTCCCAGGTGAAGGAGAAAATATTGGAAGCAACCAGAAAGAACCAATTCAAGTATCATGGAGCCACAGTCAGGATAGCAAAGATTTATCAGCTTCTGCATTAAAACACCAGAGGGCTTAAAATATGATATTACAGAGGACAAAAAAGCTAGGCTTACCACCAAAATCACCTACCCAGCAAAACTGAGTATAATCCTTCAGGGGAAATAATAGATGTTTAAGGAAATAGAGTACTTCCAAGCATTCCTGATGACAGGACCAGAGGTAAATAGAAAATCTGACTTTCAAATATATGACTCAAGAGAAGCATAAAAAGGTACGTAGGAAAGAAAAGTCATAAAGGATTCAATAAGGTTAAATGATTTACATTCCTGTTTGGGAAGATGACACTTGTGACTCCTGAGAACTTTATCATTATTAGGGCAGTTAGAAAGAGTATACATGGACAAAGAGCATGGGTGTGAGTTAAAGGGAAGTTTTCTAAAAAAAATTAAGTGATGAGCAATAGGGATGCACTGGGAGAAGGGGAAAGAGAGAGATAGAATGGGGTAAGTTATCTCACTTAAACAAGTGTGAAAGAGCCTGGGCTAGGACTAGACTATACCCCTGGCGATTCTTTAACCATCAAGAGAGACTTTCTGTGGAGGCAGCTGAGGCAGGAGACAACTCTGAGGAATGTGATCTCTGACAGTAGAGAAACTACTGCAGACGAAGCCTAGATGAACAACCTGCCCAGTAGAGGTACAATGCCCAGAGAGAACAGCACAAGAATACTTAGAAGAGGGGTAAGGGTGACCTGCAATGCCAGAGGTTGGAGTTGTCTTTACCATGTTTGTGCCCTAAGTGTATAATCCTCCTCTACTATCAGCAGTCTAAGTGTGCAGCTACTCTTTTCTCAGATGCTATATGTAGTTATGTGAAAGAGTACCCCAGACTGGGGAGGAGGGAGAGAAAGAAGAGGCAAGCATTGATGGTGATCAAAAAGAGAGTAACTCCACTCTGATTGTAACAAAGGTGTGGCCCCTGTGCCTGAGCCTCAGATCATGAGGGAATACTGCTGCAAAAGATGAGACTGAGCTAATTCTCTGAGAAGCTAAGGAAGTTCTAAAAGTTCTCTTTACTTCTCAGATCAGATACAAAATTCTCTGTTTTTTACAACCTTTTATCTCCTGGCCCTTCCAGTCCTCTAGATTACCAACAATTCTCACCTAAGCTTTTGAAATTGATCCTTGCCTCTGGTTATCTGACTCTAGCTTTCCAGAACTCTGATAATTAGTCTTTGTCCTTGAATTTGGACTTATGCTTCTGGACCTAATCAACAGTGAATTGTTCCAAGAGCTATCCCCCTTTATTGTTTTCAAATGTTGGATTTGGCCTCATTTGGATTTAGAGCAGCTTAACTGAAAATAACAGGTGTTCATTTGGGGTTCTATATAGTGCCTGTTCCCAAGGCATTTAGAATTGCACTGGTTTCTAGGAACTGAATTCTGATCTGAACTCCTTCCTTGGCCCCTGTGAATTATCCTGGCAGCTGGTTCTACTTTCTCCCTTAATCAGTTGCTTTACACCTGTCCCTGGCTGTTAAGCTATCTTTGCATAGACCTTTTGTGTATGGGAAACAGTTGTCCAGAACCAATATGCATGTTCTACATTCTTCTGTCTGCTCTTCATAATGTTTCTGGTTCATTCCTTGTTCTTAGGCTCTTGGCTGTTCCTGGAAATGAAAGATGCATAGCTCATCAGAAATGGAAAGGACTGTGAGCTGCTGTTGTGTGTGTGCAGCTCTCCCTTTTGCTTTCCTTTTTCTGGAATTCTATGAAAATAGTGAATAAACCAAGAGATTCCATGACTATTAAAATTCAATTTTACACATATTTATGAATCTCCTACTGTTTTACAATGCACTGACAATGCTGATACAAAACCAAAAAAATGGGCTAGTTTCTGCTCTAAAGAATTTATAATATACTGAGTTAGGATATCTATTGTTTCTATTTCTATTAAACTTCTTGCTTTCAGATTTTTGGTTTCTGAGGTCACTACATAATAATGTTTGCTAAGTGAATAAGTAACTTCCAAACAAGAAGTTTTTGATGCTTTAGTGGATTTATGACCTTGTTATACAGTTACTCCTCAATTTAAGCCCCTCCATGTCTCTTCAATCCTGTGTTATTTTTGTTCATTTTTTCCTAAAATATTTTGTAGAAGATAAAAGACTAAAGTCTAAAGGCTAAAGGGCTTTCCTCTTGCTCTCTTAGTATCTTGGGTCTAGTAATATTCATGTATGTGAACACTGAATGACAGGTTATCTATTTCTTGTCTTTGATTCCTACTTCTTGACTGGCCTACCTCATTTTCTGATTACATATGTCTTCCATGTCACTTGTCATTGGTAACATACTACAGTTTGCTTTTCTCCATCATGTGTCTTACCATTGTCTTTTGTGTTATATCATTCTGATGTTTTGAAAAATGTAGCGTTCAATAGCTTTCAATTACATAGTAAAATATTTGTGTTAAATTGGTTCTCATAAAATGAAGACAATGCCTGTACCACCTAACAGTTAATCAATAAATTTTTATTAAGCACTTACTGTGTGCCAGACCACAATGCTAAATGTTGGGAATGAAATAAAGATAAAAACAAAGATGATTTCTGACCTTGAGGAGCTTACAATCTAATGGAGGAAGAAAATACACAAAAAGAAATTGAAAGCAGTGAGGGGATGGGGCCATGATGGAAAAGTCCAACAGCAGCATAGGTTAATGGGGAGAAGACCATCTTGAATGTTTCCTTAAGTAAATACCCTGGAGCCCATGACCCTGCCCTCCAGTCAGAAGATCCAATCAGAGGGGCAGAATGTACTGATGAGATAAGAGTTTCAGACAGATTCAATCTTGCAGAATAATGAAATTTGCCAACCATGTGTTTCCTGGGGAAGGAAGGCATGATGGAGAGAGTCAAAGAAGTCCAAAAACAGTAACTAGTGATGAATGAGGAGAAGACTGGGCCACCACTCCAATGCCAAAGTAAATTTTCTAAGTGTAGGTCTAATCATGTCACTCCCCGGCTCATTGTGCTCCCCATCATCTCCTGGGTTAAATATAAAGTCTTCTGTTTGGCATTTAAAGCTGATGCTTTCCTTGCTCTCCAGACTTCTTCATTTTATTCCACTCCACATTCTCTAAGATCTAGCAACACTAGCCTACTATGCAGTTTCTGGAACAAACAGGGCACTTTCCTCCTCCATATCTTTTTAGTGGTTATTCCCTTTGCCTTGAATGTTCTTCCTGCAAGAAGTAAGAATTCTGATTCCCCTCAAATGGCAGTCCCTTCTCCATGATTCATCTTCCATCTCTTTTGCATACATTGTGTATATACCTGGTTATTTACATGTCTCCTCCATTAGAAAGTGCAGTCCTTAGACAAGGGACTGCTTTTGCCTTTCTTTGTGTCCTTAGTGCCTGGCACACAGTGAGAACCTAATAAATAATTGTTAACTGATTAACTACTTTAAGAGTCTGTCCATCCATATCTACAGGGGTAGCAGAGTGGTAGGAAAGGGGACCAAAAATATTAAGAATCTTGCACTTCTTAAAACATCTATAAATGAGATATAATTCTATTTCATTTTAATCACCACCAGTATATAGAAAGGGTGATTATGATTCCTTTTTGGTACTTACTTGCTGGAAGAAAAACTTTCAGTTGAAATAGTCACTGTCCTTATGAATTGTTCCAATAAAGGGGCTAGTTGTATAGAACTGGAAGAAGTAGTATGCGAGAGTAAGTAATTAAATTTTCAATGTGACAATTAAGACCTTGGAAATCTATAAATCAGAGCTTGATATATTGCTTTGACATATGATTGTCTAGATATAAGAAAGTTATTAAGAAAATATTAATAATACAGATTAAACTTTAAAATGTCTTCTGTGTACATTCCACCACCACCACCACCACCACCACCACTCAAAAAGCCAGTTATTAAAAATATACCAGCATATCTCTGGCTAGAATTCATTAAAATGAAGAGTTACTAGGTAATTTTAGTCAATATGGCATTCATAACTGATTTCTTTTTAGAATTACATAACCATAGCAATATTCCTGAGGTAGGGTATACTATATATTTTTAAATAAGTTTTTATTGATTGATATCTTTTATTTTTATATCACTTATGACTCTGAATATATCCTTCCTCCTCCCAGGGAGTGTTCTCTTATAACAAAATTTTTAAAAAAGGAGAAAAAAGATCATCAAAATTAACCCCAAAAGTCAGACATTTTCTTTAGTGTCTGAACATACTAGTTCCCACTCACAGTCCTCTGGGAAAAAAAATGAGAGAATCATTTGTGTGTGTTTTTAAGGCTGCTTCTAACATAATCTCTTTTATGTTTTTTTTTTAAAGTTCTTTAAAAAGTCATTCTTAATCACTCTTAATATCAAAATTTTTCATTGAAAGTTTGTATACCCATAATAGTAATGTAATGTTGTTACATTGCCATCTAGTGTCCAAAAATGAAATAATTGAACTCTAGAATCTTGTGATATGTATGACTGTGCATGAAGCCAGATCTTCTGTAAGTAAAAGTCAAAACTAGAAGAAAAAGTAAAAAACAAAACAAAAAAATGCATCTAATTTTTAGTAGATCCAACTTGAATGTTTTGAAATTAGTCACTGATCCTGAAAGATGGCAAAGACAAAAGTAATGACATTAACATTATCACTATTTCTTTAAAAAATATAACTAATGCAAAATAGTTGTCGCATTGAGGAGACAAAAAAAAAAAAAAAACCCAAACCCAACAGAAATCAACTCTGCTGCCAAACAGTGGACTTTTGCCAATGTAGAGATTTGGTAGCCCTGGGCAACAGAGATTTAAAAAATCACCTCATCTGTAATACATGGAGATGGCTCATACCACCTCAACAAAATAGAAGGAAGAAGATTTTAGAGAGTTTAGTACAAGTTACAGTGAAGCCATATTATTGTGAGACCATTTGTAAATGAAACAAACAGGATAACAAATAGATGCTAAATGAAACAGAACTGCTAATGTTGCTGTGATCTATTCCCATGAACCAGAATCATCCCAGTTAGACTAGTACACCACACAGAACCTAAATGAGAGGTCACCAAGTAAGAGAGTTCAGGGAAAGAAGAACAGAAGACAGTGCAGAGCCTGGCTAAGCAAAGGTCAAAGTTAGAAAGAAAAAAAATGAAGGTAAAAATAATGTATAGCACCTCCAATTTGAAGCTCTTAAAATAAGTTGCTGGAGGGGCAGAGCCAAGATGGTGGAGTAGACAGAGGCACATACTCTAACTCTTCCCCCACAGTCCATAAAATACCTGTAAAAAATGACTCTAAGTCATTTTTAGTGAAAGAGATTTCCAGCCCAAGGTAGCCTGGAAGGCCAACAGGAAAGATTCATCATGTGGGGCATGTAGTAGAGTGCAGCCCACAGAGCCCAGCTCAGCCCTGGCTGCTCAGCACTGGCAGAAATAGTACTGGGACAGGCCTTGGGGGCAGAATTTCTAGCAGCAGCAGTGGGGTTTCTCAGATCCCTCAACCCACAAACACCAAAGAAAGCTTCAAGGGTCAGTGAGAAAACTTTATCTGGGTGAGAAAGTAATGTGGTCTGGGAATGCAGTCTGGCCTCACTGTCAGCAGCCACTGCAACAGCAGCCTCCATTTTTGGAGCCCTCTGCCTAAAGCCCCTGGGGTAATTCAGCAGCTGATCTAAATCTCAGTACTGAGCCAGGCCCTGGGGTGAGGAGGGGGAGCACTAGCATGGTGGAGCTGGAGGCAGCTGTGGAGAGGGAATTCTACTACTCACAGATTCTGGGCAGAAAAGTTTTCGGTTGCTCCCAGATCAGTGTGCAGGCCAGGACAGGAGTAAACTCCTCTCCCTTCACTGTGCCACCTTGAAGAAACTGAGAACTTACAGGACCCTAGAGTGTATCCTACTCTTGAAAAAGGACTCAAGAGGGGCAGAGCCAAGATAGCGGAGTAGAAAGACGCACATACTCTAGCTCTTACACCACAGCCCATAAAATACCTGCAAAGAAGAACTCTCAACAAATTCTAGAGCACCAGAAGTCACAGAACAATGGAGTGGAGGAGATCTCTAGCCCAAAGAGACCTGAAAGATCGAGAGGAAAAGTCTGTCACATTGGATATGGAGCAGAGCCCAGCCCAGCCTTGGCATGTGGCAGAGAGTAGAGCAGATCCCAGCAGGCTTCAGGGACAGAATCTCCAGCGGCAGCATAGATCCCTCAATCCACAGGTGTCAAAGGACAGTGAGAGAGTCTTTTTGGCTGGTCAAGAAGGAAGCAGGGTGTCCCCATAACTTTGGCCTCCTCAGGTGGCAGCAGTAGAGGCAAGGATTGAAGGGCTTGGAATGGAATATTTCAGAGGTCAAAGGAACATCATTATATGACATAGAGGACTTTCAATCATTCATACTGAGGAAAAGACCAGATCTGTATAGAAAATTTGACTTCCCAGGACAAGAATCAAGAGAAGCATGAAAAGGTAAACAGGACAGAAAAATCATAAAAGACCCTCTAAAGCAGAACTGTTTATATTACTACATGAAAGAAAATATTTATAACTCTTGAATCTTTTCTCAGTATTTGGGTAGATGGAGAGAATACACACACACATACACATATATAGATAGAGAGTACAGGGTGTATTGAATCAGAAGAGATGATATACACACAAACACACACAAATAAAATAAAATAAAAATTAAGGGGTGAAGGAGAAAAATACTGGGAAGACAAAGGGAGAAATGGAATGGGGCTGGCCATAACTCATAAAAGAGATAAGAAAAATCTTGTTCAATGGAGGAGAAAAGGGAGAAAGGGAGAGGGGAAAACTGAAGCTACTCTCTCCACATGTGGCTGGAGGAGGGAATAACATTCTCACTAAATTTGATATGAAAATTTATATCACACCACAGGAAAGTAGGAAAAGAGGCAACAAGTGGGGTGAGGGGAATGTTAAAAGGGAGGGCAAATGGGAGAAAGGAGTCACTAGAAATAAACACTTTCAAGAAGGGACTAGGTCAATTGTGGGGGAAAAAATAAGAGGGGATAGAGTAGGACAGAGGGCAATATAATTAATATTATACAACATGATTATTATGGAAGTCTTTTGCCAAACAACACATACTTAGTCTGTATTGAATTGCTTGCCTTCTCAGGGGGCTGGGGAGGACTGGAGGGAGAGAAGTTGGAATTCAAAGTATTAGCAATGAATGTTGAGAATTTTTATTGCATATAATCGGGAAACATGAAATATAGGGAATGGGATATAGAAATTTATCTTCCCCTATAAGAAAAGATAGAAGATGGGGAAAAGGGAAGGGTGGGGTGTGATACAAGGGAGGGTACATTGAGGGAAGGAGTAATCAGAATGCAAGGTTTTAGGAAGCGGGGGAGGGGAGTGATGGGGAGAAAAATTGGACATGTTACAAAGTGAGGTAAAAGCAATTAGTATTAAAACAATAGACTGAATTAATTACTGAGAATAAATCAATGACATCTTTAGTTTGGGGAAACGAATTTTAGTCTAAATTTCCTAGAGGAAGGTAACTGGGTAAAATTTGGCATTTATGGAAAAGTTAAGGTTTTAATGGTAAATTTGATTTTATGATTGCTATTTAATCAGGAACTAGAACATGTATAGAAAGACATGTAAGCCACTTAAGATTTGCCTCAAAAGATGTTCCTTAACCAAAGTGAAATTATAATCATATTTGAAACTTGGTCATTGGAACTTGCCATTTTTTGATGCTATGGGACTATAAAGTGGCTGTTCTTCTGAGTCTAACTCCAGGGATGGATAGCAAGAAAGGCAGTCTGAGCCTCCAATTCATGATGCCAGTAAGCCGGTGAGATGCTGGTATGAACTGCAAAAGGTGATCTCATGGGAAGGGTGGGAGAGTAGCTGTTCACCATGGCTGAGGTAGGATTCTCCTGATTCAATTTCCCCACTGACACCCGGCAGACTTTAAGCCTGACTGAATGCAAGTGGACAATCTAATCCTGCCTGGGATTGACGTGAAGTTGGGGAGATATTGTATCCCTGCAATGTCCCTACTCTTGGTGGCAATTTCCTATAGTCAAGAGGTTTGTAAGCTTAATACCAGACCTATTAAATTATAGATTATTAGTAGGGGAACATCTGAGGTTAAGTCTAAAATTAATCTATCAGGCATAGGACTTTAGACCAACAACAATAAGTTAGGGTCCTTTAATTCTTAGTAATACTGTGGAGACAATTAGGTCAAGAGCTTGTGAATTTAGCAACATAAATATTATTTGTGTCTCTGTTTAAAAGAAAAATTCTTTTGTGGTACATATTGTAAATGCTTTTAAAAGAAGTATCACCTGATCAAAAGTTTGAATTGTTTTATCTGTTATAAACTGTGTTAAAAATGAAAAATTAAATTAAAAAAAAGAAAAAAAGGACTCAAAAGTCAAGTAATTGGCTGGGAAAATGCCCAAAAAAGGGAAAAAATATTAGACTATAGAAGGTTACTTTCTTTTGTGAACAGGTATTTTCTTCCACCTTTTCAGGAAGAAGAACAACAATGCATACCATCAGAGGAAGTCAAGGCTTCCAAAACCTCCAAAATAAATATGCAACGGTCTCAGGCCATGGAAGAGCTCAAAAAGGATTTTGAAAATCAAGGAAGAGAGGTGGAGGAAAAATTGGGAAGATAAATGAGAGAGATGAAAGAAAATCAAGAAAAGAGAGTCAGCAGCTTGCTAAAGGAGACCCAAGAAATGCTGAAGAAAATAACACCTTTAAAAATAGGCTAACTCAATTGGCAAAAGAGGTCCAAAAAGTCAATGAGGAGAAGAATGCTTTAAAAAGCAAATTGGGTCAAATGGAAAAGGAGGTTCAAGACCTCACTGAAGAAAATATAGTTTAAAAATTAGAATGGAGCAGATGGAAGCTAATGACAATGCAAAACCAAGAAATTTCAAAACAAAATCAAAAGAATGAAAAAATACAAGATAATGTGAAATATCTCATTGGAAAAACAACTGACCTGAAAAATAGATCCAGGAGAGATAATTTTAAAATTATGGAACTCCTTGAAAGCCATGATCAAAAAAAGAGCCTAGACATCTTCTTTCATGAAATTATCAAGGAAAACTGCCCTGTTATTTTAGAACCAGAGGGTAAAATAAATATTGAAAGAATTCACTGATCACCTCCTGAAAGAGATCTGAAAAGAGAAACTCCTAGGAATATTGCAGCCAAATTCCAGAGTTCCCAGGTCAAGGAGAAAATATTGCAAGCAGCCAGAAAGAAACAATTTGAGTATTGTGGAAATGCAATCAGGAAAACATAAGATCTAGCAACTTCTGCATTAAGGGATCAAAGGGCTTGGAATGTGATATTCCATAAGTCAAAGGAACTAGGATTTAAACCAAGAATCACCTATCCAGCAAAACTGAGTATAATACTTCAGGGGAAAAAATAGTCATTCAATGAAATAGAAGACTTTCAAGCATTCTTGATGAAAAGACCAGAACTGAATAGAAAATTTGACTTTCAAACACAAGAATCAAGAGAAGCATGAAAAGGTAAACAGGAAAGAGAAATCCTAAGGGACTTTCTAAAGTTGAACTGTTTACATTCCTACATGGATAAATAATATTTGTAACTCTTGAGACTTTTCTCAATATTTTTGGGTAGTTGGAGGGATTACACACACACACACACACACACACACACACACACACACACACACACACACACACATAGACAGAGAGCACAGGGTGAATTGAATAGGAAGGGATGATATCTAAAAAATAAAATTAAGGGGTGAGAGAGGAATATATTAGGAGGAGAAAGGGAGAAAAGGAATGGGGCAAATTATCTCTCATTAAAGAGGCAAGAAAAAGTTTTATCAATGGAAGAGAAAAGGGAGGAGGTGTGAGGGAAAAAGTGAAGTTTACTCTCTTCACATTTAACTTAAGGAGAGAACAGCATGCTCACTCAATGTGGTATGAAAATCTATCTTACACTATAGGAAAGTAGGGGAGAAGGGGACAAGTGGGGTGGGGGGATGATAGAAAGGAGAGAAAATGGGAGGAGTGAGTAATTAGAAGTAAGCACTTTTAGGGAAGGACAAGGTCAAAAGAGAGAATAAAATAAATGGCAGGCAGGATAGAATGGAGGGAAATATAGTTAGTCTTGTACAACATGACTATTATGGAAGTCTTTTGCAAAACTACATATATATATAGCCTATATTGAATTGCCTGCCTTCTCAGTGGGGATGGGTGAAGAGGGAGGAAAGGAGAGAAGTTGGAACTCAAAGTATTAGGAATGAATGTTGAGAATTGTTTTTGCATGCAACTGGGAAATAAGAAATACAGGTAATGAAGTATAGAAATCTATCTTGCCCTACAAGAAAAGAGTGAAGATGGAGATAAGGTAAGGGAGGGATGTGATAGAAGGGAGGGCATATTGAGGGAAGAGGTAATCACAATGCAAGGTATTATGGGGTGGGAAGAGGGGAGACATAGGGAGAAAATGTGGAATGCAAAATTTTGTGGAAATGAATGTTGAAAACTAAAAATAAATAAACAAACATTTTTAAAAAGTATATAAAAAAATAAAACTAGTTGCTGATCCTGAAAGATGGGAAAGACAAGAGTAGTATGAACTATACCATGAGAGAAAATGACACTGGCATTTAAAAAAACCATTTGAGAATTTATTTGAAATTGCCCATACATAAGAAAAAAAAATCTATGCCATACGTAAAATATGTTTATTTTTCCTCATCTTTCAATAGATTTTTATTTATTTTGTTAAATATTTCACAATTACATGTAAAATATTTAACCTTTAGGTAACATAATTTTAAGGGCTCTCTTGGAATGGTTTTCATAATAAAGAGTAGATTTTCAATAGACTAGAAAAAATCAAAACCCTTTTGTCAAAAAAAATGGGGGTAACAAAGAAGACAACAGCAACTACTGACTCATATGACAAGTTTAAAAAAAGATTTTATGAATTTCAATTATTTCAATTATACACCTTAAAATGACAAAATTAAAGAAAAATGCAATAATAGCTGTTTACACATAAAGATGAATGTCTATGTATATGTTCAAAAAAGTTTTACAATCATGACCTCTCTATTCCTTTCCACATGCTTTCCAGTGTTCCTGTGAACTTTTTCATTTTTATACTCAAAGTACTGTGCTTTTTGTTATGGTTCTGCTTTTTTTTGTTTCATATTGGTGCATTTGAGTGTCATAATTTCTTTAAGTTAAAACATCTACTATATGCCAGGCATTGCATTGAGGATAAAATGAGAAAAGAAAATAACTTCTGCTTTAAAAGAGCTTGAGTTTGATCAGAGGAGCCCACATGCCATATATAAGTATATACAGGATGAAGATATGCAGAATAAATGCAAAAAAAAAAAGTGTTAAAGGAAGTTAGGGAGGAAGGGCACTAAACAGTTCTAAGCATCAGGAAAGGTACTGTGGAGAGAGGGTGGTGACTGAGTAGCCTCATTTAGAAAGTTAAGGATTCTATCAGGCAAAGATTAGGAGGGAATACATTCCAGGCATGGGAGACAGCCAGTGCAAAGATACAGATAAATCAAATAATGTTGTGTGTGATGAACACAAAGAAGCCTAGTTTGACTAGACTATACAACAAGGAAATGGGAGTCATATATAATGAAGCTAGAAAAGTTTGAGGCCATGTTGTGATGGGCTTTAAAAGTCAGAGAAGTTTATATTTTATCCAGAGGTAATAGAGAAATATTGGTGTTTATGGAGTAGGAGAGTGACATGATTAGATCTGCCCTTTAGGAAAATCACTTTGGTAACTATTTGGAGGATGTATTGAGGAAGAGATCTGAGCCAAGGAGTCAGTGAGGTCATGGTAACAATCCAGGTGAAAAGTAATGAGGGTCTGAAGTGGCGGGGGCTTTATGAGTTGAGATAAAGTATTATATGCAAGTGATATTGTACTGGTAGAGATGGCAACATCTGACCACTGATTGGATATGTAGAGTGAGGAAGACAGAAGATGTCAGGATAATGCTCAGGTTACAAATCTGATTGAATAGAAGAATGGTGGTATTTGACAGAAAAAGGGAGCATTAGAATGAAAAGCAAATGAGTTCTGTTTTGGACGTGCTGAGTTGGAGATGTCTTTAAAACTTCCACTTTGAAATGTCCAACAGTTATACACATGCAATTTTGCTATCAGTGACACAGAGACAGATTATACTTAAATTAATGGAAACTGATGTGGTCGTTAGGTCAGAGAGTTCAGGAAGCAAGAGGAGGGACTAATTAAGCAAAGGTCAAAGCAGAAAGAAAAAAGAAAGATTAAAAGCAATGTATTTAATAATAGCACCTCCAAATTGAATCTCTTGAAACAAACTGAAAGATGGGAAAGATAAAAGTATTGACATTTATACTGTCATTATTTCTTAGGGAAATTTAACTCAGAGTTAGGATGGATATGGATATATAGTTAGGATACAGACAATGATCCAGCAAAGGAGATGAAGAAGGACTGTTCAGAGACAAGGAGATTGAAGTGAGAGCAGTCATGAAAACCCAGATAAAGAGAGGGTGGTCAATTGTGGCAAATGCAGCAGAAAGGTCAAGAAGAATAAAGATTGAAAAAATTGACAAATATGTGACCATTAGTATTTTTAGAGAGAGTAACTTCAGTTGAATTAAGAGATTAGATGCACCATTACCAAAGATTGAGGAATGATTGAAAAATGAAGTAGAGACATCAAGTATAGACAGACTTTTCTAGGAAAATGGTTATCCTTATTGAAGAAGAAATCAGAAAATTTTCTTTTTGTTTTTTTTTAATTCTCTTCTCCCCTTCCCTCCCCCACCCCAGAAAAAAAAAACTATAAGGAAATAAAAGCTCTATTTTTGCCTAATATATTTATAGAAAAATTCTTATTACCATTTTACTTTACCATCAAAGAGGCAATCGAGTGTAGTGGAAGAAGCATTAGATTGACCTGAGTTCTATTCTTAATTCAACTATAAATTCCTAGGAAATTAGCTTTTGTATTTCTAAGCTTAAGATTCCATGAACTGGAATGCTTTCACAGATGCTTTCCTACTACACACCACTCCTTTGCAGTCATAAACTGAGCTATTGCAAAGCATGTGAGAAACCACTGTGTCTATTATCTATTAAATTTTAAGAAAAAGGACTAGTCCTAGAATGAGAGGCAACAAATGACCAGCCTTAGAAGTGCACAGTTATCCTATGACAGTAAAAAGAACCATAGCATATTCTCCAGAGCATTTAGTGGATCCTTTCTGGAAGATTTCCAAAAAGACAATGATATAAATTACATAAGATTGAGGAGGAATGTAATCAATCAATCAGCAAACATTTATTAAGAACTTATTATGTGATAATCCTCTTTCTGTTTTATTTTACATATGAATTTTTTTTGGGTGCTCATTAAATCAAAAAATGTTTAAGAAGTTGTAAAAGAACCTACAATGTGCTAGAGCTAGACATTGATGGTACGGACCAAAATAAAATAGTACTAGAGATCTTTCCAATAGGATCAGGGTTAAAGCAGAGATATCCCTTACCACCACTGCTATTTGTATTACCATTCCTATAGGGACAGTTAGGTGGTGCAGTGGAGAGAGCACCAGTGCAGGAGTCAGGAGGACCTGAGTTCAAATCTCACCTCAGACACTTGACACTCACTAGCTGTGTGACCTTGGGCAAGTCACTTAACCCCAATTACCTCATCCTGGCTCATCTCGTCATTCTGATAAATATCTGGTCACTGGATTCAGATGGCTCTGGAGGACAAACACACACACTCACACACACCATTCCTATAGTACTAGAAATGCTAGCTATAGTAAGGGGATAAATTAAAGAAACTGAGGGACTAAGCATAAGCAAAGAAGATAAAATTATAATTTTTTGCAGATGATATGATGGTTTACTTAAAAGATTGAGATTCAGCTAAAATTAATTTAAATAATAACTTCAGCAAAGTAGCAGACATAAAATAAACTCACACAAAGCATCAACATTTCTGTATATTACCAACAAAACAGCTGGTGGAGATAGAAAGAGAAATTCCATTTAAAATATCTACAGAATGAACAAAATACTTAGGACTCTACTTCCTAAGACACAGAGGAACTATATGAATATAATTATCCCTAGGGCTTAGCATAGTGCCTGGCACATGGCAGGCACTTAGGAAATGTGTATTGGCTGACTAACTACAAAACACTCCTAACAAAAATAAAAATAGATCTAAAAAAAATTGAAGAAATGCTACTTGCTCATAAGTAGGCCAAGCCAATGTAATAAAAATGACAGTTCTTTACTGTATTTATTTTGTTCCTATTAATCAAATGACCAAAAGACCATAATTTGAAAAAAAATTTAATTAAATTAATGTAGAGGGAAGAAAGTCAAATATCTAAAGGGAAATAATGAAAAAAAAGTGTTAAAGAAGGAGGCCTAGCAAGACCAGATCTGAAAATATATTATAAAACAGTAATCATCAAAACAATTTGGTACTGGTTAAAAAATAGAAAGCTCAGAGTGCAGAAAACAGTTATACCTAAGGGGAACCTCATAAGGACTCCTTGAACGAAAAGAAAAAGGCACCCAGAAACCAGAAGCTGTGAGCTTAAGCTTTGGTGACATGTTCTCTCTAAGTCTGAACTCACTCTTCCCAGGGACTATATGTACAAGGAGAGAGCATGTCTCTGGTTTGAGAGGATGTTGCTGTTCCATTTGTCCTTGCTAAAATCCTCAATAAATACCCTTTCTAAAGGGGTAATTAAATCTTACTGAAAATCAACAAAGAGCACCCTGGTGGAGGTTCAAAAGTGATAGGACTAGTGATTCTAGTCCTTTAAAGTAGTAATAATACCCACTCTCTGGGGATCCCAAACTATTCTAATGGGGTACTTGGGTGCCAAGATCACATTTCTCCCCAGCCTCAAAGCTATCCCTGGCAGTTTCTCCCTAGCCCAAGGACACCATGTCTAGCAGTTACTCATGAGTGGGTCCCAGCAAAATGCTTCTCTCTCTCCATGATACAATAACAAACTGCAACTGTAGGAATTATTAATTTGAACTGACTCTGTACTATCTCATAAAGATATTCAGTACCCACTGTACTATCTATACCAACTACCTACCTTTGGACTCCTCATTATGTGTATCCTAGACTTCATATATTCAGTTGGCCCTGACTGCTAGTTAACTTAGTGATGTAGCATGCCTAAAACCTTAGACTTTTCCCAGTGAGTTCTGGGTATGCCTGCATAGTAGATACAAAAGTGCATGTTTCTTTAAGAATTTACCACTCCTTAACCACTCTCTAATCCCACCCCTGCATCACCTAGTTAGCATATTTGGCACATGTTTTACTGTAGTTTGTCCTGTATAAACTTTAAGTGTACCCCTCTAAGATAGCAGATTCCTTAAGAACTTTTACCTGTTGAATAGTATAATAAACTTTTCTACAACTTGACTTAAAGATTGCTTGAGTCTGTGAATTTATTCCAGACAATCCAGTCCTGTACTCTAGTCCTTGAGGTGTCCCTGAACCTTTCAAACCACATTAGTTCTTTTCCTACTACTTCAAATATGCCTAATTCTCTCTCATTCTTAAAAAAAATTCATTAGTCTCTACCATCCCCCCAAAATAACCAAGTGAGATAATACAGGTAAAGTCCTTTGCAAACTAAAATTTGCAAGTGGTATATCAATGTTAGCTTTCATGTGTGTGAGTGTGTGTGTATGTTTGTGTATGTTTTCATACTGGCTGAGCCAATACATATATTGAATACATATATACTGGTTTGGACCTATGATTTCATAAGGATTGGATTAGATGACCTTGAAGGTCCCTTCCAGCTCTAAACCTATGATCTTGTGATATATCAGGACCAGTTCTGCATCCTAATTCTACTGACTCCAAGTTTGTCATTTGTTCCATTAAATTAGGAAAGCTCCCCTTCAACAGCATGGAGGAGATCCTGACTACAATAAAATTCCATTTGGAATGTTGAGATTAAGCCTCATCTGACTCTGAGCATGTTTGTTTCTTCTCCATCATCCTCTACAGCAACCTCCTCTTATTTGAATATCCTTTGGTAATCAATTTCTGCCTTCCCAGTGATTCCTTTCCTTTGTCATTAATATGTACCTCCACTGTGTTTCTCAACCTATTGAATTCATCTTCACTGTTACTTAAAGAGTTATGAAGAATTTTTGGAGATCAACATCCAATATTATATTGACATTAATATTAATTACACAGTTATATAGTCCCTTATAGGATGATTACACAATTATTATTAATCCTCTGCAAAGGACAAGAAAGGACAAGACTCATTGGGGTTCTATAACATTACATAGCCAGTAATGCTTGAACCCCAATCTTCTAAATCAAATTTTGTGTCTTTTCCAATACTCCCTAAACCCAGATTTGAATTCAATATTAAAACACACACACACACACACACACACACACACACACACACACACACATCAAAAAGCCAACAGCTTCAGCACTGTCCAAAAGTTGAAACAGGTCACCCGACCAGATAGTGGGTTTTCCCTCCTAGAAGTCTGTGTGCAGAAGCAGAAGACCACTTGTTGAGGATGCCATAAATCTTTTCATTTCATAGCCACTATTTTGATTCAGATCTTTTTTACATGAGACCTAATTCAAATTTATCTCCTTCATCAACAACTCTTGAGCTGAGAGCTGGCTTAAACTGATCTCTTCTTTTTCTGTGCTGTCAAGCAAGCACTATCCGTATAGTAGGATTAATTTGACAAGTCACTGCTTTATTTCCCTCTTGAGCTATTATTTGGAAATGAAAGTGATGTAAAAACAAAAGACATCAAAAACTTTAAATGAAAATCAATTCTACAAATATTAAATGTCTGGATATTAAGGATCCAAAGGAAAAATGGGAAATAATTCCTGCTCTCAAGGAGCTATTATTCTACTGGCAGTTAATTACTATTGTATAAGAATTGAAAAAGAATTCACATTATGTGTACTTGACTTTCTGATCATTTCGAGGTTCCTAGCATGTGATTATCTCCAAATGGTCATTTTGTCTTCAGTGATACTCATTTGAATAGTTAACTGGCAAAAAGTTTCCTTTATTCAAACCCAGAGCTGCTAGAATGGGAGGCTGTTTTTTTGTTACATTATCATCCAGGGTCAGCAATTTCTGTAAAATCAGTGGATTTCACAGCTGTTTGCAACTGTTACTAAATTGTTAACTTTTCCAGGACAGTGCTTGGTATCTTTGTATCTCCCACTATTCCTAGAATAGCATTTTATCAGTAGTAAGGAGCTGCTCTACATATGTTAAAACATTGCAAATTCACTCTCTGGTAGAAAAACTAAACTAATAGAATATGACTTCTTTAGAGATCAAATAAATATATTACATTCATAAACTTACGTTAACCTGATGTTTTCCAATTCAGTTCTAAATTCAGGCATTAAACACCTACTACATTCAAAGCCTGGGAGAGACAAAATGAGAGAAAGCAATAGTAGTGTTCTCAGGGAACAAAAAAGGTGTTTAATAACTAATTCTTGACTTCAATGAGTATATGCTTATAAGTGGGAAAGAAACAAATTAATTTCATCTATTATAAATCACAAAGCTGTACATCTTTCCCACTTTTTTTTTCCGCTACAGCCATGTATGTTATTTTATCTAGTTTTATAGTTCATTACACTTTTGGCAGATATTCAAGTCAATTCGGTTTTACCATGTATTTTTTAAAAATTATTTTGGCTTAAGAAATTACCTTCTTATGAATGTTGACAGATTTTTCTCCCATTTCAGATACAAAATATGCCCCAAATTTTATCCTTCCCTCCCCCACTCTACCTACTTAGAAGGTACTCAATATATCAATTATAACATGTGAAATCATGTAAAATAAATTTCCATATTAATCATATTTCAAAAAAAAAGCAAGCAAAAGAAAGTGAGACAAGTATATTTCAATTTACACTCAGAATTCATCAATTCTCTCTGTGGAGATAGATAGTATTTTTTCATCATGAGTCCTTTGTAATTGTCTTGGATCGGAGTAGCCAAGTCTTTCACAGTTGATGATCTTTAGAACATTGTGGTTACTGTGCACAGTGATCACTCAGTTCTTCTCACTTCAAGTCATAAGTCCATATAGGTCTTGCCATATTTTTGAGAAACCAACCCCTTTGCCATAACTTATAGCACAATAATATTCCATCACAATCATATATCATAACTTGTTCAGCTGTTTCCTAATTGATGAATATCCCATAGATTTCCAATTCTTTGCCACCACAAAAAGAGCTGCTATATTGTACAAAATATTTTTGTACAAATTGGTTCTTTTCTCTTTTCTTTGATCTCTTTGGGGTACAAAGCTAGTAGTGCTATTTCTGGGTCAAGGGTTGTGTGCAGTTTTATAGCCCTTTGGGCACAGTTCCAAATCGTTCTCAGAATGGTTGGACCAGTTCACTACTCCATCAGTTCTTTGTTAGTATACCTATTTTTCCCTCATTCCCTCAAGCATTTATCATTTCTGATGGATTGAGGTAGTACTTTGGAGTTGTTTTAATTTGTCTTTCTCTAATCAACAGGAATCTAGATAGTTTTTCACATGGCTATAGATAACTTCGATTTCTTCTTCTGAAAACTCCCTGTTCATATCCCTTGAACATTTGTCAATTGGGGAATGACTCTTATTTTTTTAAAATTTGACTCAGTTCTATACTCAATATATATTTGAAAAATAAGGTCATTATCAGAAAAACTTCTGTAAAAATTTTTGATATTTCTTCATTGGCTATGGTACCATTTAACAAAATATAGTTTCCCTGATTACCTCTTTTAATTAGATCTATTTTTGCTTTTGCTTTGTCTGAGAGCATGATTGCTATCCCTGACTTTTTTTTAATTTCATGAGAATCATATTAAATTCATATTAAATTCTGCTCCACCCCTTTGTTTTAACTCTGTGTGTATCTTTCTGTTCCAAGTGTATCTCATATAAACACATAATGAACCACATTCTGATTTCTAATACATTCCATCCACTCATTCCTCATTCCCAAGCTCTTCCCATTCCCATTCATGTTAGGATTGCCAACTGTGTATTTCCCTCTATTCTATTTTCTTCTGTTTCTTCCTCTCTCTCTCTGTCTCTCTCTCTCTATCTCTCTTTATCTTGTCCTTCCTTAGAAGTCTATTTTCCTTCTAACCACTGTCTCCTTTCATTTATCTCCCATTTTGTCACCCCTACTTTTTTTATCCCCTTCCCTTCCTATTTCTCTATTGGGTAAGTCACATTTCTATGTACCACTGAATGTATATGTGCATATATATATATAGATATAGATATATAAATTTATATTTATATATATATTTATTTGTGTATGTATATATATTTATGTGTGTGTATATATGTACATGTATACATATATATATATTCTTCCCCTTTGAATCAATTCTGATGAAAATGAGGTTCAAGTATTGCCTGCCACCCCTCCACTTTCTCTCTACATTGTAAAAGCTTTCTTGCATGCTTCTTTAATGTGAGAAAAATTTCCCCATTCTACCTCACCCTTCCTCCTTCTTCCAGTGCATTCCTCTTTCTCATTCCTTTATTTTTTTTGAGATCAACTCACATCTATGCCTTCTGTCTGTGTAAATTTCTTTTAACTACCCTAATAATAATAAAGTTCTTAGGAGTTACATTCCCATAGAAGAATATAATCTGTTTAACTTTTTAGAGACCCTTACAATTACTCTTTCATGTTTACCTTTTTTTTATGCTTCTCTTAAATCTTTTGTTTGAAAGCCAAGTTTTCTATTCAGCTCTGGGCCTTTCATCAGGAATGTTTGAAAGTCCTCTGTTTCATCAAATATTAATTTTTCTCCTAAGGATTAAACTGACTTTTGCTGCATATGTCATTCTTGGTTTTAATGCTAGCTCCCCTGTCTTCTGGAATATTATATTCCAAATCCTCCATTCCTTTAATGTGGAAGCTGCTAAATCTTGTGCGATCCTGACTATGGTGCCACGATATTTGAATTATTTCTTTCTGACTGCTTGAAGTATTTTCTCTTTGGTCTAGGAGCTCTAGAATTTGGCTATAATATTCATTGGAGTTTTCCTTTGGAGATCTCTTTCAGAAGGTGATCAGTGGATTCTTTCAATTTCTATTTAATCCTCTGGATTTAAGATATCAGGACAGTTCTTCTTGATAATATCTTGAAAGATCATGTTTAGGCTCTTTATTTGATCATGAGTTTAAGGTAGTCCTATGATTTTTAAATTTTCTCTCTTTGATCTGTTTTTCAGATTAGTTATTTTTCTGATGAGATATTTTATGTTTTCTTTTTTTTTCTTCTTTTAACTTTGTTTTGTTGTTTGTTGATATCTTGTGGAATCATTAGCTTCCACTTGTCTTTTTTTCCCATTTGGTCAATTCTCCTTTTTAAGGAGTTATTTTCTTTAATGAATTTGTATGCCTCTTTTACCATTAGACCAATTCTGTTTTTTTAAGGTGTCATTTTCTTCAATAATTTTGAGTACCTCTTTTACCCAGCTGTTAATTCTCTTTTCATAATTTTCTTGCACCACTGTCATTTCTTTTCCTAATTCTTCTTCTACTTTTCTTATCTCCTTCTTTAACTGTATCAGGAATTCTTGCTGGCCTTGTGTCCAATTAGCATTTTTCTTTGAGGTTTGTTTATAGCTTTTTTCACATTGTTTTCTTCTGAATTTATGTCTTGGTCTTCCTTGCCACTGTAGTAGCTTTTTAGGGTCAAATTCTTTTTTGTTGTTTGCTCATTTTCCCAGCCTATTTCATAACTTTGAACTTTATGATAAAGTTGAGCTTTGCTTACCTGGGGTTGGGGAGTCACTGTCCCAAACTTTAGGCTTTTTTGTGCTGCTGTTTTCAGAACAAGTTGGGGGAGGGGAGGTCTGCAAGTTTTTGGTGCTTCCAAAGTGGTGTCATCCTGGGAGAGGTATTGTCACTGCTCTTCTAGTCTGCACTCTAGGTTTTACCTAGGAAGAGCTCTTGGTCCCCTGCAGCCACAAATGCTTGTTTTGCCTTGCAATTGTATCGTGTCCCTGCTCCCTTGTGTCAGACCTCTAGTGCTCCTCTCTGTCTGGAACTGCAATCCAGAACTGTATATGGGCAACAGAGTGGCCATTCAGCACTAGCTACACCCAGTACCAGCAGAGGGTTCCCTATAACCTCTTTCTGAGCACTTGTCTGATCCCCTTACTGTCTCTGGGTTGAGAGCTCCAAGATGATGTTTCTATTACTAAGACTGTTGTTACTGCTACTGGTGTGGGCTCTCGACAGGCCTCCATGCAGTGCCACAAACTTCTTCTGTCAACCTCCTAAGTTTTCTTAGGCTGGAAAAATGTCTCACCCTGAATGTTTTGGGGGTTTTTTTGGTTCTCATGCTCCAAATTTGATTTGAGTTATTATTTTAAGGTTGCTTAGAGGAGAATGCTGATAGAGTTCAGCTGTGTTGCCTCTAAATTACCATCCTGGCTCTGCATCTTCCAGGAAGATTGTTTTAGTTGGCAAATAATGTATTAGCATTATTATGAAAATAGTTCTGACCTCAAGGACTTCCCTGAAAGGGTCTTTGTGATCCCAAAGAGTTCTCTCAGACCATACTTTGAGAACCACTCAGTATTGCCAGAGTAGTAGAGGGGCTACTTGCTTGATTCCCTTCCAGATATGAGAGCCTGTGGTATGCAAATAGGTGTAAGGGCTAGCTAAAGAGACAAAGAGTGTAACCATACCTTGGTTAGGTTGGTCAGAATTTGACCCTGAGAATTCAGAGCCAAGGATGGGGCAAGTTGGGGTAAGGTGAACCATAGTAGGAATGTAATTAGTAATAAAGTCTGAGTTTCTTATCCAGAGTAAGCAGGTTGGGCAGGTTAGTATGGGAATGCAGATAAGCTGGATAATGGAATGCAAAGAACATATACTAGACTCAGGTTTAAAAAAGCAGAAAATCTGGACAGAAATAATAACTAAGAGTACCATTGAAAGGTCAAATTGAACCAATGAGCACTTTCTGATAAGTGCCACCACCTGTCACTATTTTAGCTCATGTTCTTCTTGGCAGTTCTGCTTTAGGGAGGTCTACCCTGTTTTTAAAAAGTTACTTCATCATGGGAATTGGTTCTCCTTGGTCAGCCATTTCAGTTTCCTTAGATTAGAAATACTCCTATTCTGCTTTGGGAGACAGTGCTGTCTAGGATAGATGTGAGATTCCAGGTAGATCTGGATGAGTACAGAATCCACTCGGGGTGGATCCTCAGGGCCATTCCTATCTAATTTATTGTCCATTTTGAGATCAGGGTTGGGGTTCCTGTAATAGGATATTTGCACAAGGTTCTTATATGAGGAATATTTGAAATAACTCCATATTTGATGCCATTCCTTGGGATGTCATTCCTTATCTTACTTTCCCTGGCCTTGGGCTATTCCAGATCCAGGCTCATCCCTTTGATTATTCCTCTGCCTTGGATGAGACAGGAGTAGCCACATCAATTTCTTCTAATTAGGCACCAGACTTTACCATCTCTACTGCCTCTTAAATTCCTCCAGACCTCGCTACATGCTTTACCTCTATAACCTGCAGAACTTTGACACTGTTATCTGACCAACTGATGTTCTAAAAGACCCTAAGCCTTTCCATCCACCTAACTTCTAAACCTTTGGGATTTCTTGGTTTTTTGGTTTTCTCTTCTGCTTTATAGCTGGTCTTTCCTTTCTGTGTTGCTTCCCTCTTTTAGAGTATATGCTCTTTGAGACCAGGGACTATCTCATTTTCTCTCTTTGTATCCCTAGTCCTTGGCACACAGTAAACACTCATTTATTCATTCATGAAAAGGGAAGACTCAGAGGGGACATGAGGTGTGAAAAAACTAAAGAACCGTTGTTAAGAATCAATAAATGGAGAAAAAAGTCCTATATACATAATATGTGTATATATGTGTGTATGTATTATATATGTGTGTATATGTATACATATGTGTATATATATACATGTACACACATATGTATATATTTTGGTGAAGGTAGACAACAAACTACTTAAATAGGAGAAATTAAATGAAGAGTTTGGGAAACAGAACAGAAACCTAGCAGAGAAGCATAAAGAAACTTTATTTATAAATAAATAAATAATCAGTAAACTTGAGTGGTTCCCTATGGTCAAATATAAACTCGTTTGTATGGTATAAACACCATACAAAACTCTTTTCAATCTGGCCTAACTTACCTTTTTCAGTTTTACTACATATTGTTTCCTCTTGCATACTCTACAATCCAGTTAAATGTGCCTTTTTACTGTCCCTCTAGTCCATCTTTGTGCCTTTGTCTTGACTGTCCCTCCCTCCCTTCCTGGCATGGACTCCTTCTCAGTTGGAATCTTTGGTTTCTTTCAAGCCTCATCTCAAGCTCCACTTTCAGTATAAGACTTTTTCTGATTCCCTTAATAGCTAATGCCTACTCCACAAGGTTACCATGTATCTGTTTTCTATATGCTTTGTTTATGGAATCATGCTTCTCTTCAAGTCTAGGACAGTTTTGGTAAAGGAAAGCCATGAGCTACGTGCTGTGTATGTGGAAGAAAATGTGGCTTCTGATTAACTCAGAGAAATATGATGCTGCCTACACAGATGTGAGCAAACTCACCCAAAAACTCAGATTTCTAAAAGCCATATCCAAGCACAAGCAATAATAAAAAGTTAACGATGAATAAAAAACAATGGCAAAGATCCCCAAGAATTTTATTAAGAGCCATTGACCCACAATGAGCTGAGGTAAGCATGGAATGCTAAGCATAAGAAGGGTGTTTGTTAAAGTTGTTTTTGGGCAAAGAGGATAATGAAAGAGGTGGGGATTATTGCCTTGATGGAATAATATTATGATAGTGGGCATTTTTCTTCTGTTTACTCTTCTCATAGAATGATTTTTGTGCTGAGAAAGGTAAAACAATGACGGTTAACTTTGAATAGAAACCTCAGTCAAGTGAGAATTCTATTAGGTAACATCTAACTGCTGTTATTGTCACCATTTAGCAAATAATTGTTGAATAATGAAATAAACAGTCGATGTTATTACTGAGCCATTGCCAGTTATTTGTGAATTGTATAGAATGGTAAGGTGTCTTGGGACTGGAGAAAATCAAGTCGTTCAATCAAAAAGAAGAAAAGAGACTAGTCAAGTCTATAAATTGTAGAGTAGTGAGTTTGGCATATTCCTTGACCACATTATTAAGGGTATATGTGAGTTCTCAGAAAGTGAAAAAGTAGTCACTAAAAACCTGCATGGCTTCATCAAAATGAGTCACACCAGACTAACTTTTTTCTTTTTTTTTTTTAGCCTATACTTATTTCAGTTTAACCTAATCTTTCATGCAATGTTTGTAGATAAGATGGAAAAATGTAGGCTACAAAATGGTACAGCTAGGTTAGGTGAATTTAGAATTAGTACAATGACTAGACCCAAAAAGTAGTCCTTAACTGAATCAGTGTTAACTTGAAGCGAGGACCCAAAAGAAAGGATTCTATGATCTGTCCTTGACAATTCATCAATATTTTTATCAATGATTTGGTTGAAGAAATTTTGTGATAATTTGTGAAATTTGCATGTCAGATGAAATTTGGTGGAATGGCTAAAGTGTTGAAGATAGAGGCCATATTAAAAAAAATTCTTCCAGTAGGCTCTGAGGAAGAGTCAAGTTGAATCTGATGAAATATAATGGGAATAAATATCACAGTATATACCATGGTTTGGTTCTATACTTTGGTTTAAAAAGTACAAAATTCACAAATGCTAAATTGGGGAAATGTTGCTGGAAAAAATCTTGTGGTTGTTAGAAACACTCCTGACACTAAAAAGGTATCAAGGAACATTTATTACAGCAGAGTCCAGAGGAATTGAACACTTTGGCCAAAGTGGGTCCTCACCCTCTTTTCAGGAGGAAATACAGTCATGAATATAGAAGCAAGATGAACTATAAACTTTTATTTCAAGACAGATCCTCCTACTAGGAGGACTGGATTTGTCCATTCTCCATTAGGTCACCATCTTCTCTATATGCCCATTACCTAACCCCCCTTAGTGCAGTTCCCCCTCCCAGTCATGCTTTTACATAGGACCCATGATTAGAAAATGGAGGGATAATTTTATGCGGGGTGTGTCTGCTTATATGCTTGAGGTTCATTAAACAAGCATAATGAAGAAAAGCCTTCTCCAGGTAACTCTAGGTCATTTTTCTTGGCTAGTTCCAGTTAGCTGTGGATTTGGTTCCTTTATCAAAAACTTTGTAATTTTCTGAAGGTCACTCACTGTCTGTCTTTTGATTGGTTGAATCCACCTGCAGTCTATTGGCCTTCTTATCTAACTTGTTCTCAATGACTTCATCAACTAACAATAACTTACTGTGGAAACTTAACTTTTGCTGTCTCTCACATGGTGTATGTGAAAAAGATCTGGGCTTTTAGTGGAGTTGTATACTCAACGTTAATCATGAATTATGAGAAGGCTGTGAAAAAGAAGCTACTTCTGTGCCTCATTCATGAAGAGGTCAGGTATCTAGAATCATGGAGGCAATAGTACTAGTTCTCTACACTGGACAGCCCACATCTGAAGTATTACATGCAACTCTGTGTACCACATTTTAGGAAAGATACAATTAAATTGGAGTAGGTCCAGAAGAAGTAAAATAGTGAAAGGCCTAGTGAACACATTGTATGAGGGCTGATTATTAAATTGGGGAGGGGGAATTTTTCCTGGAGAAGACTTAGGCATTTATACATATTAGGTGGTGGTATTATTAGATACATACTACCAACTAAAGGGATTATGGAAGGTTTCCCATGGGGGGTGCTACATAAGATGAAGGAAAGGAATCCAAAAGGTAGGGCCAGGAGACAGCACCTTGTAGGCAAGAAGGTGAGAGGATAAATTATTCAGAGACAAAGGAAATTTTGAAGAAGCTGGGGGAGCGAATGCAGAATTTGGAGAGACTGCAAGTAGGCTAGTTTGGCTGAAATATAGGGAATGAAGAATGGTTATATGCAATAAGCCCAGAATAGTAGGGTGAAGCTAGATAGGGAAAGGAAGGGGCTTTCAATGTGAAGCTGAGGCATTTACCCCAAGGGCTTCCTTTTAATTTCTTTTGTAAAGTTGCAGCCCATCTGCTTTTCTTTGGCAGATCTTTTAAACATTAGTTTGAATTTCCAGATACACAGACTTTTCAGTCATTAAAGTTGAATTAATTTTCACCCCCTAGAATAGCCTCTACTCTGTTTTCCAGATTTCCTAGCGCTTTTCAGTTTCCTCCATCAAACTGGAAGTTCTGGACAGCCCTGTCTGTGCCACTCCAAAGACAGCCCCAAACTTGGTTGGGGAGCATCCTTGCTGCCCCAGGGGAAATGGAAGGAAATAGACAAGGCAGAGTGAAGTAAATCCCTCGTACCTCACCCTTGAGAGAACAGACTGATTCATCCTGAGAAGTAATGCCCTCCTCAGTGAGCATACACTTCCTTGCAGTTGTAATGTAATCCCATACTCTGGTGCTGGCACCGCAAAGCTACATACCGCCCCTCCCCTCAAGGAGCTTATTCTCTTTGGGGAACCTACTTGCATAAGGACAGTAAATACAAAATATGCTTTAATTTGGCTTTTCTTTTAACCTGCTTATCCATAATCTTTGTCTTCTAAGCAAAATATAAGATCTATAGTTAAAAGCTACTACATAGCAGTAGATAGAGAACTGGGCCAGGAATCAAGGAACCGCTGTTCAGCTGTTTTCATGTTCCCATGTGGGGTTTTCTTGGCCAAGATCCTGGAGTGGTTTGCCATTTCCTTCTCCAGCTAATTTTACAGATGAGGAAACTGAGGTAAACAGGGTGAAGTGACTTGCCCAGGGTCACACAGCTAGTAAGAATCTGAGGCCAGATTGAACTCAGGAAGATGAGTCTTCTGACTCTAGGCCCAGCACTCTATCCACCATGCCACCTAGCAGTTGGAGTCAGGGAGAACAGAATTCTCATTCAGCCTCAGACACTTACTGGAAGCAGCTTGTATGACTGTGGCCAAGTCATTTAACCTCTATTTTCTTAGTTTCCTCAGCTGTAAAATGGGGATAATTTGATCCCAAGGATCAAATCTGAGGATCAAATAAGATAAGGTTTATTAAGGATTTAGCATAGAGCTTTGAATATAGTGGGTGCTTAATTAATACTTATTGTTGTGAGGATGAAATAAGTTGTTTGTAAAGGACTTAGCACCTACAAATAGTAGGTACTTAATTATATTTATTTGTTTTACTGGGGAGATATACCCAGGACTACTATGACATACACCCACAAATCTAGACACAATTAGAATTCCTGTTTTTAAGAACATACTCAAACAGCATTTTTTACCATCTTATCAAAGTAGTTCATAGGTTGATTTGCATACCAGATGCTTCAGGCAGTTTTTCTTTTAGAAGCATTTGGAAATTTGGTGGAGAATTTAAACAATACATATTTTTCTCACTACTTACTATTTTAACTATGTAGAAAATTCTGGAAGTGAAATTTGGTTTCCCCTTTTTATTAATTGTTTTGAAGGAAAATATTTTGTAAAATGGAGATAATAATAGCACGTACCTCCCAGGGTTGAGAGGCTCAAATGAGATAATTGTTAAACAGCACCTCAGGACAATGCCTGGCACATAATAAGCACTATATAAATGTTATTAGTTACTACACAAATTACTGTGTACGAAGAAAACATATACAGTATAAATTGGAGGTAATCAACAGAGGGAAGGCACTAAGATTAAGCAGGACTACAAAAGATTTCATACAGAACCTGGGATTTTGACTGAGACTTAAAGGTAGCCAGGGAAGCCAGGAAGGAGACATGAGAAGGGAAAACATCCCAGATATGGGGAGTGCAGAAATAAAGTATTGTTTTGGTGGAAAAGCAAGGAGGTCAGTGTCAATGACTGCCAAGTATTTGGAGGTAATTAAGGTATGAAGAAACTAGAGAGGTAGGAAGTGACCAGGTTATGAAGGATTTTAAAAGCAAAATATATTTTGATCCTGGATGTGATAGGGGGAGACACTGGACTTTACTAAATGGGGGCATGTTATGGTCAGACCTTAGCTTTAAGATTATTTCACAGCTGAGTGGAAGATAGACTGGAATGGGGAGAGGTAGGTGGCAAAGACAACCAGCAGGCTATTTGTAATGGTCCAATTTTGAACTATGCCTGTTATTCTTTGAAAAAAATGTCAGATAATTGGATGATTTTTAGTTTCTTTCTGCTAATCCTGACTACTAATTCAATCCCTTTGGTTCAAAATGTTTTCAAGTCTTTTTTTCCAGTTGAATTGTTTTTTGGTCTTGTGTTACATTTTCTGCCTCTTCTATAAGTTAGTTCTCCAGCCTGAGAATTTTGTTTTTGATTGATTCCATTCCTTTATTCAAATGTTCTGCCATTTTCTTCAAGTTGTTATTTACTATCCCTTTGTCTTGGTCCATTTTTACTGAACATACACCTTTTGTTATAGAAGATGCAGTTTTCTGTAGTGATGCGGCATCCTCCTTCATTGCTTTCAAATGGCTTTATTGAGTCCCACTTTATAGGCTCCCTTTATTATTTCTTTCCTTTTGGCTACTTCTCTTCAGCATCTTTATAATCCATAGTATTTGAAGTTGTATAATTTTGTTCTGTTGCTTGATCACCTTCCTTGTTCTTTCTGTAGGCAAGCTATTCTCCTTTGAGACTGGTTTCTATCTTTCTTTCTTTCCCTTTCTATTTGTAGCTTTTTTATCTATTTATGTTGGAAATGGGGGAGAACATTGCAATTCCTCTCACTGCAATCTTTGAGACTCTTCACCTGGCCATCCTAGGTTGGATGCGGGGTTAGAGGAACCAAAAAGGTCACCTATTCTAATTCTCTCTTTTAGAGAGTATAGATGACTAAGTCCCCAGAGAGCTTAAATAATTTGTCTAAAGTTTCAGACTATGAGTAGCAGAGCCAGGATTTGGCTGACTTCTAAATGAGTTCTCTCATTCTTCAGAAAATCAGTTACACAGTTTTCTATTTTGAGATGAATGCAAGAAGACATAAATTTCTTTCTGTGTCCTACTCTTAGTTAAGTAGAATAGCTTGCATTAAATCCTAAAATGTAGATGGCATTCTAGCTCTGGAGTTTGTGGGAGGTGACCTTTGATATTTTATGATGTTTAAGGGGAAAGGAAATGCTTTATATTTTAAGAGAGGCAAAAAGTAAACTTTCCTGGGAAATGAGAGGAATTAGTATAATGATCCCATAGACTCATGATCTTACCAATTGTGGGTACTCAGTTCAATGTTGCAGGTTGCAAGCTAACTCCCTGTCTTCTCATCTGATGAGATCCTTGCCTCCGACCTTCTAGATATGTATCATAGAAGATCTACCCCGTGCCTCACAGTAAGGGATATGCTAGTAAATGTTTAGCCACACGTTGTTGGGGTTCTGATTCCATGGAGAAAAATGTATAAGGACACACTTTGAAGTTTACTCTGCATTAACTTTTTTTCGAACACTTTCCTATGATTATCAACAAAACAACAAAGTAAGCCCTAATTTGTAGCATTTACTGATTTCTGAAAACTTCATAGTTCACAACTATGGATACAGGGAAGATTCTTAACAAAATAAGGGATAGAGATGATCATAAAAGATAAAGTAGATTATTTTGATTACATGAAATTGAAAAGCTTTTACACAAGCAATATCTGGTAGTTAGAAGAGAAACAGAAAATTAAGAAAAAATCTTTGGAGCTAATTCTTCTGTTCAAGGTTTAATTCCTAAGGTACATAGGAATTTGACACGAGCATGTAAGAAGAGTCATTTCTGAAAATAGCTAAATGGTCAAATGACATGAACATGGCATCTTTAAAAGACAAAATGCAAGTTATCAACCATATGAAAGAAAATTTTCACTAATTTACCAACAATAAATGTAAATTAAAGCAACCAGAAAGTTCTACCTCCTACCCATTATATTATTAAAGATAAAACAAAAGGAAAATGGCAATTGTGGAGGGACTTTGGGAATACGGGTATATGCTATTGATGGTTCCGTGATTTGAGCCAACTATTCTGAAAAGCAATTTGAAATTGTATATAAAAAGTAACTAAATAATGTACAACCTATGAACCAGAGTTATCACTAATAGGTAGTATGTCAAAGAGATCTAAAACAGAGGGAAAGGACCCATATGTACAAAAGTATTAATAGTAGCACTTTTTGTTTTAATAGCTGAACAAATTACAATATGTGAATTTAATGGAATATTATTGTTTCCTAAGAAAATAACAAAAAATGACAAGATTTGGAGAAATGGAGAAAGATTTGATTGAACTAATTCAAAATTAAATAATCACAACCAGAAATCTACTTTATATGGTAAGCATAATAATGTAAAGAAATGTAACTAGAAAAGACCTCAGAATTCGTCTCAGTATAGTCATTATTAATCATGACTCCAGAAGACTGGGAATGAAACATGTTTACCACCTTTGAGCAGAGAGATGTTGAAATATATATATATGCATATTTGAACACCATCAATGCTTGCCTGTACTGATTTGTTACAAGGAAGGAATAAAGGAAGGAAGGAAAGATGCACTTATTAAGCTTCTACTATGTATCAGATGCTTGGTTAAGTACTGTATACAACAACCTTGGAGACTAGGTGCTTTTATTATCCTCATTTTACAGTTGTTATTTTTTATTAATCAATTACTTTTTAGTTTTCAACATTCATTTCCATATGATTTTGAGTTCTAAATTTTCTCCCCCTTTCTCCTCCCCAAGATGGTATGCAATCTGACATAGGTTCTATATATACATTCATATTAAACATATTTTCACATTAGTTATATTGTAAAGAAGAAATAGAACCAATGGGAGGAACCATGAGAAAGAGAAAACAAAATCAAAACAGACAGAGGTAATAGTATGCTTTGATCTGCATTCAGACTCCATAGTTCTTTTTCTGGATGTGGATAGCATTTTCCATCATGAGTCTCTTGGAGTTGTCTTAGATCCTTGCATTGCTGAGAAGGGCTAAGTCTATCAAAATCAGTCATCTCACAATATAGTTGTTACTGTGTACAATGTTCTCCTGGTTCTTCTCATTTCACTCAGCATCAGTTCATGTAAGTTTTTCCAGGTTGTTCTGAAGTCCACCTGTTCATCATTTCTTATAGCATAATAGTATTCCCTTACATTCATATACCACAACTTGTTCAGCCATTCTCGACTGATGGGCATCCCCTCAATTTCCAATTCTTTGCCACCACAAAAAGAACTGCTATTAATATTTCTGTTCATGTGAGTCCTTTTCCTGTCTTTATGATTTCTTTGGGATAGATACCTAGAAGTGGTGTTGCTAGGTCAAAGGGCATGCATACTTTGATTGTCCTTTGGGTATAGTTCTAAATTGCTCTCCAGAATGGTTGGATCATTTCACAACTTCACCAACAATGCACTGGGTTTTTTTTCACCCATATCTTCTCTATTTTACCGTTTTCCTGTTTTGTCATGTTAGCCAATCTGATAGGTGTGATGTGGTACCTCAGAGTTGTTTTGATTTGCATTTCTCTAATCAGTAGTGATTTAGAACATTTTTTTCATATGGCTATAAATAGTTTTAATTTGTTCCTTTGAAAACTGCCTGTTCGAATTCTTTGAACATTTGTCAATTGGGGAATGACTTGTATTCTGATAAATCTGATTCTATATATTTTCGAAATGAAGCCTTTATCAGAGACGCTGACTGTAAAAATTGTCTCCCAGCTTTCTGCTTCCCTTCTAATCTTGGTTGCATTGGCTTTATTTGTGCAAAACCTTTTCAATTTAATGTAATCAAAATTATCCATTTTCTATTTCATAATGTTCTCTATCTCTTGTTTGGTCACAAATTCTTCCATTCTCCATAAATCTGAAAGGTAAACTATTCATTGCTCTCCTAGTTTGCATATATTCAGCTTTCTTTAATGCTGTTTTATAACTTCAGGAACTAAACTGTCCCAATGTGGTGGTTCTGCTGTCACTGATAATGAAAATAGTTCACTATAGCAATGCTAGCAAATCTGCTCCATTTTCTATATTCATTCTCTTTTCAGTTTATCTATAAATGTGCTTTAGGAGATCTGACTTAGTTGAGTTTCATTCTAGGTTTTTCTACAACCTCATTTGCTTTTTCCTTGCTTTTGTTGTTTTGTGACACAACAAAAATATCTGTTTTTGCCCCGTGTGCTCTTTATTTAGTTTTCTGCAAATGAATTCATTTTCTGGCTTAGTCACTTTCTGGGTTCTTTGCGCCTGCCTGTTGTGGTGATTGCTACACATGGTCTACAGAAAGTGATCATGTTGACATTTATTTCCCATTTTAAAATAATACCAATAGCTTATTTGAATAGGTCTTGATGAATCTGTTTTAATTGTTCTCCCATCTTTAAGTTTCTTTTGATGTGATGTTTTTGACTCACTTTAACTGGCCAATGGTCTGATTACACATAGAAATTTGATTCAGAAATGCCCAACACATCAGTAACCTAGTTTTTTCTTGTCTGTTAATATGTAAGCAATTTCATTATTTTTTAAATGATGTTTGATCATTGTGTCCTAAATCTTGTCTTTTTTCTTAAAATATTCATGATATACAAATATGGAGCCTTTGAATAGTTAACAGTAATAATTAGTATTTAAGATTTATAAAACTTGCCATAGGTCACACAGCTAATTTCTGAAGCAAAATTTGAACTCAGACCTTCCTGATGCCAGGTTTAGCCCTCTACTATGCCACCTAGTTGTCCACAAACCTTTGTTCTTTCTCATTTCTTAATCCTGAGCTATATTTTGCAAAATATATTTTGCTATTCTCTCCATTATTTTGTGTCAGTCACCAAATGTCAATGTTTATGATGAAAGAAACTTGCTTTCATCTTCTGATTGTACTTTAGTGATCTTCATATTGATACGAATTCAGTTCCTTTTCTGCCATTGCACTTTTTGTGGCAGTAGCAGAAGGGATCTTGACACACTAATAGTCATTTTCTGTTTTCCTTTGTTTTTGGGTTGTGGTGTCCAGCCCACTAGTGATGTTTCTCAGTACTGAGCAAGGTGGTCCTCAGACAGCAGGTGCCGTTTGTCACCAGGTTTTTCATTTTGGTGAAAGCTGCCAGGGCTTCTCTCTGCTGACATGGCTTTTTGAGAACTAGGGATATCACTATGCTGCAGCAAGGGTTCTGAATTTTATTTCTTGAAATAGAAGGCCCTTACAAGTGAACCTGTTGTGTTCATCATGATAAAGTAATGTTTATAAGGAAGAGTGAAATGAGCTGTCATCCTTGTTTGGCTGGAATAATCCTAACAGTGGAGCCTGGAGGTTGAAGTACTGACTAACTAAATTATTTTTAAAATTATTTTTATTTATTACGTTAAATATTTTCCAATTACATGTAAAAAAAGTTTAACATTAAAAAAATTTTGAGTTTCAAATTCTCTCCATTCTTTCACCCTTCCCCTTTGCTTAAGAAAGCAAGTAATTTAATAAGTATTATATATGTGAGGTCATACAAAAAATATTTCTGTATTGGCCATATTGCATAAGAAAACACAAACAAAATAAAATAACAAAAATAAAGTTAAAAAGAATCTGCTTCAGTCTGCATTCAGAGTTCTTCATCAGTTCTCTCCCTGGAGGTGGGTAGCATTTTTCATCATGGGTCCTGGAGAATTGTCTTGATCAGAGTAGCTAAGGCTTTCCCAGTTGATCTTCCTTACCATATTGCTGCTACTGTGTACAGTATTCTTTTGTTGGGCTCACTTCACTTTGCATCACTTCATATGCCTTTCCAACTTTTTTCTGAAACTATTCTGCTCTTTATTTCTTATAGCACAATAATATTCCATCACATTGATGTACTACAACTTGATTGGCCAATTCCCAATTGATGGACATCTCCTTGATTTTCAATTCATTGCTACCACAAAAAGAGCTGCTATAAATATATCTGTACAGATAGGACCTTTCAACCATTTATTTGATCTCTTTGGGATTTAGATCTAATAGTGGTATTTCAAAGTCAAAGTGTATATACAGTTTTATAGTGCTTTGAGCATAATTCCAAATTGTTCTTCAGAATGGTTAGATTAGTTCACAACTCTACCAACAGTACATCAGTGTACCAATTTTTCTATATCCTCTTCAGTATTTGTCATTTTCCCTTTCTGTCATCTAATAGGTGTGAAGTGGTACCTCAGAATTGTTTTAATTTACATTTCTTGAATTAGTAGTGATTTAGAACTATTTTCTTGTAGTTATTGATAGCTTTGATTTCTTCTTCTGAAAACTGCCTTTTAATATTTTTTGACTGTTTATCAACTGGGGAATGGCTCTTATTTTTTTTATAAATTTGGCTCACTTCCCTTTACATTAGAAAAATGAGACCTTTATCAGAGAATCTTGCTGTAAATATTTTTCCCCTTCTAATTTTGACTACATTAATTTTGTTTGTTCAAAAGCCTTTTAATTTCATGTAATCAAAATTATCTCTTTTACTTCCCATAATCCTCTCTGCCTCTTATTTGGTCATATACTCTTTCCTTATCCATAGATCTGACAGGTACATTTTTCATCCTCCTCAGCTGACGTATGATATTACCCTTCATGTCTAAATCATTTATCCATTTTGACCTTATCTTGGTAGGCAGTGTGAAATGGTGGTCTATGCCTAGTTTCTACCAAACTGGCTTCCAGTTTTCCTAGAAATTTTTGTCAAATAGTAAGTTTTTGTCCCCAAAGTTTGGATCTTTGAGTTTATCAAATACTGGATTACTGTGATTACATGCTATTGTATATTACATACCTAATCTATTCCATTGATTCGCCACTCCATTTCTTAGGCAGTACAAGATTGTTTTGATGATTACTACTTTGTAATATAGTTTGAAATCTGGAAATGATACTGAATAACTTAATTGAAATATAATTGGGAAATATTTGATAAAACAAACAATAATACAATAGAATATTGTGTATGTTAGTCTTTCATTGCCAAAGAAGATCATATCATCAGAGAAATAATGACATGACTAGCACTTGACTTTGTTTTGAGTGAGGGAGGGCTGTGCAAGTCACCAGCCTCATTTCTCCTCCAGAGCCATCTGAATCCAGTGACCAGATATTCATCAGGATGACTGGAGATGACCCAGGATGAGACAATTGGGGTTAAGTGACTTGCCCAAGGTCACACAGCTAGTGAGTGTCAAGTGTCTGAGGTGAGATTTGAACTCAGGTCCTCCTGACTCCTGTACTGGTGCTCTATCCACTGCACCACCTAGCTGCCTCCACAATAGAATATAGATAATATTAGTATGTAGTTTTCCAAGTCAATATGCAGACTGAAGGGATCTTTGTGTATATAGTAACCATTTCTATTTGAGTTTGACCTCACTGGCATAGAGGCAAGAGAAACATTTCAACTGGGTCATAGGAGGACTGGATTCTAGTGTAACCTGTTCTTCCATTATTTGCTGTGGTCTCTGGGCCCGTGTATCCTCACCTGTAAATGACGGGTTTCAAAAGGTGACTACTTCTTAAGAATTTGAGATGCCTGGGCTTTTGGGTTATAATGAGTTAACACATGTCTTGGTAGAAGTCCCAGACAGGCTCTTCTCCCTTTTTAGTTCATAGCATCATGTTGGCATATTGGTGGGCAGTGAGTTATGAGTGCTGAGTCAGCAAATTTGTTCTGTGCTTGATGATGAGATTAGGCATCATTAGGTAAAAGCAGATGGGGAGTCAGAACCAAGTAGGCAAGGTGGAATGAGATACTGCTTGAATTTTAGGGTGAAGAGAATCAGGCTTCTTGCATACAGTTTAAAACCTAAAAGCTCCAGCCGTAAGGAAAGATATTCTCCAGCAAATAAGCCATTTTAAAGCAAAGGACAGATGATGAAATAAAACTTTCTTTAAATGCTTACTGTATACCAGGAGCTGTTCTAAGTCCTAGGGATATAGGTACAAGTAAAAGTAACCAACATAGCTCTTACCCCTTAAATAGCATGTGTTCTAATTGAGGAAGACAGAAGCACATGGTGAAGAGCTGTGAAGTGGGGTAATATTCAGAAACAGTATGGAGATGGAGAGAGTGGTGTGGAGGCCTGGTTCTAGGCAAGATAAGATGGACACTTAGTGTCCTGTCCAAGACTGGAGGGAAGAGGTGGTTTAGGGGGCAGAAGCAAAGATTGAGAGGAGGAGATGTTTTATGGGGCACAGTCCAAGGTTGGGAGGAGAAGATAGATTGGGGGCAGAGTCTGAGACTGGGGGGAGGGGATAATTTGGAGATGTGGATGATTGCTTGACATAGTATGGAGATGTCTGGGACTCAGTGGACTACGGAAAGGTGAAAGTAAGGTCTCTGCTAGAGAATCTTCTGGTCTAGTTCAAGGTCTATGATAGAGATAAGCTGATGCTCAGTAAACTAAGATCCCTGGCTTCAGCTATCATAACCCTAGACACTCAGTCTAGGGACTGAGAGATAAGGAACTACTCTCTCTTCTTTCTCAACCCATTTCTAACTGAACTTATATTCTGGTTTGGGTCCCATTTCCCAGTCTGAATTACCTAGTGAGAAATACATGATTTCTTTAGGCTAGAATTAAAACTAAGTACCACTGTGAGGACAGGGTTGGTACCTTTAGGTTGAAGGGTAAGAAACAAGGGAAGTTTCTCCTCTCTCCAAAAAATATCTTTTGCAAATCAGCATTAGATTTTAGAGAATGATAAATTTTGTGGTAATAAATTCCTCTTCTAAAATATAAATGCATCTAGGCAATATTAAAAATTATGCTATATAATAAATTATTTATACTTTAGTATGAATTATTGTAATCAGTTTGTCTTTTGACTAAAGTGAGACTAGTTGCTACTATAGGAATTGATGGGGATGAGGAAAGATAGAGCCATTAATCTTGGAACATGAGACATTGAAGGCTTTGGTAGGGAACTCCAGGCAGTGGGAGGACCTTGTGCCCTTGAGGAATCAAGAAAAGAAGGATCATTAGGAGCTGAGCATGGGAAGTGTGAAGATTTCAAAAATAAATTAGTCATTAGAGAATTTACCTTGGTCTATCCCTTCTGTCAGTCATTTGATCAGTAAACATTTATTAGATACTTATTATCTATGTATCAGGTACTATGATAAGTGCTTGGGAAACAAAGAAGGGCAAAGATTGTTCTTAGATTCTAATGGGGAGATTGAACGGGAAGTCTAGTAAATAACCAGATAATACATGATTTATAGAGAGTAGATGAAAGGTAATCTCAGAGGATGAGACTAACAAACCTGAAGAAATAGCTAAGAATGTTGAATTGTCATATGTCAGCAGTCAAAAACAATGAACCATCACACTAACTTTAGAGAAATTCTAAGTAGTCTCATATTGAACACACTTTCAGATATCATGGATGAGGAGGAGATATTTGGGGGCTGGAACTTTCCATACTCTGAGATGAGGTTTTGCTTTAGGGCTCACTCTTTGGAAGAAGGTTTGTGTGCCAGATGAGCCTCTAGGTAGTCGTTAAGGAGTCCCCTGGCTTTGAAACAGATGTTGGTGCTTCTCTCTCTGGTAACTATGTATGTATGTAATAGTCAGACAGTTGGAGCTGTCTGTTGATCTGTGGTGTATGTATTGCTTATGGTCAGTCAGTTAGAAGTCCTGTCTGTTGGTCTTTATTTCTCTACTTACATTTTCTCTGTTTTGAATGTAATTAAAGAAGATTGTTGATCCCTTAAACAGCTATCTTCCCTTTTAGAAAAACAGATCTAAGAACTTGTGCAGCTGACCATCCTGGGTATACTAGTGCAGTTGCTGTCACACTTCCCTATTACTGTTGAAGGTACCACATACTCCCAGTCACCTAAGCCCCAAAGCTCTGTGTTATTCTTGAATCTCTTATCATTCGTTTCCAGTTTATTGCCAAGACCTGTTAATTTTACCTTCAAAACATCTATCATATATAACCCTTTCTCTCCTCTGACACTGCCCTAACCTGGTGTTGCTCCTCATTTCCTCATCCTTGGTCTGTTGTAACATAATGCTGGTTAGTCTCCCTGCTACATATCTTTCTCCACTCATTCTCTACTCAGCTGCCAAAGTAATCTTCTTAAAATACAAGTCTGATCATGTCACATTCCTATTCAGTTAACTCCAGTGCCTTCTTATTATCTCCAGGATCAAATATGAAGTCCTCTATAATCTGGTTTTCCCCTAACTTTCTAGGCTTCTTGCATACCCCCATATTTATCTATGATCCAGTGACACTGGTCCCTTTTCCTTGAATAAGACGCCCCATGTCCTGATAGAGCATTTTCACTGGCTGTCCAATGAATACTCTTCCTCCTCATCTCTGCCTCCTGGCTCCCCTGTTTTCCTTCAAGTCCCAGCTAAAATCCCACTTTCTATGGGAAACAATTTATTCTCTCTCTCTCTCTCTCTCTCTCTCTCTCTCTCTCTCTCTCTCTCTCTCTCTCTCTCTCTGTCTCTCTCTGTCTCTCTGTCTCCCTTCCCTCTCTCCTTCTCCTTTTATCCACATATGTTGTTTATACAGAGTTGTTTTCATGCTGTCTCCCCATTAGGTCTTGAGCTTCTTGAGAGCAGGGACTGTCTTTTGCATTTCTTTTTATATACAGCACCTTTAACATAGTTCCTGACACATAATATGTACTTATTAAATGTTTGTTGACTGATTGAGTAATTAATGTTTATTGACTGACTAACTGAATTGTATTACATATATGGTCATCTGTCTTTTGGGGCAGCTAGGTGGTGTGGTAGATAGAGCGCTGGACCTGGAGTTCAAAACTGGCCTCAGACACTTATTAGCTGTATGACTCAGGGCAAGTCAGTTGACCCTGTGTGCCTCAGTTTCCTCATCCTGTAAAATGAACTGGAGAAGGAAAATGGCAAACCTCTTCCGTATTTTTGCCAAGAAAATCCCAAATGGGGTAATGAAAAATGGGACAAGATTGAAATGACTGAAAAACAATCTATCTGTTATAACAGGTAAGACTGACCTTATAGGAATAGCAGTATAGTCTGTTAGTCCTAATCTCCATGTTGATATCTTGGAATTCAGTGAAACTGGGTGAGACAAGGACTTTCTTGAACCTTGTTAACCCAAAATGAGTATATTTAATGCCACTGTAGTGATGGACACTGTCCTAGTTATGCTACTACGTAAGTAGAATATTTTCTTTGTGGCCAGGGACTATATTCATATACTCTGTCTTCTCAATAACTATTTGTTTTGCCAAAGTTAATTAATATTAACTGGTTAAATTGATAATGGAGTGAAAATAAATGATATAGATGATATTGAAGTGACATTAACTGACACTAATATTGCAACCAGTATTAGGAAGAAGATACCAGAATGGGAATTTGAGCCAACAGCATTAGAGAAAACTGCATTAAGATTGCTTTTGGAACCCTGCAGGAGAATGGAACCAGCTACCTCTAGGACCTGATTTGTTAGTGTGAAAGGGAGTTGGGAGAGTATGGGCTACATTTATAAATTATATACATGTACTACTATAATAATTATGTACAATGTAAAAAGGAAAATGGGGAAATAAAAAGAGGATGAAATGAAGGTGATGTAACATTTGTTCTGGAATGAGTTGGGAGGGAGGGGAAGGAAATGACATGGACAAACCTGTACTGTAAGAAAGTTGTTTTGGCAGTTATTAAAATTATAGATTGGGGAGAGCAATTCATAGGTTGTTGCAATAGTTCAGAGAAGAAGTGATAAGGGTGTGAATTAAGGTGGTAGCATGTGAGCAGAGAGAAGAAGATAGATATGAGAGGTATGGTGCTAAAAAGGACAAAATTTGGCAGCTGATAGGATCTGAGGGGTAAGGAAATTGAAAAAATAGTGAAGTTGTGGACCTGGGTGACAAGTAGGACAATAGTAGGTGCTTAATAAATGCTAGTTGGTTGACTGATTGACTGTTGGTGGTACCTTGGACAGTAATTTGGAAGAAGGGTGCATTCTAGGGTAGGGTAGGGAAGAGAGTATTATGACATTTGTGCTGAAGGTCATTAACTGTCCATAACTACTCATCCTGTGCACTTTATTCTGTCCTGTCTGAGTGAGGATGATAATAATATATGTAGCACCTATCTTACAGGTTTATTGTGAGCATCAAATGAACTGATACAAAGTGCTATGTAAATGTAAGCTGTTATTTATTTATCTTTCATTTTCCAAGAGGACCAGTGACATCATGGGTAATAACTTGTGGATGGATTGAATTTAAACAAGGCAGAGTTGCACAAAGTTGTTAGCTTCACTCTCTTTTCCTGAGTAATTGAAATCCAATGACAGGACAAAAGTCAGAATAACTGGCGATGACCTGGGATGCACTGGATGACCTTGATGTCTTCAGTGTTTGACCAAGCTCTAAGGGCTTCACATTGCCTATTTCAGCCACCTTCATGGAGGTTGGAACAAATTGTTCTCATCTGCCTGTTCCACTGGGGTAAGTCTTTACATGCTTGGGATAGACATCCCCTTAACTCATTGATGAGTTAGAGGCCTCAATCTGGTTTATCCCATCTGCTGAGACAGTTTTACCAGGGTGTGATTGCTACACATGCTATAACTTCTTGGAGCCACAGGTGAAAATTGAGTGACAAATGGACATGATTTAGCAAGCCCTCAAGTCAGAGATACTAGTCCTCCTTGAACACCCCTTCCACTCAAGTTTTCAGTAAAATATTAGCTATTGCTAAAAGAAAAGGACGTAAAAGTAAAGACTGATTAGCTAGAGATTTTTATTAATCAGAATCAATGTACAGCAAGGACTATTAACCCAGGGCCTGGAGACTCTGAAGGGGGCCATTGATATATTTCAAAGGGTCCATGAACTTAAATGGGAAAAAAATTGCATTTTTATTTTCACTAGTCTTAAATTGAAAGTTAATATTTCTTTTAATTATGAAATATTAAAAAAAATCATTATTCTACAAAGGTGTCTTTAAGCTTCACTAGACAGCTTAAAGGGTCCTGTTAAAAAAAGAATAATAACTTCTGACAGAAACAAGAACAGCTCAATAGTGAAAGCTATGGACAGAATAATAAATGGGTAATTAAAATAATATTTGTTAAAGGAGGAAACAAACATTTAGTAAGTGCCTGGTATGTACCAGGCACTCTGCTAAGCACTTTACAGATAACTCATAACAGTCTTCACAACAACCTTGTGAGGAAGGTGCTATTATTGTCCTTATTTTACAGCTGAATTAATTGAAGTAAACAGCAGTAAAGTGATTTGCACAGGGTCGCACAGCTGGTAAGTGTCTGAGGCTGGATTTGAGCTCAAGACTTCTTGACTCCAGCCTAGTTTTCTATCTATGGGGGCACCTCACTGTGTCTTGAGGTTGTGAATCCCTGAAGGTTTTTTTTCTTTTGTTGCTAAAAGATGATATTAATCACTTTGAGCTCATACTTACCACTAACTAGGAACAAACACCAATATCTTTAAACTTGTGTGGCCCCATGATTTTAATTTTTTCGGGATTCTAGAATTGTTACCAGTTTCATAAGTGGATCAAAGGGTACGCATGGACTTTTGAGTGATGTATGGATCTATGGTAAGTGAGCTTCTGCAGTATTTTGTTGGTGCACGAACTTCTGTGACACTTGCTGACTTGTCTTTTGGCCATTGCCTCACCTTGCCCTGATTTTTGTACCTTACCTCATCCTATTTGTCTTCCAGTACCTCTTAATCCATTGTCTTCTCCACTGGAATGTAAGATCCTTGAGAGAGTAGGAACTATTTGACTTGTGTTTGTATCCCTAGCACTTTAGCACAGAGTATGCTTTTGCTATCCTGAACACCACCCCTCCCAACCTCCTCTGTCTCTCTCTCAGTCTCTGTCTCTCTCTTTCTTTCTCTCTCTCTAATGAAAACTTTACTTTTCACAGTAGAATAGAAAAAGTGGTTGATCTTGGAATGTTCAGTAGAACTCACTTGTAACACCTTCTGATCTGGGATTTTTTTTTCTTTACATTTTCATTTATGGCTTGTTCAATTTCTTTTTTCTGATGCTGGATTTAAATAATCTGTTTCTTGTTCTGCTAATTTGAGTGTTTTATATTTTCTAAATATTCATACTTTTCATCTAAGTTATTAGTTTTGTTGGCATATAATTGAGCATAACAGTTTCTGACAGTTTTCCTTATTTAATCTTCAATTATCATGAATTATCATTTTTTGATAGTTCAGTTTTCTTTAAATCAAACTAATTTATATTTTATTAGTTAATAATTAGCATTATTAGTAAATATTTGTTTTAATGAATAATAATAAATTTAATTAATCTCTTCTTGGATTTCCATAATTATTCATTTCTTATTGAATGGCGGTTTTTTGACTTTTTCACTTTTCTAGTTTTTTTTGAATTTCATGCCTAACTCATTAATCTCTTTTCTATCTTTTGTTGAAGTGTTGACGGATAACTTTTTAATGATATCTTTTGTTTTTTATCATTTGCATTTACCATATTACTCCTTCTCCTCCTTCCAGAAAGCCATTGCTTATAATAACAAATTTTTTAAAAAGCAAAAGGGGGCAAAAAGTCACACAAAACAAACTTAAAAAATAGACTGAAACAGTATTCCACATCCATGCTTCCTCACTTTTGCAAAGAAGCAGGGGAAGCTATTTTCTTATGTTTCTTCTGTAGAATTAGGTTTGGTTAATATAATTTCATCAATTCATTTTTGATTATGTTGTTTTGTGCATTTACATTGCTGTAATCATTATGTATGTTCTTTTCTGTTTCTGTTTACTTCACTTTTCATCAGTTGTTATGTATAACACCAATACAATATTCACAGTGTCTACAGTGACTATGAATATGCCAACACAGTTTTGAATTGCAAAATACAACACTCTCCATGTGGAAGACAGAACCAAAACATTTATTCAGACACCAGAAAGCCAAATCCATCCTATCAACAAAGAAATGTATACACATTATCAGGCCTTTCCACAAACAGGCTCCCCTAAGCAAAATACACTTCTGCCTGCTTTCTCTGTCCTTCCCAGATTCTGACCAATTTCCTCTCAGCTCTGCTCCACCCTTCCTGTCCTACCCATTCAGCAAGCTCCTCCCACCACATGTGACTTACACTTCCATGTGATTTAAGCAGGTCACACGGGCCTATCAATGGGTGGGAAAAGTCTTCAAATTAAGCAAAAATACATTTATGCAAGTCTTTCCATGCTTCTCTCTATTCCCTCATATTAATTATTTCTTACAGCACAGTAATATTCTTTCACATTTACATGTCACAGATAGTTATCCATTTCTGAATGGAGGTACAGCTACTTCATTATAATTCTCTTATACCACAAAAAATTCTCCCATAAATATTTTGGTTTATATGAGACTTTTCTTTCTGTCATTTATATGTCTAGCTATATAGTTTTTGGGTCAAAGAGTATGAACATTTTACATCATTCAAAATTGCTTTCTAGAATGTTTGAATCAATTCATAGTTCCATCTATAATGCAAAAGTGTGCCTGAGTTTCCATAATCCCAGCAACATTGTCTATTCCCATCTTTTTTCATCTTTGTCAATTTAGTGAGTGTAAAATAAATCCTCAGTGTTGTTTTAGTTTTACTTTTTCTTATTCTAAGTGACTTAGAGCATTCTTTCATATGGTTATATTAATAGCTTGAAATCGAGAGAAATGATTATTAAATAACCAAATATTGAGGATATCCAGGATTTTTCCCCCTTCCTCATTTGGAGATCAGGTCAAAGCTGAGTTCTCCGAAGGACAGGGCAAATGATGAGATGAACTCTTGGAATTGTAGCTAGAGAACCTTACAAAGAATTTAATGTAAGGTGAATTGCTGCCCATTGTGTTCCTCTCACCTGGGTCTAAACAGAATTGGATGCCCTTTTCTCTACATTACCCTAGGTGGGGGTAGTCTGGATAAGAGATAAAAGTCTCCTTGCCTAAAACTGAGTGAGCAGAATCATATATCTCAATCTCTCACTAGGATAAGCTCCCCTCTTATTATAATATTCATTCTCTCATTAATTGTTAGCCAATTAGAGTGGATTACCACCCACAGGAACACTCATTCTTCCAGAGGCATTTAAGTGTTGAGTATTTAGAATTTCATACCTTTGTCAGAAATATTAGATTTTTTTTTTTACTTAACAGTTTATCTTCTTATCATAGTTGTATTAGTTTTGTTCATGTAAAAACTTTTCAGTTTCATGTCTCAAAATTATCTTTTTAAATTCCCCTTCCTCCAAGCTACACCTATAAATCTATGTGACCTGCTTCATTTGCAATTTTTTTTATGCTCTGATCTTTGATATATGGGTCACATATCTATTTTTAATGCCTTGTGATAGATGGTGTAAAATTTTGGTTTAAACTTAATTTCTGTTGGACTGTTTCCTAATTTTCCCAGTGATTCTGGTCAAATAGAGATTTGGTTCCTAGCAAGTATTTATTTTTAAGTTTGTGTTATTTAGTTAAATTATTCTTAAGTCTTCCTTCTTGAGTTTTTTCATTGATCTATTCTTTTAACCACCAAATGGTTCTGATTATTATACTCACTATTTATAGTGTCAGAAAACACCACTGTAACCAATCACTTAATACAAGAGTAAAAAACAAGTATGTTCCTTTTCCTCACTGCTATTTGACAGAGTTTTTTAAAAAAGCTAGTAATTGTTATAATTCAAGAGAAAGAAATTAAAGGTATAATGAAAGGAAAGAATAAGACAAAGACATCCCTATTTATTGTTATTATGCTTCATTTATTTAAAATAATATTTTATTTTCCCCAGTTACAGGTAAAGACAATTTTTAACGTTCATTTAAAAATTTTTTTGAGTTCCAAATTTTCTCTCTCCCTCTCTCCCTCCCTCCAACCTACCCTTCCTGAGATAGTAAGCAATTTGATATGTCATACATGTTCAATCATGCAAAACATTTTCATGTTAGTTTTGTGAAAAAAAGACACAACAAAAGGGGGGAATCCTGAAAAAATGCGGGAAGTGAAAAATAATATACTTCAATCTGCATTCAGACTCGGTAATTCTTTTTCTGGTGGAGGATAGCATTTTTCAACATGAGTCCTTGGAACTGTTTTGGATCATTATATTGCTGAGAATAGTTGTCATTCACAATTTATCATCAATACAATATTGCTATTCCTACATACAATGTTCTCCTGGTTCTTCTCACATCACTTTGCATCAGTTCATATAAATCTTTACAAGTTTTTCTGGAATCAGCCTGCTTACCATTTTTTATAGCATAGTAATTTTCCATTACAATCATATACCCAATTGATGGGCATCCTCTCAGTTTTCAATTCTTTGCCACTACAAAAAGAGCAGCTATAAATATTTTCATACAAGTAGGGTTTTTCTTCTTTCTTTCTTTATTTAAAAATCTCTTTGGTATATAGACGTAGTAGTGGTAGTGCTTGATCCAAGGGTATGCATATTTTTTATACATCTTTGGGCATAGTTCCAAATTGCTCTCCAGACTAGTTAGATCAGATCATAACTCCACCAACAGTGCATTAGTTCCAATTTTCCCACATGCCCTCCAACATTTATCATTTTCCTTTTCTGTCATATATGCAATCTGATAGGTTTGAAGTGATATGTCAGAGTTGCTTAATTTACATTTCTCTTACCAATAGTGATTTAGAGCCTTTTTTCATATGACTATAGATAGTTTTGATTTCTTCATTTGAAAACTATCTGTTCATATCCATTTGTCATTGACCATTTGTCAATTGAGGAATGACTTATATTCTTATTAATTTGAATCAGTTCTCTGTATATTTGAGAAATGAGGTCTTTATCAGGGACACTTGCTCTAAAAATTGTGTCCTGGCTTTCTGTTTTCCTTCTAATCTTGATTGAGTGTTGTTTTGCAGATCTTTTTAAATTTAATATAGTTAAAATTGTCCATATTACATGTAGTAATGCTCTTTATCTCTTGTTCATTCTATTATAGCTTATTTTTCAAAATCCTAGGGAATTAGCAAAGAAATTACTTCATATCTTCAGGAAAGTTGAAGGCCATAAAATAAACCCAGAAATATCAACCATATTTCTACATAGTAATAACAAAATCCAAGAAACAATAATAGAAATGAAATCTCATTCAAAATAACTACAAAATGAATAAAATATCTGGAAATCAATCTTCTAAAATGTACTCAATTGCAGTTACAAAATGCTCCTTAGAGAAATAAAGAACATCATATAAATGGAAGAATCATCCATTCTCATGGCTGTGCTGTGCTAATGTAATAAAAATGAAAATACTACCAAAGTTAATGTACAGATTTAGTACTATATGAATCAAATAACCAAAGGGATACTCTATAGAGCTACACAATAATGAAATTCATTTGTAGAAACAAAAGATCTAGAATTTAAGGTGAATTATGAAAAAATATTAGAATGAAGGAAGAACAGCACAACTAGACCTCAAATTATTATCACACATCAATTATGAAACCATTTGTTTGGTACCAATTAAAACAATAGTCACTTTTTTTAGCATTGTCAGAATGGTTGAAACAATTCATATCCTCATTCAAAGTGTATCACGATTGGCTGATAATTTATGAAGTTTAAAAAAAAATTCTTGCAGAGTTCTCTCTTGTGAATTCAGCTTTAGTTACTTTATTTCTGGGATATAATTCTCTCCAACCTTCTACCCCCATTTTAGTTTTCTTTTTATTTCTGAGAAGATTGTAGAAATCAGCTACTAAATTGTCTTGACCTTTTCCTCAGCACTTTCACTGAGATTGTCGTGCATATGATGTGATCCCAGCATCTCTGTCACCCATCACTAATACTATTAGACAAGTTTAGGAACTTTTGAAAAAGAGACCTTGGATTTCAGTGTCAATGCTGGATAATCATTACACTGAAAAGTAAAGACCACTACAGAAGGAAGCATAAGCAGTAAATTTCCTTTGGTGGGGTTCTTCATCAGGCTGTTAACTTATTTGTTTGTTTTCAAGTGAAATGCACATGTAGATAGCAAAGACCATTTCTTAGTACTACAAAAAAAATACATATTCGGAAGAGCAACACTCTATTCACTAAAATGATAATTTTGATTCCATAGAGGAAAACTTTACCATAATGTTATTTTTTAAAACTTTCTTTTTAATTATGAATATAAGAATCAATAGCAAATACAAGCATTTACTGTGAACAAAACAGAATTATGTACAAACCTGTGAACTTCTGTGGTATACTGCTTTTTAAAAGTGTATATTACATTTAACAAGGTAGTAATAAGATTACCCAGTCTGATTTTATATCTACTATTTTCTTTTTCCTCAGTGTCTTTTTAATATCTTATTTATTTTTTCTTTCATTTTATTGAATGTCTTATGATTATCCACTAACTTTCTTCCTCCACCCCTTGTAACAAGTGAAGTAAGTATAGCCAAGCAAAACAAACCAATATGTTGGTCATGACTGCAAATGTATTTGTTCTTCATTTCTAATATATTACCTGTCTGCCAAGGGACTTCATGTAGGTGTCATTATCAGTGTTCTAGGGTCATGACTGTTTGTTGCATTTATCAGAGTTTTGAAAGGTGTTTTACTTTAGTTTATTGTAGTTACTGTTTTATACCATTAGTTTATATTCAGCCTGTGTTCAAATCTAGCTTTAGTAGTGTACCAATGTTCAAAGATAATTGCATGATGGTAACAAAGACTATGTTCTCAAAATTAATCTCTATAAGGTACACATGGTCACATGTTGTATCTAAATGTAGGTTTTTCAGCTTGAGGGAGCCAAGATGACAGAGTAAGAAGTAAGTCGCTCTCACCTTTCCCTACTGACCTCTGAAAATCCAGAAAATATCACCACAGGAAAAACCCTGGAAAACCTGAGCCAGCAGGAAGACAGGGTATAGCAGTCTTATAACCAAGGAAGCTTGGGAAACTAACAGGAAAGCCACTTCTAGGAGAGGGAAAGCAGCATAGGAGGTGCCCCAACAAGCCAGTCACAAGACCCACCTCAACAAACCAAGGGGAGATCCTGAGCCCCAGGGTGGTAGAACAGGCAAGTGCCAACACTAGGATGCTCCCAAGTGCACAGGCAGGGGAACCAACAGATATTAGCTCAGAAAACCACCTCATGGGCTGATGTCTTCCAGGAGCCAAATCTCCTGGTGCTTCAGCACAACTCCAGGAAGCACAGCTCCCAGAGGTACAGTAGATATCCTCCAGCAGTCAAACATTCGAGTGTAAAGTCCAGATGAACAGGAGCCAGTGAAAGGACTGGATGATCAGGTGTCCCCCAGGCACCAGACTCTCCAACCCCACCTCAAGAGCTACAGTGTTGTTGACTCCAGCTTAGTACCAGGTAAGCTGCAGGATCCCTATGGCCTCCAGATGCCAGCACTTGAAGCCCAAGCACATAAATCCAGTGACCAGGTCCTTGGCACCCAGCACAAGAAGCTTGGGTCAGTGTCCCCAGTGCCCCAGCAGGACAGCTCAACTCTAAAAACCAGAAATTAAGTGAACACCAAGAACAAAAAACAGAAATGGACAATGATCATAGATTTTTATTAAGGGGACAGTGAAGATCAAAGCACAAATTCAGAAAAGAACAACATTGTCAATACACCCACATCCAGTACCTCAAAGGGGAATATGAACTGGTCCCAAGCCCAAAAAGCCTTCTTGGAAGAGCTCAAGAAGGATTTTAAAAGAATAATAAGAGATGTAGAAGAAAAATTGGGAAAAGAAATGAGAGATGTGCAAGAAATTGTCAATTGTCAATTGAAAGAGGAAGGAGAAAAATTGGCTCTAGAAAATAAATCTTTAAAAAGTAGAATTGACCAAACAGAAAAGGAGGCACAAAAAAAATCACTTAAGAGAAGAGCTCCTTAAAAAGTAGAATGGGTTAAATGGAAAAGGAGATACAAAATCTAACAGAAGAAAACAATTTAAGAATAAGTCAAACAGAAACAAAAGAATGAAAAAATAGAAAAGGGGGTGGAGCCAAGATGGCAGAGCAGAAAGAGGGACCTGTAGAAGCTCCCCCACATAGTCCATAAAATACCTGTAAAATAGGACTCTAAACAAATCTTAGAGCAGCAGAAGTCGCAGAACAACAGAATGAAAGTTTTCCAGCCCAGGATAGCCTGGAGGGTTGACAGGAAAGGTCTATTGCAAAGACGTGGAGCAGAGAGCAGCCCAACCTGGGCTGCACAGTGCAGTGGGGACAGGATCCAGAGTGGGCTTCAGGTAGCCACCAGGAGGCAGCAGTTCACAGATTGCTCAGCCTATGGATGCCACAGACAGCTTCAAAAGTCAGTGAGAAAGCTCTTTCATCCAGAAGGGATGGTGGTCTGGACCCAGGGCTGGTGCCACTGCAGCAGCAGCCTCCGTTTTTGAATCCCTCCACCTGGAGCTCCTGGGGGAATAGAGCAGCTGATCTGAATCTCAACCCTGAGTGGTGGCCCTGCCCTCTGTCTAAAGCCCCTGGGGGAACTGAACAGCTGACCTGAATCTCAGGCCTGAGAGTCACCCTGGGGTGAGAAGGAGTCCTGGTGTGCTGGAGCTGGAGATGGTTGTGGAGAGGGAATTCTACTCCCAGATTCTGGGTAGAAAAGTTTTTGATGGCTCCTAGGCCAGTGTGCAGGCCAGGAGAGGAGTAAACTCCTCTCCCTTGATTGTGCCACCCTGAAGGAACTGAGAAATTACAGGTCCCCAGAGTATACCCTCCTCTTGACAAAGGACTCAAAAGTCAAATAACTGACTGAGAAAATGCCCAAAAGGGGGGAAAAAATAAGACTATAGAAAGTTACTTTCTTGGTGAACAGGTATTTCCTTCCATCTTTTCAGGATGAGAAAGAAATATGCTTACCATCAGAGGAAGTCAAGGCTTCTGCATCCAAAACCTCCAAAATAAATATGCAATGGTCTCAGGCCATGGAAGATTTTGAAAATCAAGGAAGAGAGGTGGAGGAAAAATTGGGAAGAGAAATGAGACAGATGCAAGAAAATCAGGAAAAGTGAGTCAACAGCTTGCTAAAAGAGACCCAAAAAATGCTGAAGAAAATAACACCTTTAAAAATAGGCTAACTCAATTGGCAAAAGAGTCCAAAAAGGAGAAGAATGCTTTAAAAAGCAGAATTAGCCAAATGGAAAAGGAGGTTCAAGACCTCACTGAAGAAAATAGTTGTATAAAAATTAGAATGGAATAGATGATGGAAGCTAATGACTTTATGAGAAACCAAGAAATTACAAAACAAAATCAAAAGAATGAAAAAATGGAAGACAATGTGAAATATCTCATTGGAAAAACAACTGACCTGAAAAATAGATCCAGGAGAGACAATTTTAAAATTATGGGACTCCCTGAAAGCCATGATCAAAAAAAGAGGCTAGACATCACCTTTCATGAAATTATCAAGGAAAACTGCCCTGTTATTTTAGAACCAGAGGGTAAAATAAATATTGAAAGAATTCATCAATCACTTCCTGAAAGAGATCTGAAAAGAGAAACTCCTGGGAATATTGTGGCCAAATTCCAGAGTTCCCAGTTCAAGGAGAAAATATTGCAAGCAGCCAGAAAGAAACAATTTGAGTATTGTGGAAATACAATCAGGAAAACATAAGATCTAATAGCTTCTACATTAAGGGATCAAAGGGTTTGGAAGATGATATTTCAGAAGTCAAAGGAACTAGAATTAAAATCAAGAATCACCTACCCAACAAAACTGAGTATAATACTTCAGGGGAAAAAATGGTCATTCAATGAAATAGAGGACTTTCAAGCATTCTTGGTGAAAAGATAAGAACTGAATAGAAAATTTGACTTTCAAACACAAGAATCAAGAGAAGCATGAAAAGGTAAGCAGGAAAGAGAAATCATAAAGGACTTTCTAAAGTTGAACTGTTTACATTCCTACATGGAAAGATGATATTTGTAATTCTTGAGACTTTTCTCAGTATTTGGGTAGTTGGAGGGATTATGCACACAAACACACACACACACACACACACACACACACACACACACACACACACACACACACACATATATATATAGCCAGAGAGCACAGGGTGAATTGAATAAGAAGGGATGATATCTAAAAAAATAAAAGAAAGGGGTGAGAGAGGAATATGTTGGGAGGTAAAAGGGAGAAATGGAATGGGGCAAATTATCTCTCATAAGAGAGGCAAGAAAAAACTTTTTCAATGGAAGAGAAAAGGGAGGAGGTGAGTGGGAAAAAGTGAAGCTAACTCTCTTCACATTTGGCTTAAGGAGAGAATAACATGATCACTCAATTTGGTATGAAAATCTATCTTACACTACAACAAAGTAGGGGAGAAGGGGACAAGAGGGGTAGGGGATGATAGAAAGGAGGGCAAATGGGAGGAGGGAGTAATTAGAAGTAAACACTTCTGGGAAGGGATAAAGTCAAAAGAGAGACTAGAATAAGTGGAGGGCAGGATAAGATGGAAGGAAATATAGTTAGTCTTACACAACATGACTATTATGGAAGTCTTTTGCAAAGCTACACATATATAACCTATATTGAATTGCTTGCTTTCTCAGTGGGAATGGAGGCGGAGGGAGGAAAGGAGAGAAGTTGGAACTCAAAGTATTAGGAACGAATATTGAGAATTGCTTTTGCATACAACTGGGAAATAGGAAATACAAGCAACGGGGTATAAAAATCTATCTTGCCCTACAAGAAAAGAGAGAAGATGGAGACAAGGAAGGGTGGGGTGTGATAGAAGTTAGGGCGTATTGAGGGAAAGGGTAATCAGACTGTAAGGTATTATGGGGTGAGGGGAGGGGAGAGATGGAGAGAAAATTTGGAACTCAAAATTCTGTGGAAATGAATGTTGAAAACTAAAAATAAATAATAAAATAATTAAAGAAAAAACAGAAAAAAAATAGAAGAAAATGTAAAATATCTCGTTGGTAAAACAACAGACCTGGAAAATGGATACAGGAGATATAATTTAAAAATTGCTGGTCTACCTTAAAACCATGATAAAAAAATAGCTTTGATAGCATCTTTCAGGAAATCATCAAAGAAAAGTGCCTTGTGGTCCTAGAACCTGAAAGTAAAATAGTCATGGAAATAATACACTGATTACCTCCTGAAAAATATCCCGAATTGAAAACACAAAGGAGTATCATAGCCAAATTCCAAAACTGACCAGATTAAAGAGAAAATACTGCAAGCAGCCAAAAAGAAACAATTTAAATATCATGAAACCACAGTCAGGATTATGCAAGACCTTGAAGCTTCTACATTAAAAGATCAGAGGGCATGGGATATGATATTCTGTAAGGCAAAAGAGTTTGGATTATAACCAAGGATCAACTACCCAGAGAAATTAAGCATAAGCTTTCAGGGGAGGGGATCAACATTCAGTGAAATACAGGACTTCCAAACCTTTGTGATGAAAAGATCCGAGCTCAACAGAGAATTTGATCTTCAAATACGAGAGGCATAAAAAGGTAAACAGGAAAGAAAAAAGTAAAAACATGTTATTAATCAGGGCAAACTCTTTACATCCCTACAAGTGAAGATAATTCTTAAGAACTATATTGTTATTACACCATTTAAAAGGCATATATATAGAGAGAGGGAATGGATATAAGTTGACTTTGATGTGATGATAAAAAAATCTAATAAAGTAGTGAAAAGGGATTGTACTAGGAGAAGAGAAAAGAAGGAGGCAGACAAGGGCAAATTATATCACATGAAAAGGCAGAAAAAACTATTATAGTAGAGGGAAAGAAGGGAGGGAGAGGAGCATTGTTTGAAACATACTCATCAGATTTGGCTTAAAGAGGGAATAACATAATCAGTTAGGTACAGAAATATAACTTACCCTATTGGAAGTAGGAGGGGAAAGGGGAAAGAAAAAGGAGGGTGTGGATAAATGGGAGGAAAGAAGTAGTAAGGGTAAAGGGGAAGATAAGGGAGGGGGCTAATAGATGGGAGGGCAGACTGAATGAGGCAATGGTAAAGCAAAGCTCCAGTGAGGAGGGAAAGAGAAAAAGGAGAGAGAAAAGCATAACTGGAAAAAATAGGATGGAGAGAGACACAGATAGTAACCATAAATGTGAATGTGAATGAGATGAACTCTTCCATCAAATGGAAGCAGACAGCACAGGGGATTAAAAACCATAATTCTACATTATGTTGTTTACAAGAATTTCAAGCAGAGGGATACACACAGAGTAAAAGTAAAAGACTGGAGCAGAATATATTATGCTTCAGCTGAAGTAAAAAAAGGAAAGGTAACAATCCTGATCTCAGACAAAGCAAAAGCAAAAATAGATCTAATTAAAAGAGATAAGGATGGAAACTATATCTTGCTAAAAGGTACCACAGACAATGAAATAATATCAATGCTAAACATGTATGCAACAAGTGGTATAGCATTCTTAGAGAAAAAGTTAAGAGAATTACAGGAAGAAATAGATAACAAAACTATACTAGTTGGGCACCTCAACCTCCTCCTCTAAGAACCAGATAAATCTAACCCCAAAATAAACAAGAAAGAAGTTAAGAACATGAATACAATTTTAGGAAAGTTAGATATGACTGACCTCTGGAGAAAACCGAATGAGGATAAAAAGGAATATACCTTTATCTCAGTGGTACATGGCACCTACACAAAAATTGACCACATATTAATGCATAGAAACCTCACAATCCAGTGAAGAAAGTCAGAAATATTAAATGCATCCTCTTCAGACCACTGTTGAGTCTGGGAACCATGAGGTTTGGGGTGCTCAGAACCCCAAACTACCAACACTCCAGGTCCTACCAAATGAATTTGACTCAAGACTTCTTCTAGCCAAAGTATAACAAAGTTTATTAAAGGTTTGCCATATTGACTCTTAGACTCTTAAGGAGCCTAAGCATTTGTGACACTTGTATTGACAAATGGGCCAGATAGAGTCTCAGCTAGACAGAGTCAGAGCTGGATTGAATCTGAGGGCCTTCATGGAGGCAAGATGAAGCTTATATACAGAGAGACCATGGGAAAGATCTGAGGGTGGTTTAGTAATCTGGGAGGAGGGTCTAAGGAGGATCTTGATGAGATTGGGGTAACTAGTAATATAATCAAGGGTGGGAAGCACCCTTGAGGTAACAGAGAATGGAGGGCAAGGCTAGGCCAAAGGCAACAGATTTGAGTATGAAAAACCAGATTACGTGGGAAGATTCAAGGCGAGTTCAAGGAAGTTCCCAGACTCTGTACCCCATCATCACGATGCAATAAAAATTACATGTAATAAAGGACCATGGAAAGATAGACTAAAATTTAATTGGAAACTAAATAATCAAATCCTGAAAAATGAATAGGTCAAATAACAAATCATAGAAATAATAACTTCATCTAAAAGAATGACAATAATGATACAACATACCAAAGCTTACAGGATATAGTGAAAGTGGTTCTTAGGGTAAGTTTTCTGTCTCTAAACGCTTTTATGAATAAAACTGAGAAAGAAGAGATCGATGAATTGGCTACACAACTAAAAAAAATTAGAAAAAGAACAAATTAAAAATCCTCAACTAAATACCAAATTAGAAATTCTGAAAACCAAAGGAAAGATTAATAAACCTGAAATTAAGAAAACTATTGAACTAATAAATAAAACTAAGAGCTAGTTTTATGAAAAAAATAAAATAAAATAACCTTTGGTTAATTTGATTTAAAAAAAAGAAAGAAGAGAACCAAATTATCAGCATCAAAAATGAAAAGGGCGAATGCACTACAAATGAAGAGGAAATCAAAACAATAACTGGGAGCGATTTTGTACAATTGTATGCCAATAAATATGACAATATTAGTGAAAGGGATTAATATTTACAAAAATATAAATTGCCCAGTTTAATAGAAGAAGAAATACTTAAATAACCCCATTCCAGGAGAAGACATTGAAGAAGCCATCAATGAACTCCCTAAGAAAAAAATCCCCAGATCCAGGTGGATTTACAAATGAATTCTATGAAACATTTAAAGAATAATAAATTCCAATACTATATAAACTATTAGGGAAAATTGTGTTTGTCAAAATAGATGAATAAGGAATCCTACCAAATTCTTTCTATGATAAAAATATGGTGTTGATACCTAAGCTAGGAAAAGCCAAAACAGAGAAAGAGAATTATAGACCAATTTCACTAATGAAGGTAGATGCAAAATTTTTAAATAAAATGTTAGCAAAGATATTACAGCAATTTATCTTGAGGATAATACATTATATGTAGGTAGGATTCATACCAGGAATGCAAGACTGGTTCAATATTAGGAAAACTATCAGCATAATTGACCGTAGCAACAACAAAACTAACAAAAATCATATGTCAATAGATGCAGAAAAAGCATTTGACAAAATGCATTACCTATTCCTATTAAAAACACTAGAGAGCATAGGAATAAAGGGAGCCTTCCTTAAAATGATAGGTAGCATCTACCTAAAACCATCAGCAAGCATTATATGTAATAGGATAAGCTAGAAGTATTTTCATTAAGATAAGGAGTAAAGCAAAGATGTCCATGTTATTCAAGTTGTATTAGAAATGTTAGCTTTAGCAGTTAGATAAGAAAAATAAATTAGAGGAATTAGAAAAGGCAAAGAAGAAACAAAGCTATCACTCTGCAGATGATATGATGGTATATTTAGGAATCAAATAAAAAATTACTTGAAATAATAGACAAATTTAAAAAGTTGCAGGATATAAAATAAACCCACATAAATCATTGACATTTCTATAAGTGAGTGCATTCTTCCTTCGTTGCCGAAGGAGACCATGCCATCAGAGAAATAATGACATGACTTGCATGTGACTTTGTTTTTGAGTGAGTGAGGGCTGTGCAGGTCATCAGCTTCACTTCTCCTCCAGAGCCATCTGAATTCAGTGACCAGATATTCATCAAGATGACTGGAGATGACCCAGGATGAGGCAATTGGGGTTAAGGGACTTGCTCAAGGTCACACAGCTAGTGAGTGTCAAGTGTCTGAGGTGAGATTTGAACTCAGGTCCTCCTGACTCCTGCACTGGTACTCTATCCACTGCATCACCTAGGTGCCCCCATTTGTTAAGTTATGACATTTTTATATATAACTAACAAGGCCCAACAGCAAGAGATAGAGAAATTCCATTTAAAGTTACTGCAGACATAAAATATTTGGGAGTATACCTGCCAAAATAAACCAAGGAACTTTATGAATACAATTATACAATACTTTTCACATGAATAGAGTCAGATCTAAATAATTAGAAAAATATCAGTTGCTCATGGGTAAGCTGAGCTAATATAGTAAAAATGACAATTCTACCTAAATTAAATTACTTATTCAGTGCATACCAATCAAACTACTAAAAAATTATTTTATAGAGTTAGAGAAAATAACAACAAAATTCATCTAGAAGAACAAAAGGTCCAAAATATCAAGGGATTTAATGAAAAGAAATGCAAGGGGTGACCTACCTGTACCAGATCTTAAATTGTATTATAAAGCAGCAATTATTAAAACTACTTGTCATTGACTAAGAAATAGAGTGATGGATCAGTGAAATAAGTTAGGTACGCAAGACACAACAGTCAATGATTATACCAATCCACTATTTGATAAACCCAAAGACTCCAGCTTCTGGTATAAGAACTCACTATTTAACAAAAACTTCTGGGAAAACTGGAAAATAGTATGACAGAAATTAGGCAAACACCAACATCTTATACCCTACACCAAGAGTCAAACTGGGTACATGATTTAGAAGACTGATGCTATAAACAAACTAGGAGAGCAAGGAATAGCTTACCTGTCAGATCTATAGAGAAGGGAAGACTTTATGACAAAACAAGCGAAAGAGAACGTTATGAAATGCAAAATGGATGATTTTGATTACATTAAATTTAAAAATTTAAAAGTTTTTGCACAAACAAAACCAATACAACCAAGAAGGAAAGCAGAAAGCTGGGGAACAATTTTTACATCAAATGTCTCTAATGAAGGCCTCATTTCTAAAATATATAGAGAACCGAGTCAAATTTATAAAAATACATGTCATTCCCCAATTGATAAATGATCAAAGGATATGAACAGGCAATTTTCAGATAAAGAAATTAAAGCTATCTATAGTCATATGAAAAAATGTTCTAAGTCACTATTAATTAGAGAAATGCAAATCAAAATGACTCTGAGATACCATATCACACCTATCAGATTGGCTAAAATGACAAAACAGAAAAATGGTAAATATAGGGGAAGATGTGGGAAAATTGGAACACTAATGCATTGTTGGTGGAGTTGTGAAACTGATCCAACCATTCTGGAGAGCAATTTGGAACTATGCCCAAAAGGGCTATAAAATTGTGCATACCCTTTGACCTAGAAATACCACTTCTGATTCTGTATTTCAAAGAGATCATAAAAACAGGAAAAGGATCCACATGTACAAAAACATTTATAGTAGCTCTTTCTTAAAGGGGCAAAGAATTGGAAATTGAAGGGATGTCCATCAGTTGGCAAATGACTGAACAAGTTGTGGTATATGAATATAATGGAATACTATTGTGCTATAAGAAATGACGAGCAGGTGGACCTCAGAAAAACTGGAAAGACTTACATGAACTAATGCTGAATGAAATGAACAGAACCAGGAAAACATTGTACACAGTAACAGCCACATTATACATAGTAACAGCCGCATCGATGACTGATCTTGACAGACTTAGCCCTTCTCAGCCAATGCAAGGATCTAAGACAACTCCAAAAGAATGGCAATGGAAAATGCTGTCCATATGCAGAGAAAGATCTTTGGAGTCTGAATGAACATGGAAGTGTACTATTTGTTCTTTTCTTTTGTTGTTTTGTTTCTTCTTTCTTGTGGTTCCTTCTATCGATTCTAACTCTTTTTTTACATCATGACTAATGTGAAAATATGATTAATGTGGATGTATAAGTAGAACCTATATCAGATTGCATGTCACCTTGGGGAGGAGGGGAAGAGAGGAAGGGGGAGAAAATTGAAAACTCAAAATCTTATGGAAGTGAATGTTAAAAACTAAAAATAAATTAATTAGCCTCCCCCAAAATGTGGCTTGTGGGGGAGGCAAAGATGGATATCTCTACAAGCTTTCCCACCTCTCCAGAAGGGAGACTTTAATCCTGCCTAGAGTGAGCAGAAAAGGTGATAAGCCTGACTGGTCTGCTTCCCTAAATTTTGCTAGACTAGAAGCATGACTTGTAAGTTCAAAAGCAACAAGACTGCTAATATCCCCTGTTGTCATCCCTTAACAGGGAAGGATATTCCACACTTACACTTACAGGTTTGTCTTCTTTCCACCAAATACTAGTAATACAAAAAGACCATCACAAAGAGTGAATGACTAGTGATCAAATTCATTTATCCAAGCAGATAATAAACAGAAATCAGAGAAATTCTGCAGAATAGAATGTACCAAAAAATGTATGAGTGATCAAACATTTTTAGTTGGGAGTTGAGATCTCAGTCAAGAGAGATATCCTGATCTCATCCAAAGGGAAATTTCCTAAAGTCTCTCAGGAAACAAGCTAGAAATCAGAGATCTGTTGAGGCATTGGTTCTTTTACATGAGTGTAGAAGTCTTTCTCTTTCTTTTCCCTAGAGTTGATACATAGGAGAGATGGAATGGTATGTAGGTCTTGAAACAGGATTGAAGAATGTTTCTCTTAATAGTTCTCAAGACCCTACCTTTGAGTCATCATTCTCTTCACACATTAGAGGGTTCTTAATTAAAATGCTTCTGGCTTGGCTGATAACTCTGGTTACATAGGTGCAATAATTTAGTAACTATTAACATGCTACACCCAAAATTGCATATAAATATCCATTTATCAAACAGTCTAGTAACTTATGAAGCACAGGTCTGATCATGTCACTTCCCTTTAGAGTAATAGTTTTTAATTTTTATGTTATGGACCTCTTTGGAAATCTGGTAAAGACCATAGACTCACTCTTAAAATTTTTTTAAATGCATATAGGATTACAAAGGAAATTAATTATGCTGAAATGTAGTTATTCAAATATTTTTTAAAAACCTTAAACAACCAAGTTCATGGACCTCAGGATAATAACTCCTAACTAGAGGAACTCCAGTGACTCCCATGATACAGATGTGTGCATTTGAAACTTTTCACAGTTTAACTCTTTTTATTTCTAGACTTATTTCCTGTCAACCCATTTCACACTGTCTAGCTCTGGTAAACTGGGCCTACCTGCTATTCTCCATACAGATAGATCACTTATAACTTTACAAAGGCTGTCACTTGTATCTGGAATGCCGTTGGACCTCACCTCTGATTCTTGAAATCCTTAGCTCGAGGCTTTGATCAAAGTTTATCCTTCTCCTATATGAGACCTTTCCTGTATTTCTTTAATTTCTAGCCTGTTCCCTTCTATAGTTACCTTGTATATACTTTTTTTTTATGTCTATATATTTTCCTTCAATAAAATGTAATCATCTTGAAGACAGGGACTGTTTCCTTTGTCTTTATATCCCCAGTACCTCATATAGCAGAGACTCTTAATAAATTCTTATCCCATTGAATTGAAAATAAGATGAAAATCACATGAAATATTTTTGAGTTAAAAGAAAAGATATGATTATGATAGGTTATAGTTTATAATTAATCTTTCAAGATGCGTAAACTTTGTCAAGAGATTGGCAATGATAGAGTTAAAAATCCTCCCTGAAGAATTCCTTCTTCAGAATTCTGTCTCATGTGTTGGGGATGGAAGCAGATTCTTCCAGGTGGGGCTTAGGTAGTCAGCAACGAAGAAATTTTCAAGGATCAGTTGCTGACCCAAATGGACAATTGGTAATCTACCTTTCAAAGCAGATTTAATGAGGAAAATACTTCCAGTCTTTGATATTTTGGGCAGCAATTGCTAGGGCTTGAATATAACAGGAACTCCGAACTGTAACTTGTTTGGTAGGTGCAAAAAGAAATTATTTGGAATTAGTTTACTTTTGACTGGTTGACTTGCTCCAGGCTCTACTTCTTAAAACAAGAGCAGAAAAATAAAACTAAATATTTTAAAACTCTACTAATAAAAGCCAGTCATGTTACCTATTTAGGTCTCTCAGTTTCCTCATTTATAAAATTAGAATATTAAGCTGATATTGGATTTCTAAGGCACCTTTCTAAACATTTACACATTATCTTTCTTAAAATAATCCTTCCAGAACTTATAAACAAACAAGAGATATAGAACATTATAAAATGCAAAATGGATAATTTTTATTGCATTAAATTAAAAAGTTTTTTCCATTAAACAAAACCAATGCAACTAAGATTAGAAGGAAAATATAAAAATTGTTTTTATAGCTATTGTCCCTGATAAAGGCTTTATTTCTCAAACATAAAGAGAACTGAATCACATTTATAAGAATACGAGTCATTCCCCAGTTGATAAATGGTCAAAGGATATGAATAGGCAGTTTTCAGAGGAAGAAATTAAAGTTATCTATAGTCATATGAAAAAATGCTCTAAATAACTATTGATTAGAGAAATGCAAATCAAAATGACTCTGAGATACTACCTCACACCTATGAGATTGGCTGACAGAAAAGAAAAATGATAAATGTTGGAGATGTGGGAAAATTGGAACACTAATGCATTGTTGGTAGAGTTGTGAACTGATCCAACCATTCTGGAGAGCAATTTGGAACTATGCTCAAAGGACAATCAAACTGTGTATGTCTTTTGATCCAGCAATGCCACTTCTAGGTTTATATCCTAAAGAAATCATAAAAAGGGAAAAGGACTTGCATGTAGAAAAGTATTTATAGCAGCTCTTTTTGTTGTGGCAAAGAATTAAAAATTGAGGGGATACCCATCAATTGAGTAATGGCTGAACAAGTTGTGGAATATGAATGTAATGGAATACTATTGTTCTGTAAGAAATAATGATCAGGCAGATTTCATGAAAACTTGGAAAGACTTACATGAACTGATGCTGAGTGAAGTGAACAGAACCAGGAGAACATTGTACACTGTAACAACAACATCATGGAGTGATCAGCTATTACTGAAATAGCCCTTCTCACCGATACAATCCAAGACAATGCCAGAAGATCCCTGATGCTATCCACATCCAGAGAAAGAACTACAGAGTCTGAATGCAAATCAAAGCATACTATTTTCACTTTTTTGTTTTTGTTTTTTCTTTCTCTTGATTTTTCCCTTTTGTTCTGATTCTTCTTTCACAACATTACTAATGTGGAAATATGTTTGACATGGTTGTACATGTATAACCTATATCAGATTGCACACTATCTTGGGGCAGGGGGAGAGAAGGGAGGGAGGAAGAAAAATTTGGAACTCAAAATCTTATAAAAATAAATGTTGAAACCTATCTTTACATGTAACTGGAAAAAAATACTATTAAGTGAAAAAAAAATTTAAAAAGCAATAAAATAGTAATTCTTCCAGTTATTTGAAGACTTAAGCATTTTTTTAAAAGGTTATACATCCTAATTCCTTTTGTATAGATTCTGTTTTCTAATACTTTTAGTTTCTTATATCACTCACTTGGACACTTTCCAAATTCTTCATACCCTTGGGATTTGAGCAGAACAAGACTCAGCAACAGCTGTTCTAGAAGATATTTATCATAAAGCCACTGCTAGTTGAACCAGCTTGTTCCTTGCTGTGATTTCTATTATATTATTCGAGTAAACAAAGATGAACTAGAAAGTTATCTCAAAAATCTTTTCATGGATTATTAATTTTGCCAACATTTACCTTCATTTGAGTTGTAATTCTAGCCATACTTATGGCAAGTCTTTCCTCTAAGTGATTCCATTTTAAAACAAAGTAAAATTAATATTGCATATTCTATAAATTCAATTGAGAACCAACCATGTCATAAATATATGATGACTCCTTTACCATTCACCTGAGAAATTTCTTTTTTTTATTTATGACAGAATGTGTTCCTAGAAACACCTCAAATGGAGGTATCCCTAGATGATTTGTTACTTTTGGGGGAATTTTGCTTTACCTCCATCTAAAGAGTTTAAGGATTTTTTTCCTCTAAAGTTTAGAGGGATCCAGAAATCATGATCTTTCCACTTCCCTCTTATATATTACCTCACTCCACCTTATCCTTTCTAGCATAACACTGTTAATCAGCTGCTTAAAGTTCATAAATTTTGATTTCATTGTAGAAGAATCTGAGAGCATAAAAGCATAGTAGGTAGGTGGAAAAAAAGAGAGTTGATTAAGATATTCTGACCACTTTGCCACTTAACCCAACTGATGTAAAAGAAAAAGAGGCAGGTAAAAATGGCATTGAGGGCTGCTAGCCATGAGCTCCAAAGGTTCTTTAAAAATATTGACATACACTATTTAAGAGTCAGCAGCTTTGAACAATGTTATGTTTTTGAATCTAGAAGACTTACCACCTGTGGAGGAAGAACATAGCTCTTGGGAAGGGTTTACTTTTTGCTTCTCCGCTTGGATCTTTACTGAAGCTAAGAAAGGAGATATTTTTTTTTCCTTTTCTTCTTGATCTTCTCCTTTCAACCATGACACTTTGCATTAGAGTTGCTCACCTGTTAGGAGACAGACTCAGGAGAGAGATAAGGCAGGAGACAGTCTTGAAGAATGCAGTAGAGAAGACTGACAGCTATGGACTCAGGAGAAAATTAGCCTTGGCATTTGGGGCTCAAGCTGAAGAGAGAAGCAGACCCAGGGAAGCCAACACAAACATTATACCCAGCCAGGATAGAGCAGTGTAAAGATGCCCGGAAAAGAGAAATAAAAGACGTTGGAACACTGCAGTACTTGAGGTGTGAGTTGCCTTAGGTACATGTTCCCTACATGTGTACTAATGTTCTCTCTCTCTCTCTCTCTCTCTCTCTCTCTCTCTCTCTCTCTCACTCACTCTCTCTCTCTGTCTCTGTCTCTCTCTGTCTCTGTGTCTCTCTCTCTGTCTCTCTGTCTCTGTCTCTCTCTGTCTGTATCTCTGTCTGTCTCTCTGTCTCTGTCTCTCTCTCTCCCACCCCCCTCCATATGTATGTATATAAACATAGATATATAGATATAGATGTATTCACTCTTCCTACTGACCCTGGGTGTAGTTATGGGAGATCATGCCCCAGGTTAATGGAGAATGTTTTTGCTGCTGTTGCTATTATGATGCTGCCTCATATTAAGTGCCTTTGCTTTGGCCAAATTATTTATACTGGCTAGCTTTCAAAATTAAGTGCATCGATGGAGGCTTGTGAACTACTGTTTTTAGGAATGTAAATCCACAAAGTATCTCAAATTCAAAACAGTACGCCCCTTCGAGTAGTCTACTACTACTACTACTACTACTACACTAGTATATACCACTTTTGGAGTGGAAGGTGGAAGGTATCCAGGAGATAACTGTTATATAAATAATATTCATTTAATAAGTTACAAGTTCGTAGATCAATGCTGTTTAATTCTTAGTAGTATGGGTTTATATAGATAGCTCTAATTTGTGTATGTGGAGGGGGGGCAGGGTTTGTTACTTAATACTCCAATGCATTTGTGATCTCAGTTCAGGAGTTAAATGCCATGATTTTGATCTTAGCCTGTCCATACTTCTCCAGGCTATGTAATTCTTGTTCATAATATCCCAGAATTCCGTTGGAGGATTCTTCCAACTTGCTAAAGACCTTCCTCAATCCTCCAGCCACTGGAGCATTCTGGTTAGAAAAACTATCATCCTTTGTTCTTGTCATATGCCCAGCCTATCTTTTCTTTCTGTCATACAATTTTTTGATCATGTTTTTGTTTTTATATGTTCTTCAGAGATCCTCACTGGCTATGTCTTGCAGTCTGCTCACACCCACCATAGTCCTCTCCATAACTGAAGGCAGTGGTTATTCTTTAGTCAAGCTTCAATCTGTGTCTGCAACATTTAATTGTTCCTAACTCTACCCTTCAGGGTCAAATGAAGTGAATGTGATCATTTTTCTTCATGACAGCTCTTCAAATGCTTGGGAAAAGCTATTATGTTTTGTTTCCATTCCCCATTCTAGTCCCAGGGTTCAGTTCTAGCAACCAGTCCTCATATGGTATAATTTCAAATCTCCTACCTTTCTGATTTTTCTCCAATATCTTTGCCAAGAAAATCCCAAATGGAGTCCTGAAGAGTCAGATACAACTGAACAACAACAAAGAGAAAATTTTATAAGGTTGTCTCCATCCACTCTTGTTTTCTGGAGCCATTCTGTTTTATTTTAGAGAAATATTTTAGGGAAGCAGCATGACTTGGTAGAAAAAAAACTTTTAGATTTAGAGTCATGAAAGATGTGGATTTCCCACCTCCAAGGATGACTAGCTTTATGACTATGGAGAAGTTCCACCCTCTGACTGACCCTCCATTTACTATCTCAGCTTGAAAATAGAGGTAAAAACATAGTACCTCCCTTAGAGGATTGTTGAGAGAATCCAATGGGATAATATATTTAAAGTTTCTTATAAACGTTTTCAAGCCTATTTAAGTGTCTCCTATTATTATTCTCTTGATTGCTGGGCCTGCTGTCTTCTGTCCCTGAGGTTTTGCCTCCTGCTTGGAGGACCATTCTGCTCCCTGGAGCTTTCTTGGCTCCACCTTTGTTTCTCTTTCAATTGTCGTTGTCCTCTGGAGGCTCATCAGCCACATCTGGGCCCTTGAAGAAACATCATACTTTTTCTCCCACCATGCAGTTTTTCACGTCTCAGGTACAAGTCATCTTCACCCTTTGTTGCCCATTAACTTCTGCAACTTGGATGGAATTCTTGTTCCGCTCAGAACCACAGAATCATAGTATCTTAGAGCTTGCAACCACTTTCGGAAGCAAAAATTCCTGCTGACATATCCCAAACAAAAGATTATTCAGTTGTAGCTTAAAGACTTCCAGTGATAGATGTGTCTTCCCATTGTGTTTTGGAGTGATTCTTAATATGAAATTCTATCTTTTATTGATCCTAAGTCTATCTTATTGTAACTTCCATTCATTGGTCTTAGATTTCCCATATGTGGATTATGTTCTGTCCTGTGCCAACCACCCCTGCTTGGGGCTGTTGAGATGTGGAGATACTAGGAAGCTTTTAAAATACTGGTGGGGAGCTCTTGGGGTTGTATCATGTCATAATGCATAATGGGACTTCTCATATCAACAAGATTGAACTTCTGGAGATGTTTAGCGTGGAGAAGAAAAGATTTGGGACAACGTTAACTGTTGAATACTTGAAGAATTGCCTCTCTTCTGTAGGGACTTTGCTCCCTGGTTTCTTCTAAGGATGCATGATCTGACCCCAGGTAAAGAAAAGTGACATTTATTTTATGTCATCTTAGTTTGCTTAAAATTCTTTTGCAATAAATATATTTTATTTTTCTTTTGAATATTTTAGGGTTTTTTTTAAAATTCCATACTTAAAATACTAAGTGTGATGACCATTGCCATATACCAAGTAGAACAGAAAAAGATGATTGTACACAATGCTTCAAATCTTTATTACAGATAGTTCACCTTTTTAAAGTACATTATAAATTCAACATTATTTTCCAAGTCTTCCTGAATGTTGGTTTGCTAATGACCTTCCTTCTGTTCTCACTTCCACATTTAAAAATATTCATCTTTCCATACAAGTTATTCCCCAATTGATAATGGTCAAAGGATATGAAAAAGCAATTTTCAGAGGAAGAAATTAGAGATATCTATAATCATATGAAAAAATGCTCTAAATAACTATTGATTAGAGAGATGCAAATCAAAACAACTCTGAGGTACCACATCACACCTATAAGATTGGCAAACATGACAGAACAAGAAAAGGATAAATGCTGGAGAGGATGTGGGAGAGTTGGAACACTAATTCATTGTTGGTGGAGCTGTGAGCTCATCCAACTATTCTGGAGAGCAATTTGGAACTATGCCCAAAGGGCTACTAAAATGTGCACACCCTTTGACCCAGCAATATCGCTACTAGGACTGTATCTCCAAGAGATCATAAAAATGGGAAAGGGTCCCACATGTACAAAAATATTTATAGCAGCACTCTTTGTAGTTGCCAAAAACTGGAAGTCAAGGGGATGCCCATCAATTGGGGAATGGCTGAATAAATCATGGTATATGAATGTAATGGAGTACTATTGTGCCATAAGAAATAATGAACAAGAAGACTTCAGAGAGGCCTGGAAGAACTTATATGATCTGATGCTGAGTGAAAAGAGCAGAACCAGGAGAACTTTGTGCACAGCAATGACCACAGTATGAGAAGTTTTTTTCTGGTAGACTTGGAATTTCTTAATAACTCAAGAACTTATTTAAAAAAAAAAATCCCAGTGGTGGTTTTCTAAGGCAAAATGCCTTCCACACTCAGAGAAAGAAATATGGAAGTCATTTGCAGAATGTAACAGATCATGTTTGTGTGTGTGTATGTTTTTGTGTATCATGTTTTGATTTGTTATATGATTTCTTCCATTTATTTTAGTTCAACTATATAGCATGACTATAGTGAAAACATACTCAATAGGAAAGTATATGTAGAACCTATACAAAATTGTATGTTGTCATGGGGAGGGAGGGGGGTAGTGGGGAGTAGATGTAGGGGGGGATAAAATCTTAATTTTATGGCAGTGATTGTGAAACATTAAAAATAATAATAATAAAATAAAATTTTTTAAAAATGCTCATCTTTTTTTGTCTTCTCATTTTGGTAACCATACTATTAACTCTTTTCCCTTTGGTTTAACCTCTAAAATGGAGAGAAAAATAAAATTCACATATCAAATATGCTTAGTCAAGCAAAATAAAATCCTTACATTGACCATGTCCAAAAATTATTGTTTCATTCTGAACCTAGAGTTCATCACCAATCCATTGGGAGAGAAGGAGTTTGCGTGTTTCATCACTAGTACTCCAGATCATGGCTGGTCATTGCACTGATCAGAGCTTTTATGTCTTTCTTAGTTCTTTTGTTTTGACCTATGCTGATGTAGTATGCATTTACTTCTTTTTCTTTCATTTTATTTTGTGTCAATTAATATGAGTTCCTAGATTTGTTTGAAGCCATCCCAAAGGTACGTTTTCTAATTCTTTCAGTATAATGTATATTCCTTGAGTCAGGGACTGCTTTTTTAATTTTTATTTTTTAACTTTGAATTCCTAGCAGTGCCTTGCTCATAGGAGGCCCTTAATAAATGCTTGTTGAATTGGATATATAAGAATCCTTACTCAATCCATGTAACCCGGACAACCCTCTTATGTAAGAGAGTTTTGAATAAGAGAAAAGAGGTGAATTGATTCAAAAGAGTGAGAGGTAGAAGATACATGTACGTTTGGCATGAAAAGATGTAGGAAAATTGTTTCAGTGAATGAGAGTGGGGGAAAGGATGAATAGGTGATCAGACTAAATACTGTAGGCTGGTTTTGAGGTGTTCTCCATTGCTCGTATTCTAGTGCTATATCAGAATTTACTAACATCATGAATCTAAAGTGGCCTTTGATGCAAAAGGGAATTTTTTACTAACAGTCCTTGGTATAGAGAGATACAGCATGGCATAGTGAATAGAGAGCCAGCCTTAGAGCCAGGAAGACCTGGATTCAAGTGCTATCTCTGACACATACGTATTGTGTGACTATGAACAAATCAATTTACCTCTCAGTGTTGTAGACCACTCTTTAAGGCTATACATTTCAGAAAAGATGCCAACCAGCACTGGTAGAAAAAGTTCCTTATTGGTCCCTTCCTTCCCCTGTAAAGTCATTGATCATCCCTCCTCTTCCAGTCTCTTTGTAGAATTGAGAACTGACAATCTATGTCTTGAGTTTTGACACAGCAATGAAGGGACTACCCTCTCAATGAAAACAATGATTACAAATGGAAAGAATTGTTAGTTCCTTAAAGATTTTATTCATGAGACAAGGTAAGGTAATGGAACAGGCATTTATTAGGAAACTTAGAAATACAAGGAAAATGAAAGACAGACCCTGCCCTTATGGAGCTGACAATCTGTTGGTGGAAGACCACACACAAAAGCATAGGGTGGAGGTAAAGGAGAGGGAGAGGGAAAGTCCTTGGTGTAGGGGCATGGAGTTGAAGTCCAGAAAATCAGAAGCACAATTGAGAGGAGAATGAAGGTTGGCCGGTCTGGCTCTTCCCACAAAATGGAGGCCACAGGAGGAAGTCACCAGTTGGAGAAGGGAACCAGTATAGCACAGGGATATTCCAGGGTGACCAGGTTCCAGGTAGCAGGAACTTATGGATTTTCCAAGGTACAGGAATTATTATAAAACTACTATAAAAATGCTAAGAAACTGAACTTAAATTTAGGGGCAGTATGATGTACTATATAGCTCATATAAGCTTTGAGAATCAGGAGTGGTTCTCAAAGGCTATTGACTCAGTCCCTCTACTAGTATGCTTTACCCTAAGATTAGCATTTGAGAATCAATTTTGTCAGGTAGCTTTAAGTTGCTTTGAGAAAGGAGTTATAGTAAGAACAATGGATATAAAAACTCACCCTAAAATTCCATGCTATATGTTTCCCACAAGAACCTACAGAGTCCAAGGAAAAGTGGGGCTTGAGCTGAGTAGTACGGCAAAGGGGTAACTCACAGCTCCTGGTTGCTGGAATTTATTTTCTGCCATTTGTGGGGTGCTCAAGAAGTTTCCTGTTAAGCATGATGAATCTGCATCCAGTTTGTCCTTGTTTCCTAATGTGGACACTGCCATCACTTTATCCAGGGATACTGTTAAGATGCTCATGGGAAGGTGGGAAGTTCAATATCCTTCAAACTCTTTGACATGTGTAAATTTTTCCTCCTTCCAAAATGAGCAAGAGATCCAAAATGAGCAAGAGATGTCCAAGGTTGAAGGTGAGAAGGTAAGAAATCTTTTCCCCATCACTCCCTTTCATCCCTTCCTCAATGGCTCTTCCTCAGGGCTCTGCTAGAAAGAGACACTTATTTGTTTTTAAAGTGATTCCCTTCTCAGTTCACTTGATAATTTGTTGATAACCCCAAGGGAATTTTATAAATAATACCAAGGAGGTTTCCCTTACCAGTTTGAACTAACTTCCGAAATGGTTTCATTTTACTTCATCAATTGGCTTTCAGAGACTCTTCCCATTTGGTTTAAAGTCTGTGATTAGTTAAAGTATAAAGACTGAGAAGCAAACCGGACAATGTCAGAAGGCCTGGTTTCCAACCCAGTCTCTGACACTTAATGGCTGTGTGACCACAGTCAAGTTACATAATCTGTCTGAACCTCTATTTCTTCATTTGTAAAGTGCGCTATTGTCTCCTTTACTTCTGTACCTCAGGAGAAATCACACCTTTCCATATGACTTAAAGCTTAATCCTTCATGTGTTGCATGGCCTTAGAATGTGAGCGCCTTGAAAACTTTTTTTTTTTGCATCCCCAGTACTTTGTAGTAAAAACAAACTTGTTTCCTTCTTTTGTCCCTTCCTTCCCTTCCTGCCATCTACCTTATATGGGTATGGAGGGGGGGCGGGAAATGTTTTATAAACTTTAAGTTACTATAGAATGGTGAGTTGCTATATGGAGAATGAAACTAAAAAATGTTGTGTTGTATAAGGTAAAATATGACAAGATTTTTTTGAGTAAGTCTACCAAGAAACCAATCATAATGGTACATTTTTTTTCAACAAAATACTTTAACAAATGCAGAGAAGCTCATCACTTAGTAATAGTTTCTTTCTGAGATAAACAGAATTGTCTTCTATTTTAAGATAAATTATCATTGATCTTTTAATTGTATTAGCCTCAATATGAACCAGTGTCATTAATCTACTAAGTTTGACAGATCATTTGAAGCAAATCAGAGAACAATTATGTTTTTCTGATGTTTTGTATGCCTCTAATGAGTATGGGATTTGGAGACACTGAGTCTGTGTTCATATCTTAGTTTGGCTTCTTGATAACTGTATGATCATGGGCATGGGAACTGCTTGCTCATCTTTAAATGAGTATAGCAAATGTAGGGCCTCACTCTCAGAATTCTTTTAAAGATTAAATGAGATAATAAAATGTGTAAAATGTTCTCCACACATTAAAGTGTTTTAAAAGATAAATGTTGTTACATTACATTGTATATTAAAATAGCTAATGAATCCCTGGGCATTTGGAAGATTTATCTCAGAATAAAGTATAAATGTCAGTTACTATTGTTGTTACTTCACTTTTCTAGGTCTGTTTTCTCATATGCATAATAAGGGGGTTGGCCTAAATCAGAAGGTTCTTACATTTTTTGTGTGTCATGGACCCTTTTAGTAGTGTAGCAAAGCCTATAGACCCCTTCTCAGAATCAGATTCTTAAACGAATAAGGTAGAATACATAAGCTTATGAAGGAAACCAATTATACTGAATACAGTCATCAAAATATATAAAAAACCAAGTTTATATACTCCAGGTTAAGAAACCCTGGTCTCGATATAGTTTTAAATCCCTTAAATTCCTAAATCCCTTACAGTTTTAAGTCCTATGGTCCTATTTCCAGAACTACCATAACTAGAAATATGTGGTGCGTTCTGATTGTGAAGAAGTATGAAAATATGACTATCTTAAAGCAAAAAACTTGCCATAAATGTAGCACCCATAACCACATCAGAAATAAAAATGATGCATAGCAGAAATTCTATCCTGAGAACAAACTTACTTGGAAGAAGAGTTGTAATATTTGTTAATTAATTAATTGCAGTAATCTAAGGAGGTGGTAGGCAGCTAGCTCACTTAGTAGATACAGTACTGGAGTCAGGAGAACTAATCTTACTGAGTTCAAATCTGACCTCACACACATAGAAGCTGTGTGACCCTGGGCAAATCATTTAATCCTGTTTTCTTCAGTTTCCTCATCTGTAAAATGAGCTGGAGAAGGAAATGGCAAAGCACTCCAGTGTCTTTGCCAAAAAATCCCAATTTAACAACAAGAATAAGAAAGTGGTAGAAAAGATAAATATGTTTACTTGGGGAGGAAAAAAAGTCACATGCCAGCTAATGAACCCCTGGGAATTTGGAAGATTTATCGTAGAGATGTATGAGGACTTACTCAGTTTATTGACACTCAGTTGTTTTTTAAAGTTTAAGTAAATATTGTAATTTCTTTACTAAAGGCTGTATTCCAAATATTTGATTTTACTGTGTAACTGGAAAATTATACTCACACAGAAATAGTATTTTAGAATGAAGGTGGGAGATTTAAGAGATTTAAGATCTATATTTTGATGCATGTCAAGGCCTCTTCTCTTAGGAATTAAATATACAACTGATCTAAAAAATCAACTTAATAGTTTTGAGTAACAGTTTTTTTAATACAGTTGTGTTTAATGTTTTGTATTGGTATTTTTAGAGTGAAGGAGGCAAGATACAGGCAATTTTTGATTATACAGAAGCAGATTACACATATGCATTCTGAGCCATGTCTTGATACTAAGCTACCAGGTTATCAGCCTGGATCAGATTTTTGGCATCTATATCTAGTTCTGACCCATCTAGGTAGAAGGTATCTCTGCCATAATGTGTCTTCTCTGTAGCAGGGTATTTTTTTTTCTGTTTTGACCCTAGTTTGTTTTTCTTCCACCCCAGGTGGACAGAATGGCAACAGTAGTGGCTTAGCTCTCTGCAGCAAATTGGTGGGTACAGGGAATGGAGGTCAATGAAGAATTCAGCTCTAAGTCATAGGATTTGCTGTTTAACCTCTGGCCCAGAATAAATCTCTGGAATTACATTGATAAGGCTCTTTTTTGGGGGGCCATCATTTGTTCTCTTGTAGGGACAGAAAAAATTGTCAAAGTTCTCAAAGTGCTCCAGTCAAAAATTGGTGTGCCCGTGCAGAGACTACTTGCTACAAAGGTGAATCTGAGAACCCCTTCCCTGCCCCTACTCTGATCTCCTTCTTCCCAGGATTTCCCCTGGGAATGTCATGATATAGCTTGTGTCTTTGTCTGTGACAAATGTCGGCAAAAGGGCTTTCATCTTCCATACGAGCACTCAGACTAACAGAACAACAATGGAGGACAGAAAACAACCTGTAAAGAACTTGCATTCAAGTTCATGAACACACAAAACCCCTTCATGGTTGGCTTCCATCTTTCCAGGGGTCATTAAAATTCTCCAGACTTCTAGTAGGTTGGTAGCAGTCCAAATTTTGTTGGTGTTCCTTGGAAAGGAAAAGAAATTAAGGGGTAGACACAATCTTCCTGGATCACAGCCCTGGGGGCAGAGTCTGGGTTTGCTTTTCCTTATCATAGCTCTGCCTCTTGTAGTTCTTCACACTCATCTCCTACTTGGTCCAAGTATTGTGCAAGAATATCTGTAAAAGAGACTTGGTCCCCAGATTCCCCTACTTGTTCGGCAACTCCTCTGTTATTCACTGTTGCCAAATCTTTAGCCTTGTAGCTTCTGTTCTCCTAGGACCTGGGGGAGCTGATGTAACTACATAGGCTATTCCTTATGGGATTACGTCTCTGTAGCCTTTTTTGTCCTCTACTTCTCTCAATTTTGTGTATGTTTTCTCTTTTTCAAATCCAGACTCTGAACTACAACTAACTAGAACTCACTAAGTCATCCTCAAATATGATATTAGTAATGATGTTTACCGTGTGTGTGTGTGTGTGTGTGTGTGTGTGTGTGTGTGTGTGTGTGTGTATTTATGAGGAATAAGGGAGAATGGAGACTAATGTCTCTGATCAAATTAAGGAATTTTCTTGTAACTCAATAATTAACTTAAATTATTCTGTCAATAGAAGTATAAAGCTCTGACTTCTGGATGAAGGTGACTGGCTCAGGATTAATCATGTTTCTGGTGGCCTTTAAAAGGCAGTTGCACTACGAAGTCAGGCAAGAAAGGAGTCAGCCATGGAGGAAGAGACCCTCTTTTGAGGACCTGATTATCTTTCTTGGATAGTGGAGCAAGTACAGAGAGGATTTCTCTTGTCTTTATTGCTCCTTCTCCTCCTCACTCACCCCAGTAATGAATCTTGATACAGAGGCATATGGAAGTGTCCAGTGGAGTGTGGTCCAGCTACATAGAGGGAGCCTAGTGTTTGGGGCCAAGCTCCTCTCCTTGGAAGATAGGAGGCTGCCAAACTGAGACTTCAAGGGAGCAGAACAAAGGAGGCTTCTTCTGCTGATACCTGGGAAAGAGTTCTGGCTCCTTCTAGAAAAACTCACCCCAAAACTCTAGGTCAGAATTTCAGCAGAGTTAGAAACTAGAAGCAGTAATGGCTATAAGTCAAACAGTAGCCATTTATTAAGTGCCAGCTATGTGCTAGGTACAGGGTATATGATCACAAAAAATGAAACAATCCCTGTTCAGAAATGAACTTATGTTCCAGTTGCAGAGACAGCAGGTACACATAAGAGCATGTATAGAATAAATAGAAAGAGGATAAATATAAATAAATGCAAGGTAATTTGGAAAGGAGGGTAATTGCATTTGGGAGCATCAAGACAGACTTGATGTAGAAGACGGTGCTTTAGCTGAACCTTGGAGGAAGAGAGGGTTCTGTTATGTAGAGATAAGGAAGGACTATTCTGGATTATGGTAGATGGCCAGTGTGAAGGCATAGTTTTAGGAGATGGAGTGTCATGTAGAGAATAAAGAAAATGCCAGTTTGTCTGAATCACAGAGTGTGAAAGGGAAGGCAGTGTTCAATAATACTGGGTAAATATGTTGGGGGCAGGTTGTAATGAGCTTAAAGAATCAGAGTTTATATTTGATCCTTTAAGCCACCAGAGTTTATTGAGTAGAGCAACATGGTTAGATCTATGGTTATGAAAAAATCACTTTGGCAGAAGTTTAGAAAATGAGTTGGAGTAGGGGAGTGGGATACCAGTTATGAGGTCATTGTGGTAATCTAGTCTAAAGATGATGAAAGATTGAATTAAAGTGGTGACTGTGAATAAAGAGAAGGAGTCAGATGAAAGACTGTGGAGGTAAAAGTGGAAAATCTGGCAACTGATTGGCTATGTGGCATGAGGTAGAATAAGGAATTGAGAATAACACTGAGGTTATAACCTGGAAGATTGGAAGAATAGTGTTTCCTTCTATAGAAATAGTAAAGTTTGGAAGAGAGATGGAATTGGGGAGAATGCTAACAAGTTCTCTCTTAAGTATGAGATATCTCTGGTATACCCAGCTTGAAATGTCCACTAGGTAGTTGGCTATTTGTGACTGAAACTGAGATTGAGGCTGGCGCTATATAAATCCATGAGATGTCTGCATAAAGATGACAAACCCATGGAAGATGATGAGGTCATTAAGTGAAAGTGTATCGAGAGTGAAGGGGGCCCAAAACAGAACCTTAGGGGACATCTATAATAGGGGACACAATATTGATGAAGAGTCATCCAAGGAGATAGAGAAGAAGCAGGGAGATGGGGAGGAGGAAAACCAGGAAAGAATTGTGTCATGAAACCCCAGAGAGGAGAAAGAAGTTGGCTGTCAATTGTGTCAACTGCAGTAGATAAAAGAGAGGATGAAGCATGAAGAGGACAAAAGCTGAGAAAAGACCATCAGATTAGGCTGTTAAGAAATTTTGAAAGAGCCATTTCAGTTGAGTGATGAAGTTGGAGGCCAGATTGCAAAGGATTGAGAGAAAGTGAGAGAAGAAGAAATTTTTCTAGGAGTTTGGATAAGAAGAGGAAAAGATATATAGACTGGTAGCTTGAGGGCATTGCAGGGTTTCAAGAAGGCATTTTAAGGATGGGGGAAATTTGGGTATGTTTGAATGAAGTAGGGAAGGATCCAGTCCATAGCGTAGGGTTGAAGTTTTGAAGGGAGGGGGCGATTAAAGATGTGACCTGCTGGCAAAGATGGGAGGGAAGAGACTCTCTCTTTGTAAGAGATTAGAGTAAAGAAGGAGAGAATGGGAGATGACTTCGAGGAATTTTAAGATGAAAAGAGTGGCACAAGAAGGATCTCGCATCAAATGGCCTCAAGTTTCTCAGTAAAGTAAAAGGTGAAGGCCTTAGCTGAGAGATCAGACAAGAAGGTGTAGGAGGATTATGGAAAGAAGAGAAGGTTTGGAATAGCTTCTGTGGGGGTGAGTTAAGGAATCAATTAGGGAGAAGTAAAAGGATTGCCTTGCTACAATGAGGGCCCAGATGAAGTTGCATAGCATGAATTTATACTGTACATAGTTGGCATAGTTATGTAACTTCCTCTAGCTCTGCCAAGCAGAACGTGAGTAGGAGTGGAGGAGGTAGATGGGAATAATTCAAGGCTGAGATTTAGCAAGAGACGAGTGATGACAAAACAAGGGGGTGAGGGATTTGGGAGCAGACTATGTGCCACTGGATTGGCCCCATGCAAAACAGTGAATCAGCATCTAGTGGAAACTGTGAGGTCATGGTCAGCAGGAGCAGTGTCAAGACATCAGGCCCATCCTATAGCATCAGAAACAGGTATAAGTTGCCCCCTCTTTATATGTATCTTGGACATATGGTTTTCTTCCTTGTAAGCCTCTCTACCTGCGAAGCAAATGAGTTCTCTTTTTTCCTCCTGACATGGTATGTATTTGTGAGAGCATGTGTAGTAGGTTTATGGAGATTTTATTTTTTATTTCATTGTTTTTAGTAATCTGTTTTTTAAACAAATGATCTAATGGGATTACCTACCTAACTAAAGATAAGACAAAACACACCAGTAGGGACTCATGAGTCATAGTTTTAGAAGTGGAGACTCAAAGTAAAGCTTTAATCTTTAATCCAGGAGGTGTAATTGCAAATTGTGGGGGCAGTTTGAGAGTGCTGCATATACTGATGTACAGGATATCCTAAAAGTCTGAAGATTTTTGGGACACCCCTCTGTGCCCTTTCATTTAAGTTTTAATAGCTTAAAATTTCACTTAAGAGTTTTGGGACACTTTTATAGAGAGATATCATTTCAGTGAATCTATGCCAGAATGAAGCTCTCATCAGTAGGTATCTGTTAAGTTGTAATCAGGCACCAGAATAATTCTCTCTGGTCTGCCTCCAGGAGCTGAAGAGCATTCACTTGCCAGAGCAGCTCCTCTTCTTAGAAGAAGTCTAGGGTATCTCTAGCCTATAGGTTTTACCAGTCAATATTTTCTAAACCTTTAATGGCCACTGATCCTCCAATTTAAGTCACATGAATTCTCGACTTTCCATTGTCCCTGGAATTATTATTATTATTATTATTATCCCTAAAATATCTATGCCTTTAATTACCTACCACTCTTACCTGTACCATTACTTTCATAACTGGACTTTTGGTCTGGTTTTCACTGTCAATTCCCTTCTCCCCACCTCCTATTATACCAGGTGACAAGAGTATTTTGCAGGGTTTATTTGGAAAGGAAAATGTTCATATTTAGAAATAAATATGCCTGGACAAGGTGAATATGATTACAGATAGAAGAAAACTACTCAGTGCTAGCTTGGTGGCAAGAAAGCTTCCTAACAAATCCTTAACTAAAATTCACTAGATTTATGACTTTGATGAAAGTCCCACCTCTCTTCATCAGGTTCCCTCCCAGACCTAGAAGAGAACCACCTTCCTTAGAATGATCTTCAAGAATATTATTGACCTGTTCTTTAAAGATCATCCTTCTCTTTATAATTTTAGGTTCATTCTCAGCTGCTGGGGCTATAGAGGGATGTGTGCTATGATTAAGCTCTTTCCGTATTCTTCTTATCTAAACTAACTGTGACCCTTATACATTCCCCCAAAGAGGGGGCACTACTTTGTAATTCAGCCAAACACACAGATGACCTCCAAAGGTTGCAAATGATAATCCCTTTCCTTAGAGAGTCAAAGCTCTTATCCTTGCTAGATAGATGTTAATGATCTATTCCAGTGCTTTCTTTCCTGGGTATGGGCAGTTAAAAAATATTAGCTAACATTTATGTAAGGTTTTAAGGTTTGCAAAACACATATATTATCACATTTGATTCTCTCAACAACCCTGTGAGACAGATGCTATTGTTTGCAGATGAGGAAACTTGGGGTCACAGCGTTATTAAGTGATTCGTTCAGAATCACACAACTAAGTTGAATTCAGGTCTTCCTAACTCCAAAGTCAGCTCTCCATCCATTGTACCACCTAGCTGACTCTAGGGGACACTAAGAGACTGAAGATACTGAAACTAATAGACATATGACCCCAAATCTGCTTAATTATTCTGTGCCCTTTTAATTTTAAGTAATAGAAAAAAACTATGAAGATTTCAATAATTTCTTTGAAATTATAATCATTGCTTGAACTTGTCAGCTGCTGAGGAGAAATATCTAACTTTTTGGGATCCCATTTGGAGTTTTCTTGACAATAACACTGGAGTAGTTTGCCATTTCCTTCTCCAATTCATTTTATAGATGAGGAAACTGAGGTAGACAGGGTTAAGTGGCTTTCCCAGGGTCACATAGCTCTAGTAAGTGTCTGAGGTCAGATTCGAACTCAGGAAGATGATTCTTTTGATTCGAGGTCCAGCACTCTATCCACTGCATCACCCTTATATATAATATACATATACTGGACTTTAATTATAATGCTTTCCTTTTAAATGAAATTCAGTATGTGTAGGGTCTCTCTCAGTATGCATGCAAAACAAAGTACCTTGTAGCAAGCTAGTTTTTACCTTCAGGATGGCTTCATGACAGGAGTCCCCAGGATAGTACAATATGAAAGATCCTAATTTTTCAGTGTTCACTTTGCCATAGAATTTATATTCTTCAAAAACTTTTATAAACTTTAATTTGTGTAATGGTGAGACTTCTTTTCTAATGAAGTAGATACTGCTTAGCCTTTCAGAAGGAAGAGAAAAACATGGAAAAAGGTGAGGCAGGAGGAAAAGATATTTTTATTCAGGTCTTTCTCTAATCCTCAACAATTTCTTGTTGTTTAGCTAACCAATAATTTTTATTAGTTTCATAAAGTATTTTCCGTCTATGACTAAGTCTCAATGGTTTCTCTTAGCTGGTAAATGAAGATCCTAGGTTTTATATTTTGGATAATAATGGGTAATAGAGTTGTTGACTTAGAATTTGATCTTCACCCAGAGGCTAATATGAAAAGTGCTTATTGTTCACATTGTTGGATTAAGGTTTTTCAATTGAATTCATTTTCATCTCAGCCTGTAAATTTAATTTAGTATGTATTTTAAAATGGTGTGTAGTCTTTCCGATTCATATCATAATTATATTTCTAGAAATTTCAACATTTTGAAAAATTGATTAATTTATAGAACTGAATTCATTATGTACTCCAATTTTATTTTATTATTTTTAATATGTAATTTATTTTTCAGTTCTTATCTGTACTCCAATTTAAAAAACAAATTTTGTCTTCTTTTCTGAATTTTCTTCCCTCCCTTCATTCCTTCTCCCGCCCATATAGAAGGCAAGGAATACGATACTCATTATACATGTGAAGTCATGCAAAACATATTTCCACATTTGCCATATTGCAAAAGGAAAAAAAAAAGGAAGAAAAATAAAGTGAGAAAATGTGCTTCAGTCTGCACTCATAGGTCATTACTTCTCTCCCTGGAGGTGAATAATACTTTTCATCATAAGTCCTTTGGAGTTGTCATGGATCCTACTAATTTCTCTCTCTTTTTTTTTTTTTTTGGAATAACATTTTATTTTTTCCCAGTTACATGTAGGAACAATTTTTAACATTTCATTTAAAAATTTTTTTTAAGTTCCAAATTCTCTTCCTCCTTCCCTCTTCTTTCTTCTCCCCGGACAGTAAGCTGTTTGATATAGGTAATATATGTGAAATCATGCAAAACATTTCCATACTAGTCATGTTGTAAAAGGAAGCAGAGACCAAAAAATAAAAAAATCCACAAAAAAGTAAAGGAAATGAAAAATATTATACTTCTACCTACATTCAGATTCCCATCAGTTCTTTCTCCGGAGGTGAATAGCATTTTTCATCATGAGTCCTTTGGAACTGTCTTGGATCATGGTATTGCTGAGAATAGATAAATCATTCATAGTTGATCATCATACAATATTGCTGTTACTGTGTAGACTGTTTTCTTGGTTCTGTTGACTTCACTTCGCTTCAGTTCATGTGAGTCTTTCCAAGTTTTTCTGAAATCATCCTAATCATCATTTCTTATAGCATAATAGTATTCCATCACAATCATACACCATGACTTGTTCAGCCTTCCCCACATTTACCACTTATTGACTACCATAAAAAGAGAGCTACTATAAATATTTTTATACAAATAGGTCTTTCCTCTTGCCTTTTTAAAATCTCTTTGGGATACAGACTTTGTAGTGGTAGTGCTGGATCAAACGAGATGCATAGTTTTAGAGTTTTTTGAATATAGTTTCAAATTGTTCTCTATAATGGTTAGATCCATTGACAACTTCATCAGCAGTGCCCTAGTGTCTCAGTTTTCCCACATTTTCTCCAACATTTACTGTTTTCCTTTTCTGTCATATTAGCCAATATGATAGTGGTACCTCAGACTTGTTTTAATTTGCATTTCTCTATTAGTGATTTAGAGATAGGTTTGATTTCTTCTGAAAATTGCCTGTTCATATCCTTTGACCATTTATCAGTTGCTGAAAGACTTGTATTCTTATAAATTGACTCAGCTCTCTCTATATTTGAGAAGTGTATACATCCCTCCACCCCCAGCTTTCTCCTTTTCTTCTAATCTTGGTTGCATTGGTTTTGTTTGTGCAAACCTTTTTAATTTAATATAATCAAAATTATCCTGATATTTTTCATCTAGTAATGCTTTCTATCTCTTGTTTAGTCATAAATTCTTCCCTTCTCCATAGATCTGACAGGTAGATTATTCCTTGCTCTCCTAATTTGCATATGGTATCACCATTTATTTCTAAATCATGTAGCCATATGCTTGTCGTTTCTTTCAGGACAATAATATTCCATTACAATCATACCATAAGCTATTTGACCATTCCCCAGCTGACGGCTATCCCCTCAGTTTCCAATTCTTTTCCTCCACAAAGAGTTGCTAAAATATTTTTTGTACATATTGTTTCTTTTCCTTTTTCTTTGATGTCTTTGGGGGGTTATAAACTTAGTGGTGGTATTGCTGGGCCAAAGGGTATGTACAGTTTTGCAGCCTTTTGGGTATAATTCCAATTTGTGCTCTGAAATGGTTGGACCAGTTCACAGCTCCATCACCAGTGGCCCAATTTTCCCCAAAACCATTCCAACATTTGTCATATTCCTTTTCTGTCATGTTAGAAAATCTGATGGATGTGAGGTAGTACCTCAGAGCTGTTTTAATTTGCATTTCTCTAATCAGTAGTAATTTAGAGCATTTTTTCATATGTCTATAGAGAGCTTTAATTTTTTTTTCTGAAAACTGTGCTTTGGCCAATTTATCAATTGGGAAACTGCTCTCATATTGTTTGTATGTGTGTGTCTGTGTGCATGTATGCATGCACTTATGCATGAATGTATAATAAAAAATCTCAGAGAAAGATAAAGAGAATAGAATCTTAGTGGCATGATCTGGGTTTTAGTCTTACCACCTGTACGTGACTTTGAGCAAGCCACTTATTCTGCTTCCTTATTTTTAGTATGGAAATATAAGGCATGAAATGGAATAATAGATCCAAAATGCTCTATGATTATAAATTTTATGCTTGCCTATATCCATGATGTCACAAAAGTGGGTACATCCACCATCCTTACATATTGTTCCTCCTCAGGATCAGATGGCCAGGATATGTCAGAGGTGGGGCTTGAACAACTAGGTCTTCTTGATTCTCAATGCCAGCTCTGCAAGTTGTAGTTGGTCAGGTGCTTTGCTCCCAGCATACATTTTTCCATTGTCAACTGCTAAGAAAATCCAGGAAGATGGGATTTTTATGAGCTGTGGGAAACAAACATGATTTCATGGAGGAAGCAGCATCTGAGCTGGGCCTTGAAGGAAAAGAAGGAGAAGGGAATACACTCTGGGCATGCAGGCTGTGTGAATTCCCAGGGCATATAATGGAGGCAGGGAGACTAGTTATCATGCTTTTTTCAGTGGTCCAGATGAGAGGTGGCAAGGAGAGGATGGATATGAGAGATATTGTCAAGATAAAATCAACAGGACTTGGCAACTGATTTCATGTGGGTGATGAGTGAGAGAGAAAACACAAATGATGTTTTGAGCCTGAATGACTAGAAAGAAGAGTGGTACTATCAACAGAAATAGGGAAATCTGGGATAAGGCAGTGAAGTGACCTCATTTTTGGAGTTGCTGAATTTGAGCTACTAGAAGAATCCTACTAGACGAGAATTTTTCAGCTTTGTAGGGGGCAAGAGGAAGTTAAAGAAGGGACAGCACCTCCTTCCCTTCTCCCAACAGCAGATGAACATGACAAGAATGGATGATACATATTACATAAATAAGTCAGAACTTTACAACTGTTATTTTACTTGCGTGTATGTTTTTTCTATAACGGAGAATAATCCTCAGACTGAGAAAGAGAACAAAAATAGGTGATGGTTAGCTAAAACTTAATATAACTGAGGTAAGAGAGAATCTAGCTTCTTCAATGAGTTCAACTCATCAAAGTCAGATTAATTTTCATTTAAAGTGCTAAGCAAACTAGTAAAAGTAATTGCTGAACTTCTTAGTGACTTGGAAAAGTCATAGGAAACATAAAAGGAGCTGCTGATGAGAAAAGGCAACTATCCTAGTTAGAAAAGAAAAAAATGACATCTTCAAACTTTGTAGGTCAATGAGCTTGGTTTTAGTTCTGGTAATTTGTAGAAAATATTTTTAAAGGGAAAGCTTGTGAACATTAGAAAGGGAAGCAGTAATCACTAAGCGCCTACATGATTTTAATGAAGAGCCATTACAGACTAAAGCTTATTTCCTTTTTTTTCCTGATAAGATGTTTAGATTGTTAGACCAGGGAAATCCTGTAGACTTCAGGTATTCAGAGAATCATTTGACAAAATCTCTTATTTTCTCCTTAGGAACAAGATGGAGAAATTCGAGATAGATGATGAGTTAGATTTGGAACTGGTTAAATATCTCCATCCAAAGAGTAGTCATTACTGATGTCAGCTTGGTAAAGGTCTCTAGTATGATGTCCCAGGAAACTGTGCCTGACTTTTGTTTAAATGATTCGGATGGTGCATCTATCCAATGTATCAGTGACATGAAGAGAGTTAGCTGATATATTGAAATGACAGAGTGAGGATCCACAAAGTAAGCCACATTAAAATTTGTTAAATTCCATTCTATCATTAGTCTTCCCTCTGCTAAGAGAGTAGATGGACGTAGTTTACTCCTTCTAGAATTTAAATAGTGAAGAGATTAGATATAGGGCAATAGACTGAGGAATTAGCAGTGTCAAATGAACATTTTTTTCAGAATAGAAGCAACCTGAGATTGTTTGTGGGTGCCATAGAAAGTGCAAGAAGAGTGGGAGGGACTAAAAAGCTGAAGATAGTGGAAATGGGCAGCTAAGTGGCACAGTGGATAGAGTTACTGGGGCTGGAGTCAGGAAGAGTCAGCTTCCTTAATTCAAATCTAGCCTTATTAGCTATGTAGCCATGGGCAAGTCATTTAATCTTGTCTGCCTCAGTTTCCACATCTGTAAAATGTGCTGGAGAAGGAAACGACAAACCTCTCTAGTATCTTTTCCAAGAAAACCCAAAAAATGTCATGAAGAGTTGGACATGACTGAAATGACTAAACAACAACAAACAATTGATGAAATAAACCCTGAATATAGAGAAAAGGGTATTTGATCGTAGGAATTTCATCAGATATACTCTGGCTCACTCTCTGAGCAACACCCACTATATCTACTCTTCAGGCAAAAGGATTTTACTTCAGATATGTAGTATGAACAAAGTATAAACATTTTCTTCAATACCTGGTCACTTACTCTCCTCTACACTACTTTGGTTTCTGGAAAGAAGAGGCTCAATTTAATTCAGTTCTTCTATAGAGTAGTCTCAATGAGTTCCCTGCTAGATGAATCCTTGTTTTGGGCTAGGATTTTCAGGCTGTTGATGCTAGGTTAACTGGGGCAACTAGGTGGTGCGGTGGATAAGAGCACCAGTGCAGGAGTCAGGAGGACCTGAGTTCAAATCTCACCTCAGACACTTGACACTCACTAGCTGTATGACCTTGGGCAAGTCCCTTAACCCCAATTGCCTCATCCTGGGTCATCTCCAGTCATCCTGATGGATATTTGGTAACTGGATTCAGATGGCTCTGGAGGAGAAGTGAGGCTGGTGACCTGCATAGCCCCCCCTCACTCAAAACAAAGTCAAGTGCAAGCCATGTCATCATTTCTCTGATGGCATGGTCTTCTTTGGCAACGAAGGACGAACACACACACTAGGCTAACTGCAGCCCTGTATTCTAAAAGGCCAGGAGGCTAAGGGAGGCTCCACTCCCTTCATGTCTTGGGAGCATTGATGATACATTGTCTACAGACCTGGACCAGAATGCTGGGATGCTGAGGGGTCTTCCACATCTTTTTGAACTCATGGGTTCATAGGGTCAGCTCCCTTCACTGGTTACTGTGAGCTCTCCTGAGAACACTGAGACAAAGAACAAACTGCCAAAAGAGCAGGGCCTAAGCTGAGGCTGATAGGCTATTGTGAATGTTTTCATAGCCAAAGAGCCTCATCTTTGCCTAATGGTCAGACAAGCAGAACCAGTAATAGAATGTCTATGCATGCTCCATTTTCTCTCCAACGTACTTCCATTCCATCTCATTCTGATTTTCTGAGAAGTCAAATCTCTAGCTTTCCTCATATTGAAAGATACTGTCTGAGGATCTCTACTCATGTTATAGCATAAATACAGTAGTCAACCTTAGGAGTTCATCTTCTGAGACTGGAACAAAGGACTTGAGAAAAGGTTTGAGGAGTGGAGGAAGGAGCTGTTAATAAGAGATTTATGGTACTAGTCTGAGCAATGTCATGATACAGTGGAAAGATTACTGGCTCTGGGGTCAAAAGAACCTAGGTTCAAATCCTGCTCTTTGATGCTGGCTGTTGCTTAACCTCTCTGTGCCTTAGGGTCTTCATTTATAAAATGGGGGACTGAACTAGATGACCTTTGAGCCCTCTTCTGGCTTTGTCTGTAATCCTTCTGATTCTTGAAGGTATTTATTATTCACCTTCTCTTTCCATGCTAAATCTCCCCAGTTCCTGTGATCTTCTGACATGATTTCAAATCCTGGATCTGCCATTTAATATTAGTGCCAATTAGTGTGACCTTGAGCAAGTCTTCTCATCTCTCTGTGCCGTAGTTATTTCAACTGTAAAATTAAGGTGTTTAGAATCAAGGGTCTTCAAAGTTCTTTTAATTTTTGAATCTATTATTCTAGGATTATCTGTAAAATAGGAGTTAAAGTCACTTACTGAGGGTAGTGAGTGCTGTGTAACTTAAGACTTGAACAGAAAGGAGTTTTGGAACAGTCACTTTGGGAGTCTATTAGAGATAATTGCACTTATTCTCGAGCTACTACCCCAACTCCCACTCCCACTGCTAATATAAGTCAGGTCCCAGAGGAAGGCTGGCTTTTTGTCTCCTCTTATGGTTGAAGGGGTAATCCTAAGAGGTTTGGGGGGACATATAATACATATAGCCCCTGAATCTCCACTGGTGTGCTTCCTGCTATAATTCTGGGTTGATTATCAATTAACCATACCTAACTATCTTTTAGAAAGAGGTGTTTTACTGTGGCAGTATATTTGGTACAACACATTCCCCCAAAAGTCTGTGGTACGTGTCACATCAGTATATACTAGAGTCCAGGGGAAAGTGAGCTTAAGCTTAGTGAGCACATATGGCAAAAGGTAACTCACAGTTCCTGGAAATCCTTTTGCTAGAGTCTTCAAGAGACTTCTGGGGCAGTTAGGTGGTGCAGTGGATAGAGTACCGGTACAGGAGTCAGGAGGACCTGAGTTCAAATCTCACCTCAGACACTTGACACTCACTAGCTCTGTGATCTTGGGCAAGTCCCTTAACCCCAATTGTCTCACCCTGGGTCATCTCCAGTCATCCTGATGGATATTTGGTCACTGGATTCAGATGGCTCTGGAGGAGAAGTGAGGCTGGTGACCTGCACAGCCCTCCCTCACTCAAAACAAAGTTAAGTGCAAGTCACGTCATCATTTCTCTGATGGCATGGTGTTCCTCTGCAATGAAGGACAAACACACACACACACACACACACACACACACACGAGACTTGCTTTTAGATGTGGGGCAGCCTTTTTCTTAGAGAAGCTCTTGTCTGAGCCTTGACTCTGCATCCAGTCTATTTTTGTTTCTTAATTCAAACGTTACTGGCAATTGATCCAGAGACATAACTAAAAGATGGGAAACCCTTGGGACTCTGAAGTTCATGAGGTCCCCTTCTTATCAGGGTGAGGAAGGGGTTAGATAATGAGCCTGAAACCTGAGGCTCTGTCCTGCCCTCCCTCAACATTCGTTCTTTGGAATTTAGCCAGAATGTTCCCCTCAGTTTGTTCCAGTTTCTCCTGGGTTCTGAACTAGCTCCTGATTTTATTCAAGCCCCATATGGAGTTACTGAGTTTCCTCATCAATTAGAAACATTTTGCACTTAGTCTAGAGCTGATGGCTGATTTTTACCTGGTAAAAGGTATGAAGGCACAGGATTTTATTATTTCCTTTAGATGTGCTGAGAGTATTTGAATGCTTTATTTAATTGACCCCTAGTCTTATATTAAAATTTGGAAGGCACCTCAAACCTAGCTAGTCCCCTCCTGACTCTTCTCCTGACTTTCTTGGGCTTCAGAAGCTGTCGGAGACTGAAATATCCCTTAGTCAAGCTAGCTCCCCTTCTCCCATTGGGAAATTCCTCCTGAGCGCTCAGTTTGGAGGAGGAGCCCAAGTCAGACAACCTTAATTCTCCTCCTGGCTCTGTTTTTGATTTTCTAGAACTTTAACACTGTGCCTTCCTGACAGGTAAATCCCCTTCTCCCTTTCTCCCCTCCACTTTTGTTCCATTTTTTGCACTGCCTTCCCCCATTCAGATGTAAGCTCCTTGAGGGAGACTGTGTTTTTACTTGTATTTGTATACCCTCACTTAACACTTGGTTCTGTGTTTGGCATATAGTAAGTCCTTAGCAAATGCTTTCAACTCATACCTGACCAGCCCCAACGCAGTTCCATATACAGTGATGCTGACAAGGAGTCATTCATTATCTGCCTTCAGATCTCCTGTAAGGAGGACATACTACCCCTTAGAGCAGGAATTGTCAGCTTGTGATCTACTGGTCCCCAACAGATTCATTTATGGATTTCAGAGAAGTTTTGTGAACTTGGATGGGGAAAATTTTTATATCTTTGTTTTTATTGTTAACTGAAATTTAGCATTTCTTTAAATAATTTAATAACATGATTCTGAGAATGGGTTTATAGATTTCACCTGACTGTCCAAGGGGTGGATGACATAAAAGACATTAAGAACTTCTGCTCATCTAGAGGATGGCTTTTGTAGAGCTGTGTTAGGAAATTTTTCTTCACCTCACTCCAAAACTTCTACTCATTGCTTTTAGTCATTTTGTCTTGGGTCAAGACGAATATTTGTCTTTCATATGATGATCCTTCACATACTCAAAGGCAGCTGTTATGTACCTTCTGGACTTTTCTATACCTATAGTCCTCCATATTAAATCTCCTTCCCATGTTCTTTCTACTAATCCTCACATGGCATGTTTTTAGTCTTTTCCTCATTTTGTTTCCTGTCTTCCTGTTATGCTTCAGTTTGTCTATTTTCTTCTTGAAACAGAGTGCTCAGAACCCAACACAGTGTTCCAGATGTGGTCTGACAGTTTCTCAGCCCAATGTCATTCCTCCTGTCAGTTAGGGGACCATAATAAAATACCCTCGTTTTCCATCCTTCATATCTGTCCAAGATGCTACTGTTCAGTGGATCATTGGACAGTGTTCTCTTCGTTGTAGCATCTGATATAAGAATTTTTATAACTTTAATGTATGAAATGTGTGGAAGACATTTTAAGGAAAACCTTTAAGGTTTCATTTTGTTCTTTTGAGTTAGTTTAAAAAATTAGCAAATAAACACATTTGAATCTTGTATAAGGTCTTCCAAAAGTTCTAGTGTTGGTTTAAGTTGTTAAAGCTTGGGCACTGTGCATGATTTGTCCAAAGATATCTTTCTGTATCTGTCTGTGAAGATGTGGTCGGCTATAGAAAATTCTCTACAAAAGCCTTCTTTTAATACTTTTGGTATATCCATAGACCTTCTCATAAAGTCTTTACTAAGATCACAAAGAAAGCAAATAGGTTGGTAGACTTTTTCTATATTGTTTTCTATATATGAACATAAAACACCAACTATAAGTTGCACAGAAATGGAAGAGATCTTAATTTAGCTTTTATCCATTTGTGTCTAAATATCTGTATAGGTACATATTTCTTGGGCTTTTTGTTTTTTTATAGTAATAGTGAATATAGGTGTAATGGATACACAGAGGGAAAACTCAGCTACAGAAATCCTGGGGTTCAGGTTCCCGTGGATACATGCTGCTTGTATTTCCCTGGGCAGATCACTAGCACTTTCAATTCTATAAGTTTCATAGTTGATACTGATCTGCATTTGTAGATGAAGTTTGAATGAGTTTTTCAAACTGAGGATACTTTTTAATTACTACTAGTTTCTAGTGTTCACTGTAGATTCATTCAGTTTTCTGCTCCCTAATATATTTCCTTATTAGGCCCTCCAAAATACACTGTTTTGTGAAGGCCAGGTTCTAGGATAACATAGTGAGGGAGGGAAGAAATTTGTGGTTTCCACAGAATTCTGCCTTTAATTAATAGGTATAATTAAGCAAAACGAATTCACACATTGTCCATACCTGAAAATGAGTACCTTATTCTGTCATTCTAGTTCACCACCTCTCTGAGAGGTAGGTAGTGACGCTTCATCATCACTTTTCTGAAGTTATTATTGATTGGATTTCTGAAGTCTTTAAAAAACTTATATTGTTTCATTTCAATTAAACATTTATTTTTCTCCCAACTTTGTGTCCTCTCCTTCTCTTACCCATCCCCCAAGTCTTTTGATATTGTTTTCCTTTACGTTGTTATGGTCATCATGTAAATCATTTTCTTGGTTTTACATATTTTTATCTTAATTGGGTCATATTAATTCTTCCCAAGTTATCTCTGAATTGTTCATTTTCTTACTGTGTAATACTATTCTAATACATTCATTTGCAACAATTTATGTATTCATTTCCCAAATTGGTAGGCATTGCTTTATTTCTAGCTATTTGTTATTACAAACATGTTGCTATTAACATTTCTATATCTATAAGACCCTTTGTCTTTAACTTCCTTGGGTATGTAGGTGCATTGTAGTACTGTCTCTGGGTCAAGGGCTGTGTATAGTTTAGTGATGCTTCTTGGTATAATTCCAAATGATTTTCTGGAAAAGTTAGGCCAATTCACAGCTAATCCAAAAGAACATTAACATGCCTTTCTTTTGTCAGCTTTTCCAACATTTACTGTTTTTGCCTTTTGTCATCATTACCTATCTAAAGAGTATGAAGTGAAATTTCAGATTTGTTTTATTTTGCATTTTTCATATGAATGCTTTGGAACATTCTTTCATATATTTGAAATATGTTCATAATACATAATATGAAATTTGTTCATAATACAACATTTTAAAAAATGAATGTTAAAATTTTCTTACATGTAATTGGGAAATATTTGACAAAATAAAAATTTAGTAAGAAAAAAGAAAACTTCATATCCTTTGACCCCTTATCCACTGAGAATTATTACTCTTGATCTTATATATTTGTATCAATTCCCCATATGTCTTACATCTCAGACCTTTGTCAAATACATATGTTGTGGAGGTTTTTTCCCTCAGATAACTGCTTTTCTTCTAATTTTAGCTTTTAAATTTCGTGTAATTAGTATTGCCCATTTTGATTTCTGTGATCACTTCTCTTTGTTTAGTTAATAACTCTCCCCATAGCCACAGTGGAACCAAACTACTTCGACTTTCCTCTATTTTTTTAAATAATGTAACATTTCTTACTTAGATCATATATTCATTTGAAGCTTATTGTAGAATGTGGATTAAAATGCTTAATTAAGATCACTTAACCCTATTCGCATGTTTTTCTTAGCAGTTTTTGAGAATGTTTGTTTAAAGTAAAAATATGTTAAAGAAATAGTTCAGATTTTCTACTTATTTGGTGGTATTTGTGTCTTTTTTTTTTTTTTTTACCAGATTTTTGGGAATATTCCTTCAGTCTCTAGTCCCCTTTACTTGATCTTTCTTCTGACAGGTATTCCTTATGTATGGATCTAATCATGTTTGGGAAGGAATAAGGATAATTGGAGCGCTTTTATCAACCAAAGGTCAGATGGGACTGCACAATCTGGCGTCCAGTGACCTTTCTCATCTTACTTCATACTATTTCACAGCCCTCACTTTTCTATTCCTTTACTCTCCTGTTTTTGTGACTTCTTCCAATATTTTGTCTATTTTAGCATCATCTTTAACTCCAGTGCCACCTCTTCTAGGAAGACTTTGCTGACTGCCTATCACCCACTGTGATAGATGAAAGTGCTATGTCTCTCTTTAAATCCTTCCTAGCAGTTTACTCGACCTCCCATCCATACTTACCATATTGTTCCTTATGTAATCTATGGCCTACCTCCCCCCATTCTAAACTTGTGTGGACTGAATTCAATCTCTGGGGCTGCCTACATAGCTCTTTGGCTTCTGCTCTCATCCGGTGTCTCCCCTGGCAACTTCAAATTTTGGTTCATTTTGTTTCCACTGAGCGTTTCCCTAGGGAACGGCAGATACAGCTCTGTAAGGTGTGTGTCCATATGAGTCTTACAAGGAGGCCTGCATAGATATCTTTAGTATCTCCTCTGCCAAGTGCTCTTCTCCAAAGAAGAATTTGTTTCCTGCCATTCTCAGAGCAGGATATTGAGACCTTGAGGCTGATCACTTTGCTCTTTTCAGAGAGGAAGTATCATATTAGAATTATATCTCTTTGCTCCCATAAATATTATTAGTCTAGGGGAAATAATGCATACCCTTAAGTCACTCTCCTGATTTGCTTTCTCTACAGGAAAGGAATACCCCATGCTAAATCTAAAGGCTTGATTCCCTTCCTATCATACCAGTCACACAAAGACTATCACACATAATAAGCAGAGAATAAACACAGCTATTCAAGCTGATAGCAAATAGAAACTGAAGAAGCTATATACCAGATATACCGGATAATATACACAGTGCATGAACTTTCACACTGGGAACAAGATATCTCAACCAAAATAGAGATAGCTCTCAATCTCACTTCTAGGGAAATTCCCCAAAATCTCTAGTGTGGCAGGATGGAAATAAATGCCCTTCTACAAGACAGCTTCTTCCTGGACTCTCTTTATCTTGCTAGGGACCTCTAAATCAATAAACATCTATTAAGTGCCTATTATGTGCCAGCTGGGCAGGTAGGTGGCACAGTGGATAGACCTGGTGCTGAGTCAGGAAGATGAGTCTTCCTGAGTTCAATTCTGACCTCAGACACATAGGATCTGTGTGACCCTGGGCAAATTACTTAACCCTGTTTGCCTCAGTTTTCTCATGTGTAGAATGAGCGGGAGGAGGAAATAGCAAATCACTCCAGTATATTTGTCAAGAAAACCCCAAATGGGGTCATGAAGAGTTGGACACAACTGAAAAAACAACATCCTCAAGGAGTTTACAATCTGATAGATTCTCTCCTGGAACTTTGTATGTTCTCTTTCAAAGCTGAAAGCCTGAGGCCCAAAGATCTCTCCCCTCACCCACTTCATCTCTCAGGAAATTGAGAAGCATTACAGTTCACACCCAGATCTCTCCAGAAGTAAAAAGGGACTTAATCTACTATGCAAGGACTTGGCTAACAATATATTATTTGATATAGGACAACATTGATTTTACCTCAGAGAATATAGAATTAGGAACCACAGTAGCCCATAAATAGTTGACAGCCTTATTCCCCCTTTGGTTCGTCCAACCTTCCCCACAGGAACTACTTATATGCAGTAATCTAGACTCAGTACCTTTTTGTGATTGAGACTCAGAATGGAAATGATCATTCTTTGTACTGTGAACCCATATTCCCTTAGAGATCCATACAGTTCTCTAGATTGACTGCTACTTGAAGGTTTTCACAACTGTTGTTTTTCACTCTAAAAAGTTTTACATTTGGTGTTGCTACTATCAACCCTCATTTCCTCTACACCTGTAGAGTCTACATAGTTCTTGATCCTAAATGCAGGCCATGATTCATGTACCTACTAGGCACTTAAAAATGCGTGCTGATTGATTCTTTCACTTATTGTTTGAAGTGCTTGGTGCTCTCTTGAGCTGTGTTCTTGCCTTTCCTTTCTTTCGCTGACTGGTCCAGGAACTCTCACCACACCATTGCTCCTCTGGGCTGCTTCTGTCTCTTAGGCCTCACAAATCCAGGTGCTCCTTGGCTCTTTTTTCATTCTTCTTCTCCATGACCACTGTCTCTGGAGCTGGGGGCTTCAAACTTCAGGAATCAGAGTGCATAGAGTACACTCATATACTACAGTTGACTTCCCTCTGTTCTTTGATTCTCTGATCTCTGGCAGACTTGTTGACTTCCTTTTATAGACTCAAGTCCAAGGGTTCCCCCTCACATCTTCAATGTCTGAAATTTAATTATGTCTCACACTTCAGTCAATGCCACAGGAAATCAGGAGGTTTCTTCAAAGGCAGAAGAATAAAGGTGCCGTCCTTCAACTTTGTCAAATGGACCAAATTGCTTCATCAGGATGTCCTCAGTCATATAAATGTATAGGGAGAAGTCCTCAGTCACATTGCCTTTCTATCCCTTGCATTGTGAGATGTCTAAGGGCAGGGCTATCACTGGTCATGCCATGCACACACATACACACACACAATGTGTGTGGATATACATATATATGCACATATGTATATATACACATATCCACATACATATACATATATATACATGTTGTGGGTGTATATGTTCCTCTCCATCAGATTGCACATTCTTTCACAGTAGGGTATTTGTTAGTCTATCAAGAAGTATTTATTAAGTACCTACTATGTACCAGGTATTGTGCAAGTAAAACGAATGAGACATCCCTACTTAGAGCTAGCTAGAGTCAGCTAGGTGATGTAGTGGATAGAGTGAGGCACCTGGAGCCAGGAAGAGCAGAGTTCAAATTCTGTTTTAGATGGTAGCTGTGTGAATATGATCAAGTTAGCCTCTCTCTTACTCAATTTCCCCATGTCTAAATTGGGTATAATAACAGGGTTGTTGTGAGGATTAAATAAGATAATACTTGTACAGTGCTTTGCAAGCCTTAACATGTTATGTTAATGCTATTAGCTATTACTTTAATGAACTTACATTCTAATAGAGGAGACAAATATATATATGTTATATATATATAGCATAGCTACAGTTAATAAATACAAATACACACATAAGGTAGTCAAATACAAGGTATGTGGGAAGAAGGGCTCTAGTATTTGAGGTGATTAGGAAAGGCTTCATGTACAAAATGGTACCTGAATTGCAAATTAAAAGAAAAGAGACTGAGAGGGAAGTAAGAAGGCAGTATATTCCAGCTATGGAGGGCAACCAGTGCAGAGATAGAGACACAGGGGACAGATTGAGGAACAGAGAGGAAAAGTCAATTTTACTAGATTTTAGAGTGTGGGAAGGGTTAGTGTGCTGAACAGAAAAGTTTATTTACTTGATCCTAGAGAAATAGGAAGCCATTGGAGTTGATTGAGAAGAGGAGTATATGGTCAGATCTGGGGTTAAGGAAAATTACTTTTCATATCTATTTGTACATCCCTAATTCATAGCCCAATGCCTTGCACATGGCAAATGCTTGTTTGTTGGCAGAACATGATTAATTTTAACGATTGAAAAATTTTGTAGAGTTTTGTCTTTGGTGAATTTTCTAGTCTCTTCTTTTTTAGGTCCAGGTCTAAGTATTGTTTTCCTAGTGATGTCTTCTCGGGGAATTCAGTGAAATATTACTCTCACTTAAGAATCACTATAAACTCACTTATGAGTTACAAGCCTGCTGTATGCTGATGCAGAGTCCACTTATTTCTGCCTTTTCAATGTTTTAATTTTGACTTTGAAAGTTAAAAATGGTTTAGGTTCTATCTGCAAGATTTTAGTTTCTTTGAAACACCATCAAAGCAATTATGAAAAGCAAGTGAGCTCTTGGTTTCCAAAATATTAAGCTTTTGAATAGTATTAGTATAGTTGGAAGACAGTTTCTTTAGTCACATGTTTTAAGTATAGACCCTTGGTGCATGGTACAAAATTTCTTTGTGGTATTGTATATTTTATTTTTTCTAAATGTACTTTATTTTTTCCAATTACATGTAAATATAATTTTCAACATCCATTTTTTATAAGATTTTGAATTCTAAATTCTTCTCCCTTCTTCCCTGTTCTCCCCCCTCTCCAAGATAGCAAGTAATCTGATATAGTTTATACATATGCATTCATGCTAAATATCCACATCAGTGGTGTTGTAAAAGAAGAAAGAGAATGAAAGGAAAAAACCATTATATAAATCACAAAGAAAGTGAAAGTAGTATGCTTCTATCTGCATTCAGGCTCCATCAGTTCTTTTCCATCATGAAACTGTCTTAGATCATTGTATTGCTGAGATGAGCTGTCTGTCATAGTTGATCATCCCACAATGTTTCTGTTTACTGTGTACAGTGTTCTCTGGTTCTGCTCACTTCACTCAGCATCAATTCTTGTAAGTCTTTGCAGTATTTTCTGAAATCTACCCAGCATTTCCTTCTCTCTCTCTCTCTCTCCATACACACACACATATACACACATACATATATGTATATATCTATGTATGTATATATGTATAGTTGATATTCACAGGTTTACTTTAATTTTAATGGGAAAATATGGAATAAAGATTTTGAAGAAGCATAATAAGCATTACTAACTTCAAGTTTCTATGAGTTTTCTATATCATAGGTACAGCACTTGGTATGCTCTTGTAAGTACTTCTTCAGTGATGGGCTCATATAAAATTTAAAATAACTAAATCTGATATTCCACATGATATGAAAACCTTCTTTTTTTTGTACATTTTTCTAGGTTTCCTGATGCCATGTCTGCTTTCAGGATTATAACAAAAGGTATTCACGGGCAAATAGAACTGGACCTTATGTCCTTTATCCTTTTCAAGTCAAATAGGATATTATTTCCTTTCACTATTCCAGTCTTTGACTGTGGTAAGGAAGCCTGAGAGGGAGAGAAGTAAAAGACAGCTTTAAATTACATGCTTAAAACCCAGCAGCATATGGTAGTTGACTCTAAGGTACCTATTCAGATCTTTGAGAAATTCAATTCCAAATGTTTTCTTATCAGACCCTCTCACTCTAAATTCAGTGGATTGCTGGCTATTACCAAATTGCTGGCTCTTACCAACTAAGGATGGTGTCATTTTCTATACTCATTATAATCCTGGTTTAACTTTTTCTTAATTTATATATTTACTTTAAGTAATGTGGTTGGGGGTGGGGAAGGGAACTTTAATGGTGACTGGTGACACAAGGTTTATCAGAACAGAAATGTAACAAGTATATTAGTTTCAATAACATTGTATTGAAAGAATTTTATGCATGAATGCAACTATGAAATAAAATAATCTTTAAAAAGAATCCTATTGAGAATATTGATATGAACTATTAGTAAAATAGTTTTTTGATAGTTCAATTAAATTTAGTAAACATTTATTAAGCACTTATTATATGCCAGGCACAGCGCTAAGTGCTGGGGATGAAGAAAGAAGAAAGGGCAGTCCTTGCCTTCAAGAAATTTACAATCCAACAATGGGTAGTGGTAGTGGAATAACAGGCAAACAAATATATACAAAGCAAGAATAAATAGAAAATAATTAAACAGAAAGAAGACACAGAATCAAGAGTGGCTGGGGAAGTGGCATTTTAGTTGAGACTTGGAAGAAAGCTAAGAAGGTCAGTAGAGCGGAGGAGGGAAAGCACTCCACACTCTGGGAATAGCCAGAGATAATGCCCATAGCCAGGAGATGGAGAGTCTAGTAGTTGGTGATCAGCCAGGAGGCCAGTGCCCCTGGATTGAAGTGTACCTTGGGGAAGTAAAGTGTAAGAAGAGTGGAAAGGTAGGAGGGGGCTAGGTCATGAAGGCTCTCGTAGCCGCTAATAATATTACCTAACAGTCATATAGGCTTAGAGTTGGCAAAGTTCTTTTTACAAAATGTTAGCTCATTTGAGCCCTTTAAAGTGAGTGCAATTATCAGACCCCTTTTGCAGGTGAGGAAATGGAGGCTGAGAGAAGAGAGTTGCTCAGGGTCACACAAATGATGCTTATTGCATTAAAAAAAAGGGGGGGAGGAGTTCAAATCCAGCACCTTAAATCCCAGGTAGAAGGACTTGCTCAGTCCCCCCACCGCCCCCAACATGACCAACCAGCCCAGCATAATTTGATTCGAGAAATCTTCCGTTTCTACCAAATTATCCTCTCTAAATTGAATCTGTTAGGAAGGCTCGTGCACCAGTCTTGCAGCGCCCTTCATGGATGATTAACTTCATTAAAAACTTCGTGCTCGCCCGGCCTCGAGTCGGGGCGTTCAGTCGCCGGGGCGCTCCGGCACCCGCGGTTAGACAGACAATGCTGAGCTTGCAGGCGGGCGAGCGGCCTCCCCAGCCTCTCCTCGCCCGCCCGGCCGTCATTTCTAGCCCCCAGGCTCCTGCTGGGGCCCGGCTGCAGCGCCCTCGCGGCGCTTCTCCCCGCAGGGCACGCTGGAGCCTCGGCAGTGGAGCCCCACCATTCCGCCGGCATCAGACGGATACCGGGAGAGGAACTCGTGGGGCCTCGGGCTGCCCGATGCCCGGGGGCGGGCAGGGAGGGGCAGGGAGGGTCCCCGAGCTCGGGTCGTGCCCGGGGGGCCTGGGGGCCGCCCCGCCCCCCGGTCATGGAGGAGCCTAGAGTCTGGAGCTCCAGCCAACCTTGGACGACCAGAGGTGGTGGAAGGCTGTTGAGACGGCCGCCTGAGAACGGGGGAGCAGGAGGAGGCGAGGAGGCTGCCGGGGCGGAGGGAGCTGCACCGTCTTGTGACAGACCAAGGGGAAAGCTCCAGCCCCTCCAACAAGCGGGAGTCCAGGCTTCAGGGGAGTCCGCAGCTTCCTCCATTTTGGTTGATGGAGGCGGGGAGGAGCGCCTTGATCTCTCACCTCCCTCTCCAAGCCCTCTGGCTTCCTCTAGCCCCTCACCTCCACATGCTCGAGGCAGGGAATGCCCCCACGGTCAAACGACCGCTCCAGGCTGGGGCTTAGAGGGGGAAGTGGCTTTAGCCCCACTGGGTTTGGTTTTGAATTGGTCCCAAGTTCCCACAGCAGCTTCCGACAAAATGGAGGACGCCGTCTCCTCCTCCTGCAGCCATGACAAGGAGGGGAGGGAAAGGGGGGTATTCCCCATGGGGGGGGAGAGGGTTAGAAAGAGTGAAGCTCCCCTTCCCTCAAGAGGCTTGAAGAGTTTTACCCCATCCCTTCCCTTTAGCCTGGCATTCCAATGGCAGCTCCTGTCCACTTCTTGCCCCATCTCCGGGGGCGTAAGGGAGATTGGAGTCGGGGTGGGGAAAAGGATTTGGGGGCATCTGGGCTGTTGGTGTCTTTCCCCACTTATTCCTGTAGGGAGAGTTCTTTAGCTGCTGCAGTTGCTGCACAAGATTGAGTGCCCAGGCCTGGGTGAAGACAGAAGGGCCCCTTAGTCCCATTCCCATTTGCCACAGCTTCTGTTTTCACCCGCCTGTGCCCCTAAGTAGCAACCCTGGGCTGGTGGTAGTGGGCAACCAAATTCACATTTGCCATAACCAGAAAGATCCAGCGGGGGGTTGGGGTGGGGAGGGAATGAGGATGGGGGAGGGGGTTTGGGGGAGAGGGGGAGGAGTGGAAGGGGGGACTCTGGGCGTGGCCAAAGTTTGACGGACGACCTTTTAGACCACCCTGCGAAGGCGGGACGGTGAAAGATTATCCTGCTGGCCAATTGACGCGTTCTAAACACCCCCGCCCGTGCCTCCCGGCAGCCAGTCCTCGTCCGGGTAGGCGGAGCCTCGTGGGGCTCGGTTGTGCCGCCTCCTCCTCCTCCTCGCCAGCGCTTAGCCCGGGACTGGACCGAGTGGAGTTGTGCGTGTTACCGAAGGGGGGGGTGGGGCGGGGGAGGGGAGGTTCGTTCCGTGGAGCCGCAGCCAGAACCGGGTGAGGATTATCCCCCACTCTTTCCCCAGCTCGGTCCGCTGATGGTGGGGGTGGCTGGGGGCAGCACTGCCTCCGGAGGAGGCGACTGGAGAGGCGGAGACGGGTGAGCCACCGAAGGAGCCTCCCACCTCCTCCGGCTTGTTACCCCGTAGTGCGGCGCTGCGGCCGTGCAGGGCCTCGGGGGCTGCCCCGGGGTCTCTCCCTCCTCTCGGGTCCGAGGCCCATTGCGGCGCAGCACGGCCCGGTCCGCCGGGCCCCGGGGCTGAGCGAGGGGCAGGGCCGGGCGCCGGCGGGGAGACGAGGCCGCGGAGGGGGCAGCCCCGCGGGTTTGGCAGTCGGGGCGTTCGGAGGCCGGGGTATTTTTCCTTTCCGTCTCGGTTTCTGAGGGGGGAGGTGACGCTGAGGGAGCTGGAGGGGGGCGGCGGCGGTGGGGACCCGGGTTCCCCCCGCCTCGGGCGGGCTATTGCCGCCGCTATTTCTCCGGAGTTGTTGGGGGGCTGCCCCCTTTCCCCACGGAGAACCCGGTCGTCGGCCCCCCGCCGTCCCAGGCGCTGCCCTGCGACGCTCCTGCGTCTCCCGTATTGTTTGCCTGGGTCTCTAATGGCGGACGGGGAGGCAGCGCTGCCGGCCGCCGACTGCAGGGGGGGCCAACCCCGGGCCCGGGGCAACTGCTGGGGGCAGATGGGGAGATCGCGGGCCGGCGGTGACGTGAGTGTCCGGGAGTGCGGTGCGGACGTCTGGATTCGTGGAAGAGGAGGCCGGCAGGGCCCCCTTCGGAAGGAACGTCCTCTCCCTCCTGGCGTCGAGGCTCTGGCTTCCCCCTCCCAGAGCAGAGGGCGCGGATGCGTGCTGGCCCATGTCGCCTCTCTAGACCTGGCCCGGGCGCCGGGGCGGGGGGGTGGGGGGTGGCCCTCGGGGCTCGGAGGGGAGGAAATGAGGCCCGACCTCCACCACCCCCACCCCCAGGGCGGGGGGACGCGGCCTTATTGGGGCCACTTGATTCTCGTTCAAATCTCTTCTCTGTTTTCGTAGGACCAGAAATCCTTTCCAGCCCCATCTGGCCCAGCTTTGGCCGAAACTACGGAGGAGAGTCCCCCATTGTGAGTCCTTTTCTCGTTATTTGTCTCCTTTTGCGGGCCTAGCCCCGGGGTGAGGGGGGGGTGTTAAACCTCCGGGATTCGCCGCCGGCCTCTGTTGTCTTGAGAAGGAGGAGCCATTGCTCGGGTGGTAGCTGCCCCTGGGGCGAAGACCCGGGACTGGCTGGGAAGGCGGCGGGGGTGGGCTCTGTGGCCCGGCCGCCACCGACGCGGCTCCTGCGGCTGCGAGAGCGGCCCGAGCCCCCCGACGACGGGCTGCAGCTGCTCACGTTACCGGGGGGAGGGCACTTGGCTGGTGCCCCCTAGAGTCTGCGGGTGGGAACCGGAGCCGACTCAAGATGAGCTGGGGAGATGCCCTAGGCATCTCTGCCACCCGCTTCTGGCCGAGAAGGCACAGGAGACGCTGGACGAAGGAAAACGAATCTGTTATTTGGTGTTCTGTTTGTTTAAAAACGGAGGTCCCGTCGTCGCGTGGGTGATGAGACGCTTCCTAAAGCTTTGAGTTCGGGTGCCGAGAGCTGCCGTGGTTTCATCCTAGTGTGTGGCAATGCTGAACAGACTTAAGATCCTTATTTGCCTTGATTTCCAAAGTCTCTGGATTTGATGTTAGATATATTTTTCTGTATTGATTATTAAATGAGAATTAGACTTTAATGGTTGTAATTTGTCGTTGTGTTTGAAACTTTCTTTTCCTTAAAGCTAAGATTTCCAGAGTATAAAGTAATAAAGTGACAAAAGTGAACGCCATACCTCTCAACAATGTATTTTGGGAAACCATGGAATTTTGTTTAATCGGGATTTATAGGACTCTCGCTAGGGGCGCTGCTTCAGTTTTGCAGGTTATTGCATAAATATGCAGTAAACACCAAATACTCAAGAAAAGTTAATCACATCCAATCCAAAGCCACTGAATTTCGTATGTTAAAGTGTAGTATTTCTGAGAATGGAAGGATGTATAAATGCATTTAAAATGGAATAAAATTACACGTGTGAAATAAAGCTTCCAAACTCATCTAGCAATTTCTAAAGAAGGTAAGGCTAATGATTAATTTGATTTTCTTGCCCTTTCTTTTAAAAGGAATATAAATATCTTTAAAAATATTAGATTTAATAATAAACAACTCTTTTCAATAGATGGACCTGTTAATGTAAAAAATAAAGATCCTGAATTATGCTGGATACCTTGTTCTTTTTCAGCACCTTTTTTTGATGTAACATTGAATCATAACTACTTCAAGCTGGTTAGTGTTCGGTAACATTGAATCATAAATACTTCAAGGTGGTTAGTGTTCAGATATTTTCCCCATGTGTTTTTAATCTTATAGTTGTTTAAAAACCGGAAGGACAGATGGATATTAACTGTGATACTGAACACAAATGAAGAGCTATCTAGTAGATCCTTGAAAGAGGGATGAAAATTTATTTTTGTGTGCCTTTGCTATGATCAGCTTTATCCTATTAATGAGGGTGATGGCATAGATATATAAAAATATTAATTATAGTAACTGACATTTAAGATTTTCATAGTGCTTTGTATAGGTGTTTCATTTGTTCTTGATAAGAACCCTGTGAGATAGGTGCTGTTGATACTCCTGTTTTACAGATGAGGAAACTAAGCTTCAGAGGCTGTGACTTGCCCAGGGACAAATAGCTATTTTCCGAAGTGAGATTTAAAACCATGTCTGCCTGACTCTCCAGTCTGTCTTCCACTATACCACCAAGCTCAGAGGTTCCCAAACTTATTTGGCCTACTGGCCTCCCTCAAAAAAAATTTCTCAGCCCCCCTGAAAATTTACTTTCTTTAACCTTTTAACAATTTTTTTTGAAATGTGTGTTATTTAAAAAATTTTTTTTAAATGATGCATCTTTAATTTAATAATTTATTGTAAATTGGTGGGTTTTTCATTGCATTGAAATTTTGATGATGCAATATAGTATCATATTGTAAACAAGTCATTACATTCCTACTGATGCATGCTGGACTTCCCAACAATGCCCCTCAGGCTGTCCTGCCAATACTTGCTTGTTAAGACCTGTGGGCTCACTTGACCACTGATGGGTTATAACTTGCATTTTGTGTGTTTATTTGGAAAACAACATAATCACTACGACTTTAACTCTGTTATATGACAGATGAAATGAAATAATTTTTTTGTAGTACATTACCTTTATTACTTTAGTTAAGGCAATATGAAATTCTTTTTTCAACCACTTTAAAATTTCAGGTTAATTGCCTTGAGTAATCAACAAAGTAACTAATTGACTTTCTTATGAAATTGAAATAACTTCTAATAAGTGGTTTCCCTTTTTTTGTATTCTTTAGTGAGAGTTGAATTTATACAGAGGGGTGGGTATACCTGTAAATAACATGAAGTTAGTTTGAGCACAGTGAGGAAGCAGCAAACGATTTAACTTGGACTTCTGGGCACTTCTGATCTAGCTTTCTTTGCCTTGGATTGCCCTGCCTCTCCATCTTTAAAGTAATTTTCTTTGATGGACCCTACCTGAAAGTCATTTATATCTCATTTGATCCTTTAGCTTTTTGGCACTTGCCATTAGGTACTTTATTCAAATTTGGTTTTGGTGTTTATTTTTCTTAGGGCCCCTTCTAGTCAGTCCCTTCAGGCAGAGATTCTTTCTTTTGTAGAATCACAATGAGACATTTTACTATTAGTCACTTATAAAATGTTGGCCTATATCAGAAAGTCAGATAATTTAAACTAATGTTCTAATGTAAAGCATTTCAGTTTAGACTAGAATTACTTCTATATAATTATTGTCTTTAATTTTTACGTTCTCTTATTCAGGTTGATGTGTTTTCTTATAGTCCTTTGTGGTCATGGACTCCTAGGAGTTTAGAGCTTCAAGAGACATTTGAGACTTAGGGTAACTCCCTCTGTTTGCAGAGAAGGAAACGGGCTCAGGTCAGTGAAATAGTACTCATGGACATTTAGTGGCAGAGTTGAGATTAACCTCGATATCCTGATGGTCAGTCCACACTTATTTTACTATATTATGTTTTCCCATATAATGTAAATGTCTTAATTAAAAACAAAACAAAACAGGACCTCTTGTCCCCATGAAATGACTGTTCAGTGAAAATTCAAAGTAAAGCTTACAAAGAACAAAGAGATTTGAATTTAAATTTTAGTTAATGAAAGGTACAAAAAGAATCTGTACTAAAATGGAATGTAGTAAGAAGCAAATTCTTAAGACATGTGAATGGCTTGATGTTTTTTTTTTTTCCTAAGACTGGGTTTATTACTAATGAAAATGAAAGATTGAGATTGTTGGGGATCTGTTTTTGTGGATTGGGCTGAAGGTTGCGTATGTGAGTGTTTGTTAAAATATTTCTGAAAGTAATTTTAAATTATTTAAGCTGTTCAGGTAATCTGTTACATGTCAGCATACCATCTTATATTTATATCATTACTGAGGTATCCCCCCAAGATCTGTGAAGGTTTGCCAAATTTAGTTCATTCCATTTCAGATATTGACTGGAATGACTTTCTTCAGAGCAAAGGTTCTTAACCATTTTTGTGTCATTGACTTTGCCGGACTAGCAAAGGCTATAGATTACTCATAATAGTGTTTTAAGTGCATAAAATAAAATACGTAGGGCTACAAAAGAAACTATTAAAATGTAGTTATCCAAATATTTTTTAAAAAGTTAATGACCCACAGATTAAGAACCCTTTTTTAGGGGATCTACATTCTGTCCTTGTTTTCTTAATTGACTCTAGGTATAAGTTTGTCTGTGAAATTTAAACTTGTGCTAATTGAAAAAATTTTGTGCTTGAAGTTTTTTGTGTTCCATAAAAATATGAAATTGTAAAATGAATATTTTAAGCAAGTTCTGCAGTAGTGACTGATGGATGCTAATAGTATAATCTTACTAGATAAGGTAGGTTGAGTTAATTTAGTTTTTCTCTTTTTAGCAGGTGGAAGAGATATTGGCATATCCACTAGTCCCAGTGGTTATTTAAATATTCTCTAATCATATTTGGTTGGTTAGGAAAAATATTTTAAGTATCTGGGTCAGGTACCAGGTATTTTGATTAGAGATCATGGAGCTACTGATCTAAGGACAGATTTTTTTCTTTTGTGTGGGCCAGGTAACTTACAAGAGAAAAGTCGGAGGAACTACAAAGTGGGACTGATTTATATGCGTGTCTGAGGAAATTCTTCTCATTTTGTGTCCACATGTTGACTGTGGCCTGCCAGGGCCCCTGTATCTTGGTCCACTAGGTGATCTTCCTTTAAATGTATTCTATAAGTTTTATATTCTGTCTTATTTCTGTTCTTTGACTAATGACACAATATATGCATTTGTGAGATGCCTGGGAAGAGTGCTTTAGTAGAACAGTTTTCTCTTAAAAGTATATCAGACTCTCTACATGGAAGAAACAGTTAATCTAGTCTGACCACACATTAGCTAATGTATGAATGCCCTTCAACATTCATAAGTGGTTGCTTTGTTTCTAGCTTGAACATATTTAATACTAAGGAACTCTTCCTTAAAGACTACCTACAATGTTTTCAGATAACTTTATCTGTTAGGAAGGTCTAAAATTGAGCCCAAATCTGCCGGTCACTTCTTAGGCTCTAATAGTGGAAGTAAAGGGAAATAATCAGTTTGTATTCTTTGTTAGACTCCATCAGGAATATTGTGCTCAATTTGGGAACTATGTTTTTTAGGAGATACTAACCTAGAGTACCTCCAAAGGAGAGTAGAAATAGGCAAGAAGTTAACAGATTTGGACCTCACAGTGTGGTATTGGAGGTGTTAAAGCAAAGCCTGTGCACCTAACCACTTGGTGGTGATAAAGGAAGGGATAACATTTCAGATTGGGCCAGATGGCCTGCAAGGTCATTTTAACTCTGGGTGCTTGACCTTTGTAAGGGCTGATCAGTTTTTAACTATTCTGCTGAACCTAGGTCCTTACCCCAACCATTTCACAAATACATTATTTCCTTTCATTTGGAGATTGGGCAAGTGTCTATGGCTTACTTCATTCAGTCACTATTATGTAAAACAACTCAATGTATTTTTAGTTTTAATGTTTTCTACCCCAAAATAGCACTTTTGTATATTGACCTGCTCTTTAGTTCTCTAACATTTATTAACCATTAGCATTTCTAATAAACATTCTAATTTATTGGTACAGAGATAGGATGTGAGATTTGAAAAATTAAGATTTCTTTAAGAATAAAATTGTTTTTGTATCTCTTTTACATTCCCAAATTTCTCCCAATATCTCTCCCTTCCCCCTCCCAGAGAGCCAACATCCCATATAATAAATTTTTTTTAAAAGAAAAGAAGAAGAGAAATAGATCAACAAAACTCATTCATTGAAAAAATTTGAAAACATATGTAATAAACCACAGCCATGGACCTTCCACCTCTTCATAGGAGTAGGGCAGAGATACTCTCTCATATCTCTATTTAGGGGCCATTCTTGTTTATAGTTTTGAAACATTCTTCATTTTCAAAAATTTTATTATTTTTTAGCATTAGTTTTTAAAAAAATTGAGTTTGGAATTCCTTCTCTCCCACCTCTCCCCCATCCATTGTGAAGACAAAAAATAAGATATCAGTTATACATGCAACATTTATTTTTGATTTGTGGTACTTCTTGTTTACTTTCACATAGTATATTACATTGACATTGTGTATAAGGCTTTCTTGGCTCTGCTTATTTCAGTCAGCATCAGTTCTTTTCATGCTTCTCTGTATTCATGTTCCTCATTTCATATCTCATAGTAATCATTATATTTATGTACCATAAATTATTTAGCTATTCCCCATTCAGTATCTGCTTTGCTTTCAATTCTTTGCTACCACAAAAAAGTGCTACTTATAAATATTTTTGTTGGGTATGATGACTTTGTTCCCAATGATCTCCTTGGTGTTTAAGCTTAATAGTAGAATCTCAGTCTGTCAGTAAGCATTTATTAAGCTCCTGCTATATCCCAGGTACTGTGCTAAATTCTGGGTATATAAAGAAAGGCAAAAGATAGTCCCTGCTATCAAGAAGCTCACACAATCTGATTGGAGAGGCAACAACCATATAGATACATAAAAATAAGTTATATAGAGGATAAACCCTATAATCAAAAGAGTGAAGATACTAGAATTAAGAGGGATTAGAAGAGGTTTCCTATAGAAAATGGGATTTAGTTGTGTCAAAGAGTATAGGTACTTCAGTAACTTTCTACATAATTCCAAAAGCTGATGCCCAGTTCTACCAACAATGTACCAGTGTACTATTTTCCTATAATTCCTCCAACAGTGATTGTTCCTGTATTTTGTCATCCTGGCCAATTTTCTGGGTGTGAGATAAAACCTCAGCATTATTTTGATTTGCAAATTTCTATTGTTTGATTTGGAGCCTTGTTAATCATTTGAAATTTCTTTTGAAAACTTCATATTCTTGGGCAATTTGTCTAGTGGGAAATGATTTTTGCTATTAGATGTACCTTGTCAATAATAGTGTGTCCCAAACTTTATTTAAAGCTTTATTTGCTCAGAACTGCAGTAGGTCTTGAGACACATATCTTAACCAAAGCCACTGTCTGAGAAGTTTGATACAAAGAATTTTTTCATATTCTGCCTACAAAATTAATATTAATTTTGCCATATGTCCTAAAGAATAATTTTAAGTATATTTAGATGGGGAAGAGGAGGTTAGTTGAAACTAACGTCTAAAATGAAGATTTAATTTAAAATTTTGATTCTGGATACCTATTAACTGATAGTTGGATTTATTAATATTTTATGTTTTTATTTTCAAGTAGAATGTGTGTCATGTCTTACTATATTATTTCAGACTAGGCCTACCTGTCTTGCTGGAAGAGATATGAGTTCCTTCATTTCTGAAAATTTTAAAATACTTAACCATTCTTATTCCTTCAGGTTTAAAAATGAAATCATATTTTCGCCCCGTTGGGGACCTAATTCCATTACTCATCTCTACTTTTACATCTGTTTTCACACTTCATTTTCCCCACCTATTTGCAAACATGTACATGTCTACCTTATTTAAAAAAAACCAAAACGTTTTCTTTTGACACTTGTTTTTCGCTATAGCTATCATCTCATGTTTACTACTCCTATTAGTGGTAAACTGATAGTGTAATCTACAGTTTACATTTTCTTCCTGAATATCAAATTACTTCTCAACTCCATGCATTCTGGCACTTGTCTTTTAGAAAGTGCTTTCGCTAAGTCAATAGTAACCTAACCAAATCCCATATCTTGTTGTCCTCATCCTTAATCTTTTTGCAGCATTTTACACTACCACTTTGAATCCTTACCTTCCTTGGCTTCTAGAGCATGACCTCCTCTCCTGAATTTCCTTACCTTTGTGATTGTTCCTTTTTGATTTTTTGGAGAATGTGCTTCCCTATATGCCTGGTTCTTGGCACTTTATCTTTTCTCCATAGGTGATATTATCCTATTTATTTATCATTTATCATCATTTGTCCTTTAGCCTCATTTATCACCTATGCAAATGGCTTCTAAAGTAAGTGCCTTTATCACCAACATTACCTGCTGGATAGTGGTAGTATCTAGTGCCCTGGATTTAGAAGACCCAGGTTCATATCTGGGCTTTATCCACTGCCTTTTTTACTTTGGGCAAGTCTTTTAACAAACTCTTTAAGCCACAGTTTTCTTTTCTTTGAAATGAGAAGGTTTGGCACTGGATGTCCTTTAAATTCCCTTCTAAATCTAAATCTGTGCTCCTGTACTCTGAATGTGAAATAACTAATACATATGTCTGACATTAGTCCTAAAACTTAGCTGGTGGCAAGCTAGGTGGTGCATTAGATGAATTGCTGAAGTCTGGAAGACCTTGATTCAAATACGGCCTCAGATACTTTGTAACAATAGCTGGGAAATACGCCATGTCATTAGTCTCTTCTGAAGTCATGATTGGTAATTACTTTAAGAAGTTTTCATGTCTTACGATGTTTCATGTCTTTACCTCGTTGTGGGTCATATATTCTTCTATATATGAACATTTTTCTCTGTAAAATCTTCCCAAATTTTCCCAAGTCATATTCAGCCTTCTCTAATTAATGGCAAGCCTCTTAGTTCTCAATTTTTTGATACAACAAAAAGTGCTACTATCAACATCCTTGTGGCACTCCAGAGTTGCTATAATATGCACTTCTATTGTTAGTGATTTGGAGCATTTTTTTTGTTGCTAGTAGTTTGTCACTTCCCATTCTTTGTTCATTTTTCTCTTTAGGGGTGGCTCTTGTTCTTATATTTGTGTCAATCCAAATACATTTAGATATCGTATTTTTATAAGAAAAAAAGTGTTGCAAAAGTTTTCTCCCCACTTCATTTTTTGCTTTTAAATTCTTACTTCATTGATTTTGTTTATGGAAAAGATTTTCAATTTAATCAGAATTGCCCATGTTGTCTCCAGTGATCATCTCTGCCTGGTTTAGTCAAGAACTGGCCCCCATCATAATTAAGGAAGTTCTCCTTTCCCTACTCTTTTAATGTTTAGATAATATTTCCGTTTGAAGTTTATTGTGGCATAGAATATGTGATTTTGGTATAAACCTATTTTATGTTAGACTGCTTTCCAATTTTTGCAGTATCTTTTGTCAAATAAGGAGTCATACAACTGATAGTTGTGTTCTTAGGTTTGTGGAATGCTACTCTACTATGTTTGATGACTTCTAGGTCTTGTGTACCTAATCTGTTGTATTGATTCCCTTTTCTATTTTTTATCATTTCTGACCAGTTTTGATGATGTTATTGGCATTTCTAGTATAGTATAAGATCCTTGGACTCTTCTTTTTCCCTTTTGTTTTCAACATGTCGTTTACGATTTTTGACCTTTCCTTCCTCCAAATGAACTTTATTATATTGCCTAGGTTCATAAAATAGTTTGTTATGACATTAATGTGTAGATTAATTTAGCTAATATTGTAATTTTTGTTATGTTGGCTTGGTCAACCATGAAAAGTTAATATCTCTCCAATTAAAGATTAATTTTTTCTCTATCTTGTTGGTAATGTTATTTTTTTTACTTAAAAAAATATTTTAGACTCAAGGGTCAGAACAAATACAGAATAGAAAAAAGGAAACAAAAATATATCATAAGCTTATATTTGAACTTAAATATAAAGTAAGAGAAAAATATATTGTGTGCATAGTGGAACATAAAAAGATTCAAAATATGTAACAGTAAATGTTCATTTCAAGAAAAACCTGTATGATAAGTAATACACATTGTGTTGAGAATTGTCAAACTTTTCTTTGCTTCCTTGTGAGTTTTCTTTTGTTCTCTGCTGCGATTTTTTTTGTTTTGTTCTTTTTTCCCCTCCCCCTACCCTCAGAAGGCTGCAATAAAATTTAGATGTTTCTCTATGTTTATAGATATATAGACATATACAAATATACATACATGTGTAGACGTGTACTTTCCCAAACATATTCTGCTCCTGATCTTTGTTTTTATATTTGTGCATATATCTCTTGTATCCTATTCCTCCTGCCTCCTCTACTTTACTTATACACACTACCTTGCCCTCCTGTTTCTTGCCTATCCCTCTAAGGATCCCATCCCTATATTCCCATTCCCATAAATCTAAACACCCTTCTATACCTACCTTTTAGCTGTTCCCTCATTTTCCCCTTTAAAGATCCCATTCTTGTTGTCTCCCCCTCCCTACGCCCCTATCATTTTTATTTCTTCTGAATTTAGAAGACTTTTATGCTCTTTTAAATATATATGTATTATTCCCTCTAAAACACGTTCCTGATGAAAGTAGGTTACCAGAACTACCAGTTTTCCTCCCCATGTAATTCTTCTATTGATTCTTCCTTGTACACATCATTTGTATAAAATAATGACTCTTTTTAGCTGTTTATAAATGATTTTACTTTTAATTCACATCATACTGTTTTACCTCAATCTTTCTTATGAGCTACCCAGTTATTCAGAAACTTAGACACATTTTACATTTATAAAAGGGTAAACAGTCTGTCCTTATGAATCCCTTATAGTCAGTATACGTACCTTATATTTGTATCTTATATTTCTTTTGGTTCTTGTATGTTGAATCTTCTATTAAGTTCAAGTTATTTTTTTTTTAACAAAGTCTTGAAAGACTGAGAGATTATCAAATATCCATTTTTTTTTCATTCAGGATAGTACTTAACTTTGAAGGGTATGATATTTTCTTCTGGAGCCCCAGTTCCTTTGCCTTTGATATGTTATGTTCCAAGACCTGTGGTCCTTTACTGTCTCTGCGGCTAGGTCTTGCATGATTCTAATTGTGGTGCCATCGTATTTAGATTATTTTAATCTTGATGCTTTTAATATTTTATTCTTGAACCTGGGAGTTTTGGAATGTAACTCTGATATTCCCTGTGAGTTTTTTCCTCATAGGATCTCTTGTAAGTGGTGATTGATAGATTTTTTTCTATTTCTACTTCCCCACCCTGTTCTAATGCTTCAGGACAATTTTAAAAATTTATTTCTTGTATTATTGTATCAAGATTCTTCTTTTTTGTTCATAACGTTAGTCTGATTGCTTTTGTATTTTCTCTTCTTGATGTGTTCTCCAAATCTGTTGTTTTTCTTACAAGATGTTTCACTTTCTCTCATATTTTTTCATTATTCATGTTATGTTTAATTATTTCTTGATCTCATAATTTCACTGGCTTCACTTTGCCCAGTTGTAATTTTTAAGGTGTCATTTTCTTAAGATTCTAGATCTCCTTTTCTAATTGGTTGACTTTCCTTTCATAACCTTGTTTTTCTTGGATTTTTTAAAAAAATTTTTTGTCCATCTCTGCCATTTGATTTTTATAGTCTTTTTTAAGATTTTCTATGAATTCTTTTTGGGTAGGTGACCATTTGGTGGTATTCTTTCTTAGGGACTTTCTTTACTTTAGTATCCTCTGAAGATAACCCTAGTCATCTATATTCCCATAATAGCTTTCTGTGGTTGGATTCTTAATCCTTTGCCTGTGCATTTTTTAGCCCTGGGGTGTGGGAAATGGTGCCTCTTGCCTCAGATCTTCAGTTCTCCCCTCTCCCCTGGAACTGAAGTCAAACCTCCAACCTACTGTAAGTGCCCGAAGCCAGGGGCTTTCTACACTCACTGCATGTGTGCTGGTTCCTTCCCAACTTACTCCCACCGCCTTTTTTTAAGCACAGCTGGATCTGGCGTTCCTTATCCACAGATATTCCCTCAGTCTTCCTGGGCTCAAAGGAGCTCACTATCCCCAGGGTAAAAGTACTTGTAGTTGGGGAAGATGCAGCCTCTCAAACCAACTAACCCAGGACTTGCAGCTTTGAACTTTTTTTAAAAATGGAACCCTAGTGTTTACTCTTCACGGGGACTAAACCTTGTCCTAGGGTTTTTCTTCTGATCTTCCCAAATCGTCCCAGGAAGACTCTGGTTGCCCCCCCTATTCTTATTTATCTCCACCCACACTTTGTTCCCCCTAAGGAGCTATTTTTACTCTTTTGTAGAAGACAATCTTGAGTGCTTGAAATTTTCTGACCTACTCTGCCATCTTTCCAGAATCCTCTCCTGTTGGTAATGTTCTGAAAGACATGAGTTTATTTTAGATTTTGTTACTTTGCTGAATTTATTAATAGTTTTTATTAATAGTTAATTTTTAACTCTCTAAGTTTCTATAAGCCAATAAGTCATCTGTTAATATTGAAAATGTTGCTTCTTTGTATATTCTATCAATTATTTTTTGTTATTATAGTAGTTAGCACTTGTAGAACTATATCAAATAATTGTAGTGAAAAATAAGTTTTTCTTAAATGCAGATCTGACCATATGACTCTAATCCTCAACCAATATCTAGAATAAAATATAAATTTTCTTTAACTTACCAACCTATATCGAGGTTCACAGGTCATTACTTCCCCTCCTGAACTCTTGAACATTACTTCCCCTCTGAACATACCAGTTGGCTTTTTCACTGCCTGCCCTCCATACTTGAAATGAACTTTACCTTGTATTCTCTTGCATTATAATGTGGCACAGCTACCATCTTCTTGATGAGTACTTTGCTGATCTGCCTATTAGTGTTACTTACCTTCTAGACTGCCCAAAATTTAATTTTCGTTTATGTACTTATGTTTATGTGTGTAAGAACTTATTGTTTATGATGTGTGTTTTTATGTACATTGTCACTGCCATTTTTCTGTGCTTGAACATGAGCATGTTTTAAGTACTCTTTTCTACTTTTATCAGTTTCTCGTTCTGTGCCTGAAAAAGAAGTAGGAGCTAATAAGTACTTGTTGATCGATTGTTTGAAAATGGAACACCCTTGCTTTAATTTATTCTGTAAATTAATTCTGTAAATTTTATATGTTATTTTTGGAGATACTTTCTTGGTCATGTAACAGAGTTAGAGATTGTGGTGACTTAAGACAAACACTAAGAAAAATGGTAGTAACAATGTATGTGAAAGCTTTTGAAGTCTCTATTACACATATTCAAAAGTTTTTTAAAAATTAAAAAAAAAATTATGAATTGAAACACCAGAACACCAAAAGGGAACATTTCTACCCAGCAAAACATGAAAAGAAGATTCTCTATAAAACTAAATCTCCCATTTTTAACTATATAGTAAATTCTGCATGTTAATTTTAAACTGTCCTGCTTGTCTCTTCTAACTTCTGAATTTGCTTTGGTTCACTTCTATGCATTTTTTGGTGCAAAAATGACCCTCTTTTTCATTAAACATTATTGGTAAGCCCTTGATAACTCTCTCACACCATCCCTCCTTTCCCATTAACTAAGAGAAAGGGATGAAAAAAGCCTCCTTGTAATAAATAAGCAAAACTAATTTATGTAGTGGCCATGTCCAAAAATGTTTGTCTTCATCTTGTGTTGGTCACTTGTTGGAAGATAGGTTAACGTGCTTCATCATAAGTCTTCCAGATAATGAGAATGGTTGGTCATTGTCTTGAACAGAGTTCTAAGTCCTTCCTTTTGTTTTTCTTTAAAATGCTGTCCTTATATAAATTTTCTTCTGGTCTTGTTAACTTCATTTTGCATTGCTTCGTATTACCCAGGATTCTTTTGTCATTCCCTTAACTATACCTGTACCCCATGTTCCCTAATTGACTAAGGCACTTCATTATATTCTATCTAGTTACTTCCCTTTTTTTTTTTTTTTTTTGTATCTGTCATCAGAATGAGGATAGTTGTTTTGCTTGTGACTGCTACCTTCTTGATATTATCTTCCCTCTTAACACCTCCCCCCAATCTCTCTCTTGTGATGTTTCCCTTTTGAACTGGAATTTCTACACCAAACTTTGTGTTAGTATATGTGTGTTCATTCCTCCTTTGTCCGTTTTAGGTTCATTTGATGTCTATTTTTACCCCGCTGAGATCTTCATGTTTGTATATTATCATGGACCCCAATTGTGGAAAAAACAGCGTATTCCATCCCCTTTTTTCTTCACTACTATGTTCCTGTTTTTTATTCTTCTTTCTTCATACTCTTAGAATAGAATCAATTCACCCCAAGATTGCTATTTTTTCAAGAAATCACCTACTGAGTTTCTTAGTGGATTTCTTGACCAGTTTGTTTTGATAAGAACTTAAGGGTTTTACCTTGACCCAAGGTATGTGGAAATTGTGTGATTTGACTCATCCTGAGAGATTAGGTCACCATCTTGCCCAACCTATTTTTAACAGCACTCTTTGTATTATTAAAACACTGGAAAAAATGTGGGTGCCCATTTAGGGGGAAAAGTTGAACAAATTATGGTATTTCAATGAGGAGCAATAAATATGAAACAAGCAAAAGATATGAGTAAATGCAGAATCAAGTAAGCAAAACAAGTAGAAAAATTAATCAGTAAGCATGTATTTAAAACACCCATGTGCCGAGCACTGTATTGGTCATTGGAAATATAAAGATAAAGAATAAAAGAATTCCTTCTTTCAGGAAACTTATATTCTATCAGGGGGTTGTGTATGTTTATATATTTGTGTGCTTGTAGACACTCTTGCAATAACTTAAGTGAAAAAAAAATTGGAAGAAAAGTGAAATGCTAAATAGTGATAATGACCAAATTTTGGACCTGGAGAAAAATGCAGCTTCCATCTTTGATGTAGAAAAATGTAGGGGAGGGCTAAAGGCAGACAATATTGCATCAAATATGGTCATATTTTGTTGTGTCCATTAATTTTGCAGGGAGTTATCATAGTAAAGTAGAAAGAATATTTGACTGTTCTGGCTTTATTTCTGGTATTTGAGTGTTTTGGTAATACTTCTTCATGGTGGCATTTTTGCTTCTATTTTTAATACCTTAATTTTTTTGAGTAGGAAATCTTGTATTCAAGCTTTGCATGTTTTGGAATGTAAAGGTATAGTCTCACATTTTACACATTGTAAGTGATCAGCTAACAATGAATGAACAATTTTTAGATGTTAACTTTTTATATTGGGGGAGATACACAGTTGCCTTAGATGCTTCTTGTATTTAGATAATGGAATGTCTTTTGCAAAGGATTACTTGAACCACTGAAGGCATTAAATAATAGATTTATCTAAATAAACCATTTCCATGTCCTTCGTAGTTATGTAATTCCTTCTCCAGTTTAAACTTTTAAGCTAAAGGCAACTGTTCTGGACCTTTAATACTTTATTTATGATCTGTAAACATTTGAATATTGTAGTGATGCAGGTTGTTTTGTATTCCTCCTTAAAAGTTGATTCACAATTTTTATATGTGTGAAATTAGAGGTTTGGTTTTTTGTTTTTGCTCAAGAAATGCTTATGATGTGCCAGTATGAACTATTAAGAATTTAATTTGGGGAAGTGGACTAGTAGGTTTTCTGTGCTTTCAAATACTATTTGAAACTTAAACTTTCTACTTCTAAATGTTGTTTTCCTGCTTGAATTTCCTTTTACAGAAATGATAGCTTATACAAGTTTTGGCCAGTTTATATATCTGACAAGTGAAGAAACTAAGACATTGTTTTTGCCTTAGACTCTCTGATGATGCTAAACAAGATATGTAGTTTTTCTTGCTTTGGGATTCCATTGGAGATCAGAATTCAACATCTAGAATATATTTTATTTATAATTTAAATTTTTTCTGGTGGGGGTATTAATTGTATGGAAGAGGAAGAAAGGTATAATTGAGGTGAATGAGTAGTAGGTTGTAGGGAATTTTAAGACCTGGTTAATTAATAACTCCTCTTGTTTGACTTTGGGCCTTGTCAAGTTATGATTCTTTAAATATGATGCTGTTAGGCAATTTGTTGATTTAAAAACCTTTACTGGTATAATATTTGTTAAGGGGAGCTTTGTGACTGAGCAGAATTGACATGTTTGAAATCCCTGTATGTTTTCCCACATATGAAGGGACTTAACCATTGTTGCTTTTTTTAGTTCTTGCCCTAGCCTATTCATCTGTAATGACTATCCAAGGTACAATGTGTAAAGTGCTTAGCACATCTTAAAGTACTGTATAAATGCTTGCTATTGTTGTTAAAAATGACTGGCAGCAAAATACAGTCCTTAGAGTGTGCTTTTCATCAATGTTTTTCTCAACTTTGGATGATTAGAATAGTGTCTTTCAAATAAACTGCATTTAATTGGAGGCTTTTTAATTCTTTTTGACTTGATGTAATTAGTAATGTAAACTGGCGTTCGAAGGATCTTTGTATCCTTATGGAAATCTTGTTTTTAGATTACTCTTAGCATCTCATTTGTTTTTAGCATGTGTAAGAGACACTTTGTAGTGAATCTTGAAGGCCACATTAAAAAAAAAATCACTCAATGAGCACAACCAGATCTTTTTCTTTTTCTTTTAATTTTGGATAGTAATATAACTGTGAAGATGTGAATCATGGTAAAAGGTTGCAAAAACTGATTTCTTTCTCTTATTTCCTTATGTGTATGTAGATAACTTTTAAAAAATACTTTTCAGTGATGAAAAAGTTATAATTTGTGACGTTTTAGTTCAAATCTAATTTTGAGCCTTTTCATTCCTTTAGAACCTTGGCTTCTTTGTCTTCAGTGTAGATTCCACATGAATATATGTGGTCAGATCTACCTGCTTGCTCTTCTGAACTTCATCTTAAGGGTCATAGTTGCTTTCCACTACTAGTAGTGCGTTGGACCTTGATTCTAAGATCTCTATAGAAATGGAAGTGTCCTGTTTCACATTTGCTGCTTCTTTCCAATTTCACTTGCTTTTGCTCCCGTATGACTCAGCTAGGCCTCAAATCAGTCTATCTGCATGCATATTTTCCCCTTCTACTTTCCCCCTCCTGTTTAGAGGAGACATTGCATTTAAATCTTCTGATCTGTCCTTTGATGATTTTTTAAAAAATGAGCCTTCTATTGGACGTAAGCATTGCCTCTGGCTGCTTTCTGATGTATTTGTTTTGGTTTCAGCTCTGGCAGATTTTTTTGCATTGTTTAAACTTCTCTCAGAAATGGTGATCTCTTGGAGCAAATAACTTGTTTACTCCAATTAGAGCACTTGTAAATTTACACCATGTCTTTTCTTTAGACTTCTGATTAATTTTGACCTTTGCTTTAACTAGTTGATTTGACTATACGGAGGCACCTGATTCTGAAGTGACTACTATCTTAGGAATCAGTTTTCTATTGTTATTCAGGCTTTGCCATTTCCCTTGTGTTTTGAGGTTCTATAAAGAAGAGGCTGAAGAAGAGGAGACTTAAAATTTTGATCTCTCTTATTTCTTGATCGTAAACCAATTTGTCTATGTAATTGTTCATTGTGAGCATTAATTCCAAGGTGAGATTGTGTTTGTCCTTCATTCTCAAAGAGGACCCATGGCATCAAGATGATGACATGACTTGCAGTTGGCTTTGATTTGAGTGAGAGAGGGCTGTGCAAGGTCACCAGCCTCATTTTCTTCTCCTGAGCCATCTGGATCCAGTGGCATGATATTCATTAGGAGGACTGGAAATGGCTCAGGAGGCAATATGAGACTGGCCTTTTCAGGCTTTGGTCTTTTCACAGGCTTACTTGGAGTAAGATACACTCATTCAATGAATAGTCTTCTTTAAGTTACTCAAAGGATGACCCCTTTAATAAAAAAAAAAATCAGACTGGGAGGTGAGATAACCACGTGTTTAATGATATGATGTTACTTGTTATCTTTGTATGATGAAACCAACTCTGGGATCTCCACTATTCACCCTTTTTTTAAGAGTAAACTATGAACTGTTAATCCTTTCAAGTCCAATTCCTTTTATAGTTTTTGATGTAGAATGAGTGTTACTATAGATTTTCCACTTCTTATCAACTTGAAGGTTAGACAACGATTGTACATTTTATTTTCCAATCGTAAAGTATGTTTATTTTGAATAAAAGTGTTTTTCTTTTTTTCTGCTACTGTAACTGAGTAAGCTGAAAGGCAGCATAGCAGAATGATGGCCATTCCATATTTTTATCAGTGTAATGAATTGAATATGACCAAAAAAATTTCACTTTACGTCAAACTTTTTGGTGATGAATCTGACTATATATTTAGATAAGCTGATCTTACCCTTTCAAACAGTTTTTCAGGTTATCTTGAAGTCTTCCATGCTTAGTAGACAACTTGAAATATGTATTGCTCTGCTTATATAGCCTTTGAACACCTATGGTCACTTTCATGCCATAAAGAGACATTGGAACCCCATTTTTGTGAAGGATTATTATAGCAATTAATCCTCAGCTTTATTATTGTTGATAAATATGCAGCAGTTAAATCAGCAAACTGCTAGGTTAATACCTGTATGTCAGCAAGAGATGTATTTAAGCCTTTTGATAGACTTTATAGCATGGTATGCTGAAAAGAGCAACTGCACTTAGATTCAGAAAGTATTTGAGTCCTACTTTTGATGGTAGCCTGGTGATCTTGGAAATCTCACTCTTAAAGTTCTCTGAGACTCATTTCTCTTAATTATTTCTCTTAATTATTTCTGACATGGAAATTATTAAACTTGCCTTGTTTACTTCACATAAAGAGTTATGTAAATTTTATTATGCAAGAATGTATGAAACTGATGGCAGATTTTAAAAATCAGTGTAGTATGACTGATGAGTCAGTGGGTGGCAAATTTGCTTTCTAAATTAATTATCTGGGCAAATGATAGTGGGAAACTAAAATATAATTTGTGTAACCCTAAGTTAATTTGCAAGGCAGTGACACCTTTTTCTTTATGAACAGGTTAATATTGTCTTGCTCTGTCGTTTTCATCTGTTGAACAGTTTGCATCAGTGCCATCAAATAAAGTAGAACTAATATCAAATGATAGCATTTTATTTCCCATAGTGAAGCCTCTGAGTATAGTAATTGATTCCCAGTGGGTTGATCTTGGCTTTTAAAGTAAATATTGTAGTTGTGCAGAACCAATGAGGAAAATTCAGGTTGTTTATACAGTTACAAAATAGCCCAATGTGATCAGATGAAACATTTTGGCAATTTGAATATGGAATCAGCAAATCTAAAATTATACATTATTTTATTATACATATATTTATTATACATTATTTTGATTATAAAATCATTATTTTTCTAATCTTGAACACCAAATAGGAGCATTATTCTTTTTCATTATTCTTTGTCTTCCCTCCTCCACCCCACCCCCCCTTCTTTTCCTTTCCTTCCTTCTGCATTCTGCTCCTTTCTTCCCTCTTCCCTTTCACCTGGAAAAAAAAAGAAAAATAAGCATAATTAACAAATAACCAAGAATATTTTTTTAATGCAGTTTAGAGAACAGAAGGAATGCCAAACACAACAGGTTGTGTTTTTACTTCTATTTGGTGTTCAAGTTTAGAAAAATAATTTTTATATTATTATATTTATCATCTGATCACATTGGGCTGTTTTGTAACTGTATAAATACCCTGAATTAAGCAAAATAATAGAATTAGTAGAACCTTCGAACTACAAAAAGGAACTTAGATGATCAACATGTAGAAAACAGATTCTCAGCAGTAAAGTGGCAGAAGAAGTCTTAAGGCAATTACTGCCAAGTTTTTACCACTCTTCTATTTTTGATACTACATTGTATCTAGTATTTGAAATAAGCATTAATGTCTTCAAGTACTTAAGCATTACTTTTGGAATACTGTCTTCATTTCATTGTTAATTTTTTATCCATGACCTGGGTCATGGATAAATATTGGGTCATTGTTTAAAAAACATGATTTTATATCACATTATCTCTGTGTATTTCAGAAGGTGTCATTAAAAGTAACATGAATGCCACTAAGCACTTTCTAAAGCTGTGGGGAATTGTGAAGTCAAATGTGATGATATGGCATTGTGTCTCCAGGAAGCTTAAAAATCATAGTCTTATATCCATACTAGTAATAGTACAATATGTGTACAAATAAAATAGATCTAAAATTAGGAAATTATATCTAAGGAGTAGTAGAATGAAGTGGTGCTTGGACCTTTGTTTTTGTATATGATATCTAAATTAGAACTTTGTATATCAGGCGACTCAGTACTTTCTAGCAAATGTTAACTAGGGAAAGATAGGAAGACTCAGAATGATAGCGTATTCGATATGGATAAGTTAACTTCATAGTGCAAATCATAGTTCGTTTACTTCTCATCCAGTAAAATCTTGCCTAGTGCCCAGTATTATACATCAGCATTTAAAACACATGATTGCTGAATGTAACTCCTACACAGGGGATCCACTCACCTTGCAGATCTCTTGGCATCAAAACGCCCTACTCATACCCACATATACATTTATTTTCATTGTCCTGTGGGCTTTCTACAACTTTAATTCTTTGGAGATTATGATATTACAAGGCATTTACCTATGCTGACTCACTGGGAGATGAACCTTTGCTTTAGGGAGCATCTTGGTGCTGTGTCTTTTTCCTAAATGAAAATCTAGTCTTCTAGTCAGTTTTGGTCCCATTTAATTATTCAGTTGAAGTGTCTCTGGGTTTATGTGTACTGACGGGCCAGATCTATGGGCTGTAATCTTTTAGTCTGAACAATAAGACCATCATCTACTCAATTTTTCTTGTGTGGATAGAGCACAGTATTATATATGGTCCTGTTTATTTGGTGCATTAAACATAATGCCATCTACAATCAATGATTATAGTACATGTCCAAGTACAGTGGTTTAGCTATCACTGATGAAGAAATAAGCTTGTTACAGAAACGCTGATAACTTTCCCTCTTTGCCCTTGTTTTCCTTCTTGGAATTAAATATTCTTCAACATGCTTGGCATTTTCTCTCCTACTTGGTTCTTTTTGCAAGCTTTTTTCTAATAAACTTATTTTTTTTTGTGCTCTGTTTTATATGGTGATGCTATTTAAAATCTTTATCCCTCTAATCTTCAAGATTTCTTTCCTTCTTTCATTGGTTGTCTTATCTTCTTGGCAAAGAAGTCAAGTGTTTGTTGGCTGAATTTTTTAGTTATTGCAGTGGTTGGTTCTAAACTTTTGTGTGTTCTAACCATTTCCCATTTTTCTATGTCAATACCTATTTAAATACGTTAGGTTCCACTTCTTTTAATTATATGCCATAGTTATTTATTTAAAATTTTTTACTGCTACATTTGTTTTTTTATCATCTTTATTTCCCACTATATCTCTTCCACGCCTACTCATGCCTTATAACAAAGAATACAAAATAAAAAAATATTTTCAGCAGAATTAAACATATCAATATATCTATAGTATTGTCTCACATGTATTATTCCTTCTGCAAAAAAGGGAAGGAGACACCATCTTGTATTCATATTTTTTTCTTGGGGTGAAGGGCTAGTTTGAACACTATAATTTTGGCATCATTTACTTTTGATTGCTTTGTCCATTTACATTATTGTCATTGTGTATTCACGATGATTTTTCTTAAATTTGGGTTAATTCCTGCAAGCCTTTCTATGCTTCTCTGTATTAATGATATTCAGTATAGTAATTCCCTTACCCATGTCACATTAATTTTGTTCTGCAAAAGCTTTTAGGTCATGTAATAGAAATGATCTTATTGTTGAAATTGACACCAATTCTTCCTGTTTCCATCCACCTCCCTTTCACCCCATATTAAAGCTGTGAAAGATATATATTAACTACTTTTTAACCTCTTAAAAGAGATAAAGAAGAAAATAAAAATTCAGTGCTTTATGGCTGGGCGATGCCAAAATAATGAAAATACCAATACTATGAAGTTAGTTCCTACATTTTAGGGCTATACAAACCAAACTACCAGAACAATTCTTTATACAGCTAGACAGAATTTTAACAGTTTGGAGAAACAAAAGATCTAGAATAGGGGTGGGTAACCTGCATCCTTGAGGCCACATGTGGGCATATTGGTTCTCAGGTGTGGCCCTTTGATTGAATTCATATTTCATGAAACAAATCACAGTTTTCCCACTCCTGGTCTAGAACATCAGGGGAATTAATGAAAATATTTGAGAATGAAGAGCACCCTAGACCTTAGTAATCATCAAAATTATTTGGTAATTTAACTGTTTAGAAAAAGTAAATGAGTTGGACAGACTAGACAGTGAACAGTTATGGATAATTTAACTCAATCTAGTATTACATAAATGAGAAAATGTAAATTAGGCAAGAAAAAAGTATTTGTTAAGAATTACTAGAAAAATTGTTACGCAGTCTGGTAGAATTAAGTTCTGACCAATGTCTTCATATACTATTCAGTACAGTTAGTATGCATTTACTGAGCTATTTTTGAAAATTAAAAAGTGATTTTCATTGAATTTTAGTGATCTGAAGGAATGAAGTCTATTTAGACCTATTTAGGGGACTTTGTTGTTGTCATTTCAGTCACATCTAACTTTTGGGTTTTCTTTGCAAAGATGCTGGAGAAGCCTTCTTCAGGTCATTTTACAGATGAGGAAACTGAGGAAAATAGGGTTAAGTGACTTGCCCAGAGTCAAATACCTAGTAAGTGTCTGAGGCCAGATTTTAACTCAGGAAGATGAGTCTTCCTGACTGCAGGCCCAGCACTAGATCCCACTGTGCCACCTATCTGCTTCTAGCCTTTCCTAATAGGAAATTATTTGTTAGAAGACAGTGGTATATTCCTCATTTTCTTTTTTAAAAATTAATTTTTTTTATGAACTTGACAAATCAAATAAGATCTGCATTTCCATAAAATGTAGAGAAGGAAAAGAGGTTTGAACTTAAAACTGTGAATTTCCTGTAATATATACCTTGCTTTTCTTTTATAATATAGGATAAATTCAATGATAACTTTCAGAACTGCCCTGCTTGTTTTATGATCCTCTCTGGATTTCTGTTTTTTCTTTGCATTTTCAGAATATGATTCATTGTCCTTTTCTTTTTCCTTATTTTTGGCTACACAGTTGTTGTGAAGGTCAAAACAATGAATGTATAATGAATGAATGTATAAGTATATATGTATGTCCCTATCTACATGAAGTCTGCATAGGTATGTGTATACACATATCTGATGGGATTTGATACCTTTGCTAAGGGAGAATTTAGAGGGAGAAGAGAAGGAGGCAGAACTTGGTATACCCAAAGTGTACCCATACATAAGGCAGGATATAATGTGAATGTTGAGAAAGTAAAGGAGACTGAGAAGGATTAATTTGACAGAACTAGGACAACATTGTGTCAGAAAAGAAGCCATAGAAATGAGCAGAACCAGGAGAACGTTATACACAGTAATAGTCACAGTGTGCGAGGACTATTTTTTTATAGACTTATCCTCCACAGCAAGGCAAGAACCTAAAACATTTCTAAAAGACTCATGATACAAAATGCCATCCATATCCAGAGAAAGAATTATGGCGTCAGAGCACAGAATGAAGCACACTATTTTCTCTTTTGTTATGTTTGGTTTTGTTTCATTTTACTCATGCTTTCTCCCATTTGTTTTAATTTTTCTGTGCAACATGACTAATGTGAAAATGTGTTTAATAAGAATGTATTTGTAGAGCACATGTAATATTGCATGTCGTCTTGGGGAAGGAGGGAGAGGGAGAAAATTTAAAACTTAGGGAAGTGATTGTTGAAAATTGAAAACAAATAAATTTGAGGGGGGGAGGAGAAAAGAAGCCAGAGAAGAGAGAATATCCAGGAAAAGAAGGTAATCTAACGTGTCAAAATGCAGTAGATTAGTTGAGAAAGGGTTAGGATTGAGAAGGCTATTGGATTTGGTAAATAAGAGATCATTCATAACTTTGTAGAGGTAGTTTAAGTTGATCGATGAGGTAGAAAGTCAGATTGTAAAGGATTGTGGTCATGAGTGAGAGGAGAGGAAGTGGAGACAGCAAGTGTAGACAGCTTTTTCAAGGAGTCTGACTGGGAACGGAGAAGAGAGAGGAAGGTAATTTGAGGAAATGGTAGGATCTTTTTTTTAAAGATGGAGGAGACTTGAGCATATTTGAAAGTAACAGTAGGGAAAGATTGAAGATTTGGGAGGGAAGGTGATTGAAGAGCCAATCTGCTGGCAAAGATGAAAGGGGATTGAATCAAGTGTACATTTTTTTCAAATTGATCATAGTACATAGAATGGGGTTACCTATCAGACACTGGGGGGGAAAGAACAGAGAATGTAGGAGATGATTTCTAGGGGTTTTGAGATGAAGAGAAGACAGAATAAGCTCACTGACGTGATGTTTCATTGATTAGTTGTGTCCAACTCTTTGTGACCCATTTTGGATTTTCTTGGCAGAGATAATGGAATGGTTTTCCATTTTCTTCTTCAGTTCATTTTACAAATGAGGGAACAGAGGCAAAGAGGATTAAGTAACTTGCCCCGAGTAGCACAGCTAATAAGTATCTGGGGTCGAATTTGAATTCAAGGCTTCCTGATTCCAGGCCCCACATGATAGTTTTGCCACCTAGCTGCTTGAGTTCATGGACATTGAGTGGTAAACCATATGTAACCGTGTAGAAGACAGAAGGTTCTCAGCTCAGCGAGAGAGAAGTTGTAAGGTGATTGAGGAAGGAATAGAAGGTTTTAGAATAGATTTTTGTGGAGAGTGAGGTATGAAATCAATTACAGAAGAATAAAAGGATTGCCTTGCTGTAATGAGGGCCCAGTTGAGGTTTGGTTAAATGATTTGTAATGAACCCCACTCAACATGATGATAGTGAATAGGAGTCACAACTGAGGTTTGGTAAGAGAAGAATGGAGATAATAAGGGGGCAAGAGATTCAAGAACAGGACAATGTAGAATTGAATTGGTTAACATTTGGGAGATTGGAGAGATAGGAAAGTGAAGTCATATCAGACTAATGGCCTGAAAAGGTACTGAGCTGAGGGAGAGGTGTAGGAGAGAAGAATAGAGCACGTTGAACAGTGGAGTGATAGAAAGTTATGGTTAGATAGAAGAATGTCAGTTTCTAATTAAGGAATTGCTACACTTGTGAGTAATGATCAGATGTAATGAGGTAGAATGAAAGAATAAGCCATAGAACTTAAAAGAGGTTAAAGAAATAGGAAAATAGAGAATTTAATGGAGCATCTGCATGTATGTTAAAAAGTCTCTTAGTTGTAAGGGCACAAGCAGAGAATGATGATGAGCCCAGTGCTGAGCTTGGGAAAAGAGAATAAATTGAGGAGCTCAGTATACTCCCAAGTACCAAAATTTTAATTGGGTGGAAAATTGGATGGACTTTAAAGGAGGAAAGGTTACAGAGTGAAAGGTAAAGGAAGAATCCGTAAGTGATGGTGGGAAGCAAGGAATATTATGGGGATTGAGATGCTAACTTCCTTAATAGCTTATATAATTTTAATGTACAGCTCCCTCTCCCAAAATAAATACAGAAAGGAAGCAAAAGCCCAACTCAGACTATTGATAACTCTCCATTATTTGCAGAATAATGACCAAACTTCTTAGGTTGGGATTTGCTGTCCTTTATAGCCTGCTTCCAAACCTAAGTTCCAAACCTATCATTGACTGTCCTGTTCTCCTTTATAAGAACCATATCCTCAAGCTGAGTCAGACTACTTCCTGAAAAGGGCCTAGAGTTCCCTGTTCCTCGGTGCTTGGAAAGCCTTCACCCACAGAACTTTATTTGAAACACTTATCCAACCTTCAAGGCCTAGCCACCTCCATGAAGCCACAAGCATATAAGTCTCTACTGTATTCCAGGTAATATGCTGAGTGTTGGCAATACAAAAAGAAAAAATGACAGATAGCCTAGATAAGCATACTCAAAATAAAGTATAACCTCTCATATACCTTTCTCTTTCTAACTTTTCCATCTTCTTAATATTTTTGTCCTCTGAATTTTCATAGCTTATTGTGTTGAAATTTCAACTCCTCACTATATTGTAGTTCCTTGTAAATTATTCTTTCTTCAGCTGCTCCTTTGAGAAAAATAGCAGTTACAAAAAAGCAATTTTAGCTTGTAACTCTTACAACATCAGCTTTAAACCTTGCTTTTCAAAAATAGATTTTTTTATTGATGTTTTTTGATGTTTATTTGGCTTAGATTTCCTTCTATGCCCTTATCCTTGGTACCCATCCCTTCCAGAGAGCCACCCCTTATGATGAAATTTTTTTTAAAAAAAAAGAATAAAGAGAAAAAAATTCAGCAAATTCATCTCTGTGGAAAAAAAAAATCTGACATTACATTCTGTGTTCTAAACCCACTTCTACAGGTGAGTTAGGTGGAGGAGGTGATTTATGTTTATGGCTCCTTACATCTTTTCTTTGGCATTCAAGCTGGATTATTATAATTTGAAAATATTTATTAACTTTTAAAAAAACATTTTGTTTGATAACTTTTGTCATTACATTAAGGAGCAAAATACATAACTCTCAGATCTGTAACCATTTCCCCAAAGTGATTGGGCAACTTGATAATAGATGAAGGCCATTTAGCAACAGAAAACCAGGTCATTCTCAATCATTTTGTCAGGTATTCTGACACTGTTTATTCTCCCCTCCTCCCCCCCTCACCTGGAAGCTGTGCTCTTGCTAAATTAATTCCAACTAAAACTTTTGCATGCATTGAATAGAAAAATGATTATTGTGATTTAGGAAACTTAGCCAGCTATTTCTTCTGTTTGGATTTTTGTAACTTTATGAATTATCTTATTCAGCACCGACGACCATTAACACCCAGCATTGGGTTTTTGTTTAAAAAATATTCCCAATGGGGTACATGATCAAAAAGTTTGAAGACTATTTGTGTATAGCAATGGTTCTCATTGAATGGTTTGTAAATCCCTTGGAGATTCTTGTTGATCCAAGTAGTTTGGGCTTAAAATATATTAATGGCACTATAAGGAGCTAATAATTGTCCAGGCATGTTTCAGATGTTTTTCTTTTGATGAAAACATGTGCATGTTGGAGGCATTATTGAAGTAAATTTTAATTCAGACCTTTTGGGGGCAAAAGTTATCATTGTATGTATTTTAAATCCTTAATAAATACAAAAGAGTATTAGGAGTAGAGTATTAAATTAGCCAGGGGGATGAGAACACATGTTGATGGTGAAAGTGGTTTATGGAACAAAAAATGTTGTGATCCTCTGGTATAGAGAAGATAGGGAGTTGGCTCTCCTCAGAAAGACCTTGACTTACATTCTGTCCCTCCTCTGCATTGGTTGTGGACCCCTCGGGAAGTTTTATTTTCTAAGGTTCCAGAACAGTTGATTATTTGCATTCATAGATTACCCTACCTTCTTTTTCTATACCAGTGAAATCACAGGCCCAGATTTTTTACTGTTATAGGATGCTTAAATGTTTTATTATAGCAAATAGCTCTTGCTAATCATGTTTATATTGAGCGCTATAAGTCACATAATTTATGTGCATTCTTGAAAAAAATTACTTATTTTAAGTTGATTTTTTTTTTACACAAATGCAATATGTTGTTAGACCAGGTTACTTGATAGAAAAATTCATTTTAAAAAAATTGCCACTTTTTGTTATGTTTATGACTTCCTAAAATGAATTTATCTTGATACATTTTTGCCAAATCTTTTATTGCAGAAAGTTATATAAAATTATACTGGTAGAGAATTGGTCACAGTAAATGTCTGTTTATGTCTTTTGGAATCAGTGATTTTTAAGAACACAGGCACTGTTTGAATTATATATTAACTCATAAATTAATGGTTTATTTAATACATGAATGAGTATTTAGAATTTGAAGATGGGAGGTATAAATTCATATGGTGAAAAATTGATATGCAAGGTAAGGAAAAGCATATTGGGAAAGTATTGAGGAAAGCAGAAAATATAGTTGGAAAAATATAGTTTGTGATACTACAAAAGTTGGAGTTCAGTGTCATATGTACAGGTCATCTGATCTTCCTGACTACATTAAATAAAAGTAATTGGATCTCTTGATTCTGGATACTTTTATCTTCTAAGGTTATTTCTTAGATATTTTTCATTTCTAAGATTAAAAAAAAAAAGCCCCCGAACCCCTGTTTTCCTTGTATTTCCATTGTCTGGCAAATATTCTATCTTATTGCCACAGTGCATTTCACTCTCTTGGTTCTTAGTGCAATCATCCGCAATTATATTGCAAGATAATGGGTGCGTGAATATTATTATTCAGCTTCTATTATTAAGAAGTGAACAGGTGAATTTTACATAGAAGAGCCTATACTATAGGGAATTTGTGTGAAATATTAGACTGCAACTTTTGCTTAGGATCAACCAAATTTAAGAAAAAACTCGGTTTAATTCTCAGTGTTTGCTACTTTTGTTAAAAAAAAATTGTGGTATTTTACTGAAGTATACTATATTTTTCTCCTTCCTCACTCTTCCCAACAGGTCATCTGGAATGGACACAAGTTCAGTGGGAGGATTAGAATTGACGGAGCAGACTCCTGTTTTATTAGGGACTACAGCCATGGCAACTAGTCTCACAAATGTAGGAAATTCATTTGGAGGTCCAACTAATTCTTTAGTTTCTAGATCTAATAAGTTTCAGAACACATCAGTAGAAGATGATGATGATGTTGTTTTTATTGAACCTATACAACCCCCACCAACTCCTGCCCCAGTGGTATCTGATCAAAGAAACATCACATTTCCATCATCAAAAAATGAAGAGCAACAAGGAAATGATTCTAAACTTTCTTCCTCAAAAGATTTGACTTCTCAAAAGGGAAGTATAAGTGAGACAATTATCATTGATGATGAAGAGGACATTGAAACAAATCAAGGGCAAGAGAAAAATGCTTCCAGTTTTGTTGAACGGAGACTCCCTGAGACTAAAAACAGAACCAATGATTTGGATTTCTCAGCTTCCAGTTTTTCAAGAAGTAAGGTAAATGCAGGAATGGGTAATAGCGGTATCACCACAGAACCAGACTCTGAAATTCAGATTGCTAATGTTACTACGTTAGAAACAGGTGTAAGCTCAGTGAATGATGGCCAATTAGAAAATACTGATGGGCGTGATATGAACTTAATGATTACACATGTAACATCACTGCAGAATACCAACTTGGGAGATGTCTCTAACGGACTGCAGTCAAGTAATTTTGGTGTTAATATACAAACATACACCCCATCTTTAACTTCACAGACCAAGACTGGAGTAGGACCTTTTAATCCTGGTAGAATGAATGTGGCAGGAGACGTTTTTCAGAATGGAGAATCTGCAACTCATCATAATCCTGGTAAGTGTTAATGGCATGCATTTGTAGTTTCTTATCTATAGTTGTTACCTGCCTTTCTTTTTCTCTCTTAGTTTTGTAGGTGTGTTACTTTTAGATTAATATTGTTTTTGCATTTACCAAAATTAGTGCTTTTTCTTTCTTTTTAGAGTATGAAACAGATTTGACCTTTTCAGTGACTTATTCTTAAAAATTATTTTAGTCAACAAGAATAAATATGAATTATCCTTCAAAAGTTTTATCAATTGTGTATGGTAAAAAACAAGTATGTGTAAAGTATTTCACTTTAGAAATAGATTCGACTCAGCATAGTAGTTTGTCAGTATTTTTGTTTTCATGTCCAAACAAGACAATGGTTGTATGAGAAATCTTGAAGGAAAAAGTACTTATTTTTGGATATTGTATTTATATTTGTCTCCTTGTTTTTACTAGTAGACTAAAATTTTTATTTCTTCTTAATGTTTTATTGTTACTGCTTTTTCAAAGAAAGCAAATAAATGTTTTGAAAGTTTACTTGCACATCAAATAGCTCCAAGTTTATATCGGAGGAAAATATGAGAAGAAAACTAATCACCTCTTTTAGATTGAAGAAAGAGTAGTAACTAATTCAGGATTCATCCTTTTTAGGTCTCTTTGGTAGTTTTTTTTATGAATAGTTATGATGAGGATTATTAGAATGGATAACAACATTGTCTTTAAGATGGTTGATTGGTATTTTGCTAATTTTTTTGTCTTCCTTTGCTTGAGCCTTACTCTGAGCAAAGGAACATTCAATTTACTAAGGAAGAGTTTAAAGGAAGTTCTTAGATTAGAACTTTGTGTTAACTAAGAGATGGACTAGCCTGCCCTGGTCATTGGATGTAAACCAGATAAAGTGGAAGTCAAATAAGAGAAATTAAACAATTGAGTTGTGAAGTTTGAGTCAAGGCTCAAAATGATTCCTTCATCTTTATGAATTCTTAAACTGTTGGACATGTTCATGTTAACATTGGAACAGAAATTTTCCTTATATTAATCCTAAGTCACATATCTTTGTCCTTTTATTAACATGGATAATTGAGGAGGAAAAGTGGTATTTTATAAAAAATTATCTTGTTGCACGTGAATCTTAGTATGGGAAGATGATTTCATGTTTGATATTTCACTAACCAAGTTCAGGTATTTTAAAGTTATATATCTTCTGTGGTAAAAAAGGAAACAACTTAAGAAAATATTCTTTATTAAACCAGAGAAAAAATTTTTACTGACAGCTCAATTGTATTTATGAATTGTGCCTTTTTTGTGGGTCTTAATCGCTTTACAGTCACACCCAGTAATTATTATTATGCATAAAACTGATTTTCATTTTTCCCCATGTAGTCAGTTGCTCATGACCATAACAACCAACTTAGATATACTTTCTGATGAAATAGAAAGGAAAGTACAGACTTAATAATTTTTTCTCTTTTTATGTTACCTACATTTCCTATTCTCTCCTTTTCCCCCTTCCTGAGGCCCTGACTTATATTGGAGAATAAAAAAGTTCCTTAGAAATGACTAACTCATTACAAGTTACACAGAGAGATAGATTCTGATGTTTCTTTTCTAAGCCACACTTGGTCATTATAATTTCACAGCATTCTGTTTTGACTCACTTGTTCTTTCCATTTACATTATTGTAGTGTTGTGTGTTGTTTTCTTGGTTCTGTTAATTTTTGCATCATTTCATAAAATAAATGACTGTTGAATAATTAAAGCATGAAAATACTTTTTTGAAAAATGCTTATAAAAATAATATCCTATTGATTGAATTATGGAAGAGCCTTCCCCAATTTTCACGTAAAGCAAAATTTTCAAGTAAAGTAGGTGATGTTCTGAAACTGAATTTATTCAGTTTTCATCTTGATGAAATACATAGAATCAGCCTCCCATGCAGGAAGGCAAGAGTTCAAGCATTTCCTCTTGTATTATATCCACATCCACAAATCAGATGTATGACCCTGGATTTCCGGGACTAAGCAACCCTTTAAAAACAGAAATTGCAGAGAGGTGCCTACCTGTGTTGGTAGGGGTTTTCTTATTTGAAAATTTAATATCTTGATGAAATTAAAAGGCAGGCAGCCATCCTTAAAAAAGCATAATCTTTTTAGTTTAAAGAGCAGCAAAATCTGTATGTTTTAAGGTTTAACCAAAAATTAAGTTTTAGTTGTATGAGTTGTTAATATTATGTGTTACTAACGTTTTTTAATATATTGAGTTTAAAAATAAAATAATACTGTTGGTACCTTCAGGTAATCACTTCTGTAGTGATTGCATGATATTTGCCATGAACCTTTTTTGGGTGCTATAAAGCAAAGGTTCTCTGAGACATTACTGGTGAAGAAAGTTTTAAGAAGTTCATTTCAGATGTCAAGGTATGTTAACATAGGCAGCACTCATGTAATGTATTGAAGTTTTTGTGTCTTGAATTGTCTGTCCTATAGTATGCAAAGAAAGAACATTATATATCTTACTCTCTTATGCACAGAAGATAGTTTAAGAAATCCTAGGTTTTAGGAGAAGACCTTGAGGTCTTTTCCTTGCCTTATAGATAGTATTAAAACTAAGCTATATATTACTCCTTTCTCCAGAAAGTACAACTGAAGAACTATCTCTAGAAAGCCATTGTGTGGACTCAGTCAGGTGTCCTGAGTATAATCTTATTTCTAATGCTTTAGAAAATATTTGTGTGATGTTTGGCATATTATTTAGCTTTTTTGGCACAGTTTCTTCAGCTGTAAGGTAAAGGACCTATCATTAATGGTATTCAAGGTCCTTTCCAGCTCTAATTCTGAGTCTGTAAATTTAAAGATTTGTTTAATCAATTAGCTTTTTTAGAGTATAAAATTTTCTTTTTGGTCAGGCAAATTCTGAGCTCAGTTACTCAAAATAGGATATGGAAAGAGAATGAGCTGTTGAATTTAGTTGAAAACAATAAATACTTCCATTCAGTGTCTGGTATTGTAATTATTTTTATGAATTACCCTAAATACACTTTATTAGAAAAGCGAATTCCTTAGTTCTTTTACATCTTTGTGGCATATTAATTACAAATTTTTCTGAAAGGCTCATCCACTGCTTTCCACCCTAAAACTGTGACAGCAGTTTTAATAGCCTTTTTTTTTTGTTGCCTAAAAAAATTGTTTTGGTGATATGGGAAGAATTGAATTTTAATCCTAGATTGTGTGCTATTTTTGCCTTACAGATAGCGTTTATGATTTTTGTTCTTCAAGTGCCAGTAAAAGTTTGTTAGTTGTTGATGAATCAGCTTTCTAGGTCCTTGGACCTCCAGAATGTCCCAAAACTCATGTTACCTACTTTGTCTTTTCCCCTGTCCTACTTGAAATCTTCTCTTCTTCCCCTATCCCTCATCCATGTGTGTGACATGTGCATGCATGCGCTGCGTGTATGTAAAATAAAGAAGCAACTTTTGAGCACTCATCAGTGATACAACCAAGAAGATGTGAAGGCTTCATCTAAGAAGCTGTGATTAGTCAGTTTTCCTGCTAGAAAGGAGTCTTCTTGTTGGCTGGTGGTAACTAAGAAGACAGCTCTTTTAAAAAAATAACCCCCCCAAAACCCAAACTTAGATGTACTGGAGTAACTATTGGCGAGAAAAGTGTTTATACCAAATATGAAGAAGAGGAGGAACACAATAGTAGACTGCAGAAATATTGACTAGCAGACAGGTCATTGATGTATTAGCAGTCACAGTGGCCATGGACATTAGATTTAAAGAGGGTTGGAAGGAGTAAGCTGCTTAGAAAGTCTTAAAAGTTGATGAGAGCTAATGAGTGAGGCAAAAGATAAAATAATTCTACACTTGTGGGAGTTAAAGTAGGGAGGATAATGCATTACTGTAGTCATAGTATTTCATCTTGAAGGAACTCTATTACAGTTAAAGTGTTGGGTGGGTTGTTTTGTTTTTCTGGGTTTTTTTTGTTTGTTTGAACAGTAGATGGAGCATTTATTGACACTAGTATGGTCACAAACTAAGTCATTTAATACCATGTTTCACATTAAATACTTTGGTGATAGCACAGAATAATAGTAGAAGTCAGGAAAGTGTTTTCTAAAGATTTTCATGGGGGAAACCCCCACAAGATCCCTTGAGGCCCTCATTTCCTAAATTGTAACATGAGGGGTTTGGATTAGATGATTCCTGAGATCCCTTTCAATTCTAATTTCTGTGCTTATAATCTGTAGTGTGAATCCTTAGTTAAATACCTAAATCTTGATTATTCACAGAAAACATTGCTTGAGGATTGCAATTACATCTTCATTTATTAACATGTGTATTCCCAGTTTAAACCATTCAGAAAAGAGTAATTTTATGAAAACTTTTCTTCCTTACCTAAATCTTGCAATTTGGTGAGAGCTTACAAGCAATTTTATGGTATTATAATTTGGTTGAAAATTATTTTAGTTTTCTTCTATGTGTATTATGTCTTTAAGATTCCTGGATCTCCCAGTCAGCTTCATTTCCCCGAAATCAGAAGCAGCCTGGGGTGGATTCTTTGTCACCAGTGGCCTCACTTCCTAAGCAGATTTTCCAGCCTCCTTCACAACAGCAACCTACTAAACCAGTTAAAGTTACTTGTGCAAACTGCAAAAAACCTTTGCAGAAAGGACAAACTGCCTATCAGCGAAAAGGATCTGCTCACCTGTTTTGTTCTACTTCTTGTCTTTCCTCATTCTCACACAAGCCGGCTCCAAAGAAACTCTGCGTCATGTGCAAAAAGTAAGGGATATCTTTAACTTTATTTTTTAGTGAACATATAGGTGAGTAGGACATACGGTTTTTTGGGGGGAGGGGAATATATTGCATTAGAAAAATGAAGTGCATTATTGTATATATGTCTAATGTTGGCCAATTTCTGCCTTCCCAAGTTTTTTTTAAATCTAATTTTTTTATTATATTTCAAGTTCCAAACTGTTTTCCTTCTTACCCTATCCCAGACTAGAAAAGGCTGTTGTTTGACACATAGATAGATCATGTTATGCATACTTCTGTTTATCAATTCTTTCTCTGGAAGTGGATAGCATTTTTTTCATAGGTCTTGTAGTTGATTTGAATATTTATTATACTCAAAATATCTCAGTTCAATTATTCTTTGAACAGTATTGTGTTAACAGTATCCAGTGTTTTCTTGGTTCTCTTAATTTTACTCAATTCATGCAAGTGTTTACATGTTTTTCTAAAGTTAATCTGTTCATCATTTCTTACAATACAGTAGTATTCTATTACTATCATATACCATAATTTGTTTAGCCCAATTGATGGCCACCCCTCAGTTTCCAATTCTTTGCCTCCACAAAAAGAGCTGCTGTAAATTGTTTTAGAACATAGAGGTTATTTTTATTTTTTCCTAATCACCTTGGAAAACAGACTGGTATTGCTGGATGAAAGGATATACACAGCTTTGTAACTCTGGGGGCATAATTCCAGATTGCTCTCTAGAGTTCTTGTATTAGGATGTTCAAAGTTCCATTAACAGTGTATCAGTGTCCCAATTTTTCCACATCCCCTCCAACACTTGTCATTTTTCCTCTTCTGTTATTTTAGCCACCCTGATTGATAGGTATGAGGTGATATCTCAAAGTTGCTTTAATTTTCATTTCTCTGATCAATAATGATTGAGAACATTTTTTCACGATACATGTAGTCTTGATTTCTTTGTTGAAAAACTGTTTGTGTGCCTTTACCATTTAGCATTTGGGGAATGACTCATTTCTGTTAATTTGACAACGTTCCCTAATTTGAGTTATGAGACCTTTATCTGAGAAACTATCTGTAAAACTTTTTTCCCTTATTTTTTTGCTTTCCTTTTAATCTTAGTTACATTGATTTTATTAGTACAAACCTTTATTATTTAATGTAATCAAAATTATCCATTGTTATCTCTCACAGTGCTTATAGTTTATTGTTTCCTAAAGTCTTGGACAGGGTGATATTTGGAGAATTATGGTCAGATGGGCTTCTGGGGAATTTTGTGATTTAAGCTACTTTAGACAGAGAAGTCTTTGGCATTTGGATGAATGATGGTATGGGTAGTCCTTTTATGATAATTGATGGTTTCTGGGTTTTTAGTTGAGTGAAGTGGATTTTTTCATGGCAAATAAAATTATATAGTTTTCTAGGATACACATTTTTATAAACTTGACAAGATTTTGGTCTTGGTATATTTTGAAAACCAGAACAGAGGAGGAATGTATTTTGATTTTATTTTAAAACATTGAATAAGCCATAATAAATACAATTTAGGTTTATTTTGAGAATTATTTGCCTTAAATGATCACTTTGTCTTCCTATAAGTTTTCTTCTGAGTCAGAATCTATCTTTCCCTGCCATTTTAACTCAACTCAGAAGTTAAATGTAACTTAGATAGAAGAGAGTATATAATAACCAGTCAGGTCAGGGTGGGGTCTTCCTGTCCATTTCTAGGAGAGTACAATTATTTTTAGCCCTGCATAATTTAGAAGATATTTAATTGCTGATTTCTGCAAGGATATATTGATTAATAAATTGTTTTGGAAAGGGGAAGTGATATAGCAGAAAGAACATGGAATGTGTTCTTGAAAAATCTGGTTACAAAATCTGTTGGTTATTATCTTTGTGACCTTGGGCAAGCCTACTAACTTGGAGGTTCAGTTTCCTCAATTGTAAAATGAGAGAGGTTGGACTCAAAATTCCCTTCTGGCTATAAATCTTATAATTTACATCAGCTTTTGGTTTCATCACAATATGAGGCAGCTAGCTGGTGCAGTAGATAAGAGTGCCAGGCTTAGAATCATGAAGATCTTAGTTCACATTTGATCTCTAACACTTAATATCAGTATATCCCTGGGTAAGTTAGTGACTTAATCTCTGTTTGCCTCAGTTTCCTCACCTATACAATTGGGACGATAATAATAGCACCTACCTCCCAGAGTTATTGTGAGGATCAAATGGGATAATAATTGTAAATCATTTAACACAGTGCCTGGCACAAAGTAAGCTTTATATAAATATTTGCTATTATTTTCAACTTGCATACTATAATTTTGTATTATTTTGTGCATACAATTGAGGTCAAACTTTAAAATGAATGTTTTTCTGGATATATCCTATATAATTTTCTGATTTCCAGCTAGAGGTATATTCATTTGTATTTGCTTTCTGGAATTTTTACAGACTTGAACATACTGGCTGTAAATTCATTGTACTTTTTCTTATCTTGAATCATATTATCTTTCAGGACCAGTTGTTTTAGCTACTGATAGACATTGTGTTCACGTGGTAGTTGACCTAGTCTCTTTTCTTAGTACCGTAAACATCTTAAAGTTGTCTTTTGACTGCATCCTTCCACATGGTCTCCTTATTGGGAGCCCCATCTAGTAGTTTGGTAGATACTTATGAATATACATTTGAGAGTAGTAAGGATTTAATAATTTTAAAAAATAATGCTCTATTATTAAAATATGTTGTACACTTTTTTTTTTAGAGATATAACAACAATGAAAGGTACCATTGTTGCCCAAGTGGATTCAAGTGAATCCTTCCAGGAATTCTGTAGTACTTCATGCTTGTCACTCTATGAAGACAAACAGAATCCTTCAAAAGGACTTTTAAATAAATCAAGATGCACAATTTGTGGCAAACTAACAGAGGTTTGTATTCTGTATGTTTAAAATAGTTTTCACGATAAAATATTTTCTGAGCTCTATTTTTTACATCATTATAGTAAGTATTGTACATTTTTTGAATTTGGTTAGCAAAGTACTCTGCTAGTAGAGTCTAATGGGAGAGTTGAAGATAGATTTGATCAGTACTGTGTAATTATCCACTTGGCTGAAATGGGTAGTACTTTTTTCTAGTTAAATATATGAATTTTACATTTTTATTTGGGTAATTTCTGAGTAGGAGTTGGATTCATTAATATTTGTAGTCTTTTTCCTCATGTTTTCACACACTTCTCTCCTCCCTCTTCCTCATATGTAAGGGTAAATTGAGAAGAGTTTGGCAGTAGGACTGGGTTAGAGGGAGAATAAATAATCATCTTGCTCAATTCAGGTAGAAGGACATTATGAAGAAATAAAGAAATAATCTTTAAATAAAGATGTTTTCATTTCTTAAAGATACGTGGTACATGGAAAGTTCACCTTGTTTCTAGTTTAGTGTTTTTTAAAAAATATATTTAAAATGTTTATTTTAAGAATTCTTGGTCCATTCCTCTTACTAGACAGGACCATCAAAGGTAGTTGGTTGTCTATGAGTTTCCATTTCTGTTTGTGAAGGTGGAAGTCAACTAGTTGGGTGATTATAGCCAGGTTGACTTTATTTGGGGCGGTGTGGGGGACTCACTTTCCTTATTTCTAAAATGTGGAGATTCAATTAAATTCAAAAATTCCCTTCTATGTCTAATCTACTTGGACTGACTTTCTCTAAATGTGTTCTGCAGAGGAATCACAGATCTTCTGTTCTTACATAATGATAACTAGTTTTTTTTCTCTTAAGTGTCACCTTAATGGTGTATTATGTTTTCTTATAGATTCGCCATGAAGTAAGCTTTAAAAACATGACTCATAAGCTCTGTAGTGACCACTGCTTTAATAGATATAGAATGGCAAATGGCTTAATAATGAATTGTTGTGAACAGTGTGGCGAGTACTTGCCTAGCAAAGGTGCTGGAAATAATGTCCTTATCATCGATGGCCAGCAGAAAAGATTTTGCTGCCAAAGCTGTGTCAGCGAATACAAACAGGTAATTATTCTAATAAAGATAATTTTAATTTGAAAAATGTATTATGAGAGGAAGTGACATATCTTTTATCTCTGTTCATCAGACTTACCTTGGAAACACTGTTTGAGACCTTATGTTAAATTTAGGGTAATTTTCATTATGCCACCTAGTGCATGTTAGGTGACTGTCCAAAGTGAGTCCTTAACATTTAGGTTTTTTAAAAAAAATCTTTCTATTAAAAACAGTAATGCTTAACAGAACTAAAAGATGCATATATAGAGATCACAAATCTCATCATTAGAAGCACTCTCAGTACCTGTTCCTCAACAAGAATTCTCTCCAAGTGGACATTTAGCCTTTGCTTAAAGACCTCCAGTGACCTTGGAACAAGAATAGCCCTTGCCTCTAAGTTTGTGGTAAAGACAAAGACCATGTATTAGGTTTTGAAAAGTATAAAAACCTGATTTCAGCTTAGTTAGTATTTTAACTGAAATTGTTTTAGGCAGACATCCATGGAAAAAGACATTCTCTATTAATTTCATTTTTAAAATTTAGTTTGAAGTCTCTTAGTTCATGAAGGATTTGTACATAAAGTTGTTTTTTTGGAGTAGCCTTATAGACCCTTATAGCCTAATAAAGAGAAATTAAATAACAATTTAATTGGGAATAGTAGGGAAAGTGGATATAAAGACTTCTAGGCTATATCAGAGAAGAATTTTTAAGAGTAATATTTGAGCTGTTACTGAGATGGTTTTTATTGAAGAAAAAATAATTGTTAATTCCTTATTATGGACTTTGCCTTTTCTGTAGTCCTCCATAACAGATCATCAAATGATCTATTGAGGTAGTTTATGCATGGTGTGATAGAGTAAGTATGTGTTTATAAAGTTAAATAATAATTATGTAATACCAAATTAAATTGTAATTTTTTTCAAGAGTGAAGCGTTCTGTATAATACTGTAATTTTGTAATTTATAAGGTGAAAGTAGGAAACCAAGAAAGTTGAAAGGACTTTTAGATGAAAGTTGTGTTTAGAAATAATAGACAAAAATCAATACCAGTTTCCCCCCAACATTATTTCTTTCAATTAGCTTTAAAGTAAAGAAAGGCTTATCTATAAATTCATATCCTTTCACTGTTGATAATTGAGACAAGTATAACACAATTGAAATAAATAAGAGATTTTCTGACCTAAGTGTAGAGATTTTCTTGTTTTTAGTAGCGTGAAATGACATAGCATACATTTAAGATATCTTAGTAGTATCTATTTTTTATTATATGTATACATTTCTTATTTCTGTTGAGGGTACCATGTACATTCTTGTATTTACCTAGGTTAGCTTGCCCTGTCCCTCATCCTGTCAGTTGCTAGTGGATTCTTCCTGTACACATGCGTATATGGGAAGATTTCTTTTTGTCACTGACTTCCTCAGCATATATTCGTAGCAGTGAAATCTCTGGGACAAAATAAATGGACATATTCCCATCATTCCACAATTTTTTTCCAGAAGGGTTGGGGCAGTTCATAGCTCCTTCCACAGTGCATTAGTTTTCTTGTGTTTTCCTGACTTTTCCAATATTTCAGCTTTGCTGAGTGTTAGATAAAACCTCGCAAACCTCGTGTCAAACTCAACATTTACAAACACTTCTGTCCTACCACACTTCCAGACCAATTCATCCCTTTTTTTGTAACTTCTTATTTCAGTTGAGAGTATTACTGTCCTTATACTTATGTAGGTCAGCTTCCTCAGAATCATCTTCATCTTTGCTCTCTGTCACTCCCTCATATCCTACCAGTTGCTACTCCTGTGGATTCTACCTTCTTGATTCCATTCCTCTCTTTTCTGTAATTTGACAGCTCTCGCCCCTGGTGAATCCCTTATTACCTCTACACTATTCTTGTGGCCTCCTATTGTGCCTGCTTGATCCAGTTCTTTCCCTCTTTCGTTTCATTTTCCACAGTTGCCAGTGGGACATTCCAAACTAGCATTCTTCTCTTGCTCAGTAAGCTCCAGTGTCTCTTGCCTCTAGGATAAATTAAAACTCTTTCACTTGGCATTTATAGCCCTTCATGATATGCCTCCAACTTTTTTTTCCTATGTTATATATTGCTTCCATTCATGTACTCTGAATTCTAACCCAAAATGCCTTTTTCTTCTCTCATTTCCTTCCTGCCTTCCTCCCTGCTCCACCCTTATGCCATAGCACAAGTTGTCATTGAGTACCTGGAATGTACTTAGTCTTAACTTCTACCTCTTCAAATTTTAGTTTCCTTCAAAGCACAACTGTAGTGCCATCTACATAAGCAAGACCTGTCATGGTCCCAACAGCTATTTCCTCTTCCTAAAAATTACCTTGTTGGTACTTGCTTTTTCCCCATTACAAGGTAAAATCTTTGAGCATAGTGTCAAGAGCATTTCGTTTTGTCTTTTTGTGCACAGAACTTGGCACCTAATAGATGTTCAATAAGTATAAGACTATCCTATCCTATGTAACAGTTTTTATCTGTAGACCTGGGATTTAAACCTTACTCTGTGATTCTAAATCATCTTAGCTATTGCCCTACCTATCTCTTTTTATATATTAAACTTAGGATGCTTCAGTCAATCCTCCAGAATTCTGGTTAGTCACTGCATTGATCAGCTTTCTTAAGTATTTCAAAGTTCTTTGTTTTTATGTTGTTATTATATTATTTGTTCTTATGTTTATTTTTAATTGCTGTGAATTTAAATTCTGGTTTTGTGATATCTAGATTTATCCAGTTATCCAGAGGGAATAATTGAAATTTTTGATAATTCCAGGGTTTTTTAATATAACCAAAATGTTTTTATAGAATCATTTCCTTTTGCTAAGCTGGAACAAGATCCAGTAGGTAGTCATCTGAAGCAGCTAGGTGGATTTAGTGTTTATAGCACTGGGCCTAGAGTAAGGAAGACTAGAGTTCAAATTAGGCCTTGGATGACTAGCTGTGTTAACCTGGGCAAGTCACTGTTGCCTCAGTTTCTTCAATTGTAAAATGACAATAATAGCAGCGCCTACTTTGCAGTGTTGCTCTGAGGCTCAACTAAGATAAATATTTGTAAAGTGCTTAATATAGTTTCTGACACACAGGTGCTATATAAACGTTTTATTTTCTTTCTTTCCCTTCCCTTTGATGTATACTGTTGCAACAGATTTAGTTTGGGAGTCATAATGGGAAGCAATTTCTGAGGATATCAGTGATTCTAGGTTTTAAAAACCATGTATTAAATGGATGATTTTAGGTAAAATGCTGAGACTAGATTATTTCATTTCCACCATATTTTTCACCACGTTTTTCTTGAATGAATAAATAAGACTGGTATTAAAAACACAGTATATGCAAAACACTGGGTATACAAATAGAAAAAAAAAAAAGGTTCTGGCTTTCAAGGTCATCACATACTAATAGAAGAGAATACATTTGGAAGAGTTTAGCTGTAAGTCAAATGAAAAAGTCTCACAGTCTTTATGATGTAGTAAAAAGTAGATTACCATACCTTTTTAATCAGTTATTTCTGTTGATAAAATTTAATCAGTTTCTGATGTTGAACCACTTGTGACAATCCTAAGGACTTTGGTGCAAGAACTTGTTTAGTCATTGTTATTATGGATTATGTAAACAGGCAAAACATTATACGTACACACATACATACGTATACACTTTTTTTATTTTGGCTGAAGAAAAAGATTGACATGGATTGTTAATTAGAATTAAAAGGCAAAATTTTGTTTTTAACTTATATCTAGTTTTCTTCTCAAACATTTCTATAATATGACTTGGCCATGCAAAATGTCATTTTCATACTCCAAACTTGGAAGGTATTCTAATGACAAGCTGTCAGCGTCAGTAAATACTCTAGGTCACACTTCACTGCAGCTTAAACAATTTCTATTTAGATAGTTGAATGAATTAAAAGTTGCTAGGCCAATGTCTTTTGTAGCCTCAGAAAAGTTTATTGTTTTTCCCTTGGTAAGTAGTTTTCTGTGTTTAGGGATGTCATTTAAGGATATTCTTCTCCATTGTGCCATGTCTGTAATATTGTGACTTGTGAGCTCTGTCTTTCAGGTCTACTACAATCAGTGATTTGTGATGAAAAGCTGGTCAGAGAAACCTAATCAGCTTAAAGCAGACTCTTGAAAAGCAGGATATTGGTGATGTTAGGATATGAGAGGATATATCGTAAGGCTGTGTAAAAGAAGTACAGAAAACCCAGAAAACTGGGTTCAAACCCCACCATTGACACTTAGCAAAATGAGATGTTTCTTGCCCAAAGTGGTGATTATTGGTAAAACTGAAAACAGATACTGTACCTGACTCAAAAGCTTATATTGATCTAATTTGTTTATGCTATTATGTTACATATTGCTTTAGGATGATACTTGATACTTCTCTGAATTTGAAAATATCTGTTTTCTCCCTTCTGTCCTTTGTCCCCATATCCCTCACCTCACCCTGAATTGATAGTTGATCTGTACAAGTTGCCTTCTTCTCATCTCTTCTTTGACTTTTGGATTATTCCAGTCTAATTAATTACTAATTCATCTGTCACAAGTTAAGGCTGGTATTAGAAATGTCTTGTGCCACATCCTTCTGTATTTTCTCCTTTCAGTATAGCGATATGTGCTGTTAGCCTTACATTGCAACGATTCTTTATTTTCTGTGCTAGCAAGGTGAAACAATGTCCTGGATCATGTAATTAACCCAAGAATGACTTCTTTGATTTTACTGAAACCTTATGATTTCCCTGAGCATCTAGGTGATGCAATGATTAGAGTTCTAGGCCTGAAGGTGTCAGAAATAGTCTTCCTGAGTTCCTATCTGGCCTCAGACATTTACTAGCTATATGACCCTGGGCATGTCACTTAACCCTGTTTGCCTCAATTTCCTCATCTATAAAATGAGCTGGAGAAGAAAGTGGTAACCATTTCAGTATCTTTGCAAAAAAATCCAACAAAACCCAAACTAGGTCATGAAGAGTCAGGCATGACTGAAAATGACTCAACAACAACACCACAATTTCCTTAGAAAAAGATGATAAAATCAGATTTAGAAGAGACCTAGGAAGTATTTTGTTATTTTTAAAGATGAAACTATTCAGTTACAGTCTGTTTACTTGAAATATTTACCACTATTTAATGATAGAACTGGAAATAGAACTCAGTTCTCCTGATATGTCATGTATTTTTATTTTAATATCTATGGTGTTGGTGATCATTGTTGTAATTACATTTTGTTTAGGCTAATAATTAAAGTTGGAATTTTCCAAACATAAACTGACTGGGTTTGTTTGTCTCAGAGCGTGAGATATGTTAAGGAGTATTCACAAAGTATAATATTGAGAGTTACCTGTGGTTTAGCTACTCTATTTCCTTCTTGCTTTATTTCTTTTGTTCTAGCTTTATTTCTTCATTAGGTAGGGAAGAATTAACTAAATTTGAATGGTCCAAAATTAAGTTTTGGCCAAATCTAATTTCTTAATCTTTTTCCAGGTAGGTAGCCATCCCAGCTTCCTGAAGGAGGTTAGAGATCATATGCAGGACTCCTTCCTGATGCAGTCAGAGGTAAGAATTCTGCCACTGCTTTACTGAGGGATGTTAGAATTCTTAAAGTTTAAGATGTTTGTAATCTTATTTTTATTATTACTTCTTGGTTTTATATCATTTGGTTTTGGTTAATTTCTTTCTCCACTAAACCATCCATTGTAACAAAGATAGGGTGAAAAAAAGCAGCGTAACAAAAAGAACTAACACATCATCCTTGTCTTACAATATTTGCAGTGTCCCCCACCTTTATGATGCCTTACCTCCTCAGTGAAAGGAGGGAAGTACATATAGTTTGTCAACTCTACTTTAATCATTATAATTATAGTCTTCAGTTTTTTGGTTGAAATTTCCTCATAGTCCATATTAACTAAACATGAAATAAGTATTTACTCTGCACAGGACATTGTTTCAGACCTAAGGGGCCAGATACAAAAGTTAAATATTTCTGCCTTCTTGGTGCTTACACATACATATTAAATGAGAAATTGTGACACAAAATTCCTGAAAAAAGTGTGCAGAAGAAGCTATATTTATATTGTTCAGGAATTTAGCTGGAAAGGGAGTAAAAAAGAGTACATTTTAAGGCTTACTGATACTAGAAGGGTTATAGAGAATTCTGTAGACTGCCTACCTTGGAAATAGAGTGGGCAAATGATAGCTTGATTTTAGGAGGGCCTTGGCTAAAATGCAATGGATATGCTATATGAAGTCAATGAAGATACCTTAGCAGAGAGGTGTGATCTCTATGTAAAAATATTATTTTGTTAACACTACAAGGAGTGGGTAGGGAGTAGAGCGTGTTAGACTGTTTGTTAAGTTATGACAGATGTTAATAATGAAGACCTGTATCTGAGTAGTAGAATGTTGACATTTGCAGAGGGAGTTGGATTTTAGAACTATTTCATGGGCAGATTTTGTAAATGGAATAAGAAATGAGAGAAAATAGCTACAGTCTTACCTTCATTGGGGGCAGCTAGGTGGTGCAGTAGATAGAGTTCTGGACCTGTAATCAGGATGACTCAATTTCCTCATCTGTTAAATGAAGTAGACAAGGAAATGGCAGAACCATTCCAGTATCTTTGCCATGAAAAGCCCAAAGGAGTCATGAAGTCAGGCGTGAGTGAACAACAACAAAATAACATCATGGAAAATGAATTGAGACATCATGTCAGGAGTGAGCTCACTTGGGAAAAAGATACCAAGCTCCATTTTGGCATGCTGAGGTGGTGGTGCATGATTCAGGTGGAGAAAGTCATTAAGTGTCTTGCAATGCCAGTGTGATGCTCAAGAGTGAGGTTAACCTTAAAAATTAGACTGGGGATAAAGATTTGCAGATTGTTAGAAGTTACACTTGGAGAGGTGAGAATGACAATGCCTCTTTTAGACCTGGGCTGGGAGGGTGTAAAATCAGACACCTTGAGAGCACCTACAATAGGTGTTTGGCCAAGGATAAGAATTGGAATAAGGGAGAGTTAGAAATTTGGAGAACCAGGAATGTATGATGTATTTGAAGTTAAAGGAGGAAAGACATTTCCTTGGGAGGAAGTATTTAGTAATGTCAAATTGGAGAGGAGTCAATATGAGGACTAAAAGGCCCATTGGATTTGTTGATCGAAAGTTTTTCAGTGACCTGAGAGCACTTTTGATAGAATGCTAAAGGCAGACTTGATAGAATGGCAGTAAAGAAGTGCAGGCAGTTGGTAGTAGTCTATAAACTAGTTTCTCAAGTTTAGCAGAGTTCAAAAGTAGCTTAGAAGTATAGTCGAAGTGTTTAAGATTTTTCATATCTAGACTTACATAAGTGAACCTTTCATCCCAGAATGAAATTCCTTGTCCAAATAGATGACTGACTGGAGAGTGCCTAACTCATTACTCTTCACATACTGTAGGTTCCATTTGATATTTTTTTGTTTGTTGATTGAATGGTCCTTTCCTTTGCCAGCCTAAGATGGCTCCTGCCTTCCTAGTTTCATGCTGGAGGTGGTAGGGTGAGATGTTGGATTTATTATTAGTCTTTTTCCTTTTGAATGTAAGCTCATCGTGGGTATGAATTGTTACATTTTCCTAGTACAATCAATGTCTTATGCAAAGTAAGCTCTTAATATTTATTACTTGTTTGGAAGGTTTGCTAAGGAAATTATTAGTGTAATAGAGATTTCACTGGAAGTATTTAAAGTACTTAGTACTTTTATTTATTTTTTTCTGAATTTATTGATTTAGTTTTAGTTTTCAGCATTCATTTTCACAAAACTGCAAGTTCCAAATTTTCTCCCCATCTCTACCCTCCCTCACCTCAAAACTCCATGCATTCTGCTTACCCCTACCCCCAATCTGCCCTCCCTTCTATCACACCCCTCCCTTCCCTTATCCCCATTTTCTCCTTTTTCTTGTAGGGCAAGATAGATTGTTATACCCCATTGCCTGTATTTCTTATTTTCCAATTACATGCAAAAACAATTCTCAACATTCGTTCCTAAAATTTTGAATTCCAACTTCTCTCCCTTCCTCCCTCCCCAGTCATCCCTGGCGATGGAGACAAGAGAAGGTAGCAATTCAATATAGGCTATATATGTGTAGTTTTGCTAAAGTCTTCCATAACAGTCATGTTGTGAAAGACTACCTATATTTCCCTCCATCCTATCCTGCCCCATTTATTGTATTCTCTCTTTTGACCTTATCCCTCTCCAAAAATGTTTACTTCTAATTACCTCCCTCCTCTCCTTTGCTCTCCCTTTTATCATTCCCTCCACACCCCACTTATCCCTTTCTCCCTTACTTTCCTGTAGTGTAAGATAAATTTTCATACCAAATTGAGTGTACGTGTTATTCTCTCCTTAAGTCAAATGTGATGAGAGTAACATTCACTTTTCTTCTCTCATCTTCTCCCTTTTCCCTCCATTGAAAAAGCTTTTTCTTACCTCTTTTATGAAAGATAGTTTGCCCCATTCCATTTCTCCCTTTCTCCTCCCAGTGTATTTCTCTCTCATCCCTTAATTTTATTTATTTAGATTTCATCCCTTCCTATTTATCTCACCTTGTGCTCTCTGTCTCTCTCTGTCTCTTTCTGTATGTGTGTGTGATTCTTGGTTTTAGTCCTAGTTCCTTTGACTTCTGGAATGTTCTATTCCAAGCCCTTCGATCCCTTAATGCAGAAGCTGCTAGATCCTGTGTTACCCTTATTGTATTTCCACAATACTCGAATTGTTTCTTTCTGACTGCTTGCAATATTTTCTCCTTGACCTGGGAACTCTGGAATTTGGCTACATTATTCCTAGGAGTTTTTCTTTTTGGATCGCTTTCAGAAGGTGATCGGTGAATTCTTTCAATATTTATTTTACCCTCTGGTGCCAGAAGATCAGGGCAGTTTTCCTTGATAATTTCATGAAAGATGATGTCTAGCCTCTTTTTTTTGATCATGGCTTTCTGGTAGTCCTGTAATTTTTAAATTGTCTCTCCTGGATCTGTTTTCCAGGTCAGTTGTTTTTCCAGTGAGATATTTCACGTTGTCTTCTACTTTTTCATTCTTTTGGTTTTGTTTTGTAATTTCTTGGTTTCTCATAAAACCATTAGCTTCCATCATCTGCTCCATTCTAATTTTTAAAGAACTATTTTGTTCATTGAGCTTTTGAACTTCCTTTTCCATTTGGCTAATTCTGCTTTTTAAAGCATTCTTCTCCTCATTGGTTTTTTGGGGCCCATTTGCCATTTGAATTGGTCTATTTTCTTCAGCATTTTTTTGGGTCTCCTTTAGCAAGCTGTTGATTTGCTTTTCATGATTTTCTTGCATTGCTCTCATTTCTCTTCCCAATTTTTCCTCCACCTCTCTTACTTGATTTTCAAAATCCTTTTTGAGCTCTTTCATGGCCTGAGACTATTGCATATTTATTTTGGAGGTTTTGCATGCAGAAGACTTGACTTTCAGGTCTTCCTCTTGATGGTATGTATTGTTTTTCCTCATCCAGAAGGATGGAAGAAAATACCTGCTCACCAGGAAAGTAACCTATTGTCTTATTCTTTTTCCCTTTTTTGGGCATTTTCCCAGCCAGTTACTTGAATTTTGGTCAAGGGTATTCTCTGGGGACCCATAAGTTCTCAATTCCTCCAAGGTGGCAACATCAAGGGAGTCCTGAAGTTTATTCCTCTCCTGACCTGCGTTCTGGTCTGTGAGTAGGATTCCCTCTCCAGAGCCTCCACTAGCTTTACCACAGCAGCCAGCATGCCTCCTCTCCCCAGGGCCCCCACTCAGGGCTGAGATTCAGATCAGCTGCTCAATTCCCCCAGGGGCTTTAGGCCAGGGCTTCAACAATGGAAGCTACAGTTGCCTGTGGCCAGGGCTAGACCTCTGCTTTCCCTTCTCACCAAAGTGAAAGAGCTTTCTCACTGACCTTTGAAGCAGTCTTTGGCATTTGTGAGTTGAGGAATCTGGGGTCCACAGCTGCTGCCAATGACCTGGCACCTTGAATAAGCCTGCTCCAGTCCTATCCTTGCCGCAGCTTGGTGTCTGTGCTGGCCTGTGCTCCACTCAGTACTGAGTACTTTTAAAAGACTCTTTAATGAACCATGTTAATTATAAATCAGTATTACCTCTAATCCTCAATCTTACCTAAAGATTCTTTATTAAGGATTGTCAACATTTAGTCTGTTGTATTAGTTACTGAATTTGCTTTTCATAAGTTGATTTAGTTTCTTGAAAAATAATCCCTAATTCATTACTTTTCTATATTGTGAGTTCAAGTTTTTTCCTTTACCATGTAGCATGAAATCATTTGACAAAATCATTGCTAACAACTTAGGTATTATGACTGACCCGAGGTGTAAATATTTTGATTTAGTTAGTGCTTTGCCCATTGTCCATTATAGTAATCAAAGCTGCAAAAGGTATCCATTGAATTTTTCCAATATAAGCTGGTAATAATAGCTTCACATCTTTCACCTTGTTTTCATTTAGCAAAAAAACCTCCTGAATGAATTAGAATTTACTAAACTTAAGCTTTGAGTTTTTAGTGTTTCTGAAGTGGAGGGAATGTAGAAGTTAACCTAGGCATTGATATTGCAATTAACTTCCAGGGAAATATGATGTAGTTATATTGTATTAATTTTTGAGTTGCCATCTCCATTTCTTCTCAAATAATGTGATGAGTTTTAATAGGTTTCTTACATGAGACTAGAAAAGCCTAATACATAATTTTAGAGGTTGGGAAATTACAAGACCATGAGTATGTAGCCCCATAGTAGTATATCTAGATTGTAAATTCCTTTGAGATAAGGAGCCTGTTTTTAAATTTTCTGTCTTACAGAGAATCTAACAATGCAACTTAATTAAAAATAAAGACTGAAGATGTATTTTTGTTGTTGCATGAAAGTGTTTTCTACCATATTTCAGTTTTTTCCACATTCTCTAATGTTTGGATACTTGTTTGTTGTTAATTACATTTCATTGAATTCTGTCATAACAGAGCTATAATGTTCTCACCATTTCACCTCCTTAGGCTTCAGTTTTTTCATTTATAAAATCCGAGTTAGACAAGAAAATCTCTGAAGCTCCTTTAGCCCTGTGGTCCTATGACATGATACTGTTCTTAAAATCAGCGATTATTTTGAATTTATTTATTCAGTTCACTGACTAAATCTTTCCATATTTAATATTCACTGTTCATGGTAGGTTCCAAAATTGGTAGGTGTTTGTATTTTTAAATAAGGTGAATGTGTCAGTTATTCTCTAAACATTTATTAAGCATCTACTATTGTGCCATGATGTGCAAGTGCTATAAATATGTAAAAGAAACACATCCTTGCCCTCTGGAAGTATACAATGTAATGAAGAAAGACCTTAGTTAAGCTCATAATCAGTAGCAATTACTTGTTACTTACATTATTACAAATATATCTCCCCTCCCACCTCACTTCTCAATCTCAGTTACCTAACTGTATGTTAAAAATTAGTCTTGTTTTGGTAGATGTCCTAATGATTCCTTCTGGGATTTACTTTTTGGTTACTAAAGTAATACAAAGGGCTTTTCTTTTCTGTGTTCTACATGCATTCTGTTTTTAACCGTAATTTTCTATATTACCATAATTTTTGATTTTTTGCCATATTTTAACCTTCACATAGTTTACTACACATGATTTATCTGGAATATAGGAAATCTTCTCAACTCAGATTGCCAATATCAGTGTTGTCTAGTTAAAACATTGCAATCACATAATTCCATTTTGGTTTTCAATGCAAGACTCTTGTTACATATGAAGGGACAGAAAATAGAGTAAGCAATAATTTTTTTTTAAACACTATGCCACGGAAATCTGACACCCTACTTGATTTCTGTTGTTACTTTTAATGCCCACATACTTCTTGTGCTGTCTACAACTTCCCCAGCGTTGAATGTTATGAAATGTATTTATTGTAATAATTAAAAAGATTAGAGGGAATAGTCGTGTGTGTATGTATGTAACTAAAGGTTTGTAATGACTGTAAAGGTGATATTTCTAATTTGGTAACATATCTTTCCCACTTTTCATTTTGATAAGCTGCACAAAATTTGATTTTTTTAATAGAATAAAAAAATTTCTGAACAGTTGCTCATTCACAATTCTGTAAAACAGGACTTTTTACCATGAGGTTTTTTGTATTGCAATATAATTGGTTTCCTTTGTAATCCTTTGTATTTTCTATATCATTTATCTTAGATAGAAAATTTTTTCTTCATTAAATTATAATACTTCTGCATGTTTATGAACAGTCCTTTAAATTTCATACATTTACTTTTTCAATTAATTTTTTTTCATTCAGTGAAAATCTACTACCTTTCTTCATCAACATTTTACATTCCCTGTGCCCTTGAGAAAGAAACACATACAGTGAACCAAAACAAGTTCTCGCATTGGCTATATCGCCCTAATCCTCCCCCCACCCCCAAATGTCTTAAAGTTCACTCTTGTGAACACTGTAGGGCTAGTGTTTGGTATACCCCCAAAATTTCAACAATTTTTGTTAAGAATTCACCACTCAACAAAATTATCGGGAAGCAGTCTACTTAGAGACTCAGCCTTGTGTCTTGCTGCATATGAGAACGTAAACTCCATATGGGTATACGTACATTGGATAAAAAGGGTATCATCACAAACAGAATGGTAGAACAAGGAAGAAATTACCTTTCAGTTTGATTGGTGGGAGGACAAATTCATCATCAAATATGGGATAGAAAATTTTGCAGAAGATGAAATGGACAGTTCCTTATCTATTAGGAAGACTGTAGTTAATAGTCAGCAGAAAAATGTACCTGGTTTTAGATCAGCATGTTTATTAATTGTTGTATCCATATAGAGTGTCCTCATCAGTTAAATAATCATAAGGATATTTTAGTATTGCTATTTATTATGAGGATCAAATGAGATAAAGGGCATAAAGGAAATTACCAACTATCAAGTGCTATATATAAATGTCAATTACTCAGTGATCCTAAACTATACTTAACACCTTATGGTATTTCCTTGTTTGGCTATTTTTTGCCTTGGGAATGGAATGGAGGGGGGTAGGTAAGTAGTTTAAAACTTAACATTAGCTTAAAAGTAGTTTAAAACTTAAAACATTAAAACTTAAGTCAATTCTGAGTTTTCATTTTACTTGGTAAATCACTTAGAAACATCCTGTAGGCATTTGTCAAGTTATATACAGATAAGTTGTACAAAGGAACATATATACAAAGGATATGATGTCTTTTGCCTAAAGCCTGTGATGGTGCTTGCGTTTAAGCCCCAGTCGAGCCACAGAGATGGTTCTTCTGTCTCTTGTATTATTCCATAATCAAAGTTCAGTGAATTCATCTTAGATAATATAGTAGGATAACATTGACGTTAAGTGGAAGAAACGCCTTAATTATGCAATCCAGTCAGCTAATCTGGTTTCTTTCAAAATTTGAGTGAAGAGTTGCTGAAATAAAAGATAAACTTTATTATATCTAATATGTTGTCTAATTTATTGCATGTTAATGGATTTCCCTGTCCAATAAAGTGGCTATATTTTCCTTTCTTTCCCCAAACTTTGTATTTAAAGAAAACTGTACTTTCTCTGATATCTATTGCATATTGAACCACTTTAATTTTAATATTTTCCTTCCATGTCTAAGCAAATGAGAGTAAAGGGGACAGGAGATGCTTTTTTTGTGTGTTTATGTGTTTCTCTGTCACTAAGGTGTCTAGACTCATCTTTTCAAGGTGCAAAGTGCACCTTGTAGGGTGGGTGACGTACTTATTTTCTCATCCTTCTATAGTTTTAAACATACTTTGCCACTTTTACTTAATAATATACTATTTTTCACTTTCTTCTTTACCTGTGTTTCGTTTCATCCTTCTTATTTAACCCATTCTTCTGGGCTCTATACAACCCCAAAAGGGTCTCTTCCTTTAAAAACAGTTATTTAATGCAGTCTCCCAAGATTTTAACTTTCTTTTGTAGTTTAGTATTTACCCTTATATGGATCTTTATGTTCCTCTAATGCCCATACTCTATACTGGAATGGTATTTTTAGAAGTACTCCTTATATTATTAAAGTATGTGAGCTATTGTTCTGAGAAAAGAAATACTGCAGCCAGTGAGGTCAGTAAAAGGCCACCTTAGCAGCCTGTGGAAGAGTTAGTTGGTTAGGCCAGAATGAATGAAAAGAAGGGGAAAAATGTGGGACAGATGTGGATGTAGATTCAAGAGGAATTGGCAGCTGTTTGAGTATGAGTAAGATAGAAGAGTCAAAAGATGATTCATAGTTTTAAAGTTTAGGGAACTGGGAATATTGTATTACTCTCAGCACAAATAGGGAAAATCAATGTGATAATAATGACTATCCTAGTTTTAAGTTCTTGGATCTAGATTACATATCATACTATACTGAACTTTTTTGTGTTACGAACTTTAAGACAATGTGATCACTTCCTTTCTCTTCATTTTACTTTAGCAACCAATCAGTTTGGTCCTGCCCAGAAAGGAACCTCATCTATCTTTACCAATGGAACAATCAGTCAGCAAGTGTTAAGCACCTGGTATGGGCTAGACTCTGGGGATACAGATACAAAGACTGACACTCGCTTTTCACAGATACTTCACTTTCTTGTTGAGGGAGACAAGTAACTATAAATAAAGATAGCATAAATATAAAATGATTAAGTACAGCTAAATAGTTTTGAATACAAGGCATTGTGGGATGGCAGATGGGGAAATCAGAATGTTTCATGCTAAAGATGGTGTCTGAACTGTACAATCTCAGCTGCCTAAACCAAGTGAGATTTTGAGTGGTAGGATGCGGTTGGGATGGAGTATATTGTAGTCACGGAGAATGGCAAATGAAAAGGCATGGAGAGAGGGTTTAGAATTTTGTATCTAATGAACTTGGGAAAGTTGGGTTTGACTGGATCACATACACAGTGTGGGAGAACTGGTGATGTCCAATGAGACCAGGAAGATACATTTGAGGCCATGATGTAGAAGACGGTATGCATTATAGGTATGGGAGACAGTTCAAAGGAAAGAGAAAAGAGGCCAGTTTGGTTGAATTTAAGAGTTCAGAAGTGGGGGAGTAACATCTAGTGAGGCTAAAAATGAAGGTTGGGGCTGGATTGTGTAGGGATTTCAAAACTAAATAGAGAAATTTATATTTTACTCTAGAGACAATAGGAAGGCACTAGATTTTCACATTCACAGTTATGATTACTGTGTATCTCTGACCTCCTATTTCCCCGTTTATCCTCTGTCTCTCACTCAGTTTACTTCTGACCACCACTTCTCCCAATCTGCCCTCCCTGTCTCTTCTTAGCCTCTTCCCATCCTACTTCTCTTGTAAGGTAAGGTAGATTTCTATACCCAACTGAATGCACATGTTATTTCCTCTGTTGAATTAATTTGATGAGAATAGGGTTCAAGCACTGTCTACCACCTCCACCTCCTCTCTTCCCCTTTACTGTTAAAATTCTTGAATACCTCTTTTATGTGACATAATTTACCTCATTCTTTCTCTCCCTTCCTCCTCCCAATGCATCCCTTTTTCTCATTCCTTAATTTCATTTTTTTTAGATATCTTTCCTAAAAAATAAACTCACGTTCATGCCCTCTATGTATGCTCCTTCAAATTGCCTTAATAATGATTAAGTTCTTAGGAGTTACATGTATCTTTCCCACATAGGAATGTAAAGTGTTGATTTCTCTTTCCTGTTGAACTTTTTATGCTTCTCTTGAGTGTTGTATTTGAACTTCAGGTTTTCTATTCAGCTCTACTCTTTTCATCAGGAATGCTTGAAAGTCCTCAGTTTCAGTAACTGCATTTTTCCCCTGAAGGATTATACTAAGTTTTTCTGGGTGGGTGATTCTTGGCTGTATTTCTAGCTCCTTTACTTTTTGGACTACCATTCTGTGCCTTCTGATTCTTTAATGTAGAAGCTGCTAAATCCTGGGCTATCCTGACTGTGGCTGCATTATATTTGAATTTTTTTTTCTGACTGCTTGCAATTGTTTCTCCTTTGCATGAGAACTCTGGATTGGCGATTATATTCCTGGTAGTTTTCGTTTTGGGACCTCCTTCAGGAGATGATTGGAGGAGTCTTTCAATGTCTATTTTACCCTCTGGTTGTAGAATAACAGGACAGTTTTCTTGATAATTTCTTGAAATATGATTTCTAGGCTCTCTTATTTTTGGATAATGTCAGGTCATCTAATAATTCTTAAATGATTTCTCCTCATTCTTTTTTCTGGATCATTTGTTTTTCCAGTGAGATGTTGAACATTTTCTAATATTTTTTTCGTTCTTTTGAGTTTGCTTTATCGTTTCCTGATGTTTCATCTAGTCATTAGGTTCTACTCACCCAATTCTAATTTTTAAAGAGTTATTTTCTTCAGTGAGCTTTTGTACCTCCTTTTCCATTTTACTAATTCTACTTTTTTTTTCAGTAAATTTTTGTACATCTTTTCCCATCTGGTCAGTTCTGCTTTTTAAGGAGTTGTTTTCTTCAGTGACTTTTGTGCCTCTTTTACCATTCAGCCAATTCTGTTTTTAAGGTGTTACCATTTTCATTTTTTTGTGTGTCTGTGTGTGCCTCTTTTATCAAGTTGTTAACTCTTTTTTTCCCATGATTTTCTTATATCACTCATTTCTTTTCCTATTTTTTCCTCTACCTCTCTTATTTGATTTTTAAAATCCTTTTTGTGTTACCCCAGAAATTCTTTTTGGGCCTGAGACCAATTCACATTTCTTTGACGCTTTGGATGTAGCTGTTCTGATTTTGTTATCTTCTTCTGAGTTTGTGTTTTGTTCTTTCTTGTCATCACAGTTACTTTCTCTGGTTTGATTAGGTTTTGTTGTTGCTGCTGTTTTCTCCTCCTTTGTTCTTTGCTCACATTTCCAGGATATTTTTTGACTGCAAACTTTTTATGTTCAAGTTGGGCTCTGCTGCCAGGGTGGAGGCAGCCCAGTCCCAAGCTTCAGGTTTTTCATGTTGCTATTTTCAGAGCTGGTTCTGGGGGTCTGTAAGTTTTCAGTTCTTTCACTGCTTTTCTGACCTGTACTTTGGTGTGTGAATGACCACAAGCACTCTTTTCTTCTCTGGAACTGTGGCCACAGTCCCTGCTCCCCTGTGCTTTCATGCTGTAGTATGCTATAGCTCCTCCTCATGCTTGGACTCCTACCTACAATACAAGAGTCCTGCGCTCAGTGCCAGTCAAGGATCCCTTGTAATCTCCTTCTGACCAGTTGTCCAACCCCCTTACAGTCTGTGGCCTGAAAGCTCCAGAATCTATTATCAGTATAATAGGCCTGGAGGCCTGCTGCTTCCTTGCTGGAGTATGGCCTGGGCTGGACTATCCTCCATGCTTAGGTGGGTAGACAGAACTTTTCCCGCTTTCCTTCTAAGTTTTCTTAAGCTAGAAAATCATTTCACCTTGTCTTTTTATTATGCTGTCCCAGATTTTGTTTTGAGGCATTATTTTAAAGCTATTTGCAGGGTAATTTGTAAGAGCATAGGCAAATTTCTGCCTTTACCCTGCCATCCTGCCTCTTTCCTATTTTATCTAAGTCTTTAAACTTTTAAGTTTCATTTATTAAACAACTCTAAGTTTAGTATGACTTGCCATTGTTTTTCTAGTGTGTCACATCCCATCAAACCTGTGACAATATTTGATTCAAATTTAATTTGTTGTTAATTAGCTGTTTATTAGTTTATAGATAAGAACCAAGAAGAATTAATACTTGTCTACTTCATCCTAGGGCATGTTTCCTGTGATTCCATGTTTTCTGGCTATTTCTATATGACCTGCTTTTTTTCTCCTTGTCCATTTTCAGTTTCATATGAGACCCTTTTGATCCTGATCATCAGGCAAATATATGAAATATATTCCTTCATGGCACTATTTCCCTAAACATCCTTTCATGTTTTATATTAAGACATAAGAAATGTAAATCCCATTTTCCAATACTATTTGTTTTGGCAGCTATGTTACAAGTAGATTTGCAGAAAAATCATCAATGTGGGGAGGACATCACCCTCCCCAGAATCATTGTCTTATCTAAACAAGTTTTCTTGTACTTAACCTTTTGCTACAATATAAAACTGTTACCCAACCCTGAATGACCAGCAGGCAAGCAAATACCATATGGCATTAAAAAAAGCCACTAGCTATGCGACCCTGGGCAAGTCACTTAACTCTGTTTGGCTCAGTTTCCTCTCCTGTGAAATGAGCTGGAGAAGTACATGGCAAACCACTCTAGTATTTTTGCCAAAAAAAACCCCAAATGAGATGACACAGAGTTGGACACGGCTGAAAAATGACTGAACAACTGCAAAAAAGTAAGAACTATGGTTGTAATGGCATTATTAGTTTTTATTGTCATAATGGTCTTGGTAAAATCTGCATCAGTTGATGCCAGTCTGCCCATGTTTCTCTGAAAGGTCCCTTTCAGTTTTTCCTGTAGTGCAGTAGTATTCTGTTACATTCATATAGTATTTGTTCAGTGATTCCCCAGTTGATGGTCATTTCCCCAGTTTGTAGTTCTTTAACACTACAAAAAGAAACTAACACAGAAAAAAGTACTACAGTATTTGTGTACATAAAGTTCCTTTTCCTTTTACTGAAGTTGGGATCTCGTTCTATGTTGACTAAGGAATGGAGTCAAAAGATGTGCATAGTTTGGTGAGCTGTGGAGACATAGTTCCAAGTGCTTTCCAGATTGGCTGGAACAAATCCCAGCTCCATCAACAACTGGCTTCTCTGAGGTTCTCACCAGCGTTGTAGTCTGCTATTCTTTGTTCTAGTGATAACAGCCAGCATTTTTATAGAGCATATTATATGCCTTTAACAATTCACTTATTTTTCCTTCTAGCAACCCTGGAAGGTAGTTGCTATTATTATTCCCTTTTTACATGCAAGGAAACTGAGTCAAGTAGAAGTTAACTGACTCTTCAGGTTACACAGCCAATAAGTATCTGAGGCCTATGTGAACTCATGTCTTCCTGACTCTAGGCCTCATGCTGTGTCCATTGTGCCACATGACTGCTGCTTATTACTACCTAGCTACCACTTTATAATGAAAAGAACATTATATAATAGTTACTGTTTTTGGTGTTAATTTCACTAATGTGCCTGTTTTCCCACAGTTCATCCCTCATTGACTCTCTGAAGGGTGTGTGAGAATCTTAGAATTCCATTAATTTTCATGTTTTACTAGTTTTCAACAGTTTTTTTCTTAACACATTATTGATTAATTGAATTTCTTACGTTGAATGGCTTTTATTTGAATTTGGATTAATTTTCTGCATCTTGTAATCATTGTAACTCTTACATTGCTTCTATCTTCACAGGTTGCATTGCAATCTTGGATATTCCTGAAAGTGACAAATAGTCCTTAATTTACTCTAGGAATTGATTTATTAACTTATTTGTTTTCTGGCAGTTAACTTTGATTGCAATTATATGTGTTATGGTTGGTATATGTTGAATTCAAACTTGTTCTATTGATTTGTACTTTCATTTCCTTATTTTTATTAGCCACATTTAATATCTCTGTCAATTAATGTAGGAATGTGTAACCCCTCTTCCCTAAATAAGCACAAAACTGAGTGTTGAATTCTTGTCTTAGTCTTTTATCTATAATCCAAGATTGCATGTAATGTGAATTTTGTTAGAGAGGAAAACTGTATTTTAAAAGAGACTTAGGTAAATTTTTTTTGAAGTTAGTATCTTTATTTAAAATAACTGTCAGCTATTGAAGCTGTAGTAATCTGTACCGTTAATTTTGAAGAAATTCTTTATAAAAAAATTTATGCCCAAATGTCTGCATAAATAAATAAACTGAAATTTTTTTGTTTGTGAACTGAATTCCTCATCACCTTTTGTTTTAGATATATTATATTGAGATTTTTTTAAAAAAAATCTAGTCAAAAAAATTAAACTAGATCGGATCTTTTTTGTTTTTTTAATATTTTGTTAATTTTTTTTGATTCATCCATCTAAATATCTAAGTATCTTTGCTTGCCTTTATAAATGTTTACAATCATACCATAATACGTAAACTAATTTTTTAAAAAATAATTTTTAGTTGATTTTTAATGTTTTAAACAATTCGTTGTTTTCTATTTTATGTTTTAGAAATATGGCAAACTGACACCTTGTACTGGTTGTAGAACTCAGTGCCGGTTTTTTGATATGACTCAGTGCATAGGTCCTAATGGATATATGGAGCCATATTGTTCAACTGCTTGCATGAACACACACAAGACAAAATATGCAAAATCAGCAAGTAAGTTTAAAGTTTATAAAAATGTGTGTCACAGCATATACGTGTGTGTGTGAATGATGTTTTCCCCTCCTTTTGACATCTTTTCTTTCAGTTTTGTTATTTTTTAAAAACTAGTTACTTTATTAATTTAGCAAAAAAAAAATACTAATTCCATGCCCCACTAAAAAAAAGATTCCTCTTTTTAAATGTTCTTGTTGATGTCTCCTTGGACAGGAGGGTCAATATTCAGAAACCAGCTCAGAAGAACTATCACCAGATCTTTCACTCTGGGCCTAGTCTTTGAGGACCCAAATTATTATAATAAATTCAGTTCTTCACCATCTTTAGCTGTAGGGTGATGAAATCTCCAGTCACAGCAACTCTTACTTTATTTGCTGAATTATAGACTGTTTTCAGTGTTAAGGGGATTCAGAATAACAAAACCAATGAAATTACAAAACCTCACACTAAATTATATTTTTCATAGCCCTGCCAATTCAAGCTTAGTAAAATATTTGTAACATTTTATTCCCTCTTTATCCTCATGGCTAAAATTTATGCTCCTTCTGTGTTTTTAAAATACAGGAGAGTTTGAACTATTTATATTTTACCTTGTGCTTTCTAAATAAAATATATGATAGTAGCCATACAAATCATTTGATAGTGTGGTATGTACTAAGGATTGAGGACAGGAGAGGATTTCATTCAAATTTTTCTGAATAGCTTCATGACTGTAGTAAAGTCATCCCTTCTCATTTTTCTCATCCAAATAAAATGAAGGTCTTGCAATAGGTGGATTCCCTTAAGGATTCCTCCAGTCCCATAGTCTGTTATCCTATGATCCTATGAAAAGTATGCCATATAACAATTACTGTTTTCTTTTATTATCAAATAATTTTCTGACTGGATAGTCTCTAAAATTGTTACGATGCTTTAGAGTTTACTCTCTGAACATCAGTGTTGGCATCATGGATAGGAAAAGTGGAATCATGAGACCTGGGTTCCAATTCCCACCTCAGAAACTTGATAGTTACAAGTCCCTTAACTTGTTTGAGTTTTAGTTTCTTCATTTTTAAAATGAGAATAATAATGCTTATTGTACTACTTACCACAGTGTTGTGTTGAGGAATGTACTTTGGAAACCTTAAAGAACTAAACAGATGAGTTATGTTTTAGTTATTAAAACCAATTACATTATCACTTTAGTTTGCAAGGAAATCATATGTGGACCTTTTCTCTCTCAGGTGTGGGAATCATTTGTCACTTTTGTAAGCGAAATTCTTTACCTCAGTACCAAGCCACAATGCCTGATGGAAAACTGTACAACTTCTGCAATTCCAGTTGTGTGGCTAAATTTCAGGTTTGACATTTGTTTTATGTAATGTTTATCTATCTATCTATCTATCTATATACATATATATGTGGTATAGGTTACTTATACTTATGCCATCAACTCTTAGATTCTCTAATTCAGCTTTCCTGCCTGTTCTGATAGGGAAATAATATATGAAAACTCCAAATTGTCTTTTATACTTTTACTGGACCTCAGAACACTAACTTGAATATTCAATTAAAACTGTGTGCAGTTTTGTAGGAGACATATATACAGTACTGTTATGTAGAAACTACTTTTGGATTATCCTTTATTTTATACTTTTTAACCACATTTCTTTAATTAGACTAGTGGATAATCAAAATTTTACTTTTTGTACACCAGTTTTATTGATGGTAACACAGACAGATTTAATGTAGTGCATAAAATCTGAGCCAGAGAATACAGAATACATTTGTGTTATTTTTTCAGACCTCTGACATTCAGGAGATGAAATAGAACAAATACTTGCTTTCAAATTATGTATAAATGAAGCTGATAAACTATATTTTATCAAAAAGAATTAATTTTATTTTGCAGTGTCCATATTTTAGTCCAAATATTTGACCTTACTATAGCATTTGACTCCCCAACTTGATTGACATCCCAGTCACAGATACAGCCTGGCACTGGCGTTTGTTTCTCTTGATTTCTTGATACATAGTTAAAGTTCATGACTTGATGAGCTTATGGTTGAGGTGTCATGGACTCATGCTGGTCTTGTGCCATTGCTTAGGTTCAGATATTCACATTTTTAGTTTGGAGATAAGAATGATTAATCATTAAAGGAATTCTTTTACATTTGACTCATTAATTTAGAGTTTTTAAAATTAAAATGGCCTTCTTTAAGAAGCATTTCCTGATTGGAAGGGAGGTAGATGGATTTATTTTTGTAATAATGCTTCGCTTCCAGTTCTAGCTCTGCTGCTCTTGATGCAGGTAATTCAGGAAAATTATGTAACTGCTCTGTATTTTAGTTTCTGGATGTCCATCATGAGGCAATTGTAGAAGTGTCTTCTTAAGCTATCTTTAGCTATGAATTTATTAAGGTTTCTGAATTTAAATTTAGAAAAACTTTTATCTTTTCAGTATATTGTTTTTTTTTAAAAATACATTTCAGATTCATATTTTTATGATATATAAATTTCCAGTCATTTCGGTAATCATTATTAAGTTAATTAAAATATAAAATTATTTTTATTACATTTTTGTTTCAGGCTCTTAGTATGCAGTCATCCCCAAATGGTCAGTTTGCAGCACCAAGTGATATTCAGTTGAAATGTAGTTACTGCAAAAATTCCTTTTGTTCCAAACCTGAGATACTGGAATGGGAGGCAAGTTGTTGTTGTTATTTTAAAGTTAGCCTTATCATTTAGAATGAGTAATTTTACAGGTATACGGAATTATTTTTCTTTGTCAAAACTACTTGGTTGTTTGACTCAATTATTAATTAAATATAGGTGTACTGTCTTCTATTTAATTTTTTCAGGTCTTAGTCCAATGCTTTAAACATAGTAATGATAATGAATAGCTAACATTTATATAGCCCTTCCATATATAGCAATTGTAAGTGCTTAATAATAATTTGTTGAAATATTGAATTTTCTCCCTATTAAAGAACAGCTCAGTTAGTGCAGTAAATGTGACCTCTCAAAAGAAAGTACACGTTTCACAGTAACATTGGTTTGGTTAACTTTATTTTTTATGTATGTTTAATACTTCTTTGGGGAAAAGAAATAATTTTAGTTTTTGTAAGAACATTCTTTCCCCAGAAATTTATACAGTTTTTTCTTCCTTATTGTTTCACGTAATTATTTTTATTTGTAATTTCTGTTAACTTTGTCATTTAGGTTTTGTCTTTAAGATATTACCTAATTTGTTAGATGCCACTTTTAATTTTATAGCCCCTATTTCTTCAGTCTTCCCTCCTTTTCCTTTTCTCCCAATTATGATTGTTTGTTAATATGTATCTCAATTAAGGAATTTTTTTTTTCAATTATGATTGCCTTTTTAGGCACATTTTGTACCCAGATGTGATGTCTTGCATTCTTTCAAATAATTAAACTTTTCTTTAAGGCGTGTTTAACTTGCAATGTAAAATCTAGCTTTTGAGCTACAACTGATCAATATTTCTTGGCAAATCTCTGGGTCTTTCCTGTTTCCTCAGCCATATTATCAATATATTGGCCTATATGATCCTTCTAAGGCCCCTTTCATTAATAAAAATTTATTTGTATTTTCGACTTTTAACCTTTAGGAAATCATGAAAGCTCTTATTTTAAGCCCATGCTTGACGGTAGAGTTCTCCAAGATAAATTTATTGGTTCTGTAGTGAGGACACCAGGTTGATTGTAAAAACACTTATTTGATATCTTTGAAACAAGAAAAACAGTCAGAACTTGAGACAGGGGAGAGAATTAAACATTTATATAGCACTAACTCTATGTCAGCCACTGTGCCAAATACTTTTTATAGAAATATGTCACTTGTTCTTCACAACAACCCTGTAAGGCAGGTGCTTTTATTATCCCCATTTTATAGTTGAAAAAACGGAATCAGACGGGTTAAGTGATTTGACAAGATTCACCCAGCTAGTAGTAAGTGTCAGAGGCTGTATTTGTATTCAGGTCTTCCTGATTCTAGCCCTGGAGCTCTGTCCACATTGTCAGCTAGTTGCCTCTTAAGTAATAACTAGCTTTTTAGTGACATTTTCAAGTTTTCAGAGCACTTTACATATGTTTCTCATGTAGTCCTGAAAGGATCTCTGTGAAGTAGAAATTGTTGCTATCATTTTACAGGTGAGGAAACTGAATTTAAATGATTTGCCTATGATCGTCACGCAGTTTGTAATTATCTGTGGCAGAATTTGAACTTGGTCTTCTTGATTCCAAATCCAGCATCTCTCTTCGTTGTTCCATCTTAATTGGTCCTAATTTGAGGCACAGTTGGAGTGGAAAAAAAATCAAGGTCTTTGTTAGATGGGTGCTTTAATGCTCTACATTGGGGACTAAGAGTCTGGTGTAGCAGAAGATTGAATATTATTTTAGTGGGAGGCATAGTTGAGTCATAGTTGAGGCCATTGGTCAGCAGGGGGCAGGGGAATGTGAATTTCTGGAGGGCGTTAAGTGAATGGAATAGTCATAGGTAGGTGCTTTTTTACAGCCATGAAGTCTCAACACATTTAAAACTATATCGGATTTAATTTTCAGATTGTCTTGTTATACTGGTACCCTCTTGGTATGTTTTTGCCATCTAGATTTGGGTGTGTTTGCCACATAGCTTATTCCAATTTGTGGCAGTCTGTTTCATCCAATACCTCTTAATTGTTAAGTTGAAGTACTTTGTCTTTTTTTTAAGCTCTTATCTTCCCATTAAGAGGGCAAAAATTTTCTTTCCAAGTTCCGACTTTCACAAAGTTGTCAGGCTTCATATTCAGTTGGTTATTATCATTGTGGAAGAAGAGTATTAGTCATTGTCCAATCTTGCAGGACTAATTCAGCATACCCTTTTGTCTTCTTGTAGTTGTTTAGCTATTTCTACTACTAGAGTTTCAGTGTTAGAAGTCCTCGTACAATTAGGGATTAGCCCTAATTTTGGTTTGGAAAAGGTATGATTGTCTTCATTTTGATTTAATATCTAATTATTGGTAACCAGAGAGAAGATGAATCTTCTGGGTCTGCCTTGTCAGGAAGGCCAGAGGCCACATCTAGCTTCTGTTATGTTCTGGCTTTATAGACCAGTTACTTAACCTTTCAGTGCCTCAGGTACATCAGTACATCAGATGAGATTCTGACATGTATCTGTTAGAGCTGCTTGACACACTGGGAGTTCCCTGCACCCATGAAATTAATGATGTGGACTCTAAAAATTCCACATGGCCTATTCTGTGAATGCAAAAAATGAAAAACCATGATCTATGCTCTCAAGTAACTTGTTTCATTGCGTTGAAAAGTACATAACATGTAAGAAGATAGGTAAACTACAGAGTGATTTAAGGTGGGGCGTGTTGACAAGTGGGTGGACAAGGGTGGGTTTTCATAAGGCAGTTGGTGCCTCAAATGACAGTTCACAGGTAGAAAATGGATATATATGCCTTCTTAGAAATTCTGATCTTCACAGAGAAAAAATTAAGACTTTTGAGGTAGATGACAGAAATGAAAATGGTCATCAGGGACACAGGAATTATATCTCTTTCAATCCTATTTCCAACACTTAGCTATGTGATACTGTATTAGTTGTGAATCCATTTTGAAGCTGCAAGTGCTGGTTTTAATTCTTGCATTACCGGTGGGATAATACCAGTAGAATAATCTCAGGATTGTTGATTACTCATAAGTTTTATAGTACTTCATAATTGTGAACTTATTGTTTTTAGCAAAGCCAGATATTTAGTTTGTTTGTTTCTGCTTTTTAGTTCAAAGGTGTCAGGAGTGAGCATTTTGGAGAACAATACCTTTTTTTACCAGGAAAGAGAAGTTAGTTAGCCTGGAATTTATGGTCATATATATGCCTATATTGAGTCAGGGTATCTTCTTTTAAGGTTTCTGGACCCCAGCTTTTAGCTACATTAACTGCTACTTTTTGCTATAATGTTTACTTCGCATTTAAGTTCTTACTTTATTGTGTTTAGAACAAAGTCTATCAGTTCTGCAGCAAGACATGTTCAGATGACTACAAAAAGTTGCATTGCATTGTTACATATTGTGAATACTGCCAAGAGGAGAAGACCCTGCATGAAACAGTAAATTTCTCTGGAGTTAAGAGGCCATTCTGTAGTGAAGGTATGTGGTTTTGTAAACTTTGATGATAAATTTTTGAGTAATTTTTATGGCAAACATTTTTTAAGCAGACCAGTTGAAAAAATAATTTTTGTCTTTTGCACTGATTGCTTAGTTTAATTTGGATCAGAGTTTTCTTTTCTGGAAGACAGGAATAGTTACTTGACCCTTCTATCTTTTCAGGGAAATTATAAAATTAAAGTCAATTATAAATGCTGGGAAAGTCTTTTGGAATGACACAGTTTGATTTTTGTTTTTTGACGTGGAAAGGAAGAAGCGAAATATCTTTCAGATTACAATAAAAACTGATCCAATAGCATAGTCCCTTTGGCTAAAAATAGTCATTTCTGATTTCTTTAATACTAATCCCTTATAAAATAATTTTATTGTCTACTATTGTTCAAGGCACTGTGGATGATATACAGATAAATATAATTCATGATCTTTGCCCTAAGCTAGCGCTTAGAATGTTATTGATTAAAAACATATTAACAAAGTTAAATAAGAAAAGTATTTATACCAGCAGAAGAAATTGGTAACGAAAAGAAAAAACTTCCATAGCAGTGATTCTTAACTTTTTTTTGTGTCATAGATCTTTTGGCAATCTGATGACACCCATGAACCCTTTCTCAGGATGTTTTTAAATATAATACATAGGATTACAAAGTAAACCAATTGTCATGAAATATAGTTATTGTTAAATTTTTAAAAATCAAGTTCATGGACTCTGGGTTAGGAGCACTCATTGTAGATTAGGAAGGAGATAGATCTTTCACATTGGTGTGATAACAGTTTTTTTTGTGAAATGGTCTAAACGAGGTCTCAGAGGTGAGAAATGTAAAGGCTTCTTTAAGAGATAGTGAAGTAGTTTGCTTGTCGTAAATCATTCATCAGGTAATAGAATAGGGAAAGATAAAATTGTGAAGGATAACGAAGTACGATTTTTTACTACCTTAAAGTCTTGTTTGACTCAACCTAATTATGTATTACTTCCAGTTTAATTATTTTATGGTGTCTTAATAGTATACTTTTGATTACATTACATTGCAAGTTTGTTCAATTCAGCAGTTTACTCATTATTTGAATCCACTTGTGTAGCTAATATACATGTTTTGGGGCATGACTCATAGGACTCATCACCTTTTTTTCTCTCTTTTGAAGAAAATGACCAATAATGGTTATTTCATTAAATGCTGGTATTTCTTTCAGGCTGCAAGCTGCTTTATAAACAAGATTTTGCAAGACGTTTAGGATTGAGATGTGTTACTTGCAACTATTGTTCCCAGCTTTGTAAAAAGGGAGCAACTAAAGAACTTGATGGCGTGGTGAGAGATTTCTGCAGTGAAGAATGCTGTAAAAAATTTCAAGATTGGTACTATAAGGCAAGTAACTCAGAATTTTAGATGACTTCTACAGATACTTTGACTGGTCACTAACAAAGAGCTGCATTTGAGTACCTCATTACAAATGTTACAATTCATAGTTCTTTAAAATGTCCAAACTGAGAATGAGTTTAGAATAGTTTTCTGCCATGCAGTCAGTAAAAATATGATTTTTGTTATTTCAGTTGATGTTTGTAACTTGAAAGTAGCGTTTTTTTGTGTGAAATATTTGTTTTATAGTCTTAGATAATACAATAGATAACTGTTCACCAATTTTGTTTTATAAATCAGGTTATTTTTATAATGTTTGTTTTAATTAATAAAAAATATTTTTGATGGCTATTTGCAAATATTCAAAAATATTATCAGGCAGTTATTGCTTTGAACATTTGAGATGTATTTTAGATGTATTCTTTTTTTGCCACCTCAGCCTACTCCCAAATTTAATTGTGAATTTTGGAGACTTTTTTTTTTTCAGTGTTTTCGAGGTGAAAAGAATCAGACTGGAAAAACAAGAGACCAAAGGCATTTCTTTTGAAGCTTTAATCCAATTATTTTACTTTTTAATACTCAGGAAGGTTTAATAATTTCAGTCCATTTTGCGCACCACCATTGGTATATCTTGTAGGTGGGAGAGAGTGTAAAATTGGACTGAGGTAGTCAAATATTGCCCCGGAGGAAGTATTTACTAGTTCCTGTGCCAGCAACATGGAGAACCATCTCAATAACTAAAGCTACGTTATGGATACAATTTTAAAGCATAAGAAGACAATTCATCACCTTTACAAAATTGTGAGCTACGAAATAAACAATAAGAGTGTGGCGAATATTAATGCATTCCGTTTATGAAATTGATTGGCCATTGAAATGGAACTAACTCATGACGACTTGAAGGATATCTTGGAATGACTCCAGAAGATCTGCAGTTAAATATATAGTTATTTTTCTAGGTGAAAAGCGACAGTTAAATTTTTTTGAATATATGCCATTCTAGAACATTAAGCAAGATATAATTTCTGAATTGTCAGGTGTGCAAAATTGAGGTTAAAGGTTTTATTTTGTTTAAAAGTCATTTTAAAAATTACTGCTTTTTTGTTGATATTGATCTAAACCTTTGAAATTCAGGTCTAAATTGAAAAGCCAGGCAGGGGAGAAATAAAATATCCTCTAAAATACAGGTTGATGCATATCTTCTTATACTAATGGTTTGGAGTTTTGTTTTTGTTTTTTAATCTGTTCCTTGTATTCAGATTTTGAGTTTTTGCTCCATTTGAAGGTTTGTTTTTATTGGCTTCAGGTAAACACTGAAAGAATTTCTTTAAAATTTTTAAAAATTATTTTTGCATTTAGGATTTTTTTTTAGGGGGTGGAACAAATTAACATTGGCTCTTCTTAGTACTGGAAAAATCATAACTAAGAAACTTGATCCTACCACTAATTCAATTTTGATCTTAATATTTTAATACTAGAGACAAAACTTGTTACCCTGTGATGATATATAGTTATTGTGCAGTTTGGTGCCTTCTTGGCATGTTGTGAACATAAGCCTTATATATTTTTAGATGGTAAGGATTATCTTGCAGAATTTTGTAATGTGTTCACAACTTTATGAATGTGCCTTTGTCTAGTGTATTGCTTTCTTTGAGGGTCTTAACCTTGTGTTTATTTTTCATACCATAGCCTAAATAGAGAAATCTGTTAATTTTTTTTGTGAGAAACTAATATAAATGATTTGTCATTAAATATGTAGACTAATTCCACAAGTTGTAATTTGTTCATTTTACCACTTGTTTAAAGAATAATTGTATTTAATGTTCTCTTTCATGCAATGTCCAATGTTGAAAATTCAATAAAGCAATTTATTTCAAAATATTAAAAAATTAGTGAAATAGCCAGTTAATTATCTAGTCATGTTTAATGGCAGTATTCTATTCATTAAACACATTTTTATTGTGTATTCTTTGTCTTACTTTAAACCCAGAATATTTTTGTGTATTTGAAAGTATTTTTCGTTTAAGGTAGTAATTTTCTCATTTCAGGCAAAAGCATTTGTATTTATTGATCTGAGGTGTAAGAATAAAGTAGCAAGTCACCTTATAAGGACCAGCAGAGTAAGCCAACAATATTGGTATCTTAACACAGTCAACTGTGAGCTGGCTGATCTAAAGGAGCTCAAGATGATTTATCTTAGGCATCTCAGATGAAGTTGCCAATAGGCAGAGTAGAAAGAGGGTTTTTTTTTGTTCTTGTTTTTGCTGAGCCATTATTTTTGAGTGAAACAATACATTTATTTCTGTCTCCTTTATTCAGCTTTTTTTCAAGGACCCTTTTTAAAATCTGGCAAAATATATTGTTATTTTATTCCAGTTTCTTTATTTAAGGTTTCCACAGAATTTCTTTGTGAACTGTCTTTAACCATAACCCATAGTTTTATCTTAATTCAGTTTGGGAGTTTGGCTTAGTCATATAAATTAATCCAGGCTACCTCCAACATAAACAAAACTAGTACAGCCTTATCTTGTACTGTTTGACACAAATGGGTACTCATGAAATTTTCACATTAATGGTCTCTTAAGCTCCTGATTATACTGTACCGTTAAATCATCAGGTTTCGTAGTATATATGTCCCCTCTTTTCTGTGGTTTATTAAAACATAATAGGAGTTAAAATTGAGGCAGCTTGTCATCTTGTGAAAAGTACATTGTGAGTGGGAATCAAATGTATTGGCATTTAGTCAACCCAGAAATATTAGAAACAGATTTACTGACCTTTCCCTCACGTACATACCTGGAAAGACAGTATCCTCCAGCTTTTTTCCCAAAATAAATATTTCTTGGTGTCTTGGCACATATTTAATTATCGGTGATTCTTTTGCCTTTTTCTAGAATTTTTTTCTGTTTCTTCTCCTGCACCTCCTTCTCTACACCTGACAGTTGAAACAGTTGGTATAAACTGGTATAAACGTCTCCATTCTGAAAAAGACCTACTGTTTCTACAAGATGCCCCTACTCTTTTTCTTGTTTGGGCTGTTTGAAAAGTTTTTATAAAAATCTGACATTTTTTCCCCTACCCTCTAGAGCTTTATCGTGGTTTTAAAAAGTGTATATGACCTTTGATCACATTGAAGATTCATTTAATACAGGTTGCTTTAAAAAAAATTTAAGCTGTTTTCCTTGAATATTAGAAATGGCATCTATTTGGTCATCATCTCTCCAGAACCTGTTATGTATTTGATTTTATATATTCTTTAGTTTTGAAAGCCATTTTACAAATACATGGTTACTCAGGCACAAATATCCCATTTTATTATTGGTACTTGGAAGTGTGCAGTTATCCACTTGTCTGGTAGCCTCATTTTGGCTACCCAAGTATATGCTTTTTTAGTCAAAAGAATAATTAGAAAATAATAAAAGCTTCCTAACAAAAGATTGGTAAAAATATTTTTCCATCGTTCAAATTTTAATACCTTTCCACCTCATCTCCACAGTAATTTTAAATTGGGATTTATTGCTATAGAATTCAGAACTGGAACTAGGTTAGACCTCAACACCTTGAGAAATTAATACAAATCTAGCTGTGGAGGGACTACCTCCTGGAGTGTCGGATGTTTCCAGTCATTTGACACGTTCAAGCAAAGGCTGTATCAGCAGTAATTCAGAGATGTACCTGAAAGAATTCCTATAGTGGATGGACAGAGGATCTTTAAAAGTTCCTTTTAAAATTATATTCTTTTCTGTTCTGTCTGTGCCTAATCACTAGGGAGGCAAGGTTTACTCAGTAACTGAAGGCAAACACATTTCTCATTCTGCTAGAATGATGGAATTGGGGATGTGGGGTTGGGAATCAGGAGTGGACCGGAGAAGTAATCAACATTTTTAAATGACAGTATTGTCCAGTAGATTGTTCAGTTGTATTTTGGTTGACTTTAAAGTCTAGTGTAGTGATTTTTGAACTCTGTTCCATGGAATGCCAGGGATCCCTAAGCCCTAAGTACCTTGAGAAATAAAAGTGTATAGTAGGTAATGTATGTTTAATTCATGAAAGACCATCTTTTAAACAGGTTTTGGGGTAATAATGGGACACACTAAATTTTTTAAAGAGTACCTAGAAAACATTTGTCTTTGGAATACAACTGAACTTGAGTTCAGAACTTTAAGTTCTGAGCTTTGGCGTTTTAATTGCATACATTTAATACTGAGTCAATCAATTTTTTTAAAGCAATCTATTAAGTTTGTGGGGAGAAGTTTTTGGAAAGAAGGAATTATGATGGTAATTGCTCTTTGGAGTGCTCTGAAAATGCATGTCGGCTATTTGGTGTTATTTTGAGGTTTTACATATTTTTCTTATTGATTATGCTAAATTCTCAGTGTAAATTATGGAAATCAGTAATTATAAAATGAAGGATTATGGGTTTCTCAATTTCACATTGTATGATTAGAAATAATCAGATTTTATTTTTATGCCTCTGGCTTATTTTATAAGAATGCTTATTTTATACACACACACACACACACACACACACACACACATACACACACACACTCACACTCTCACACTCACACTCAACTCACACTCAGAGGTAGATAGTGACTTAGTATGGGTCTGCATGGTATTAAATGAGTAAAGATTACAGAGAATAAAACAGATGTGGAAATAAGCCTCTAGAAGTTAAGAACTTATTTATGGAAATAATCAGATAAGTAATAATACAGACACGAGTTTTCTACAACTTCTATAATGTTCTAACCCCTTGTAGATTAGATGAAGTTATTTTCTGTATTTAGTTGTTATTTGTTGAGTGTAATATAGGACAATTGAAAGCATCCTTTTGCCAATTTAATTTCTAGTTAGATCATATTCAGAAAGTATTATCTGTGGTTAGTATTAAAGTATTACCTGCGTTAATATTATGTCAAAATGTTAATGTTATTTTTTTGGCTTGTAAATATGGATGACTCCCAGGTAGCATTATAATTCTGGTCTCAGAAATTTGCTGATGAGAAGTGACATTGCCATCACTGGTATTCGTAATTGATACTGAGAATCATTTATTCAACCTTTATTTAGCAGGGGAAAAACCTGTCCTGGAGAAAAAAAAGATCCTGTGTTCTAATCTTTGGGTATGTCTGTTACATAAGACTTTAAGAACATAACAGTCAACATTCTTGAATTCAGGAATTTTCAAGTTGTAGATTTTCTTAGATCTCTCTAGTCCTAAATTAAATTATTAAGCATATAGAAACCATATACCAGTTCTTTGATTATTGGGGTTATCAGGTAAAATCATGGCCAGGAGTACCTTAAGCTATGGAAACATCTTTAGTTATTCAACCATACCTGCACTTAGGTGGATGATTTTTTAAAATTGCTTAGCACTTTTTATATTTATGGGAAATTAATGTTTGACCAGAACGGAATTTGAAATTCAGCCTCTATCTTTCCCATGTCCGCCTTCTCTTAGAGAGATAATAGGGGATAGTAAAAGTGGATGAAAGGTGGAGAAAACAGGCCATGGATAAGATTGCAAACTAAATATGTATCTGCCTATATATAGATATATATCCCTGAATAATTTAACCTTAATGAACTACTGTTTGTATGTGTATATTTTTAATATCATGATAATTTACTTGTTCTCATCATTTTCTGTCTGGAAATATTTTAGAATGGGACCTACCCACATCTTGACTGGGATATAGATTGATCTTCTTAAAAGTAATTTGCTGTTTAAAAACTTTAACTTCAAAGCATTAATTGATGCTATTCTAATTTAAAACAAATAGTTGTTTTAGTGTTGCTTGTGATGGTGTATTTCAGGTCAGAAGCTTTTTGCAGTGATGTCTTCAGGATTGTTAAAATTCTTATATATACATTCTGTTCTTACTCAACATCTGTTGAGGTTTGGAAAGGAAATCTTTTATTATGCAGTCAAATTTCATTTTATTGTTAGATTTTTTTTCATGGTTTTTGACTGGTGTATTTACATGTGACTTGGCCATTTGCATTAGCCTCCAACTTAAGTATCTCCAGGTGGGCCTAAAACTACACCTCCATAAAACTTGATATTGACATGAATTTGTGTTAAAATAACACTTAAGTTTGATAATTTATGATTTTGGTCTTTTTGCCCCTTGGTAAGTAATAAGAATCTATTGAAAATTTGGTGAACCAGTCATTTTTTGCTAAGGAAGAAAAAATTTTTTATACTGTTAATTAAATTGCATGTGTACACAGCTTAATTTGAGTCATAATTTTTTTCATCATCAGATTTATTTGTAAAAATCTCATTTGGATTTGAATTTCAAAATTGATGAGAAATGTTAAGAAATCTTTAAGTTTGTGTATGTATACAATTGAATTTTTCTTTAAATGGACTCTTATTTAAAATATCTGAAACTTTCCTTTTATATTAAGGCTGCAAGGTGTGACTGTTGTAAATCCCAAGGAACTCTTAAAGAACGTGTGCAGTGGCGTGGGGAAATGAAACATTTCTGCGATCAGCACTGCTTACTGCGTTTTTACTGTCAGCAAAATGAACCTAACATGGCAACCCAAAAAGGACCTGAAAACTTACATTATGGTATGTAATGCTGCTTCACTTAGTAACTTGGAAAACTTCTGCAAACTTTTCAGCTTCTCCATTTTGAAAGCAAACAGTGTTCCATTTCTTGGAGTTGTTGAGGACAAAAGTAAATATAGCTTAGAATCAGAGAATCTGAGATTGGAAGGAGGTATATTTATCTGCAATCTATTTCATTTTCTACTTGACATGGACTTTGAGGCAAGGTTCAAAATTCTTGACATTTTAAAAAGCTTTGTTACATGAATGGTACTTCATGAAAATAGTGCAAAATATGTTAACACTTGTACCTATTGCCAGATATTATTGACAGTGTGTATTTTTATCTACAGCTTTTAATGAAAGTTCTATTTTGCTGAATTTTTTAATAGTCTTGTCGATATTTCTGAATTTGTATGTGGTTAAGTTCGACCTAAGTTTATAGGTTCTAAAGAATTAAACACCATTAAGAAAACATGACATGTCCAAAGACATGTTAGTATCCATTCTTATAAATGTTAATATTAATTTAAATTATTTGCCAATAACAAAACGAGTTAACATTTGTGTAGTGGCTTAAGCTTTACACAAAACATTGTACCAATATCTCATTTGATCCTTACAGCTCTGGGAGTTAGGTGAACTTATCCCCATTTTACAGGAGGAAACTGAGGCAGTCAGGTTAAGTGACTTTGCCCAGGGTCACTAATTTGAATTCATATTTTCTTGATTCCAAATCTAGAAAACAAACCACTTTACCACTTGGCTAGACGCTTGCATTGTCTTTTATGATTCCATGTTTAAAAATTTCAGAGCATTTGAAATTAGGGAATAATAGTATCAAAGAATCTGAGATAAAAGCTTTTTAAAATCTAACTTACTGAAAAAAAATTTTTTAAATAGTTTTTTTTGTATTTACCATGCTGTGTTATAAAACACATCTAGAAGTGCTTGGCATTGACTTTTGTGTATGGAAGACTCATAATTGCATAAAGGAAAACCCATTTTTGCTGAGACAAGCTGATTTTTCCTTTTATAATTCATTCAGCAAACCTATTTTATTGCCTATTTGCAGAGATATTATGCCAAATTATCTCTAGGATGTTTTCATTGTAACATTTTGGCTAATTGATAATAATTTCCATTTTAAGGATACCAGAATTTTGGAACTTGATCTTCAAATGACTGTTTTAAAATCCACTAGAATTTAATAGAAGTAATATTAATTTAGAAGGACATTGTGCCATAGTGGATTGGATTTGGGAATAAGACCTGAGTTCAAATACCCCTTCTGACACTTAATGTTTTATCTAAGAATTTAAACTTTAGTATAGTGATTGTTATATTTTTATGCTTATCTCCTCAGTACTGAGGGTGGTGCCTGGCGCATTAATAGTTCCTTAATAAGTTTTTCTTAATTGATAAATGGTGTCATGGCAGACAATCACTTTATTTTGCTGATTGTCAGGCACCTTTGGATCCTATAAATTTCAGAAGGGTTGAGATTAATGTTCTGGGAGATAGTTCTCATATCAACAGCATCACAGGTCTTACTGATGTAATGTTTATTTAAATGGTTTATGGAATGAAATGAAGTTGTCTTATTTTCATTCTGCTTATATTTAGACCAAGGTTGCCAGACTCCTCGGACAAAAGTGACGGTGAGTCAGTTAAATTTGATACTTTTTTTTACTTCATTTTAATTTTTCTTCTTGTTCTGAACACAACACACACCAAATAGAATGGGAAATTGCATGTACCAAAAATAGAAAAAGAGGATTATACATGAAACTTCAGGTATCTTTTATGTATGGCTTATTCTTGTTGCAAGAGCACATGCACGTATGTGCGTGCACACACGATCAACCTGTCACTTTTAAATGTATGCCGTGTGACTTTTTTCCTGTCTTTTTTTTTTTTTTTTTTTTTTTAGTAAAGGATTCCTCAACACCCTTCTAACCGTTTTTCTTTTTTGCTACCACATTCTTATTTCCTTCTTGCCCCTCTTGGACAAAAAAATAAAAACGAAAGTCTTTGCAACAAATATGCATATTTGAACATAATAAATTGCCAGATTACCTTTCCTCACAGAATATTTTTGAATATTAACATTATATTTCATTCTACTAAAACAGTGAATGCTGTAAAATGAACTACATGTTTACCTCTACTAAATTACTTCCTGCTTCTTATGTCCTTGCCAGTTTATTTTAAGAAAGATTTTAATGAAAAGACTTTCTTATTTCTGTTAAGTTCTTTGAATTTTATGTTATGTTGGGACACAGGAAATAAGCCTTCAGCTCCATTACATTTCTTTCATTAGAGATTTATTACAATGCTACAAGGGAATTTAGAACATTTGTTTTATGAGAGACACGGCGGGGAAGGAGAAGGTAGTTTTGTAAGGTGCGATGGATCTTTCAAGCCTATTTTTGTTACGCTGTCAGTTGTGAAATGTTTCTAGTTTTTTGGCTTTCCCAGTCTGTTACAGTGTGCCTTGATCCCACTCACAGTTTCCTTTACTCTGTTTCTTGAAACTGTACTCATAATAGCAAAGTAGTCTAATGTGAGATAAAGGTATTTCTCTTTCCTTAATTAAAATTTCTTACCTTTCTAAATACTTTGCAGTTATCTAGTCAAGGGAGCTAGAATGTTATAGTTACACTTTAGCTGATCAGGAAGAAGTATTTTTCTTCTGAAAGTATTTTTTTAATTCAGAGACTTTTGTTTTACAGGATATAAACGTTTTGTTTGGGCCTGACGTACTATTATATTAAAAATCAGTATTCTGTCTTCACATGTTTTGGCAAAATGATCTTTTATTTCAAAGATGTTGCACGTGACCTATAACTCTAGGGCGTGTACTTTTAATTTTATATATATAATATATATCCATATACAGATAGATTTCCAATAGAACTGCTTTTTGTACATATTTGATTTCTATAACTCTGTTGTAAAATTTGATTGAATTTGTTACATGCTAGTCAGAACAAACATTGGTATCCATAACGTTAACTAACTCCTTACTTTTGGATATTCAAAGTGGATAGCTAAGAAATAAACTCTTATGTGTTCCCCTCTTAGAGTTCAGCACCACCTCCTTCCCCAACGCCTAACAAAGAGATGAAGAACAAAGCAGTTCTTTGTAAACCTTTGACAATGACAAAGGCCACATATTGTAAACCTCACATGCAAACAAAATCTTGTCAAACAGGTAAGTTTTTTGACAGTATGACTTAATGTGCATTTCACTAGTGATTTACAGATCATTTCAGTTTCAGAAAAACTGCTAGTTGAATTTGTGGTGTAAGTTCCTGGGAAATACTGTAACTTCAGTATGTAACAAACATTTTAAATAATGGAAATGAAAAATTAGCTTTTTCTGAGGAAATATACATAGTGACATAATGAACTATAGAAATTGAAAAAAATATTGGTAACTGCTTTTTCTGTTAAAAATATACAAGTAATGGTTTCCGTTCATTATTTTTAAAATAATATTTGTGTGATTGTAGACAAATCATTTTTTAAAATCTTAATATTTCAGTTTTCACATTCCTTAAAATGAAACTAATAAACACAGGACAATTTTATCTCTTTAAATATAAGCTGTAGTATTGCAAGCAATTATTCTTTATAAAAACCTTAGATTTATTCACTTTTAACCTATTGGCCAAGGGACTTTTTAATTTTCATTCAATCTAATATTTTGTTTAGGACTTTTAATACTTTAAAAAGTTCCTTTCAGTGTCCATTTGTTTGGGGGAGAGGAGTGTTGTGTATGCCTAAATTCCATTTTTACATATCTCAGGAGAAATATAGCTCTGCATCAGGAATATCAGAGCTTCAAGAGGATCCAATTCTTAATTATTTTTGTAAGCTGCCTTTTTTACATGGTAGAGTTTCAAGTTGGTTTTTACTCAGAATGTTATGATTCTCTGAATTTATTTGACTCTTACCAGTTAATATAAGCACTATTTAATACCATTGCCTAAACTTGCTTATCTTGGCTTTTTAGAAGACAATTGGAAAACCGAATATATTCCGGTTCCTATACCTGTACCTGTGTATATCCCAGTGCCCATGCATATGTACAGTCAGAACATTCCTGTTCCTACAACTGTTCCTGTTCCCGTAAGTTAAATCTTTGAGATCCAACAGACTTTTGTAAACAAGGTACTGTTTTAATTGAGCACAGTGAAGTTGCTGAGATACAGGGACATTCCATTTAAAAAATCTGACATATGACTTCATTTCTAATTTGATATGCTATTGAAGGGGCAGCTAGGTGTTGCAGTGGATAGAGCACCAGTGTAGGAGTCAGGACTACCTGAGTTCAAATTTCACCTCAGACACTTGACATTTACTAGCTGTGTGACCTTGAGCAAGTCACTTAACCCCAGTTGCCTCACCCTGGGTCATCTTCAGTCATCCTGATGAATATCTGGTCACTGGATTCAGATGGCTCTGAAGGAGAAGTGAGGCTGGTAACCTGCACAGCCCTCCCTCACTCAAAACGAAGTCAAGTGCAAGTCTTGTCATTATTTCTCTGATCAGCATGGTCTGCTTCGGCAGCAAAGGACAAACACACACAGATATGCTATTGATAAGTTCTCTTCCTTTTAGCATGCTTTGTACTGTCTTTTGACCACTTAACTATTACAGAAATGGGTCTTATTGTATAAGTCATAAATATTAGTTCTCTGATTTTGTTTCCTGGAAGACTTAGGGGGAGAATTATTTCTCAGATTGAGCTTCACTTTTTTTATTCATTACTTTGAGGTATATAACACCTCTATTTTGAGATATTTTTATTGCAGCCTTTGATCCCCTACCCTGGTTGATGTATCCCTCCACCTCCTAGAGAGCCATCTTTTTTAATAAAGGATCAAAAAGAAGGAAAACATTCATCAAGAATAACAGTGTATTTAAAAAAAATCTGGTTATATGATGTTCGATCTGCATAGAAAGTGTGGTGCAGTGCTACCTCACGTTTTACTTGAGTCCAGATTTTTTCTTTACGATTTTGCAACAGTTTTTAAAATTGATTTTGTTTATATGATTATTGTTATCATGTACAATTGGTCATCTGATTCTACTTCACTTTGTAATCAGTTTAAAGAAATTAACAAAGCTGATGCTTTATCTTTTGGGTGCTCATCTAAAAGCTACACAAGTTTTGATACCTGAATTGACTGTGTTTGTGTTCATCCTTTGTTGTAGAACGTAAACTACCCTGAATTTTCACTTGACCTCTTGCAAATAGTTAAAGGTGACAAAAGATGGGAAATATTTGATTATTAGAGGGGTTGAGGGAAGAAAAGTACACTAGTGCATGCTAGTGGATCTGTGAATCAATATAGCAATTTTGGGAAGTAATTTGGGAAATATACATTTTATGTTAGCTAAACTGTCTGTACCCCCTGTACCTAGAGTTAAGACCACTAGGCTTATACCCAAGGAGGATATTGATAAAAAATATTTTTAGCAGTACTTTTTGTGATAGAAAAGGATTGGAAACAAAATAGTTGTTCATTGGGAAGTGACTATAGAAATTATGGTACATGAATGCAGTGGAATATTTTGTGCTGAAGGAAATTAAAAATGTGATGAATACAGAGAATTTCTCATAGAGTGATCCCTATGAACTAATGCAGATTGAAGTAAACAAAGCCAGGAAAATAGTATATCTGATGACCAAACAATGCAAATGGAAAGATCAGCTATAAAAACGAATGTTGCAAAATTACAAATGGCTTGAAAGAAGAGATATCTCCACCTCTTCCCAGAGGTGGGAGGCTCCATAAGTGTGGTGCATTGTGCATATTTTCAGTCTTTCAGTGTTTTGATCAATGTTGATGGTTTTTTTAAAACCTCTTTCTATTTGTCTTTTTTTTAAATACTATTTATTATATGGGAAGCCTTTGAGGGAAGGGAGAAGGCTACTGGGGATTATATTGCTAAGTTAAAGGAGACACCGGTATGAAAAAAAACCAAACAAACTTAAACCCAGTATGATGAATACAGAAGAATATGGGAAAGCATCTCAGTATCTTTAGATCATTTTGCTTTCTTCCTGATCATACTGTTCATTGAATAAATATCATCTCCATAATTTCAAGATACAAATTCAATTTTTCACAATATTTCAGTGCTATGTTTTAATATTTATTGTTATGTTTGGAATTTTTTCTGTTTGTGTTATGAGATATGGATCTAAGCTCAGTGTGCTTTATCTCTCCTTCTTCCCCATATTGTTATCTAGTTTTCCCAACAGTTCTTAAATCTAATTCACCTCCCCAATGTTTTGTTATTTAGGATTTATCAAATGCTGGGATATTACCTGCCTTTAGTTTTAATGCTGGACTTTAAGTTTTTGTTATTTCTTTCTAAATCGGTTTTATCTGCTGTTCATTATGTTGACAGTGTTCTGCTGCTGTCACTGGGTATATGAGTAATTCAGCTTCTAAAAACCTTTTTTCTAATTTTCTCTAGATGCTTGAAAAACATTTTTCTATGTTTACCTGGAAAATACTAGCAATTAACATGTTCTTTTCAAAGTTGCATACATTGTAGCATAATAAAAGTAAATCGGGTATCAAAATCATTTTCACTGTAATAGATATTTACTAATAGTTTTTTAGTTTATAATAACAGTGGATACTTTGGTTTATTAGGTGCCAGTACCTATATTTTTGCCTACTCCACCAGAGAGTAATGAAAAAATTCCTGTAGTACCTGAAGAGTTAAAGAAAAAAGCATGTTCAGATCCCCTTGGTGGTGAGCTACTTACAGTGACAGCAGATGTAATGGCTGAGGAAGAAGCAAAACCAGAAGCCACTGACATTAACAGTGAGTACAATAGTAAGAAATGTGTGTGTGTTTGCGTGCGTACATGTGTGTGTGTATGTAGTATAAACCAGTTTACTCCAACTTGTTTTTTAGTTGTGTTTGACTCTTCTTGGTAAAGACATTGGAGTGATTTGCTATTTCCTTCTCCAGTCCTTTTTACAGATGAGAAAGCTGAGACAAACAGGTTTAAATGACTTCTCTGTGGTGACATTGCTAGGAAGTATCTGAGATTAGATGACTCTTCCTAACTTCAGGCTTGTCATTTTATCCATTGCTTTACCTGGCTACCCTTACTCAAACATAGATACTTCAAAGCATCCTCATAATTTAAATCCTGTTGCTCTCTTTCCCATACCCTTATTTTCTCCTCCATTTTTTCTTTATCACAAATTTTTATTTTTCTTGCATTTACCAGTGTTCCCTGTTGTTGGTAATGACTTACCTCTTCAAAACAGTGTTCATGGTAACGAAATTACATTACAAGATTTAGCATTTTTATTTTAACAGAATTTGTTCTGTAAAGAGATACATCTGCCTCATTGATGATGGAAGGAGAGCAGTGCCACCAATAATTCAGTAATTGACATTAGAGAATAATATTTTTTGACAACAGATTGACAACGTAATTATATTTTAAGTTAATAGTAAAGGTAGTACAAATAATTTGGTATTTCCTTTCTTAATTCCTTCACCAATTCCCAATTGTAGTTTCTTGAAAGCTTATTACTTTCTAAGTGGCATGCCAGCTTAGCATTTGTTGTCTTAAATTACATTCTAGTTAATCAGGAGATGCTCATCATCATAGAATGGACCACCAGGTGCTAATTTTTTGGCCTTAGCAACTCACGAATGCTACCCTATCCTGAAGACTCTGTTCTGTGTTATTGAGGGACTGTAATACTAATGGAATCATGGATCTTTTGAATTATTTAATATGCCAACAGGATAGTAGGATGAAGGCCACAGTGATAAAATGTTTTTTAGACTTATCAGTGGATGGACATGAACTTTATAGGTGAAGCATTCACTCCGCTATCTCATACTGCCTCTTAATCATAACTCATCAAGGCTTAAAATCCTCATTAAAACTTTGTGAACCTTCAGATTTTTGTGTTGGTTTTGCAAGAAACACGTTTGGTGACATAATTCAAGAAGAATATAAAGATTATATGT